>NC_060272.1:47328726-48061756 GCF_021613505.1 Equus quagga | reverse complement strand
CCCCCCGGTACATAGTTGTATATCTTAGTTGCAGGTCCTTCTAGTTGTGGGATGTGGGACGCTGCTTCAACGTGGCCTGATGAGCAGTGCCATGTCCATGCCCAGGATCCAAACGGGCGAGCTTAACCACTTGGCCACGGAGCTGGCCCCTCTCCCCTCTTTTAGAATACTAGTTGTCAAAACGTGGAACAATTTTAGCTTAATTACCTATCATATCTACATCAATTATAACACCACCTAGCAGTTATTAGGCACTCCCCACTTTTTTTGGGAAGGAAACCCAATATATATATATATATATTGAATAAATAAATAACTCATGAATAAATGGAGTGATATTATGCTGAAGATATTATCTCTGGTTATTGCATTCCATAACTTTATTAGTGAGATGGGCCATGAGAAAACAGAAACTAGGAAAGACCAAAAGGTCAGAGGTGTGAGAAGAGAGGTGTGTGAGAGTTGAAGGCAAATATGCAATTATTCTCCTGCTTGAATTGCATTATGCTTCTCTATGTGTTCTGGGTGAAGCCAAAATTATTACTCTAGTAATTTTTTACTTTCAACTTGTCTATATGGCCTTGACCATGGTATTTTCCTGACAGAAAATTTTATTTGAGTTTTATGGTCATTTAAGACCTTGACCTTTCACTTTTTCTCCAAAAAGAAAATTGGAGTAAGCATTGACTTTGCTTGTTATTATTGAAAAAAATATGGTCCAGATAACACTTTGCTTTCAGTGGCTAATGCACAGTTTCTTATTCATGTGTTCATTATGAGCGAACTTGACCATTGCAATAGTTTCCATAATCGCTTCCCCACCGTTAGAACAATTTTTGATGATATCACCCTCATGCTTCACTTGCTTAATTACACCCCAGTGCATCAATGAGTCATTTTAACTCTCTCCTGCGAAGGCTCTTCATGCCCAGGGCTAACCCCTGTCTCTAAGTTTTATGCTGCTCTTCTTAGCCACAGCTGTAAGACATTCGAGTACAGTTGCTTTCTGGACAATTTGAATACATTTTTATAGATAACAAAATGAATCTTTGCCCATTTCTTTGATGTGGTCTGAGTAAGGAAGGGATTTGATGTTTTTTGAATACCTACTAAGTGTGAGATTGTGAGCTGTGCAAGTTACATTCATGGTTTCCTTTAAAATTAAGATATAATTTTCTTTATAGTAAATTAGCAACTGCTCAGTGAAAAAATTGGGAGAATGTAAAAGTTTGAAAAATAGAAAACCAAATTAACCAATCTCTCTCAGCTCAGAAATAACCATTTTTAATATTTTGATGTATGACTTTATAGGGTTTTTTAAAATTTATTTTTGTTTATTTATCTTTTTGCTGAGGAAGATTTGCCCTGAGCTAACATCTGTGCCAATCTTCCTCTATTTTGTATGTTACCCCCACAGCATGGCCACCAAGTGGCCACCGAATGGTGTAGGTCCGTGCCTGGGAACTGCACCTGAGCCACTGAGGCGGAGCATGCTAAACTTAACCACTAGGCATGGGACTGGCCCCAATATGAGGGTTTTTCTATAGATATATTTAACATGTGTATATGATTGTACTGTTCATATAGTTGTCTACTTATTAAACATGGAGATTTTGTCATTTTATTAAATTATTTTTGAAACCTCCTGTTTTATGACTCTGTAAGTTCTTTGTATGGTTTTTACGCTCTTTCTAATGGGGAATTGGAATTGCAATTGGTGGAATTGAAAGCATGAGTCAAAACAAAGAACAAAAAGCAACTTTGGGGATACAATATAACATGGGTAATCTCATGATTTGTTACTTATGTTATACTTGCTTTAACTTAAAAACTAATTTTTAAAAATATGATTTCTTATGCTATAAGAGAATTGTGTAATAATCCTTTATGACAAAGAGCATTGTGAACCAAGTTTTATACTTTAAGTAACTAATTAATCATTAACTAGCGTATATTCCATCTTCTAATATTTTAATATACACATTAGGCTGCTACATTAAGATGTTTACAACATAAATATTGTTTGTGTTCTCAGTCATATATAGTATGTGAGACCTGTGGGAGGCAATTTACTTCTCTCTTTCCCTCTAAATGCTATAAAGTTGCATTAAATTGAATAAACCAATCTTAGATCAGTTTCACACTGACTGCAAACCAGATTTACAAATTATCAGCTAATTGCTTCCTCTAGTTTACGTGGGAAACAATGGGATTAGAGTGGACATGGAAAGTGAGTTGGGTTGTGTGGTAGTGAGGAGAATAAATTTACCAATATGTTGGTTCAAGGATGGTCTTATCTAATATCAAGGGGATTATAGGCATGTAGGTTCTTTTGTAGGGCTATTGGAGTTGGGAAAGTGTGGAGCCAGAAATGTATGTTTTATATCCAGGATTCTTTAAACTCTTGCTTAATTTCTGCTCTTTTGCTAAATGGCACTCAGGTACTCTTGGGAGATAGCATTAGTCAAAAGTTAATATGATAACAGTCCCCAAACACAGAAGATCTGTTTTCTCAACAGGACTTGAGTCAACTATAGCCCGTAGTTAGGCAGCAGATGGGAGGAAATCCTCTCTTGTCCTGTGCATTTCTGTCCCTAATATTCCACTGAAGCCACCCGGTGGAAGGAAGGGGTGAGGAAGAAGAATTGAGAGATCATGTTGATAGAGACATCACCTGTGGCTTCATCACATAGGAGGATTTTTATTTCAATTCATTTAGTTTTCTGGTTCAGAATTGAATTCCTTAAAAAAATAAATAAAAACTTAATTTTAAAATGGTAGGAAGAGCTGAACACCTAAAAGATGATGAATGAAAAAATATTCAAACCTCACAAAGTTAGCAAAGGTTATGTGGAAAAGCCACTTCATTAGAGTAGACGACCACAGAATTTACTGTTAAAGACTTAGGGACCTCGAATGGAGGGAGCACATAGTTTATGAGTTTATTTTCTAGGACACTGTTTTGATAGTGGTGGTAGTAAAACTTTCTTTGAGATAAATTGGTAAAGCAGAAGGTTAACATCAAAGTAGTGCTGAATAAGACTTTGTAGACATGTGCTTAGCAACCTCAGGATGTGACTATCCTTTGTAGGTGTGACCTCTCAGACAGGCCAGTATTTCCTGAAGTTCATTCTGAGGTAACTATTTGGAAATTCTCAATTGCTGAAGCACAAATTATGAGCACAAAACCTTAAATTGGATAGCTAGTCTGAAGAACAAGTTTCATCTCTGTAACAGTTTTTTTTAAAAGAAAAGTCTCTCCTCACTTTGTTTTCTTTAATGTTTATAATTATATGAGATGCTTGAGAAACCAGATAATTCTCAGGAATAATCCAGTTGGTAAAACAAATAGAGAATGAAGACATTACATTTAAATTATCTTCCCTGATGACTTATTTAAGTTAAAACAGCTGTGTATAGGGTCCAGCCCAGGGGTGTTGTGGCTAAGTTCACATGCTGTGCTTTGGTTGCCCAGGGTTTGTGGGTTTGGATCCCAGGCGTGGACCTACACATTGCTCATCAAGCCATGTTGTGACAGTGCCCCACATACTAAATGGAGGAAGATTGCCACAGATGTTAGCTCAGTGACAATCTTCCTCAAGCAAAAAGAGGAAGATTGGCAACAGGTATTAGCTCAGGGCCAATCTTCCTCATCTCCCCCCCCCCCCCCCGCCAAAAAAAACAGCTGCATATATAAAGTAGTCCAATAAATGCTTCACTTCAAATTAACATGTGAAATGAAACACACAAAGGGTTATTTGACCCTGACGGTTGAGGGTATTTATTATTATTTATTTATTTATGTTTTTTGGTTGATTTACTGAATAGAAACAGAGAATAAGAGAGAGTGTCAGGCTAAATAGATGTTTGATATGACAGATTTAATTAGCTGACACAAATATTATAATATATTAGCACTTTTAACAACATGACCTTCAATTGTTCCTCAGGGGACACACCACACAAAGAGAAAGATCTTTCTTCTAAAATGACAGCTGTTGATAATTCTCTGTATTTACACATTTCATTCCTTCCAGAAAGCACAACATGTCCTTAATTTTGTGATATTCAGACTTAGCCTCTAAGTCTGAACTCACATTTCTGATAATTCAGCTTTTGCACAGTAGGCCAAGTTCATCGCAAAGTCAGGGGAATAAGGATTATTCCAAAGCTAGGACTACAAAAGGCAAAAGAAGAGGAATAGAGTGAAAAGTATTGAGTTAAAAGATTAGCATTGATCCTAGATTATCACAAAACTCATCTAAATATTCTCCTGGTGTCTGTGCTACCTCTAGATGCTCAGTCTATCTTAACCTACCTACAGATTTACTCTTTCTTAAACACATCTTTGATCATGCTGCAGCAACAAGTAAAACGTTCAATAGCCCTTTATAACTGAAGCATAAATGCTATCCCCTGAACCCTCTGGCCACTGCTTATCTTGCCACACTTATTCCACACGTCTCAATTGTGTAAAGCCTCCACCTCAGCCAGGCTGCTCTATTTTGTCTTAGCTTGACTTAAAACACTACTTACTGCCTCCCACCCTGGCTCATAAAACCACTCTTAAACACACATGTCTGAAATGCCCAACTGCTTCTTCCTACACCTCCTTTTCATTGATATCTTCCCCAAACACTCTAGAAAAAAAAGACTGCTTTGAACTCTCAACCTCTAGAACACTCTGTTCTTGGTTAATAATGTGTTTGACATGCTCATGACCTGTTTCCTTGAGGTCAAAGTGAGGTCCTGCAGCAACCAGCAACTGTTCCTACTGCTTGGTCTTGCAAGTACTCTCTCATTACTCAATAAATATCCAGTGGTTAAATAAACAATTACTGATATATTTACCACTGTCTGGATAGAGTTATATGAATTTTGAGAAATGGGTAATATAAATAAAACAGAGAATGTATTCCAATTGTCTCCAAATTTGTGTTTAACATAGGTCACGAGAGAGTCAATCAGGAAGGATCATGAGGTAGGTGACTCTCCATTGCCTGCTGGTGTCCTTGTCTTCTCCCTGGGCCTACTCTGTGTCTTATTTCCATGGGACAGTAGCTGTACAAGGTTCTGCATGATGAAGATCTTACCTGGTCCTACAGAATCTTTACTGTTTCCCATGGTTTCCCACGGTTAGATCCACTCGGCTCAGATTTTTCCACTTAATAATACTTTAAGAGGTTTAAATTTTAGATAACTGAGTAAAATAATTTAGAAAGAATGAATTCACACTGTGGGTTAGATGTTTGAGAGTCAAATAAATAATTAAAATATGAAGGAAAGTAACTAGTATTTACTGAGTATTGGTATATTTTAAGTGTTGTGCAAGGAAGGCCCTTTGTGAATATATCTTATTTATTCCTAATTTATTTTTATTTCTGTTTTTAACAATGAAGAAATTGAAACTCAGGATGGTTAACCAACCTGCCAAGGTCACACAGTCAGAATAACAGAGCTCAGATTTCTGCTCAATGTGCTGCTTTTAAAAGAAGATTCCATTTCTCTTAAGTAAATTCCTGGGTGAGATACAGCTGAGTTGTATGATAAATGTATTTTCAATTATTTTAGAAACTCTCAAACAAGTTTCCAAGTGGTTGCATAATTTTACATTCTCACCAGCAGTTTATGAGCATTCCAGCACTACTACGTTTTGCCAGAACTTGGTATTTTCAGTCATTTAAAATGTTAGCTATTCCAATTGGTATGTATTGATACCTGACTGAAGTTTTTACTTGCATTCTCCTAGTAACAAATTATATTGCACGTCTTTTCTTGTGCGTATTGGTCATTCATATATCTCCTCCTGTGAAGTGTCTGCTCAAACCTTTTGCTCATTTTTATTGGGTCGTTTGCCACATGTCCACACAAAGACTTGTACATGAATGTTCAAAGCTGTTTTATTCAAGGTATCCAAAAAACAGTAAAAAGCCCAAATGTCCAACAATAGGTGAATGGATAAATAGTGTATAAGATACATCAATGCAATAAATACCAGACAACAACCAGAAACTACTGGTACATGAAGCAAAATGAATGCATCTCAAAGTCACTGTGCAGAGTGAAAGAAGCCATACCCAAAGAGAACATACTGTATGATTCCACCTATATGTATATACGGAAATAGATAAATAGATAGCCAGATATAGATATAGATATATAAATACATAACCCAGAAAGTTCAAATTAATCTATAATGACACAAAGGAAATCAGCATTTGTCTGAGGCCATGGTTAGAGGACATCTTGAGGGTGATAAATATGTTTTGTAGTTTCATTGAAGTGATGACATCACAGTGGTATGCATTTGTCAAAACTCTTTAAATTGTACACTTTAAGTGGGAACAGAAATTATACCTCAGGTTGACAAAAAGATAGAGACATCCCTACATAGATACATATATACACACCAGGGGACAGATCAAATAAAATATGATTCTAGTGTTACCTTCTTCACTACACCTAATGAGACTAAAGGAAGTGTCTCCATAAAGAAATATCTCTTCCTTGGTTTTGATCTTATCTGTCACTACCTCTTGTTGTATCCTCTTATTTCTACGTCATTTACTGATTTTCCCATAACCTCCATTAACTAACATCTGAAAACTCTCGGTGTGTTCATAATTGCTTATGTTTAAGACTTTAAGTTTAGAGCCAACATTGTTTCTAAATTCATAAGGTATTCTTCCCTGTTTGCACACAGATACCACAAAATACTTTGTTTTAAGAATAATATTCTCTGCTGCTGTCTACCCTCCAAAGTATTCATTACTCCTAAGAATTAACAGGAAATGGACCCTCTTTGTGCCATTTATAGTCCCAATATGAGCAATTATATACACACAATGACTTCAACAGGAAGAGGACAATTTTCAGGTTCAGCATTATCTTTAAAAACAAAAGTCTCTCCCATCATGTAGTCATCATTGATAAGATGACAAAGGGATCCAAAGAGTAAAACACCAGCCCATTTGCACCTCCTTGGTCTTTATAGTCTCATGCCCTTTTGCAGATACATCGGCACCATAAAAAGAATATGTTCAATGTTGAAATGCTTTTAGAATCCAAACACAGGGGTTTCTAATAGTGGAAACCTTACAGCACTCAAATCACTTCCACTATGGTCCACCTTCTCCTACTCAATGGCCTCACAGCTGTGTCTTCAGAACACAAATCCTTTGCCAGACTTTTCTAAAGAAACTATGCAAAATATTAACACAACATCAGTAACTCAAAGCTAAATAGGGTCTCTGTCACCTCAGTGAGATTCAGTTTATAATTATTATGGACAGAAAAAATGAGAACTAATAGATATAGATAACAGTCTCTTTATACTACGAGAGATATGAACACTTTTTAGCATGTGATAAAACTCAGTAAACATTTGTTGAATGCATGAATGAATATCAGGGTAAGTCTAAAATGTAGTTTTCTTTAAAATTGTTTAACTTCCTTCAGAATCAGAAATAAACTGTAATACATTATGGAGATGGGTATTAATACTCTAGCATCGCCATCACACTTTCCTCTTTAAACATTTCTCTCATGCCTATAAAGTTCTGACACCTGAAGGAGAAATATATACAAGAAGAAATTTCACTGCGACTGAGTGGGAAATCTAGCTCAACCATGACATTTTGAAAATGAGCACTCAACCTGATTCCTAGCTTTAAAAATTAGGCTGGGTGATTTCCACATTTTCACACATAGCTGTGGGTCAGTAAATTACTTGGAGGACTACTTTTAATAAATTAGATGCATTACAAATGTAGAGATTTGCTCAAGTTAAACTCAGTGTTTTTAATTCTCTGATCCTGATGCTTCAAGTATCCTCATGCCCATCTTTCAAATTAAAAACATAAAAATGAAAAGATTCCACATATCTGCTCTCCCTCTGAATAGAGCCGGAGAATTCTTCTCTTCAGAATTTTGTCCTTATATCTCTCATCAATTTTCTCAAGATGTTACCTTACCGTAACTATTCCTCTTTTAATTGGTGACATGGACGAGTTGTATTCCAGGTATTTGCCAGTGAGTGCAATACATAAGTATCCACTGAGGCAAAAGGCGTTCGTCTAGTTATTCTGAAATCTAATCCTAGATTAGCAAAGAATATAAATTTATCCAATTAAAAAATATAAGCTCCATCAAAAAATTTATCCCACAAGATATTGCAATTAATATTATAGACTTTCAGAATTAAGTTTTATACTCCACTTACTAGCACAATTTAATACATTTTTTTTCTCCTGTGCTTTTATGGAAATAAATTTCAATGCCTTCCAGTTTGCAAGACTTTTAATTCACCAAAGTTCCAAAACTGAAGATTTTAGTGATCCATTTGTTGAACATTTTGATTAAAATTTATGTTTAACAAAATAAAACTAAAATATGAACTATTGTAAATTTTGACAACTATAGCTTTTATCTGATTGGTGGAATATCAATTTTTTAGATGCTTGCACCAAAGGCAATTCCAAGTACAATTATGTTGCTTAGCTTTCTTAAATTAGTAGGACAGTTTTATATCCCTGTGATATATTCTACTGAACATGGTATTTGTATTTTCATGCCATAAACAAATACATTTATTTTCAGTGAAGAACTTTTTAAATGAATTTTTAAAAGTATTAATAGTAATGTCGGATGTTTCACCTTTTAAACAGAAAGAATACCCAAAAGTTTTACATTGATTCCATCAATTGGCAGGGAAAAAAATGAACCATTACCAGAATTAATTCATTTTGCTCTTTGAAACTTCTGATGCCACGTAAAACTAGGCCTCATCTCACTGTTCATGAAGGTTTTCAGGTGCTAATGTAGCCAACACATTGACAGCTGACACTTATTTCACTTTTTCATGTGTGTAAAAAAAATTAGGGATAAAAACTTAGTTAAGTTGCAAGTTTGGCTTCTGGGTGAATTTTATTGTACGTAAATAGTACTCTAATATAAAAGTAAGTGAAATTAATTTAGAAGAATAGTCATTTGATCCAAATGAAAAGTCATCTTTCAGAATGAATTTTACAGCTTCAAGCATCAAACCATCATCAATGGGCACAGTTTTTTTAAAAACTATTGACTTTTAAAGTAGATGTTGACCCTACTGCAGCAAATTTGTGTTTCCTGGTTTTCTTAAGGTCAGGAACCCCATAGAGGATAGCAACTGTTGACAAACGTCTTATGCAAGTTACACATTCATCTTCAAATTTCTTTTGAGCATGAGATAGTAGGGCAGAAATTAATTCTTAAATTAAATATATACTTTGTTTCTTTGAGCCCATTCATGCCAGAAAAGTGTATTGAAAAATTTTATAAAACAATGAAATACATAAATAAATAGGTTTAGATGCAAGTTATTTATTTTAAAATTCACTCTAGCAAGAGCATTTATATTCCCTGTGGAACGACTGCTCAGCCTCTATTTCCTACACATATATCCCACATATTCCAATGTTTAGCTCTTATCCTGTTAAGTAGGGACCTGGAGGCCGGGCGCTTAGGCCACTGAAGTGGCCCTACGTACAACAAGCTGTTGCACCAAGTGGCCACCAGGGGCAGCAAAGTGGAGGACTGGAAGGAATAAGCTGTTGCTGTCCTGGAGTGTGGAAGGACATTTCCTTATAATACAGAGCACTTGCAAGCTTGTTTTGATTGGGAGATGTTAACCATGTTTTTTCTGAAAAGAGTTGGGGAGAGAAATGTTGATTATCACTGATTGTTTCAGATTTTATATCAGAGAATGCTGTGCATTGCAGGAGCATCTCCCAGAGTATTAACGGAAATCATGGTCGCAACAGTGAAAATTGAGGGTCAAACAAGCTAATCTTATGCTTAGTTTAATGTAACTATTAACCAAGTTTTATTACAAACAAAGTCCCAAACAACGCTGAGACGGTTCGGAATAGGACAGGATGTGATGCCAGGCCAATGGGTATAAACTGAGTCCATTTTTGGCAAACTGGAATATGGTCGCCCTAAATACACCAAAAGCCAGAAATCTTTTCATAACTCAGTTTAGAGTTTATGATATTTCTTGATAAGTTCCCCCCTTAAAAAAGACTCAGGGTAACCAAATTTCTCCCAACTTCTACATATTAAATGCAAATCTGCATGAATCTTCTTATGTATTTTGCCTTGGAAAATTGATAGCACTTACATGAAATAAGGGTCCATAAATCTCCATGTATTTCATGTTTCAATTGATCTCCACCACTAACATAATAAAAAGGAAAATTCCTGAGGACACGTCTCAGATTTTGCATCAATGGTTGACAAATTTGCATACATTTATGTTGAAGTCTTGGCTGATTATTCAGACATTTTCCATAAGTTTCCTTTAGTCTTATTAATAATATACTGTACATGCTGCATCTCTATGGATTATAGAATAAATTTTATGTTTTAAAAGAAAGTATCTTAAAGGTTAAATTTTAATTAGAGTCAAATACAGCAATTCTCTAGAAACTTGAGTATCCTTCTAGAATGCAATTCCCTTCTGAGTTTAAGGACAATAAGAACACATATAAATTAGCCCATGAACACAGATGCACATTGTTCCTCAGTGGCTAGTTGCCGTTACGTTATGCTTTATTCCATGCTGCTGCAGACTAGTGGGAATACTTTATGCAGATTCTCAAATTTATTCAATACAGGGGACACATGTTTTAATCCACAGCATCCATATCCCCATTCTTTTGGCAACAGCTCAGATTACAATCTCAGTGAATGTGGTCTCAGGCAACGATGTTGCCCAGAAGCTATACTGTCTAGTTTTCTTATGGTGATAGATACATGATAGACAGATGATAGATAGACATAGATTACATATATAGATAGATAGATAAGTTTTCTTCAACTAGTTTGCAATGGATTTTTTGTCATTTGTAAACTGATAAAATTCTAATAATAATATGACTATGTTATGGAATAATGAATATTTTACCATATGGTCCTTATTTTAATGTAACGTGACTCTTTGGGAGAAGAGCAGAATGACAATGTAGAAGATAATAAACTTTGCTTTAATTTCTCTTCATGATGCTTTAACTCAAAACTTAAGCACACTTTCTTTGCATTTTGTTTGTTTATTTACCAGTTATTTACTGGTTTATTTTTCATTTTACACATGAGAGACACTATACATGTTCCTCCTCCACACTCACAGCTCCTGCTGTGGTTGATACTTGTGAACTTGCTAGTTATATTTTTCCAAATGAACGGACAACATTATAAAATTGCAGACGGGTTGGTGTGCATGCAAAAGAGCAGCTGAGCAGCTGCAGTTCATGTAGATTGTGACAGGAATCTGTTTTACAGCCCGAACTCCAGCACATCCAGTATTTCTCTGATGAAATTGCCTGATTTCCCAGACCCCCGAGGACTATTAAATAAGATTTCCCTACCTTGGCATGAGTAGAATAAACCATCTGGCTCAGATGATGGGGCTGTGCCTGGAGGAGCAGCAGCAGCCTTTGCTTGTGCCATAGATCTAGCACAGCTAAGGGGTTATGAATGTATAAATATTCCATAAAAATAATTCAGTTTATAAGATGCACTGATTGAACTGATTAAAAAATCTAGAAGACATCTCATGCAAAGGAGAGGCTCTGGAGAGGTTGGGCAATATTGATCGGAAAAGGAAAACATCAGAAATGTAAAAGGAAGAAAAGCTGTGGGTTTCAGAGAGAACAGTTTCAAAGAAAGGACAGCTTGCCTGTACTTTAAAAGCAATGTGGTGTTTAACATTTTCCTTCTGTAGTCAGTATGCCTTATATGTGTCTATTGACATCGTCATTGTCTGTCTCACAATGCAAACTCTAAAAGGCAAGGACTGTTTCTATAGAGCTTGATAAGGAGGCACATAGACGCTGACATTTAATAAATGCCCTTTGACCAAAAGAAGAGAATAGAGGAAAATGGGGATGAAGAAGACTACATAAGTAAGAAAAAGGAGAAAGGAAAAAAAAAATCACTTAGTAAGATCAAGGGAATGAGAAATATACTATTTGTTCTATTTTGTGAACTAATATTCAAATGATCCTGAAGGTTGCAGTCTTTATTTCGTATAAACAACTGACACAGGTAGTGACTATGTTGTTAAAAATCATTTATCATCTACCTAAGAACTATGTGGACCCAGAATTAATAACTAAGGAGAATGTTGACATGCCCAGCAGGTGATCCCTCAATTTGACCCAGAGAGTATTGTGGCAGCTTTATGCATTTGGAAATGTGACTTTGATGCTTTCCTCACTTTTGATAGTACAGTATCAAGTTTGGCTCACTGACAAACTTACCTTACAATATTTAGCTACCAATATAGATGACTTGCACTCTAGATTTTTGTCAAAGCATGTAATATTAAACTCTCTACCACCCGATATCAAAAGGTGGTTTAAGAGAAAATAATATTTAGGAATGATTGCCTGAAGATTATACAGTCTATTTCTCTAGATACTATGATGCCTATGCCTTTATTCAGCTCATACCTGAAGTCGATTATATTGTTTCCTCACAGGACTATTTTTTTTTCCTTTTCTTTTTTCATTAAGGTTATAAAAGTTAACATCCTTGTGAAATTACAGTTGTACATCATTATTAGTCATGTTGTAGGTACACCACTTCACCCCTAGTGCCCTCCCCCCACCCCCCTTTCCCCTGGCAACCACCGATCAGTTCTCTTTGTCCATATGTTAACTACCACCTATGAGTGGAGTCATACAGAGTTCGTCTTTCTCTGTCTGGCTTATTTCACTCAACATAATACCGTCAAGATCTATCCATGTTGTTGTGAATGGGACAACTTTGTCCTATTTTATGGCTGAGTAGTATTCCATTGTATATATATATACCACATCTTCTTTATCCAATCATCAGTTGCTGGGCATGTAGGTTGGTTCCATGACTTGGCTATTGTGAATAATGCTGCTATGAACATAGGGGTGCATGGAACTTTTGGAATTGCTGATTTCAGGTTCTTAGGATAGATACCCAGTAGTGGGATGGCTGGGTCATAGGGTATTTCTATTCTTAACTTTTTGAGGAATCTCCATACTGTTTTCCATAGTGGCTGCACCAGTTTGCATTCCCACCAACAGTGTATGAGGGTTCCCCTTTCTCCACAGCCTCTCCAACATTTGTCACTCTTGGTTTTGGATATTTTTCGCATTCTAACAGGTGTAAGGTGATATCTTAGTGTAGTTTTGATTTGCATTTCCCTGATGATTAGTGATGATGAGCATCTTTTCATGTGTCTATTGGCCATCCATATACCTTCTTTGGAGAAATGTCTGTTCATGTCCCTTGCCCATTTTGTAATTGGGTTGTTTGATTTTTTATTGTTGAGTTGTGTGAGTTCTTTGTATATTATGGAGATTAACCCTTTGTCGGATAAATAACTTGTGAATATTTTTTCCCAATTAGTGGGCTTTTTTTTGTTTCAATCCTGTTTTCCCTTGCCTTGAAGAAGCTCTTTAGTCTGATGAAGTCCCATTTGTTTATTCTTTCTATTGTTTCCCTCATCTGAGGGGTTATGCTGTCCGAAAAGATTCTTTTGAAGCTTATGTCAAAGAGTGTGCTGCCAATATTCTCTTCTAGAAGACTTATTGTTTCAGGCCTAATCTTTAGGTCTTTGATCCATTTTGTGTTTATTTTAGTAAATGGTGAAAAAAAATGGTTGATTTTCATTCTTTTACATGTGGCTGTCCAGTTTTCCCAGCACCATTTGTTGAAGAAACTTTCTTTCCCCCATTGTAGGCTGTCAGCTCCTTTGTCAAAGATTAGCTGTCCATAGATGTGTGGTTTTATTTCTGGGCTTTCAATTTCTGTTTATTTCTGTTCCATTGATCTGTACATCTGCTTTTGTACCAGTACCATGACTTTTTGATTACTGTAGCTTTGCAGTATGTTTTGAAGTCAGGGGTTGTGATGCCTCCAGCATTGTGCTTCTTTCTCAGGATTGCTTTAGCAATTTGGGGTGTTTTGTTGCCCCATATGAATTTTAGGATTCTTTGTTCAATTTCTGTAAAGAATGACATTGGAATTCTGATTGGGATAGTGTTGAATCTGTAGATTGCTTTAGGTAGTATGGACATTTTAACTATGTTTGTTCTTCCAATCCATGTGCATGGAATGTCTTTCCATCTCTTTATGTCGTCGTTGATTTCTTTCAAGAAGGTCTTGTAGTTTTCATTGTATAGATCTTTCACTTCCTTGGTTAAATTTATCCCAAGGTATTTTATTCTTTTTGTTGCAATCGTAAATGGGATTGAGTTCTTGAGATATTTTTCTGTTAGTTCATTGTTAGCATATAGAAATGCTACTGATTTATGTATGTTGATTTTATACCCTGCAACTTTGCTGTAGTTGTTGATTGTTTCTAATAGTTTTTCTATGGATTCTTTGGGGTTTTCTATATATAAGATCATGTCATCTGCAAACAGCGAGAGTTTTACTTCTTCGTTGCCTATTTGGATTCCTTTTATTTCTTTTTCCTGCCGAATTGCTCTGGCCAAAACCTCCAGTACTATGTTGAATAAGAGTGGTGAAAGTGGGTACCCTTGTCTTGTTCCTGTTCTGAGAGGGATGGGTTTCAGTTTTTGTCCATTGAGTATGATGTTGGCTGTGGGTTTGTCATATATGGGCTTTATTATGTTGAGGTACTTTCCTTCTATACCTATTTTATTGAGGGTTTTTATCATAAATGGATGTTGGATCTTGTCAAATGCTTTCTCTGCATCTATTGAGATGATCATGTGCTTTTTGTTTCTCATTTTGTTAATGTAGTGAATCACATTGATTGACTTGCAGATGTTGAACCATCCCTGTGTCCCTGGTATAAATCCCACTTGATCATGGTGTATAATCTTTTTGATATATTGCTGTATTTGGTTTGCCAAAATTTTGTTGAGGATTTTTGCATCTGTATTCATCAGTGATATTGGCCTGTAGTTTTCCTTATTTGTGTTGTCCTTGTCAGGTTTGGGGATCAGGGTGATGTTGGCTTCATAGAATGTATTAAGGAGTGCTCCATCTTCCTCTATTTTCTGGAATAGTTTGAGAAGGATAGGTATTAAATCTTCTCTGAATGTTTGGTAGAATTCTCCAGAGAAGTTGTCTGGTCCTGGACTCTTATTTTGGGGGAGGTTTTTGATTACTTTTTCTGTTTCTTTACTTGTGATTGGTTTATTCAGATTCTCTATTTCTTCCTGATTCAGTTTGGGGAGGTTGTAAGAGTCTAGGAATTTATCCATTTCTTCTAGGTTGTTCAATTTGTTGGCATATAGTTTTTCATAGTATTCTCTTATGATCCTTTGTATTTCTTCGGTATCTGTTGTGATTTCTCCTCTCTCCTTTCTAATTTTATTTATTTGAGACTTCTCTCTTTTGTTTTTTAGTGAGTGTGGCTAAGGGT
The DNA here is from genome assembly GCF_021613505.1 of Equus quagga. Classification (NCBI taxonomy): domain Eukaryota; kingdom Metazoa; phylum Chordata; class Mammalia; order Perissodactyla; family Equidae; genus Equus; species Equus quagga. The sequence continues at coordinate 48,046,341 of NC_060272.1, read as the reverse complement.
TTGTCAATTTTTTAATTTTCTCGAAGAACCAACTCTTTGTTTCATTGATCCTTTCTACTGTCTTTTTTTGATTCAATATCATTTATTTCTGCTCTAATTTTTATTATTTCCCTCCTTCTACTGACTTTGGGCTTTGTTTGTTGTTCTTTTTCTAGTTCCGTTAGGTGTCATTTGAGGTTGTTTATGTAAGATTTTTCTTGCTTATTGAGGTCAGCCTGTATTGCAATGAATTTTCCTCTTAGGACTGCCTTTGCTGCGTCCCAAGTAATTTGGTATGGTGTGTTTTCATTTTCATTTGTCTCCCGATAATATTTGATTTCTTCTTTAATTTCTTCAATAATCCATTGTTTGTTCAGTAGCATGTTGTTTAGTCTCCACATTTTTGGCCCTTTGCCAGCTTTATTCTTGTAGTTAATTTCTAGTTTCAGAGCATTATGATCAGAAAAGATGCTTGGTATTATTTCAACCCTCTTGAACTTATTGATGTTTGCTTTGTTTCCCAAGATATGGTCTATCCTTGAGAATGTTCCATGCGTGCTTGAGAAGAATGTGTAACCTGCTGTTTTTGGATGAAGTGTCCTATATATATCTATTAGGTCCATCTGATCTAATTTTTCATTTAATTCTATAATTTCCTTGTTGATTTTCTGTCTGGATAATCTGTGCATTGGTGTTAATGGGGTGTTGAGGTCCCCTACTATTATTGTATTGCTGTTGATGTCTCCTTTTAGTTTTGTTAATAGTTTCTTTATGAATTTTGGTGCTCCTGTGTTAGATGCATATATATTTATAAGTGTTATGTCATCTTGGTGGAGCATCCCTTTTATCATTATATACTGCCCCTCTTTGTCTTTCTTTATCTGTTTTGCTTTGAGGTCTACTTTGTCTGATATAAGTATGGCAACACCTGCTTTCTTTTGTTCATTATTAGCTTGGAGTATTGTCTTCCATCCCTTCACTTTGAGTCTGTGTTTGTCTTTGGGCCTGAGGTGTGTTTCCTGGAGGCAGCATATTGTTGGATCTTGTTCTTTGATCCATCCTGCCACTCTGTGCCTTTTGATTGGAGAGCTCAATCCGTTCACGTTTAGAGTGATTATTGAAAAGTGGGGGCCCACTGTTGCCATTTTATCACTTTTTTTCTGGTTATTTTGCATTTTGTCCTGATGGAGAGCTGTTACTTTGTGTTATTGTCTTTCTGCTTATCTCCTTTGTTCTGGATTTTGTAACCCCTTTCCTTTTTTTTGATTTTTCAGGAGTGAGTTTCTTCCTGAGCATTTCTTGAAGAGGAGGTTTTGTGGTGATGAACTCCCTTAACTTTTGTTTATCTGGGAAAGTTTTTATTTCTCCATCATATTTGAAGGATATTTTCACTGGGTAGAGTATTCTTGCCTGCAGGTTTTTGTCCTTCAGAGTTTTGAATATTTCATTCCAATCTCTTCTAGCCTGTAAGGTCTCTCCTGAGAAATCTGCTGATAGCCTTATGGGGTTTCCTTTGTAAGTTATTTTCTTCTGCCTGGCTGCCCTTAGTATTTTCTTTTTGTTGTTGACTTTTGCTAGTTTCACTACTATATGCCTTGGCATTGGTCTTCTTGCGTTAATAAAGTTTGGAGATCTACTGGCTTCTGTCACATGAAGTTCCATCTCTCTTCCCAAGTTTGGAAAGTTCTCAGTTATTATTTCTTTGAACAGGCCTTCTGCCCCCTTCTCCTTCTCTTCTCCCTCTGGTACACCTATAATCCTTATATTGCATCTCCTAATTGAGTGGGATAATTCTCGGAGAGTTTCTTCATTTCTTTTTAGTCTTAGTTCTCTCTCCTCCTCTGTCTGCAGCATTTCTATATTCCTATCCTCCAAATTGCTGATTCTGTCCTCCATATTATCAACCCTACTGTTCAGAGAGTCCATATTTTTCTTAATCTCCTCCATTGTGTTCTTCATCTCCAGTATTTCTAATTGGTTCTGCTTTATAGTGTCAAGCTCTTTTGTGACATAGCTCCTGAACTCATTGAGTTGTCTATCTGAATTTGCTTTTAACTTGTTGAGTTTTTTAATAATGTCAGTTTTGAAATCATCGTCATTTAGGTTATAGATTTCATTATCTTTGGGACTGTTTTCTGGGTGCTTATCATTTTCCTTCTGTTCTGGAGATTTAATATATTTTTTCATACTGCTTGATGGCATGGATTTGTGCCTCCGCATAGAGATAGAGTTTAGTCGCTGCTTCCATTTGTTGTCACTGGTGTCCTCACAGGACTATTTTGATTACTGTGATTTGTTGTAATTCCAGTAGCCCTATAATGAGTGACATTATAAGAAATAACCCTATGCAATTCAGAGCTGTGTTTATCAGAAGATGCGTCTGAGAATTTTGTTCATTAGGTTGTAAGGTCTTCTTTGGGAGGAACTTGGGAAAAATTAGTTTCCTTTTATCTTACAGACATTATGAATCATCCACTTATCCTACTTTCTCTTCTAATTTTCTACTATAGAGGTTAGAGTCAAACTGTGACCAAACTTTTGTGTTCTAGCCTCATTTCTAGACCTATTTATAACACTATCATGGTGATCTCTTTGCCACATGCTTCTACTTTGTTATTTTGCTAGAGTTTCTTGTATTTTATGAAACTCCTTAAATTTCTTTAGAATAAGAAAGGACATAAATAAGTAACATTAATATAAATAGATTAACAACAGATATAGGTATATTTTAATTTTTAAATGAACATTGAAAAACTATTTAAAACTTTTTAAAAACTATTCAAAACATTTTTTATGTTTAAATAGTTTAAAAACTATTTAAAACATATTTTTAAAGGGTGATTTGTGTATGTTTTGGAAGGGACTATAGAATAGTTGAAAAAATTAAATTGGGAATATAATACCAAAATGACTGAAGGTGATGAGATGGATCATTAGCAAAATTATACATAAGCACTTAGTTTGTGTCTGGTAGTGTGCTAGTCATGCTTCAATCATTTTGTAGTTGAGAAGGTTGAAAAGTTAAACTATAAACTAACTTGACCAAGGTTATACAAAGAGTATGTGTTAGAAATGAAACTTTTGTCCAGTTCTTTCTTACTCCAAATATAGTATCTATTTAAAAAGTTCATGGGACACCTTTCAATATAATGTTTAAGCTGTATGTTCCTTTAGTTAAAGCAAAAGCCTAAGAACAGTAGCTCATCCCTTAGAGACACAGGCCAGCTTATCTTTTCCCTTATGGAGATGCCAACAGCAGAAAATGGCTGCCAAATGGCTAATCAAACTTTGAAGGCATCAGTAGTTCTTTATTTATAAAAAGAGATGATTCTATTATACTCCAAACTGGTTGTACCACATCTTACATGTATTTGGAGAAACATACTTTAAGAAGAAAGCTGACACATGAAAGGGGTCACAGAAAATGGTAAACAGGTGTTTCATATGAAATACATTGCAAGAATAGTCTATATTGAACCTATAAAAGGAAAATACTGCATCATTTATGACTCCAATTGTATTATGTAATAAACACCCACAACACCTAGTGGCATACTGCAATGAACATTTATTTTGGTCCTGAATTTATGGGTAGGCTGGATGTTTCTTCTGTCTTGAGCTGGTTTTGATAAGGTCTACTCGTGTGTATGTTCAGCTGTGTGTTGACTAGCCAGCTCTGATCACCTTGGCAGGCATTTCTAACGTATCTTGTGCCTCAACTAGATCAACTAGGCTGACTATCCTGTTCCACATATCTAACTTTCTGAGAGGCCAGTCAAGGCATGTTATCATGGTCAAGGCACAGGAACAAGACACAAAATCAAAGCATGCAAGGCTATTTGAGACCTAAGCTTAAAACTAGCACAATGCCGTTTTTGCTATGTTATATTGGCTAATGCAAATCACAAGGCCAGCTCAAATACAGAAAGTAGGATAAGAGACTGAACTTCCTGATGGGAGGTACAGTGCTGTGACACTGTGGCAGGCATGGATACAGGGAGAGGTGGAGAATTGAGGTCATTTGGCAAACATTCTACCACAAATACTAAGTGAAAACACAATGTAGTTCTTCCAATATTTGTTATTTCTATCTGTTTCTTACAACTTTAAAAACTCTAATTTGGTAACTTTCAGTCCTCCAATTCTTTGCACTCCCCTTCTTTAAATTTCTAGGCACTTAGCATTCATGTCCTGCTCTAGCTTGTCTGGATCCCATGTTCAATCATTTCAGCAAAGCCAATTATGATGCCTCAAGAAAATTAATCATTTTATTTGAAACTCCACAATGCTCCCCATACCAATATTAAATACTAGGCAGCATTAAACATTTGGTTTCCTGCTCCCACGCAAGAAATAGTTTCTAGAGCAAAATCCTGAACATGACTAAATAGAGCCAATGACATTTATAATAATACTACAATTGGGATCTCACTCCTATATCCCTTTACTATCTCTTGATAATGCCATTATTTCCGAAGCAGCTCGCCCAAGACTTTTCTGTATTCTTTAAATGCACCATATCCTTTATGCTCAAAAATAGGCCAAATGTTCTAATTTACTGAGAAGAACCAGTATCGTGAAATATGTGTTCCATGGTCTCAGTTTACAGCTGTCACTAAACCCTCTGATCTCTTTAAAATGTTTCCCCTCCCCCATTAGTTCTTTCTTAAAGGAAGAGATGTTTTCCTCATTCCTCGTGAAAGTTAACCTCTATATTTCTTTTTTTGTCCTGCACATCCTGGGACCTACATCATCATTCCTTTCCTCTTTCCAGAAACTGCCGAGACCTCTCCTATCTGTGTTAGAATATGTGCAGGTCTCTCTTATATTAAAATACAAAAACAAAAACTTTCCTTATCAGGTTTGTCAGACATATTTTTGCCTTGTTTTTGCTGCTAATTTTAAATAATCTTTTATGTTTATGGATATAAACTTCCTATCACCACATTTCTTAATCCCTTACTATGTGGCTTCTTCTTCCACTTCCAAATTGAGAACTGAATCTTTGAAGGAAATGTCCTATAACTTTCTGCTGACTTATTAGGCACAATTACTTGTTCTCTGTATTCTTTCTCCTTGACACTTTCTGCAACCAACAGTTTTCTCTTACTATGTAAAATCTACACCTTCTTTCAGTTTGTAATTTTATCTTGATTTTCTTTTAACTGCACCTCCTCTGTTCCTTCTCATTCTTCTTTTCTGGTCCTTCTTCTTTACTCCTCACTAAATAAAAAACAATAAATTTAGTAAAATTTATTGAGCACCTATTTATGCCAGACATTGAACTACATATTTTATATGCATCTCTTTTAACCTAATATAAACCCTATGACAGAATTGCGATTATTTCCATATTGCAGATAAAAAATTTAAAACTCAGGTTAATTAACTTGGCTAACTTTGCACAAGTATTACATGGTAGAGGGTGGGTTTAAACTGTCTACATTCAAAGATGTTGATCTTGACCACTACTATGTTTGACCAATAAATAATGTTCTATATTTGTCTTTCAGTGTTTTTTCCTTCATTTTGTTGTCAACTTCACTCTTTCTTTTATCTTTCTACTGTCCTTTGTGTTCTAATGCCCATATCAGCCACTCCAATTCTGACCCCTGACCTGACCTTTAGTCTTCTAAGATCATCTTTAGTTTACTGTAGCTCATGTGTTCTCTAGTCCTATATCCACCTGTCCTCTTGTCATATATCCCGTCAAACTGAGAATGAAAGAGGTGAGCTAAAATTTATTGAATGCCACATGTCTTGCCATCATTCTCGTAAATAGTAGTACAAATAAATAAATAATAATAATAAATAATAAACAAAAAATAAGAATTACCACTTATTTATTGTTTCATGTCTATAATGCTCTGGGAGAAGCATCTTATTTAACCTTCTAAAACTTTTGAAAATAGAAAGATCAAATAGCACTGGACTTACATTAACACATATCAGCAGTAAAGAAAAAGTAAAAATAAAAAATATTTTTATTACTGTCCACTATATTTCATCTTATGCCTGATTTGCTTCATTAATATAGGTTTCTGAGTTGGCCCTGAAGCATTTAAATTTGCAACCCTGACTTAGCAGATAAGAACTCTCATTTGATCTCTTTTCGACTACATTTCTTCTGCCTGTATTCATCTCTCTCAAGCATCTTTGTCTTTTGATGTTTTAGTGGGGCCTGAAAAAAACTAACAAATAAAAATATGAATTTATTGACTTGTTTCTGAAAATTCAATAGTAAGGTAGGCTCAAACAGGTTTTCCTCTTTTGGCTCTGGTTATTGATGATTGTGGAGGCTCTGCCTTCCATATGTGTCAGCTTCAGTGGTACTCTGGCTTCACAAATAGCCACAAGCAGCCATCAACCTCAAGTGCATTTTTCATCATTCACATCAGGGAGAAGGAAGATCTTCCCTCCCTTTGCCATCAAATTTTGTCCTGAGTTACACATGTGTCGAACCACCCTGATGCCCTTGGGCATGCTGTTTACTGATTGACTTGGGTCTGGATTCCTTGAAGCAATCACCAAGGCAAGAGAATTATATTTATCCTGACTCCTAGACAAATCAGGCCCACCCGTCGATACCATAGGAGACTATCTAAAACCTCTTAATCTTGGCACAACATGTGAAAGTGTAATATATGATGTAATATGTGATGTTATTTTCTTTACCTTCCTGCATGGGTGAACCTCCAACATTTATATGTTTGCAACCTGAGATTACCTAGCACAGAGTCTTAAATTGAGCAAATGTTCAACATATATTTGTGAGCAAATATCAAGCAGCTTGACAGTCTGGGAAGCAAAGAAATTTAAAGTTAATGGGTTTACTGAGCTCTACCAAAACAGCACAATTTAAGGTACAGATACTAGGTATGTATCTGAAGCTTTTAAGTTACTTCTAAATTTATTCCTTTTTTAAAAAATATGCCTGTCTCTATAGCATATAGAGGAATACATTTGAATTGTCGAGGAGGTTACATTTTCTCTATCTATTCAACATTTTGTAAATAAAAATCATTTTTTTCCTAAATTAATTTTTTCCTAAAGAGGCATGAGGAATTCCATTAGTAAAATATTAAAGTTTCTTATACTGCTGAAAATAACTTATTACTACTTTAAATCACAGAATTTAAATTTTTCAGATGTAGCATTTTTCAGATGTATGTGGCATAGTGCAAAACATCTATTTCAACTTTAGAATCTATTCTGTTGATGATAGACTGTGGGCAATAAAGAGTTGTTGAATTGAGTTGAATAATGCCACTTAGAAGTGGATTCTCCCCGTATTTTGACATTCAAACTAAAACTTTAAAAGTTATCTCCATTACCCATATCAGAAATTTCTGAAGAAATTCACAGAAGCAAAAGCTAATGTTGCCTGGAGATGATGCATTAGTGTTTATACATCATAGTACAAGAAGGTCTTTTTAGAAATATTTTCTAAAGGATTGGGTATTTGAGCACTACATAGGAGAAAATAATTTCTCAGGATGTACACGGATGTTTCATTCTAAAGGATTATGCTGCTGTATAATTCTTCGGCTAAACTGGACGCTTAAGCCTCACCATCCAACTGCACCCTTGACAAGGCATGCAGTGATATGAAACTTTTTTCTTTAAAGTGGTAGTCTGTGTAATTTCATGCCAGATTCAAAGGAGAAAACATCATGTAGCTCTTACTTGTATCTCTAAAGTGGTGTTTGTCACAACCACCTCACAACCGGCTTGTAAGCATGCTAAAGAGGTTGTAATGACGATATTCCACTAGTAATGGCAGATCTGAAAAGAGCTGCAGCTGAGTTTTCTCTGTGCTCTGAGTTTTAAAAACACTGCCTAATCATTTGTTTAAAACAATTCTAAAGTTCTATTCCCATTTGCAAAATTTAAATCCCTAAAGTTAATTCTACTTATGGAAAAAGAAAAAGGCTACAGAATACAAAATCCACTTGAGCTAGGCCTCTTAAAAGAAAATTTCTCATGAACAAAGAGAAATTTTGCAGAAGGCAATTGGAGAAAGACATGCCAGCTAAAGAAATATCATTCAAATAATATATTAGCTAGGTTATTTACTTTCCTTGGATAAGATACTCTTTAGTTTAAAAAGAATGTGCTAAGTGTGGTCCATAGTCTTCTGGGAAGCTTCAAGACCCTTTTGGGGTGGAGGGGGTTGGCATGTGTTAAAACTATTTTCTTAACAACACCAAGATATTTGTCATTTTCACTGTGTAGGCATTTACACTGATGGTATAAAACCAATGATGAGTAAAATTGCTGGTATCTTGGCAAGAATCAAGGCAGTGATCCCAACTGTCCTGGTAGTCACAGTATTCTTCACTGCCACACACTTATGGTAAAAATAATGAAGCATTAAAAGTTATCAATGCTATTAAATCTTGATTTAAATGTGCAACTCTTTAATATCCCACTGATAAACTGAGGCATATCCCAGAAGCATTTTTGCTGCTTACTCAGGTACTAAGGTTGTTTCAAGGAAAAGCACTTGTGAGATTGTTTGAAAGAGAGCTGAACTAGCCACTATTTATTTATCTAAATGAAATATCAATTTTACTTAAAAGAACAACTGGCAGACTATGTGGTTACTCAGGAGGTTGGCAAACTTTTTGTCAAAAATGAGTTATGTGAGCCTGCCATTTTAACAGACAATTTTTGTTTCTATAATAAAACTGAGCTTCCAAGCAAAAATTAGAATTTTAGAAAACTTATATCTATTATGCCATAGGATCTTGTTTTTTGTTTTTAAAAGAATTTATAAATTAATAGTATGTCACCATTTATATAAAATGTCTGGAATATGAAAAGTTGTAGAGATTAATGGTTGCTGGTAGCTGGGGGGAGAAGGAATGGTGAGTGACTGCTAATGGGTTCAGGGTTTCTTTATGGAGTAATGAAAATGTTCTGAAATAAGTGTTGGTAGTTGCCCAACCTTGTGAATATACTAAAACCACTGAATGACACACTTTAAAAGGGTGAATGTTGAGGCCAGCCCTGTGGTGTAGAGGTTAAAGACTGGTAAGCTCCACTTCGGTAGCCTGGGCTTATGGGTTTGGATCCCCGGCACGGACCTACACCACTCATCAAGCCATGTTATGGCAGCCAACCACATACAAAATAGAGGAAGTTTGGCACAGATGTTAGCTCAGGGACAATCTTCCTTAAGCAAAGAAAAGGTGAAGATTGGCAACAGATGTTAGCTCAGAGCAAATCTTCCTCACCAAAAAATTAAAAAATTAAAAAAATGAATGTTGTAGTATGTTAATTATATCTCAATAAAAAATAAACATTTAAAAATTTCTCAGTTTAATTTTCTAAAGCAGTGAATATTGATATAATCCCTTTGACTAAAGCTCTTTACGGTCCTCAATAATCTGAAGAGTGTAAAGATATCCTGAGGCCAAAAAGTTTGAGAACCACTGATGTAGGGTACATAAATGATCAGGAATTTAAATATTGATATGAGGAACTGATGGAATTATCCAGAGACTGACTCACTCATGGCTGAATAGTTTATTTTATAGGTATCCACACTTACATTGGCAATCTACTATAATAACTTTGCAAATGAATGGCCAACTGTCATTGCATTCTTTAAATCTGGTTTCAGAAGCAACCAGGCTGATTGGTTTGCTCATTACAATTGCTCCTAGGGTTAAATCCTTTCACAGCAGGCTACCTCATGCGTCATTCTTGCTACAGGTCCCCATCTCTGGATCTTTACACAGTGGTCACCTGGTATAAAGAGTAGCCAGGGATTCTTTCCCTAGATACTGGCTCTATGTGCACCTGGTTAAACTAGAATGAGATTGTTGGGACGTGTACATAACTGACATATCTTTTGCCTCCAGCCGCAAAGGTGAGACATAATTGAGGGACTGTGTCTAGTTCCATAAGCTTGGAGCATAGGGTGCAGGGACCAGCATAAAGTGCTGTTAAAGAGGTAGTTAGATTGAGAGATTTTCTCTGCCTTCCATACTAAAATATTTAGAATTTATTCTCTAGGTGTTGAATCACCAGTTATCAAACTCTGTTAATATGTTTTATAAGCACGTCTCCTAGTAAAAATCTAGTCATTACAATGAACACTTCTTAGCTCCTCATTTGTCTTGGTAGCCTCTGATAAGTGAATATCCATACCAGGCTTGTCATTAAGGAATAAATGTATTCATTGGAGATGGATTTATAAGTATTCAGCAAAAAGGAACTTTGCAGGTGTGGTTAAGGAACTTTAGATGGGGCAATTATCCAAGTAGGTCCAATCAAATCACTCTTCCCAGCTGAGGAAGATATAATATGAAGAGTCAGAGAGATACAACAATCCTGGCTTTGAAGAGAGGAAGGGAGCCCTGAGCCCAGGAATATGGATGGTCTCTAGAAGCTAGAAAAGGGAAGGAAACAGACTGTCCTCTAGACCCCCAGAAAGGAATGCAGGCCTAACGCATGATTTTATTCCAGTGAATTTGGGACTGATTTCTAGCTTACAGAATTGTAAAGTAACAAATTTATGTTGCTTTACGATGCTAAGTTTGGGTCTTACTAAGTATGTGGCAATTTGTTATGACAACCATAGAAAACTAATACTAGCAATCACATTTCTATAAATGGAGAGGTGGATGGAGAATATAAGAAATAGGACCTGGAGGATGGCTTTTGAACGAAAACAAGTGTGAGAATTCCTTCATCATCATTACAGAATTACAGTGTGGAAGAATGATATTTTTGCATTGTGATCTAAAATTTATTTTAATTGCAAAACAGATTTTGCAAAGAGTAATGATTTCAGATATATTTCTTTCTCCAATAATCTGCACTCTGTTTTCAGAACTAAATCAGCGTATCTACAGTCAGCAGGTTAATGAAAAGCATACTTTACACATTTAAATGAAGAAATGGTTTACTCAACAAGCATTCTAACATGTAATTTCTTCTTACAAACATTCATATTCTCAAGATTACATGCCAATAGTCAGTGGAGTTATTAAACTGAACTTTCAGAATTATAGGAAAATTACTCGTATCAAAGACAAAATATAGGGTAAATTAAGATTTAACTTCCATTTTTTGGTAACAGCTGTGTAAATATTTGTTAACCTCCCTCTTTATATTTTAATTCTATATATAGAAAAGTTAAGAGTTAGTGCTTTACATTCAGCAAAATTTCTACATGAAATTTTTAAAATAGTTTTCTGGATTTTTAAAATTTATATCCTTTGGTTTCAGCAATAATTTAAATAAATATATACATCTGTACACACGTATATTTGCATGTCTATATATGTATATATATGTTAAAAGTTGTAATTAAAACTGGAAGAAATTGGTTTTAAGCATATCTTTTAACATTATAAGTGACATTACTGATAATACTAATAGAAAAAATAAACTATCATGCATACATATATCACTGTGGCATAGAAAAACAGTAACAGTCCAAATTTAAAACAAGCTAAAAGAAAAAATAATAAAACAAGACAGAGATTATATACCAAAATCTAAATAAAGGAAATATCAATGAATCTTTAAAAAGATGAAAAATTTACAATATATTTGTTTCAACAGAAAGCATACATGTGAAAAACCTTATTTATTAAAAGAAAGGCATACTTTCAAATTAGCCCCAAATCAGCAGCCAAATGTGTATCTATAAGAAACACGTATGAAAAAGTCTCTCCTATTTCACTGAAGTCTTTGAACTAACCTATAGATTAAAATGACAGTTGTTTAATCATCCTTCAGTTTTATTGCCAGGTGGGAAATTGTTATTGCTTTTTAATATATCGCAACATTTGGAAAGATAAGAGCTCACACTACAGAAAAATCTATTTTATGTTTGGAAGATAATAAATTTGAGCTCTTCCTCCTAATTCTGAACTTTCTGATAATATAGAACGGGTGATAACTAGTTCTCGCTCATGATGGAACGTTACTTGGATACATCCTGGGCTCAGAAGACCACATGCCTGCAGTGTTTCAAGGTTGTTTATTTAGTATAATTGGTGGCTACAGGAAGCATTAAACTTGAGCCTTGTTGTAAACTGAATCTATTTGAGTTTAGAATAGATTATGAGGTTTTACAAAGGAATAGATTATGAGATTTTAAATTACCGTAAAAATGGTGGTTATGGCTTAAGAAGGTGATAAGGCAGTTTATTATTTGTTACAGCCTTCTCAAGATATTAAGTCCCATAAAGTGGTAGGATGAAAGCCAGAATTGCATAGTTAGCTAATAGCAGAATTAACTTCCATTTAAAAATTAATTTTGAGGATGAATTTTGTCATGTCTCCTATCCATGAAGAAGAGAAATGAAGTATCCATGTTGAGACATTTTCCGAGACTCTTGTTCATAGGCTACTGTGGTAGGCTGACCAATGGCACCTCAAAAAGTCCTCTTTCTCCATCCCTGCAACCTCTGAGTGTTACTTTATATAGCCAAAAGGACTTTGTAGATGTGACTAAATTAATGATTTTGAGATTAGGAAGATTATTCTGGATTCTTCTAGGGCGCCCAATGTAATCTCAAGAGTTCTTACAAGAGAGATTCAGGGGGAGTCAGAGAAAGTATTAGATGTGAGGGCAGAAGCAAGAGGCTGAAGTGAGGGGAGAAAGGGAACAAGAAATGCAGGTGACTTGTAGAAGCTGAAAAAGGCAAGGGAAAGGATTCTCCCTCCAGAGCCTCCAAAAGGAACCAGCCCTGTTGAAGCCTTGACTTTAGCCTGGCATGACTGATTTTAGACTTCCCATCCCCAGAACTATAAGAAAATACATTTGTGTTGTTTAGGTCACTAAGTTTGTGGTAATTTATTACAAGAGCGCTAGGAAACTCACATAACTACTTAAACGGCTAATGAGAGCAAACCTGACACAGAAACAGAGATCAGGCGATTCTCTCAGAAGTAATCCCAAATTCAGTTAATGCTTTATCAGCACTAGAGAATTCTTTCCCTAGGAAACAGCACAGGGGAGAGTGCTTGTAACAAGAAAGATTGTGTGCATTAGAACTCAGCATTACCTGGCTTTGTTCTTCAATAAATAAATAATTGAAATGTATGTTTTTTGTTTACCTCTTAGAACATATCACAGTTCCTTAAGAATCCAATAGTAATAAGTAATTAAGATAAGGAAAACATTGTTAAAATAAAACAATTTAGTTTTCAAACTCCTTATTACATTTTCCTTCTTTCTTCCATAAACCCCTTTCCTTCTGACGGATGTCCAAAATAGGAGCAAGCATCCAAATTCCTACATTGACTCCTAAGAGAAATCTGACTTGAAATTGAATGGAAAAAAATCAAGCACTGACAAGGAATTTTGGCAAAATTAAAATACTTCTTAGAAACTATGTTTTTAAAATTGTATTTATACTACTATAATAACATTGTATGTGGAAGTGGCTGCCCAATTATAAGGCTTGTTCAAGCAAAAATATTACAAAAATTTAAATTTTATGATTTTTTTAAAAATTTTGTTATGATTTACCCTTATAGCTTTTCAACTGACTTATAATAGCAGAAAACACTTGAAAACTCTGCTAAAGCTTGATATGGCCCAGAACAAAGACATGCTAGAGAAGATTTTATAAGGATCACAGGCACTGACCATCTGCATGATATTTACTCATTTATTTATTTATTTACTGAGAAAGATTCGCCTTGAGCTAAAATCCATGTCAATCGTCCTCTATTTTTTAGTATGTGGGCTGCCAGCACAGCATGGTCACTAACTGAGCGGTGTAGGCCTGGGCTGGGGAATCAAACCTGGACCACTGAAGCAGCATGCGCTGAACTTAACCGCTAGGCCACTGGGCCTGCCCTGTGTGTTATTTTCTTAACATAACATATGTATGTGGTTATAAAAAATTCAAATAGTACTAAGGCAGTGTAAAGAAAAACCAGTCTCCTTCTTGACGCTTTGGCCCTGTAGGGGAGGAAGACATTTCCTCTTCCCAAATGGGGATTCGTCTGGCCGGAGAACAAATTAAATTCACATGAGACAGAATAGCAAGAGAAAATTAAACAAAGCTTTATGAGGAACCATGACCCGGGGCCTTTCTTCCCGAAGGAAGAAAGGGCACCACAGAAGTGGGGTGCACATAGTTGTTATATACCCCCAAACGGGGTGTTTCACATGTGATTGAAATGTCCCTTTTACAATAGTCACGAGGCCGCTCTGTCAGCACAGAACTCGATGGAAACGACAGATAGGTCTGCTGTCCCAGTGAACGCCGCGGGGTGGCAGGTGTGTTGCCTTGGGCTGGGGGGGCGTGGGGGCGGTTACAGATGAGCGCCGCAATCCGTTCCCAGCCTAAAGAAAGATGCTTAATCTTTAAGGAGATGCCAACGTTGGGAGGGGGAGGGAAGTTACAGGAGGTTACCAGACTAGCACAATAAAATGCAGATTTAAGTCCTTGCTTTCGGTATTGATTAAGAGTTTTTGGAGAGAAGGTCATCTCCTTTCTTCTTCCTGGTACAGAGAGGGAGGCACCTTTTACAGATAGAGATTTACCTTACAAATGTAAACGTGTCCTAACAAAGGGCGAGTTCCATTCCTCAGAGCCTCCTTCCCTGTCCCAGTTTATCAAAAGCTATCAGCCTCAAATAATCCTGATGCCAAAGAGACATATCTTGGGGTGGCCAATTCCAGGTCCCCACAGCCCCATCCTCCTCCCCAAAAGGCGGATGCTATGATCAGTCTCCTAAGTATCATTCAGAGACCTTGAGTGGTCACACATAAAGAATGTAGGCATATCCTCTGCCTTTCCATTTTAACACCTGTGGTATGCTCTCATATTCATCTGCATTGCCTGATTGTTTTGAATAATATGCTTTTTCATTCTATTATTCATTTTATGGGTTTACTCATTCTTTTTAACGGAAACATCACATTTTCAATTTATAATGGAAAATCGTTTATTTGATCAGTTCTCTGTGTGTGTGCATGTGTTTTTGTAAAACTCCATTAGTCACAAAGACAACTTGAAAAGAGAATTTAGATAATACATTAAAAATAATTACCACTAAAACTAATAACTTCAGTGAGTACAGCCTACTAAAGAAAGGATGAAAAGGACAGAATGTTATATTTGTTCAATGTCCATGTGTTTATGGTAGATTACAATTGAGATTTGAGTCATTTCTCCCCTTTAACCTATGCCATAAATTGCTTACTATGGGGCTAAGCAACAAATGTGTGAGTGATTAATATGTTATTTCTCATCTTAATATTGAACATTGACGTCTAGAACTCAGTTCCAATTGATTATATCTTCATCTAAAATTATTCATCTTTGGCAAAATGTGACTTCAATAAATAAATCATAATAGATCTCATTGTCTCCTTAATTTCCATTATTTCTTCTGAGTGGTGTCTTAATAACTGCTTTTATGCCTTTCTGTGATGATAACGCTAAGAAGAATAGAAAAACTGATTTCAATGCTGAAGAATATTATATAAAAAATTCCTCTGTATGAAATTACACATATTCCCACCCCAGATTAGCTTCCACGTATTCAACAAGCTACTATAAAATTTGAAGTTTGAAGTATGAAACCCAATTTAATGTCATTTTATTTCACATTATGACAAACATAAATGATATATTGTCAAATTCTGATCAAAAGTGAAATGTATGTGATAACACAGGAAAAGCAGAAATATTCAGAGTCAGAATTAGAATTCCCCATTTAGCAGTTGGGGACTTCTTGATAATTCATTTACACACTGAGCCTTAGTTTCCCAATATGTAAAATTCAATTAATAACACCTATTCCACAAAATTATGTAACAGTAAGATAATATGATACATGGAAAGATTTTTATTATTCCATTCAAACGAAATAATTGATGACTCCATGTTAACTACTGTGCAATCAAATATTGCAGACTATTACTGCTAATGATTGTTGCCAAACAAAATATAAATATATCAGTAGATTTATTTGTGATGAAAGACCACAGAGTTGAAAAAATGGTGAACTGAGTTCTATTTATGATCTACAAACTCTCCAATTGTGAGCATTTGTAACCTCTGAGCCTCAGATTCTTCACTTATTAAACGAAAAGATTATATCTCTGAAATTTTTCTCTGAAATTCCTTCATTATGTATATCATTAATAATAAATTTTACAGGTGATGCTATATGGGTATCTATAATGATTATGGTAATAAACTGAATTTCAAGGTGACTTTTGGGCTTTTCCTATGCTGTGAGTAGAGTAAGGATAGTGTATAAAGTTTATAGCCTATAAAGACCAGGATACAGCAGTTTCTGATTGTGCTAATTGTCAGTGAGAAAAATAGTAAACCTGTGCTCAAAATTGTTATTAACTACCTTTGGAGGTCAACATGTTAAAGTTAACACCTGGGGCAATTCTATCAAACCAGTAACAGGAGCATGATATTGTATATTCTAACTGCATCCAAAAGGAAAGAGAAAGAGAGGGGGAAAAAATTGAAAGAGAGAAAAAGAAAGAGAGAGAATAGAAGCAAGGAAGGAAAATTGACAGTGTATCATTGAGATGTCACAAGGGCTACCAGCAACACAAGGTTTCTATGCAGGTAGTACAGATAACAACCCTAAGTCACAAAATTACTCTCAAAGAATAAGTCAAGGAGACCTCAGAATGTATATTGAGAAATTACCTCACAAAACAGGCAATGACCCAGTCAAACATAATTCAGGCCAATAAAAGAAAGGAGGTTAAAAATTGGCAGATTGACCACCGGATGGAGAAAGGAAAGAAATTACGCCCTTGTTTTTCTATCTTATTTTTCATTTCGAGAAGCATGCTATGAAAAATCATTCGTTTTCTAAATCATTTATATTCTAAGTTTAGTCAATCTGCCTACACAATGATATCAGTGTATTGATTGCACTGGACTTTGTATTAATTGGTAGAAATTGTGAATACTTATCACCTGGACATAAGAAACATCAATTTTCTTATTGTTTTCCTAACCACCAATTTCCAAATTCAGTCTCTTAGATTTTTGTATCGGAACTTTTCTACTTGTCTCACATATTTGTTTTCCAAGGCATGAAATCACAGGTTCCTTTGTCTCCTGGACTAAATAGTTACATGCTAATGGAGTTTTAGTTAGCCAATCTATCACTGATATCTATATAAATGCGGATTTTATTCTAATATATGTACATAAATATGAGCATTGATAAGGTCTTCGATTCTTTTTAAATTATTTGTAAAAATGAATGTGGCAGTCTCAAAGCTAATTTTAACAGCAAATAAAAGTCATGGATATATAGAAGCCTGTTTTAAATTAAATTTCATTGAATTCAATAAAATGAACCAGGAGAAACACTTTTTTTTCCTCTTTAGATAATGTTACTGTACTCTGAATTAAATTACTTCTTCATTCTATAAGATTTTCAAAACAAAGACTGGAAGAATCTAGAGGAAACTCTTGGCAATGACTAGGCAGGAAGCTGTATCATGTCTATGGTAAATGAAGATTATAGGGCTCTGAGAATCACTCAGGTATCATCTAAATTAATTTTGTGAGATTATGACTTTTCTTTCTCTACCCACAGAAATAGAGATAGTAATAATTATCTCCAATTTCACTTACTTTGAAAATGTATTTTGTTGTCATTTTCTCCAGACTGACTATGAATATACCTTGGCATATTCATTTTCATAAATCTAACAGGTGAACTTTTGTCAGTGTTTTTTAAATTTTTTTCATGCCACTATTTTCCTTGTCATTATTTTTCTTTCTGCACATTTGTGGATGCCAAAGACACACATCTATGAAATTAGTATTGTATAGCAACCATCACAGGTTTTCAATCAGATCTCAATATACAGTAGCACTAAATATAGCAGAAGGGGAAGCTGAGTACAATATAAAACTCAATAAAGGGCTATAACAATAATGTCATTTGTTGTGGAAGCCTTAACAGCACCCCACAAAAGTGTTTGTGTGTGGAAGGTGCTCAATAAATATTGTTGAATGAGTGAATAAAGGAATAATGCATTTAATAGCAGCTAAAATTAAACAGACATTTTGTGTGGCAAAACATGGATGGCAATATAGGTATGAATGTATTCAAATACTCATTTACCACGTGTTTTGGGATGTATTCTAGGGTAAAATTGAAATATGTTAATTTGGAAATATTATGGAATTCAGAGTATGGTAGATAAAATAGCCAGTTATATGAACTGAAGCATTTCAGAAAGAGGAGAAACTAAATTGTGCTGATGAAAGAGCCACATAAACCTGCTTTATCAGGGTACAGATTTCACTTATTGCATGACTGTAGTCAAATATATATATACATACATATATTTCATCTAGTTCATGCTAGGTATTGCGACGCACTCACACATACACACGAAGTTTATGTTATAAAGAAGAACCAAAGCAATAGTTCTGGCGTGTTTTATTTGCAAGGACTTCTTTTAGTAAAAATTAGAAGTTTATTAAAACTCTAGCAAACTCATGCAAGCAGGAACTAGTGAGACTGGATCAAGAAGTAATGCTCAAAAAAGACCTAGAATTTTGTCGTGGCAAATACATCAGAAAGATTGAAATTTAAGAAAGGAATTGAGGTTGGAAAGCGGATGGAAAATTTAGAAAGATAAAAAGTTGTAAATCATCTTTCACCCACTATCAAGAGCAAACTGGAGAAAAGTAATATGTAGGAGTTTCTTCCCAACAGTCAGGTACTTCTAGGATGATAAACTGGAAAATGGAGTGCCCTTGGTTACTGAAAAGAACCCAGCAAAACTGTATGAATTTGATTGGGCAAGAAAAGACAGACTGTAAGGAGTATATTTTTAAAATAACCTCTGATCTATTTTCCCTTAAGAATAATGTCCAAGTAAAAGAACTTTCAACTTATAAAAAGAATAGCAGTGTGGATATTTTTTCTTTTTTTTAGCTCATTTTTTCATGCACACACTTTTTCCCCCATTCTCCTTATTTGTTTACTGTTTGTTCCTTTTTTATTCAGTAATAGTGTCGATTTTAATAGTAATTATCTGATGTAAAAATCTGTAAGAGATGTGATACTTTCAGCAAATGGCAAGGAAATCATGACATAAATCGTCATATGACGCGAACACTGTTTCTCCCATAACTGGAGTGGAGAACAGAGACCCCTGCTTTCTAGGTGGAGCTCATGTGAACCATAACAGTGATCACAAATTAGCTGTTGCTGAACCAGTTGTCATTCTAGGAAAGAGCTTGATAAGTTGTCCTAAAAGATAGCTCCCTCACTCGGGGCAGAGGAACTGATGTCACTGTCACAGTCATAGGAAACAATCTGGACCGCATGATCACCTAAGACGTCCATCAAGGTATAATTTACTTTTCAGGATTAAACAAAACTCTAATGGAAACATTAGCATTGTCTTCTCATGATGATGAAGACTCGATTTAGAGAAAATTGTGAGTTTTCAAAAGTCCCTGACACAAACAATACCATTTGTTGTCTTATGACAGCAAAATTGATAGGATTCTATGTGAAATATCACGGTCATTGGTCTAAATAATTAATATATCCTTAGAAAGTAAAATCTTGTCACTATAGACAAACACCTTATTTTTCCAAATTCAATTGCGTTTATTCGGTGTTTACTAGGCATAAGACCCCGTGCAAGATCATGTAGACAGAAGAGAGGAAAATCGTGGATCTTAGCTTAAAGGACATTAAATTACATTGGTGTAAACAAGCACACACACTAAAATGATAATAATAATGATAATAATAATAATACAGTTCTGATTGTGAGAGTTTTTGTTTACTCATCTTTAATTGAAAGACTAAGACTAGAAGGTCTCTAGGGTCCTACATGAGTAAATACTAGAGTAACTATCAAAAAAACTTGGAAAGTCTATGGATGCTGTTCTTTCCATACTGTACTAGCCATTTAAATAATGAAACTTTGAATACAACTGGCAGATGATCTCACAATTTTGAAAAATAGGTCATTCACACCCTAGATATAAAAGCTTTTGAAATGTTTTGATATTTACTATAACAAATCACACTTTAATGCTAACATATACATTTTAGAACAATAAACTACATCGTTGATTTATCTATTGTGACAATGAGACATGTTTTAATTGCTGCATAATTTATGATAGCAAGTATTACAAAATACAACTAGGTCAAGTTTCTGCTACCTTATGTTTAAAATAATTTACAATTTTCTAGCTAGCTTCCAAATAAAAGTTTTTATAAACTTCTCCTTTAATTTATATTGGTTTTCAAAGGCTGCGTTAATTTAGTTTTTAATAGCTTTACTAAAAGAGAATTGAATAAGGATTATTCCTTTTGTCTCTTTTTCCTACTGATTTTTTTCCATTTATTCTCCCCTCTAGTCATTATTTGCTTCCTTTTCTGAGTGTCCAAGCACCATTTTTTCAGTACTGTCTTTGTTAAATTTAATTTTCACCTCTTATAAAACTTTTTTTCACTTAATACCAGAGCCTCTTGACATTTATCCTTTTCATCAGAATCCTTTTATTATTTGCTACAGGTTGGCTCTGCCATTCCATTTTGCTTTCCCTCTCCTGCTAATGGGAGAATAGTACTACATGTATTTATACGCTGCCTTCTCTCTCCTTATCACATTCTGAAGAGCATCTAACATTCACTTGCCGTGATAGAAAAGAGCTTGAACAAAGAAAGGGGAAAAGCCTCCAGCTGATGGCCTTCCAGCAGGATTATAAAATCATTGCTAGAATGAGAAGCCAGCTGTTGCCATGGCATTTTGCCTAGCCTAGTTGAATCAAGCTGCTTCTTTGCTGAATGGAGAATATTGGCACCTTATTACCATAGGTACAAGGGGTCACATATGTCGCACACACTTATAATGTCTGTGAGCTACTTGAATAAAACCATCGTCACTCACCAAGAATCAGACATGGGATTTCAGCCCTGCCTCTGGCAGTGAAAAGCTACATAAATCAGTGCAGACAATTAGTTTGACTCTACTTTGATTTAACCGGTGGTAATCAGGGTTAATGATACCTACTTCAATTGGCTGTTGAGGCACTTTATTTACTGTTTAAACCTGAAACCTATGTTAGCATCAGAGTGCACCAAAAATTGTGATATTTGGAGTTTGTTAGATAAGCAAAGAAAAAACAGTCCCAACTTAACATTTAAAATTCTCAAGAATTTTCTAAATAATCATGTTGTCATCACGCTTCGTAAAAGACAGATAATCACTGAGTTAAGCAGAGCTCAAATTACTCGTGTAATTTCTTTTTGTGATAAAAATAAGCAAGTAAATTCACAAGGTTATTAAGTGACGTATTTTTTATTGCCAAAGAAATATTTAGGAGTTTAAGAAGGTGTCGCTAATAATAAAGAGTTTTACGTTTGAAAGATTATGTCACCATGTGGGTAATAGACGCCAGGAGGAAAATGAGACATACTCATTCCCCATAACTTCTGAGCCCTCAGAGGCACTTAAAATTTGATGGAAAGAAAAGGGCAAACGTATTCTACTGAAGATACTGGGTTATGTGAACATTCCCGGGAGACCTAGAATCACTGCTCTTTACCTGGCTTAACTCTGAACTAAGTATGTTAAGGATAAAGAGAAATGACAGTTAATTGTGTTAGTCACTAATGTGGTATAAGGCAGAAAAGCTTAAGAAAATATAACGATGTTTTCTCTTCAGTAAAATATCTGTTAAAATAAACTCCAAATATTTACTAGAAAAATAATACTAAGTATTAGTATTCAAAAACTACATAGCATATTTTATTTGTCCACTTAAGGCAGATTTTAAATGGCTGAGCACACTTACGTCATGCCTTCACATGCAAGCCACAAATTTGTGCAACATATTCTGGTAATTAAACTGACTAATACTGTGAATTTCCGGATGAAATTCTTTATTTTTTTATGTCAATAGTAGTTTTAAAGATTTATTCTGCTTCATCAAGGGATGTCTTTATCCTGGATGCAGTTTATTCTCTTTGCCACGGATAACTCATTTTGAAAATTCCCGACTTTTTTTCAAAATGGTTGCTGTTAGGTAAATTCAAGATAAATCAGTTTTTATTACATATCTAAGAGTAGTGAAATAAGGAGGATTCTCCAAAAATGGCCTCAGGAGATCATTTATTGTTGACTAGAGGAAGCTGGGACCGGAGCAGCAGCCTATCCATTCCCTATTTAGAAGGCCACTCTCCCACAAATTGCCTATAAAAAGTGAGATCACAAGAAGGATTTACATTAGGGAATACAGATCTACATTAAGATTCCAACAGAACCCCAGACTAACACCTCTCATAAGATAATGGGACATTCAAGTGGATCATATCTTCTTTTTTTTTTTTTTGCTGCCTTTGGCTCTAAGTAACTGTTCATTTTACCCAATAAGTTCTTTTCCATGACTCACTCTATAAGAAATTGTGGAATTTGTCTGCAGCCATTTTTCATGGCCAGGGATAGATCCGGAAAGGACTTCCATGAATGACATGTGATAACTATGAAAAGAGCCACCCTTCTTGACAACAAGAAAATTAGTCACAGTCAAATCTATCTTTATGATCATCCCTTTAGTTATTCACCCAATCCCCTCCCTACTGAGGATAAGATAGAAGTTTTTAAACTTCTCTGACTGTCATCCCTCCTATGAGTTGTTGCTATAAGCTTATCTAAGTAGTAGTAAATTTTATAAAGTTTTTCTTTGGATATTTTTCTTGAACAGAGAAATCCATTTCACGGAGCTTAAGTGATCCTAAAAATTAAAGGAACCGTGTTGAAATATTCATATTCTGGAGAAAAACACTCCTGGGAAGTCAAACCTTCTGCAGAGCTATAAATGTAATGAGTAGGTAAAGTATCAAATTAAAAACTGCTAGCAGTTTATTATAACTGAGCAACCATCGAATGAAAAAGAGATTTCCTTTTCAAAGGAAATTAAGGACATGACCTGGAGCTGATAAGCATAAGACAGCACAAGATCTAACATCAGATTTCAAAGATTTCTGCTGGCTAGTGTCAAGCTTTTTGCCTTTCCCTTTGTTTTCTTGTTAATCAACAATGTAATTCTAAGGAAATTGCGAGTAGCATCCAGCGTGTTTTGTTGTTAACACATATTACAAATATAATTTATTAATTTTGTGTAATAATTTATTTAGTCTCTGTCTTTTCTCCTTATCTATGTTTACTGCTAAATTTTCAAAATCCAGCACATTGAGCTCTCAATAAATAATTATTGAATGAATTTGCTACTTAGGAAATTCAGTATTATCAATAAAATGGAGAAAATGAACTCGATAACTAAATTATTTGGCTTACAATAATTTTTATTTTTAAATTTCTCATTTTACTTTCAATGAAACCAGCTCTCACATGGTAAAAGTGGATACGTATCAAAATTAATTTAAAAAGTAAGTTTCTCTATTCTTGGAATATGAAAATGCTTCATCTTCCCCCACCTTGTTAAATTTCTAGCTGAGAGCGAACTGGAAATTGCTGAAGCCTCAGGGAGGTCAAGATTGTCTTTAGGTAGGATGAAGGAGTGTGGAATGGAGTCAAGATATCTGCTGTATGCATTACTTGGTAACTGTAACAAAGCTCCAATTTTAATAGTTTGTTTTCTAACCTGCAAAATAGTGTACCTGTGCTCAAATCAAAATGTTGGAATCAAATATCCTAGCTTCAGTACAATTTGTGACATCGTCATCTATCTGTACTTATTATTGAGTTTGATACTAAAACAATGGAGACAAAAACTAAGACTCCCTTTCTCAGGGAACTCTTTTCTTACAGTCCCGCAAATATTGTTCAGAAACAAGGCAGGAGTAGATAACATCTACTAACAGAGAGGTCATTTTAGAAGCTCATGGAAGGGGAACCTGCCCAAGCTGAAGGTGTAACGGAAAGCCTCCTGAAACAGGTAATTTTGGAGCTCAATACTTACGGATTTGTAAGAAATATCCATGTGTAGGAATGGCAATATACATTCCAGAAAATTAGTACAAAAATACTGAGATGTTTGATTAAATATGTTGCACTTGCTTTTGGCTAACTGCAAGTTATTCGGCATAGCTGTAGCTGGGGTGCCTGTGAGGAAAATAAAGAAGGACAGGGCTGGAAAGGGAGGCAAAAGTGAGCAGTGAAAGCCTTATATTAATTTAAGAACTACAAAAATATTACTAAAGCAGTGATGGTTCAAAATTTCTATATGTGGCTATTTTAGGAGTGGCAAACTTGTTGGCTGTTGAATGTACATGGAGGTGCTACTAATGCATTATTTGGAAGATATTTACATATTAAACACTCTGTTTTTACTTAAAGTATTTCTTTTTTTGCTAGGTTTTGGAGAATGCTTACTTTACCTGATATTGATATAGCCACTCCTTGTTTCTTATTAGTCTTTACATGGTATACCTTTTTCCATTGTTTAACTTGTATGTCGTTTTTATTGTTGGTTGCTAGTAGACAGAATATACATCATCATGTTTTTTTAATCTAATCTGATAATCTCTCCCTTTTATTTGGAATATTAGACCCCTTATAATCAATGATATGATTGGGTTTTGATATACCGTCATGCTAATTGTTTTATTTCAACCCCAACTGTTCTTTGTTTCTTATTGTCTTTTTCCTGCCCTATTTTATTATACAAGAATCTTTTAGTATTTCATTTTATCTCTTCTAGTGACTCGTTAATTCACTTTTTTCTTTTGTCAGTTTAGTAATTTCTCTAGAATTTACAACATATAACTTTAAATTATCACATGCTAACTTCAAATATTAGTCTACTTCCTGTATAATGTCTATACCAGAGAAGAGCATGCTTCCATTTCCCCTCAGTCTGTCCTTTATGCTGTTACTGTCATACATTTTTTTCAATATATTGAAAATACCATTATTATATTTTTCTTTAAATTGTCAAATACTTTAGAATAAATTTTAAAAATGAGAAAAATTCCTTTACGTTTACCTCTACCTTTATATTTCTGGACTATTCTTTCTTTGGTCAGTCTTAGTTTCCATTTCCAAATGTTTTCTTTCTGCCTAAAGAAATATCTTTAACATATATTTGGAGTACAGTTATGCTGTCAATAGATTCTCTCAGGAATTGTCCAAAAAGACTGTTTATTTTGCCTTCGCTGTTGAAGGATATTTAGTAAGATGTAGAATTCTAGTTTGATAGAGCTTTAACACTTTAAGGATGCCATTCCATTTTCCTGTGCCTTGCACTGATTCTAATGAAAAGTACATGTAATTCTTATAGTTGTTCTTTTTATGTAATGCGTGTAGATTTTATACCTCTTCCCCCTTCTGATTGTTTTATACTATTTCTCTTTGTCATCATTTTTCAGAAGTTTTGTTATAATACATCTTGGTATTATTTTCTTTGTGTATATCTTGAATGAGTTCCTTAAATATGTCTTTTTAAGATTTCAACCAAATCTGGAGAATTTTTGTCCATTATTACTTTAAATAATTTTTCTGCCCTTTCTCACTTGTTCTCACTAAACCCGTGATATTGTCCTACACACCACTGAGATTCTGAGATTTTTTCTTTTAGCATGTTTTGTTGTCTTTAGTTCAATTGGGATAGTTTCTGTTACTCTTTCTTCAAATTCAGTGATTTGATATATTTTTTTTTTTAAGATTGACACCTGAGCTAACATCTGTTGCCAATCTTTTTTTTTCTTCTCCCCAAAGGCCCCCAGTACTTAGTTATATATTCTAGTTGTAGGTCCTTCTGGTTATGCTTTGTGGGACGCTGCCTCAGCATGGCCTGATGAGCAGTGCCATGTCCTCACTCAGGATCCAAACCAGCAAAACCCTGGGCTGCTGAAGCACAGCACGTGGACATAACCATTCAGACATGGGGCCGGCCCAATAATGTTTTCTGTAGTATCTACTATGTTATTCAGCCACAGAGTGAAGTTTATTTCATATTTTGTATTTTTCAGGTCTAGAATTTCCATTTGGCTGTTTCTTATATTCTTCCTTCCTATCTTTATTATGTTCATATGTTCTCCGAATCCTTAAATATGCATACATATATCATATGTATATCATTCATTAATGATATGAATCATCTATGATGATTTGATTCATAAATATGAATCATAGATAATACATATATATGAACTAATCTTATATGTATACACATATATATGTATATATGTAACAATTGTAAAGACAGTGTCTTCTTATTCTATAATTGCTATCATGCATGAATTTTGATTCTATTGAATGAGTTTTCTTTCTGGTTATGGGATACAAGTTCCTACCTATTCACATGCCTAGAAATTTCTACTGTATACTGGACATTATAAATATTATTTACATTGAGTAGATGGATTTTGTTTACTTCTTTTAAAAAGAGTGTTGAGGTCTGTTTTGGCAAGGCTCTTAATATATTTGATCAGCTTGCTCTTTTTGAGGCTTATTTTCCAGCTTTGTGAGGCCAAGTACAAAGTACCTTTTGTTCTAGGATTAGTTTAGCTCTATACCTAATTTATGGCCTTTCTGAAATCTCTACTGAATCCTACGTATATTCAACAGAGACTCTGCATACTGGTTGTTCATATCATGACTTCTCCTTATATTGTGAGATCTAAGAGTTCTTCAGGTTACAGTTCCTAAGTAGCTCATCCTTTCCTGGTAGTTATTCTTTGCCTGACCTCAATGCATATCATTCTACTTATGTATATCTTAGAGTTAAAACCAGGACTCAAAGGAACCCATGCAGATTCAATTACACTACCCCTCAAATTTCAGCTGTCTCACTTTCCTGAACCCTTTCTGTGGCTCCTCCTTCTGTGGAACCCGATCTGTGGCTTACCCACCTTGCAAGGCTCTGAACGGGCTCGCTCTTTCTGTGCCGGGGATGCAGTAAATGCCTCCAGGTTAACAACAACAACAAAACAATAGCAAATAAACAAACAAGAGGATTGCATGTTTCACCTCATTTTCTTTTTTTCCTCACAAGACACAGGTTTACACTGACTTTTTTTCAACATAAGAAAATAGTTATTTCACATATTTTGTCCAGCTTCCTTATCGTTCTAGCAAAAGAGCTAGTTTAATACCAATTCCTCCATCGTGGCCAGAAGCAGATATCCTAGCTAACATATTTTAATTGCCTCTCTTTTCCACTGTTTGAGGGCTAGGGCTTGGCTTTTAATTGTTTTATTTCTTTATTTTTAATACCTAGCCGAGTACTTGTCATATTGCCTGAGGCTCTGCAAATGAAAACATTAGTATTTAGCTCTGAAAATAGACTCCATTAAAGGCATAGATTTATATGTTACCTGTATATAGATGTTTTCGAAGATATACTCAATTTCATTACCAAGAAAGCACTATTTCTTAATCATATATTCAAAACATGCGCCCTATTACCAGAGAATGTGCCCTGTTTTACTTCATTGTTGCTGATACTTTTTTGTCCTTTTCTAATATGTATTCTTTGTTCTCTGGCTACTTGCCTCTGTATTCTGCCTGACCAGCATTTTGCTCAATTACCACTGTGGTAATAAGAGAGCTGATGCATCCAGTCTGTTTTGAGGCAATAATAATATATTCCAGATTGAGTCTTAACTGAAATTGGATTCCCCTGTCGGGCAGAAAATAAATGCCATGACACATCCCATGTGATTTTTAACAAAGATTACCCATGATACAAGTGCCCAAATTGTATTATTGAAAATGTTAACACCTGCTCTTGTGTGGGTTGCGTCTTCTTTGTAGTTGTGTTTTCCTTTCATTCCAAGTCCTCTGTTCTTTCACAAGGAGGCTTCATAACCATAAATCTGCAGTAAGTTAAATTGCTTCTTTCCTCCACTGCTTTGTGAATTCTGGAGTTGATAACTTCTGGGCATTCACCAGTAACTCTCCTTCCCAAATTTATCATTTAGATACATCCATTTTTAAAATTATTTTTGTTTTTTCCAGTTACTTCTAAAAAAAACCTTAAACTTTAAATGGCATTTTCCCAGAACCATTTATTTTACTTCATTTTTTTCTAACCCTGGCAGCATTAGATTTTCCTCTTTCCTTTATATGTACTCAATAGATGCTTAATTATAGTAATAGACAAAGAATTAAATGTCCTACTTACAGTATCTGGAATCATGCAGACCTATTCTCACTTAATAACTGTGCAATTTTAGGTAAGTTACACAATCTTTCTATCTTGAATTCTTACCTATAAAAGTTCAGAAGGCTGCTGTGAAAGAATTAAAAGGAGCATGCATGCCTCAGATTGTGTCGGTGCTTAGAGTAGTCTCCAGCATATAAACGCTTTCAGTAAATGCCATGTGATATAAAATGATGCTCCTGCTATTCTTTCTCAGCAATCAGTTACACAACAAAATTTTAGAGATGAGTGGGGCTTCAAGAGAAACAGAGTTATCTTTGCATGAGCAAAACCTTGTTGGCCATAATTGTAGACATTTAACATGAGGTTGCCTACCAGGGATCCTTAGAAAGTACAACAGTCATTTACAATCCATAGGTCAATATTTGCCAACCTTTAGGAACAGATTATTAGATGAATTATTCATTTGCTGTATGTCAATATAATTATATATTTGTTTCTTCTCTATCTCCTTGATTAAAATATAAGCTCTATAAAGGATACCTGCTTTGTTTACTTTTGTATCCTCTATGACTTGCACAGATAGTGGCCCATACTGAGTACCCAGTAAATAATAGTAAATAAGTGTAATAAATATCCAAGTGTTTTACTGCTAAAATATTTAAATATTTAATTGTAGAATTGGTAACACTATTGATTTATGAGATTTTTTTCACGTAATGTAATAACACCTGCTTTGTAACCGTTAATTGAAAGAAGCTATGTAGACATACTATCTGTAAACCTGATCTAAATTATTCATATTTACAAAGGTTGAGATATGTATAATAGCAATAGCCTCATGTTACTGTTATTGTTATTATTATTATTATTACTCTAATTTGGAAATTGCATTTCTGATTTATTAATTTAAAAAGAAGATATGAGCAGAGAGGAAATAACTCATCATGGTGGGTGTTTCTAAGGAATCTAATTCTTGAGAATCATAGAGAAAATGAAGATCAGTTATAGATGCAAGCTCTGTTTCTATGAAGGTGTGGATGGATTAGTTAATTCAGTTCAGATCACCAAAGAACTATGTGCGTAATGAGAGCCTCAGCTACTGGTACTTGAAGATCAAATCAGTAAAATGATAATATAAAAGTCAAGCCAGTCTGAGACTATTATGCAGTCTCAGGTTGACATACCCCTGGAGAATTTCTGGAGAGGCATTTTTAAGAATGTCTCAAAATAGAATAGTTTTTTGGATATTTCATGCTTTTTTACTCCATGGAACACAATCAAGGAATAGAAGTAAAATAGGGGGAAATGCAATCTAATTTTGCAAAATAATTGGACAATATTTTGGTATTGTTACCGCGGCCTTAGGGACCATCTTCTGATTTTCTCCATGGGAGGAAGACTTGAGTTAATGGCTTGAAAATTGTTAGGCCCCTCAGGTGGATTTCAAGCTAGCCAATCCCCTTCATAACCATTTAGAATACATGCCAATTTCAGTTGTTGGCAGTCATTTGTATGACCTGCCTAGCTTAATATCGCAGCAGGTTGGGAAAATATCCAACAAAGCACCATTTTGAGATAGAATTGAATACCTGCGACACAATCAAATTTAAAGGAAGAAAATGGCCACAGTTTGGAATGATTTCAACATAGACCAAAACATTGGTTAAACATCTTGAAGGCCTGGTGCATATTATATCACTTGCCAATAACTTAAAAATACTTTCAGTAAAGTATATGCTTTAAATTTAAATTTCCTCCTAAGAAAATTTAAAATTAATTTGATGGCAAAATTGGAAAGTCTTACTAAAATGAAAACTATTATGTTAGGTTAGGAATAATGATAATTATTCATGTACTCAAATACTTGGTCTATCTTCATTTTTCTTCATTTGTTATTAACTACTTCTAGAGCCAGGGATGTTATGACCAAACAAAAAAAAATATTGTAGCTTTCATTTTACTTTAAAAATGCAATCATTGATCTATTATTCTCTCTCTGGCAACAAGTTCTTAAGCAGATAACATACAATAAACAATCATTTTGTTCGGTTCTATCAGTCTCTAACGGACTTTGTAATTTCTTTTTAACCTCCTATTTGGCTATAAATTGTGCTATTGTTTTTCCAGTCCAAAAGAACTCCCATCTCTTCTGATGACCTTTATTTTATTGGATTGTATCCATGTTTTCCCTTCAATTTCAGTTAAGATCACTCTTTTTCCAATAAAGACTAGTGTCTCTCATCTGCAAGGAAATTAGTATCTAACTAGAAATTGTAGATGACTTGTTATCTAGTTTGAATAAATATTTTCTTAAATTTCACAATAGTTTTTAAAAAACTTCTTTTCTTCCTTTTTATCAAAATTTCTGGTATCTGAACTCTGTTAAATAGAAAATACATGCAATTATTCAGAAGATATTATTACTTTTAAGGCTGAATATTTTTCCTTCTCAGTTTTCTTTTCTGTAATAAAAAATGCTGTTCATATTGGTAAGTAGTTTTCTTCTATCTTTATCAAAATTCTATTTATTATTCAGAAGTGTTCAATCATAAACTATCTTGATTAGTAGTCTCTCTGCTACTCTGGTTCAGAAAAATATCTGAAGTTAGGAAGTCAACTTCTGAGATTTACAAGTAAATGTATGGATTGCATATATGGTACAATTATTATAATTGTAACAATTTTAGTTGGTACCTCAGTAGTCTCATATTTCATCATAAAAGGCAGGAATTAATCAACAGTTTTTAAATTTAAATTCCCTTTCATCGTTTCTCAGAGACTATTACTAGCATTCAAAATGCTAATTCTCCTCAGTATTTTAAAATAATTTCTATTTATTGCATCTTCACTTTTATCTTGAAGTTGGCAATGAATTACTCAGTGTACCCAATATTACAAAAGAAAATGTTGTACCATAAAAGAGACATATTAAATTATCTCCTCAGAGGTTTACTTTTTATTGTATCTATTTCTTTCAAGTTTTTTAAACTTCACTCTATTTCATTCAAAACTGTTTATTAAACAGGAAGATGTGGTCATGTAAACACATGGGTTTATTATATGTGTCATTAAATGAAAAATTATTGAACCGGTAATACCCAAAATATGTTCCATGAAATATTGGTTCCTAACTAATGGATGTTATCCACAGCCAAGTTAGTACAATTTTTCATTACTGTAGGAATTTAGTTCAGTCTAATATACATAGTCTCAAAGCTAGGGATACTCTGTGCTATATTTCCCAACATTTTCATCACAGATTCATTTTTCTAGGAGTATCTTTCAAATAAAGTACCCCATGGAATGCTCTTCAGGAAAAGCTAATCTAAGTAAACAGATTTCCTTTTGAATTCTATGCTACATAAAAAGTAAAAACAATTGTGGTAATTAGTTAATCAACACTGGTACCTACCTCTATGGTTGAGTTAAGATGCTATGCTTAGTTTCTATCCCCAAATGTTCTATTTTGTAATATTTTCAACTTGTAAACCATCTCAAATAATTTTGGATGCAAACACTATGGTAATTCCCCTTCCTACCAAATATAACCAATCTTTATTCATCTCTGTGTTGGGCCACAATGTACCTGGTATACGTATCTATTTTAATTATCACACTATATAAAATTTATCAGTCTTCTCATCTATTCCCTATGCCAGAACTGAGCATTTCGATTTCAGGGTATGGATCTTGCTGTCATTGTGTATGTCACAACAGCCCAGTGTTTGTCACACTCAATAAACTTTGAAGGAAGAAAGAAATATACTAAAATAAAAGTAAAATTTCTAACATATTTATCTGGATATGGTCCAATTGATATGTCTAATTATATCTCATCATTTAAAGATTTACTGGTGTTAATTACCAAAAACACGTAGGACTGCATTCCAGTGTCAAGTTCTGTATTTGAAGATGTATATTTTTTTTCCAGGCAAACTTTGACTCTACACCTCAAACTTTGTGTCACCAGATGTTTCTAATTGACTACTGGTTACTTTCTTCAGTACCGTTTCCTCTTTCAACTTTACATTTGCATTGAAAGAGAATGAAAAACCTGGTGATTACAGTACAGCAAATTAAGTTCTACAATGGCCTAATTAGAATGGCAAATTATCCCATTCTTTTCTTAGAATATTCCCATCACATCTAGTGAAAAATGTACAAAACAAATGAGGCATTCAAAAGTCTTCTTTAATTTTATACCTTGCTTTAGAAGGAGGGACTGTAGTTGGAATACAAAGAAAGTAGCAAAAATTAGAAAAATGTAAGATCAGTAACACAAAGTGAAAAGGATATGATGTTAAATGTTTTAAAATTTAGCGATTTTTTCAAACTATCTGAGTAAAAATCTTATTTCACAACATGTCTGAAATTTGGGCACTCGTTAAAATTTCACCCACTGCTTATTCTTCTCGGGAGAACATCTCATATCTGTGTGAGGATACTTAATTTTCTTTGTGTTTAAATGCATTAAGTAAGCATACATAGGATTATGATGGAAACAAATAATATGGAAATATATTTAGTGAGACGTTTTTTAAAAAATTGTAACAATATATCTACTTTGTCAACACATTAAATAACAAAATCTAGTGTGTGAATTAATATCTACTGTAACTTTTTCAGTTTTATTGAGATATAACTGACATATAACGTTATACTAGTTTAAGATGAATAACATATTTATTTGATATATATATAGTGAAATGATCACCACAATAAGATTAGATACCATCCATCATCTTATATAGTTACAATTTTTTTCTTGTGATGAGAATTTTTAAGATTTACTCTCTTCGTAACTTTTAAATATATAATACAGTATTGTTAACTACAATCATCATGCTGTACATTCTGTAATTTTAAGTACTAAGTAAAGTACCAGGCATTTCAGGAGGTCTACAACTGAAATACATATAAATATGTACAGTATGACTTCTTTCGGTGGCAGTATCATAGATATTACTAATACTACAATATAGTGAAATTACGATATAATTTTTCCCATTTGGATTTATGAGTTTCCTTTTATTCTATCCATGGATTCCTTCTTTGTCAGAGCATGGAATAAAATGGAAGTCTAATCAGCTATGGCCATACCAAAATCTGTGGATCATCTGTGATTTACCCGGAATTACTACATATCTCTGGTCCTCAATCGCTCTCATTCTTTCACTTATTTATGGAGCACTTGTTATCTCCATCTCTATAGTGAAGAGTTTAGATGTTTTCTACAGTTCTATTTTTAAATTATGCCATTTCTATGCCTATCAAATTGGAAATATTAAGAAAAATTTATAATACTGCAGGCAAGGGTACTGTGAAATAAGTAATAACAGCTCTCATCCACCACTAGTAAGAATGTAAATTAGTACAATGTTCCTGGAAGCAAATTGGCACAAAGCATCCATGGTTCAGACATTTGACTTCTTGGTGGAGATAGAGGACGTGGACACTAATTATGTTTAGGAGAAAACAAAAAGAAGGGATATTTTTGGGTTTTTTTAAGCAAGAATTCTTCAAGGACAGGGAGAGTGGTAGAGTAGAAAAGAGAAACATTTTGGAAAATCAGATGGAAGATTTAGGAGACCAGAGAAAACTCAATGAAAGCTGACCATGGGTAAAGCTGAGATCCAACACGATTTTTGCTGCCAAATGGCCAAAGTCCTCAGTAATGGGTGGATCCAGATACTTAGAAAGGAGGGGGTTTAAAATAGAGTACTGCTTGAAAAGTCGTTCCAGAAGCTGTTAGATCCATTCCCTGTCCATAACCGCACCTCAACTCTAAGGAGTCTAACAATTGTCTCTCTCCTCACCTAACCACCACTCTCCAGAAAAGATTGGAAGTTTTTTCTCTAAAAAGCACAAAATAGAGTGCTCTGGACTGCACACATGAGGTAGAGTTAAGAACGAAAAAAAGATGAGCGCAATGAATGCTGAAACCAGGAGCATGTTTCCCCTCACTGCCTCACCTCCCACATTAGGATGAATACATCATACTTTTATTTCTGGCACAAAAGATACAAGGACA
Source organism: Equus quagga (assembly GCF_021613505.1). Taxonomy (NCBI): domain Eukaryota; kingdom Metazoa; phylum Chordata; class Mammalia; order Perissodactyla; family Equidae; genus Equus; species Equus quagga. The sequence goes on along the minus strand of NC_060272.1, from coordinate 48,012,243 downwards.
TCGAAATCACCCACAAGGAAGCCCTCAAGGGGCAAACCCCAGCCATAGGCTGCAGAATCCTTTACCTAAAAGACAGTGGCCAAAATAAATAACAACAGAGCACAGTAAAAGAAAACAGATGTATTCATGCCAGAGGAAACTGGATCTCAGAGGGAGATAATATCAGGTATACCACCTTGAAGCAAGAATGAAATAATTTTTTTTAAAGGTATGCTTTTTGGTGAGGAAGATTGGCCCTGAGCTAACATCTGTGGACAATCTTCTTTCTTCTTTTTCTTTTTTTCTCGCCAAAGCCCCAGTACATAATTGTATATCCCAGTTGTATGTCCCTCTCGTTCTTCTATGTAGGACGCCGCCTCAGCATGGCTTGAAGAGCAGTGCTAGGTCTGCACCCAGGATCCGAGCTGGGGAACCCCGGGTTGCTGAAGCAGACTGCGCAAACTTAATCACTACACTGCCAGGCCAGCCACTGAAATAATATTTTAAAAGGTAAAGCAGAAATAGATTTCTTGAAAATTAAAAATAAGATAGCTGAAATGAAAGAATTTGATGAAAGGTTTGGAAAATAGAGTTGAGGAAATCTTCCAGAATACAGTAAAAAAATAAGAAAGGAAGAAATAGAATATAGGAGAATAAAGGTAAGAAAATCTAGATGACTAGCTAATCAAGAGTTCCAGAAAGAGAGTGAACAGAGTAAAAGGAGAGAAAGGAATTAAATAAGAACATTTTCCAGAACTGATGCACGTGAGTCTACAAAGGACATATATTACTCCACACACTAGAGAAAAAAATACCCTTATCAAGGCACATTATTTTGAAATTTCAGAAAACTGAGGATACACAAAAAATTCCACATGCTTTCAGAGGTAAAAACAGGTTGCATACAAATGTAACTGTCTACGCTTATAAGTCCTTACTCATGAAATTACTAAAATTATGCTGTACATGTATTAGGAGGGTGAGTCAGGAGTCACGGGTACATGTGTGTGGTAGAGACAGAGGGAGAAATAAAAACTAAATCGTCATCCTCCAGAGGCCAAAGTTACCAGTTAATGCCTCAAATCAAAAAATTAAGAAGTAGAAAAGCAATCTTATTAATCCAAGATATGGTGATTAAACAACAACGTATTAGCTAAGAGAGTTTACAATGTTTGTCTTAAGGGAAAGAGGAGAGAAAAAGGAAACTACAATTTGGAGAACTATATGATTCTCTGTATGAATGCATAATTTTGATTTTGGAAAAATAATAAACAAAATATTTTCAGATTATAGACGCACAAATTAAAGCCAGAATTATAGCCCTAGACATCTAATTCTGTTTACCATATCAGAGTTTATAATATGACAGCTAATAAATGGCCAAAATGTACAAAAATCATGGAAAATTATAATGAAATATGCTGCATCCATATAATGGGACATTATGTACTCATTAAATATTTGGAAGAGTTTTAGTATTATGAAAATGCTTATAAATTGGTATTAAGTGAAGAAACAAGATGTAATAAATTCAATTTTATAAATAACTAGAAAGAAATATGTTAACGTATGGTTATCTTTGGAAAGTAGAACTATGGTTCTTTATATTTTCTCTCTAAATTTTTTGTATTTTCAAAATATTTTATAATGATCGTGTTTATTTTACTTATAAAAAGCCTTAAGAAGTTAAAAAACTATGAAACTATGAGTACAGACTTTTCTACTGAGACTGTATAATGTTCGCTAAATTTTCAAATTCAATCAACACCAGCAAAGGAAATGTGAACTTATGAACCTAATATAAATGGTGATATGTTTATTATTTTCCCATATAGCTTAAGTGAAAAAATTTCTCAAGTTAATAGAGAGTTTATAGCTTTCCTCAGGAGGAGAATTTGGGGTGAGGGGTTATACCTTGCCAACAGGAACATTTCTTACATAAAGTAATGTTATTGTCACAGATTATTATATAGTCAGTGTTATCTTTTTTTTTTTTTTACTGCTTCAGATGGCAATTTATTTCTCTTTCTCATTTTTTTCAGTGCCTGAAGAGGTGAAAGTTTAATTTTCTGCAAAAATATTTCCCTGTTACAAATCTGATTTGAACACAAGAATGCATGTATTCATGTACTTCCCAAGCCAAAGGTATAATAGCAACACACAAAAAACCCCACAAACAGTTTATGTCTACGTGAGGCCGCAGTTTCGAGAAGAAAACTGAAAAGCCACCAGTCAGCAGTCTCTGGTAGGTTTGAATTTTGTCACTGAATTGCTTGCTTCAGGTTTTAACTGAATTGACTAAATGGGGTCATATAGATATTCCTCTAACATCGACAGCTTGAATTGCCTATGGCATTATTTAGTAAAGATATGTTTCCTGGGACTAAAAATTCTGAACCTTTTGTAGTTCTCCACATGTGAAAAAGAAATATGTTATCAGTAAGTCCTTCCCGAGGACAGACAATATGCCCAGCTCTGTGTTAAGCACAGCAGAGACCCAGAACAAGGACTTTATGTAGCATTTTAGGTGCCACCCTAATATTTGTATAATATGTAACACAGGGAAATCTATAATATGTAAGTGTAAAAATTTGTGGGAGAAGCCAAATAAATGCTGAAGAAAGGAACATGCAAGTAGTCAAGGAAGGGCATATATATTCCAGAACTTAGTATTTCAACACAGACAAGTTTCTTTTGAATTTCCATCAAAATTCTAAAGAGGTAATTATGTTTCTACTGCATAATGTACTATCTTTCATAGCTATGTGTATATGAGAAGAATTCAGATTTCATGCATAGATTTGCTATTTTTAAAATGAGCAAAGATGAAATAGAGCTTAAACATGTAAACCTACAATGATAAAATTGCTGACTAAAATAAAATTGCAAAATACCAATATATGCAAGTGACACAAATCTTCCGCTTAATAAATTGCCCACAAGAAATTCACAGTAAAAAGTATGTTGTCTTATGGTAAAGCACAACGATTGCTCAAATGTATATTTCTCTTTGTCATGGAAATTTACTGCTAATTTATTTCAGAAGAGTTTATCCATTGTGTCTTTTCTCAAGGGAGTAATTGAAGGCAAAGTTATTAAAAGTGATAATCAATTATCTTATTTGTTTCACTTAACTGAATCTGTCATAGTCGTATTGAATAATTTTGGTAGAGCATTTGATTATAATTTTCTCCCATTCGGTTTAATTCAGTGAATGTAGTAAAAGATCTAACTCCTTTTCTCTGAAAAAATGTCACACTGTCAACAAAACGGGCACTGAGTCCAAAGGGAAAAAAATTATTTTGGTCTTGTGATTGACTTATTCATTGGAAATAAGTAAGTTGCCTTGTCATTCAAGAATCATCTTAATACGCACTGTGATATTTTTTACTGTATGGCACTATTTAGAAATAAAAAGGACAACACAGAAACATAGAAAAAATAATGTGCTATTGTGCCTTTCCTCAAACGTCACGGATGGAAACAGTAGAGTTGGTGAACAGGTCATTTGCTTCTGTTAAATATGTCTGTATAGACGTAATCCATTCTTCTGAAGCTGTAATTCTCTCACACACCAGCAATTTTTGTCCAAGATGGAATACAGCAACTACAAAATTTGTTTCTACCACTAGCAGACACAAGAAGAAACATTTTATTTCCAAAGCTGTGAGTCGAATTCAGTACTATAAGTAGAATTGATGAAAGTGGGTGTTATTTTTTTCTTGTAAAGAATTTAAAATATTTAATGTTTAGTCACAATATCAGAAATACTCCCATTGGAGGGTTATATCTTGGATATGTCAACATGCTGTCAATAAATATTTGCTGAACATCTAATTGATTGCATCTGAGGCATTTTGATGCAGTTTTGAGGAATAGTTGTTTTCAAGCAGTTCTTATGCAGCGTTCCTGTGGTGGGGCTGATACCTTCTATCTTTAGGGTAGAACACCTTAGAGAATATCGGCATGTCCTTAGCTGAGCACCTGGACTATAAAAATGAGTCACTTCTCAGGTACCAATTAGAGGACTGAGTTAGAATGGGACAATAGAAGGTTAATGCTTACGCACTAGTTACGAAATTTAATCTCCTTTAACACTTTGCCCAAAAGAGTTCATGAATGCTATGTGAATGAACAAATTATCATGGAGTATAGATGTTGGGGGAAAGGGTGATCTGAGATGTAAATTTTAGAGTTCAAGACTTAAAAAGTGGCACAGTTTAGTTGATGATAACATTCGTGCATATATCTCTAAACTGGAGATAAAGAGTAATAGAGTTGAGAAAGTAAACTCAGATACTGGTTGGACCATCAACATGAACACTTGATTTGTTCAAAAATGAGGATAGTAACGAGAAAGAGCTAAACATCATGAACTAGGAGGCATCATTCTAGAGTTCTGAATTATAAGAGTAACTTGAAGGCAAACAGTGACTAAACAATGGGAAAAGAGAAGGATGCTTCACGGAGTTTCTGTGTCCATAGCAGCCCTCAAAAGCATAATGTTGTATCTGAAATTAAGATAAAAACATTAGCTCATATGTATTAGTTCACATGCCTGCTTTTTTTTTATCATTTATGTTTTCACATGCACTGTATTATTTCATCCTCGGAACAAACTAGGGGAACAGGGGAAATAGGAATATTTTGAGTGGACAGTGTTTTGGGGGGATGTAATAGTCAGCTCTTTTTACAACAATGCTGCGGTGGAACTGTACTAAAACCCAATGATTTGCGAGGCCAGCCTGGCCGCATAGTGGTTAAGTTCACGGGCTCCACTTCAGCAACCCGGGGTTCGAGGGTTTCCGATCTCAGGCACGGATCTACACACAGGCTCATCAAGCCATGCTGTGGCATTATCCCACATACGAAATAGGTGGAGATTGGCATAAATGTTACCTCCATGACAATCTCCCTCAAGCAAAAAGAGGAAAACTGGCAACAAGATGTTAGCTCAGGGCCAATCTTCCTCACCAAAAAACCCCAAAATAATGATTTACAACAGAAAGCATTTATTCTTATGTGCCGGGTCTATAGGTTAACTGTGATTTGCCTCATGTAGACTGGACTCGGCTGTGTCACTTTTTCTTCAGGCTGTGGTTTGGCTGGGCTTTAGCTCCAGGCTGCAGGTTGAATTCTAGATTTCTCCACATGGGTTTTGCTAGGGTCCAAGCTGAAGAGAAGGGTTACCTATAGCATGCTCTTCTCATGACAGCTGAGGTAAACTGAGCAAGCACACATAAGGCACCTACATGTGTCACATGCTCACTCTTTTAGTCAAAGCAAGTCATATGAGCGGGCCCAACATTAAGGATTGAGGGAGTATATGTTCCACACACAGTAAGAGTGGGAGGGAGAGGACATTTGCCAAAAAATAATCCACACTATCACAGCGGAAATACAGGTTTTACTTAAGAGGACAATTTGAAAGAGATTTATCAGAAAAGATGGCAAAGACTGAAACAAATAAGAAACAACCTGCCCCTCACTTTTCCAGTAAATCATATAATATTAGAAATGTAAATCTGCCTTCTTACTCTTTGCTTTTCTCCCTCTGATGCCTCATTCCTGCACACCTCCCATCTAACCCCAAAAGTTACCAGGGTTGGAATTTAGTTCATGTTCTTAATTTCTTTCCTAAGTTCATTCAGATGTGTACTGACTGCCTTATTGATAGAATCAGGTTTCTCAGTAACACGATGGATCGTGTCATAGAAGGGAGGTCAGAGTCCACACATAGCTGAGGGGAGAGTAGGGTGATTTTTATAGGCTGTGATTGTAGATGACTGTAGTATGGAATACTGAGAAAGTCAAGGGAAGCAGGCGGAACAATTGGTTCCCATGGGAAGCCTCTCAAAGTTGCACCCTCTCATAAATTTCAAGTGGGGAACAGTTGGGTGGTGTGAGCACAAAATGCTGCAATCTAGAGGCCGGCCTGATGGCATAGTGGTTAAGTTCGTGCACTCCACTTTGGTGGCCCAGGGTTCGAGGGTTCAGATCCTGGGCATGGACCTTCGCACTATTCATCAAGCCATGCTGTGATGATGTTCCACAAACAGAATAAAGGAAGACTGCGACAGATGTTAGCTCGGGGCCAATCTTCCTCACACACAAAAAAATGCTGCAATCTAACTATAGTAGAAACACTAACAGAAATTATTAAAAGAGAATATTTACAAAGAAACTTCATTTTTAAAAAGTTCCTTGTATTTTGATGTAATTTAAGTCAAAAAAATTGAAGAAAATGATTAAGCAAGCCTGAGTTTTAAAGAATAGGTTTGAATAAGTATTGCAAAAGAGCATAATTTGAGAATACGTGTGGACAGAGGGATTATTCCTTCTCAGTAGATGGAAAGAATGGATAGGTAATAGTCCATATTTTGGATATATCACTATTTGGTTATCCATTCTCCTGCCAATGGCCATATGAATGGTTTTCAGTTTTGGCTATTATGAATAAGACAGTTTTAAACATTCTTTTACAAGTCTTTTTTGTTGACATACCTTTTCATTTTTCTTGGAATGAAATTGGTGGGTAATAGAATTGACGTATATTTAAATTCATGAGAAGCTGTCAAATAATTCTCAAAGTGGTTTTGCCATTTTGCTTCACCACCAGTAATGTGGTGAATGAAATTTCCACTTGCTTCACGTGTTGCTCTCCTTTGGTTTCATCACTTTCTTATTTTAGCCATTCTAGCATGTGTGTAGTGCACAGTGGTTTTAATTTGCATGTCCTACGTGAGTGATGATAAAAACTTCTGACTGTTTACTGGACATTTCAAGTGTCTATTCAAGTTTTTTGACAATTTTTATTGGATTCATCTTATTATTGTTTTTTGGTTTTGTTTTTTAGTTCTATATACATTCTGGAAACAAGACTATTGATGGACGTATTTACTACAAATAATTTTCCTATATTGTGGCTTGCATTTTCCCAATGGTATCCTTGAATGAAAGCAAAATTTTAATTTTGATGGAACTTCATTTACCAATTATTTTCTCTTCATGGCCAGTAATTTTTCTGCCAAATTAAATATGTCATTTTTCTACCCCTAAAACACAAAGCTATTGTCTTTTGTTTACTTTTAAGAGTTTTATGGCTCTAAGTTTTACATGTAGGTCTGTGATCCAGATTTTTGTGTGCAGGATGAAATAGCTATTGCACTTTTTCTGTTTTCTTTTTTTTGTTCCTTCCTTCCTTCTTTCTTTCCTTCCTTCCCTCCTTCTTTTTTTTTCTTCTTTCTTTCTTTATTTCTTTCCTCCTTTTGCTAATGGAGTTATCCAGTTGTCCTAGCAATAGCATCTGTTAAAAACATTCAGTTTTCATTTAATTGATCTGGTATCTTTATCAAAAATTATACTGACCACATGTAGATGAGTGTAATGCTAACAGCACTGTTCAAAAGAACTTTGTGTGATAATGAAATACATTATATCTACTCTGTCCATTAGGGTAGCCACTAGTCACATGTGGCTATTGAGTACTGGAAATGTGACTGAGGGAACCAATTTTTAATTTTATTTAATTTTTATTAATTTAAATTTAAATAATCACATGGGCCTAGGGGCTTTGCTATTGGAGAGACCAGAGATCAGGAACCTGTACTCTGTTCTATTGATCTCTTTGTCTATTCTATTATTTGGGAACTATTTGAGAAACCTAGCTTAATTGTAAGTCTTGAATGCAGGCAGTGCAATTACTGAAAATTTGTCTTTTTTCTTAGGACTGCTCAGCCTATTCTGTATCCTTGATGTTTGCACATACATTTTAGCATCATTTATTTCTTCAAAAAAAAAGTTTGCTGGAATTTTAATAAGGATTGTGTGGAACTTATTGATGAGTTAAGGGAAAAATTGACATCTTGACAACATTGTCTTCCAATCTATGAGAATGACCTATCTTTTCATTTCTTTAGGTCCTATTTAGTTTTTCTTAGAAATATTTTCTAGTTATCAGTATAGAAATCTTGTACATTTTACTTTACATTTATTCTTAACCCCTTTGTATCTTTTTCTGCTAGTGTAAAGAGAATTTTTAAAATTCATTATCCAGTTCTTTTTTGGTATTTTAGAGAAATACAATTGGTTATTTGCACGTTGACCTTGAATTCTGTGATCATACTAAACCTACTTTTGATTCTCGTAACTTTTTTTAAAATCCTTTGTATTTTCTATGTTCATCATGAGGTCATTTGCAAACAAAGAGAATTTTATTACTTTCTTTCCAATATTTCTACTTCTAGATTTTTTTTTTTTTTTTTTTGAGGAAGATTAGCCCTGAGCTAACTTCTGCCAATCCTCCTCTTTTCGCTGAGGAGGACTGGCCCTGAGCTAACATCCGTGCCCATCTTCCTCTACTTTATATGTGGGACGCCTTCCACAGCATGGCGTGCCAAGCGGTGCCATGTCTGCACCCGGGATCCGAACCAGCGAACCCTGGATGCTGAGAAGCGGAACAGGCGAACTTAAACGCTGCGCCACCGGGCGGGCCCCTACTTCTAGATTTTTAATGTGCATGATCATGCTTTCCAATCTTGAAGACTTTCGTTTCTTTATATGACTTTGTTGCACTGACTAGGGCCTCCAGGAAGACAATGAGTAGATATTTTTAGAGCAAATATACTTGCTTCATTCTGATCTTAGTGGAAAAGCAGTCATTCTTTTGCCTTTGAATGCTCTGTTAGCTAGAGGTATTTTAGACGTTGAAGCTTGTCCATTCTATTCCTAGTTTGAGAAGAGTGTTTAGTTTTGTCAAGTGCTTTTTCTGTATCTGCTGATACGGCAAATCACATGGATTGATTTTGAAATGTGGACCAATCCTGGATTCCTGGAATAAACCCCACTTTATGCTGCTCACAGGGAAGGTAAATACACTTTTTTGTTCCTAAAAGGACATTATTGTCTTAAGGCCTATTTTATCTAATATTAATATACCTAAACCGGATCCTGATCATCAAAACTGGTTTTTATTTGCATTAAGTACCAACTTTTAAAAGATGATTTGTAGTGAAAGTTTTTGACAATTATCCTGAAGACACACTTAATGAAATATGTAGTAGCAATGTTAATTATCAAAGGATATTCCCCACATGTATTTTTCAGATGTCCCACTGAAAAGACTATGGATACCAAAGAAGTGCCCAAACAGCACGCAAGTTGTTAAAGCACATTGTCTTCAAGGGAATAACGAGGCCAGGAATAAAGTGTGTGCATGTATTGATAGTAGTTTTTATATGTGTGTTTTTAAATATGAATTATTCTTATCTCACATCATGTAAAAATTTAGAAATTAATAGTGTGCTTATATCCAGAAAAACTTTTTGTGAACATAAATCATTTCTTTAATATCCAAAAAATTAAGAAATAAACTCAGGAACTGTCACAAGAGGAGCCTAAGGAGTCATGATGACTAAATAGGATGTGACATGGTACTCTGGATGGGATCCTAGAAACAAAAAATGACGTTAGGTAAAAGCCAAGGAAATTTTAATTTTTAGTGAATTTTAGTTTAATAATTTTAGTTTTTACTTAATATGAAATTAAGGGAAACTCATATTGTACTTATTAATATTTTATTTTCCTTAGCCATATATAAGATGATTAAAGCTTTTCAGTTTAATGATTGTCATCAATATGGCATAAATCTTAATGCTGGCACATAAATTTGTGTGGGACTCTTGCTCATGGAACCGATAGTAATCATTTATTGTTCTTCATAGTACTGGTAAGTATGTAAATATGGCATATTTCATTTTTTAATGTGGGGAATTAATAAAGGTAACTTTTTTCTTCAGTTACACTATTTTAGTCTGCTATAAAATCATTTAGCAGCTATAAGATGTAATTTACCAAATGGACCTAGCTAACCAGAGTAATTCTTTTATTTATTTATTATGATTTTTTAAAGATATGTAACCCTAAAAGTGAGCAATTTATACTAGTTATCTAAAGAATTAGTCCCATTAACTGTATCAACTGTAAAATAGATTTAACTAATCAAAACAAAGGTACAATACAAATGCAAACCATACCACAGCAAATTTCTCAGTTCCTTGTTTACTAAAGCCGTCACTGCTTGTGGCAAACTACAAAGCAATTAAGGACCATCGTTGCTCAGTTGTAACATGGCTGTGAAGGCCAATGGAGCCACACTTCCACAAAGCTGGAAACAACATGGACAAAATGCATATGAAAATTCACACTTCTGATGTCAAAGTCTCTTGCCAATTTCCTTCCTTGATTTCTTTTTTTTTGAAATATAATTGACAAATAAAATTGTATGTATTTAAAGAGTACATCCTGATGATTTGGTACACATAAACATCATGAAAATGATTAGCACAATCAAATTAATTAACACATCCATCATCTCACATGATTACGTTTTTTTTTTTTTTTTTTTTTTGGCTGAGGCTGCTTGAGATCTACTTTCTTAGCAAATTTCAAGTATACAATACAGTATTGTTAACTATAGTCACCATACTGTACCTAGATCCTCAAAATCATCTTAAAACGGAAAGTTTGCATCCTTTGACCACCACCTCCCTATTTCCCCATCTCTCAGCCCCTGGCAAAGTCTCTGTCCAATTTACTTCCTTGATTTCTGAATTTCCACTGGGCCATTCTATTCAATGGTCAGTCATCTCTTTTTTTCCATAATGTGACACTGGCTTCTACTCCCAAATGTGTCCAAGTGTGTTTTATTAAATACATAGTGTGGATACAACTGAAAATCCAGCTGTTATTCAAACTGCTTCAATGAAAGTGTAGAAGCCACCAATGTTGAGGAAAGTCACTTTGTGACTAAAATATGAAGGTCGTCTGCTTGGCTTTGACTGTGAACCAGAGTAAAGCTGAGGAGTGTTTTGAGGCTCACACACAGACACAAATAAGAAAGTAAAGTATACGAATATGTATATAAATAACCACATTGTGAATTCATGAATAAATTATAGAAACTTAGACTAATGTCTTTAAAATGACCTTATCGACACTTCTGGTCTAAAAATCGTCATATTAACTCTCCCAGTCTGACTTGCAGAAAATATCCAAAAACAACCTCAAGCTAGGAAGAGTTTCAATGGTCATGATTTTCTTTAGACATATTGGTGTGTATACCTCTGGTCAGCTCTGAACATGAAACTTTACATTCGAGCAGAATTTGATTGGGTGGCTGTTGGCACTTTCTATGCATATGCATTCGTATACTTTCTAAAACACAGAATTCCTAATCCCAAAGAATTTACATCCTCTAACTGGCAAATTTTTTATTCATATTAAAATATTTAAGAATGGTAGTGTGTTATTAATTCTTTCCATCCATTTTTATATCATTTGATGCACTAACATTCATTTGAACTTTATTTCTCTTCTTAACAACAGTCTTGATGATGATATGAGGGTACATATAGAACTGCCATCACTTTTTTCTAATTATATTGCCATTCTTAGCACAAACTCTGTGTGACTCTCCAGATTTTTCCATCTTAGTGATAACTGCTATTATATGTCATGTCGTCTCTTTTAACGTTATCCCTCAATAGTGACTTAAGTAGCATATTTCACTGATAGTTTGCATTTGTCTTCTGAGACTAGTCTATGAGCTTATTATTTTAGTTCTTTCATCTCAGTAAAATCTGCCAGCATTTGCAATATAGCCTTCATGGATGTATAAAATGAACTCATGTTTGTCAAAACTACAAATCAACAACAGAGTTTGAATATCTAAATTAAATTCTATGTAATGGTCAATTTCAGTGCTGAATTTGCTCAACAGATTTCTAGTTAAAAAAAAATTAATGGGGCCAGGAAATCCATATTTGGTATTAATTGAAGCAAAACTTTAGACAATCATTTTTGGAAAAGAAAAATATAAGGCTAATTAAAATCCATAGACAATCAAAACATAATTTATGTTAGGTTGTATATGTGTGTGTGTTAACAAAGATATATTTGTTAACATTTCATAGAATCACAAAATGTCAAGTTTAGAGAACACCTCATATATCATTTAATCCAACCACCTATTGAATGTTTGCATTTCTATAACCTCTTGGCAAATAACATCTAAAGCTATCATGAATTTGGGTTCTGGGAATTCTCACTCAAAGTGAGTGAGAATTTTCTGGGGTTCCTATGGGACAATCTCAACAAACTACATAGGACGTTGACCTATACACACAGTCTTTTATATGAAATCCTTGAAGCCATCTGTGTCTTGGAATTCTGAATTGTTAGAATTTTAGAAAGATAATAACATATCCAGCGGGATCTGGGGCAGTGCCTCAGAGTCAAATATTTCTGTAGCACGCATATATATTCATAGGAAATTTCATAAAGAACATCAACATCCTCACCTCAGTTTCAGTCAGGTTTTATTGTCAAACGAGTTCAGGTCAGAACAGTTTTAATGACCAAATGAATTATGAAAAATGTTTTTGTTTTCTGAGCTTTTGGGATTTCAAAATTACAAAATCCTGGATTATTGTTTCTCTTTCTTTCCTTTAGATTGCATGATATACTTATGTAGTAAAAATTTTGAATAAAATATTAAGTTTTTGTGGTCATATGGAAATACTTTATTGCTGAATATCTACTAAGACTAAGGATTATGGATTTTTTTTCAAACATCAATAAACAGATGACTATTAACATTCATCTAGATTCTTCTCATTCAAGCAAAAGCCATGAAGCTAGACATAGGGTGGGACAAGGACAGCGTATGTTTCTGTGCACTAAGTAAAGACTAAAATTTCTCATATTTTCCCCCAACAGTAAAGTATATTTTGATTCTACTTTTCAGTATTGTATATTTATGAATTATATGTAACTCTTTGTATTTATATGCACTATAAAACACATAAAAATAAAAATTGAAAACAATAGAAAAAAATAAATCCATACAAATATTTTAATTTTTTTTATCACTCCAGTAGATCATTTTGAATATCCTCTGTCATTCAGATCCTTTTGGAATCTGCTGCAAAAATTTATTCATAGACTATATTCTCTGCCCTATGGCCTAACTTATACCTCTAGGATGAGAGATAGGATAGCAGAGTGCTATTTCCCCAAATTGTGGCATGTGTGACACCAGTGATACATGAGTTGATTTTAGGTGATACATGGAGGCACGTATTTTATTTAATATTTATTTAGGAAACTTATTTAATAAATTTTATTTATTTAAAAACCTCCATTCAATTTATTTTAATATTTATTAAAAAGAATTATAATGCATAGACTGAACTCTTGATTTTATTGACATCCTTCATCATATGAAAAATAAGATTTCTAAAACTGAATCAATATAAAGAAACACATTGAATTTTTAAGTAAAACCGCAGATGTTTTGTGGTTATAGCAAGGGTTGAAATGATGGTATGTGAATGAATGAAACTGGGGAAACAAAACTTAGCAGCTAAGAATGTAGATTCTAAAGTCAGTCTGCCTATGTTTGATGATCACTGGTGATAATGCACGGAAAGTGGCTAGTACAGTGCTGACCCAAAGTAAAAGTCCTATGAATGCTAGCATTAAATTAAAATACTGTAATCATCTATTCAGGTCATCTCTTACCTCAACCCACTAGCCTTAAGACCGGAGACAAAGGCGAATAGCGTGTAAAGAGTCTTTATGCAAACAGTTGATCACCTCTGGACTAGGTTTTTCCACATTCATTTAGCAGACAGAAGCATAGTGTACTGACTACAGCAAGAGAAGTTTCCATTCGATGGGTTGCAATGAGTAAGCCACTCAAAGCCAACAAAGGTACAAGAACACACACGTATGATCAACAACTTATTTGTGAACAAGAATTAACCTTTTCTAGTGATTTATTTTTGTTTTATTTTGTTACACTTCATTGAAACTATGTTTTTGAGTTTGACTTTATATTATCCTCATAACCTTGAATTGTTCACTAAAAAACAGATGTAATTTATCCTAGACAAAACAAAGTACTAATTTCTAAAACCCCCTTCACACATTGTGGAATGAGACAGTCCCATTCTTTTAAAGAACAAGGAAAGGAAATGAGCATCTTTGAGCTTTATAGCATGAGGATTTTCTGGGATAGAAAATAAATAATTTGACCACTCTAAGCTTTCAAATGAGACATCTAAAACCTAACTCGCACTAGATAATGCTCAACTCCCAAAATGAAACTCTAAGATTTGCTTGAGGAATGAAAACCAAATTTATTCCAAAAATTAATTTTCAATCTGTGTTAAAATAAAATAATTTTCCATAGGTATCTAAAACACATTTCTTAACAATTAATCAGAATTAAAATGTGATGTTAATACCCATATAGCTCATTAAAAATACTTAACTGAGATTGACCTAGGATCCCAATAGAAGTTATCTTTACAAGACGTGCAACGACCTCACCTTTGCAAGCTCAGTCGTCATTTGAGAACTTAAACAGAGCTTGGTTGGCTTCTACTAAATTTCATCTGAATATGAGCTCCCTCCTCTCACAAAGTTTTCTTAGCTTTGGCTCCCACCAAACATAGCAATAATGGTCACACCATTTATTTTAATTTAGGCCATGTTTGATTTGGTGCCTATTGTGTATGTCCCACCCACCCCCCTTTTTTTTGAGATTGTTTTGCAAAAACTATGAACTCCATAATGTTGTTGGGAGTGCTGAAGATGCTGAAGAGGGAAGGAGTAGTCTTGCCCTTCTCCTCCCTCCCATCAACTATCACAGACTCTCTATTAGTACCTGAATGTGAGAGTGAGGGGTAAATTCATTACAGCCCAGGCTGCTGTTAAGGAAGTTCAGGATGATCTTGGGCTTTCAGATCATCCTCCACCCTCTAGACTCCAGTCTTCACAGGAATCTACAGAGCTTGTTGGCCTCTTATCTTATCCATGTCCCATTTACCGAAACCATTTCCCTGTACCCTCTGAAACTCAAAGTCAAGTATCAGTAGAGTCACCTTCATCCTCCATCACTTCTATGAAAATTCCCTCCACCATCTTGCTGTAACCAAAATTTACCTCTTTCCTAATGACAGTCAAGTCCCTGTCTACTGTTTCACATGTCTCATAACCTAGGATCTGGAGGTACAGTCTATTCGCCATTTCTCAGAGCCACCTGACAAGTCCTCCCTCAGGGTCTTTGCACTTGAAGTTCCTCCTACCTGGAATGCCTTTCTACACTCCACTGTCCATATCCACATGGCTACATCCTTCACTTGCTTCAAATGACAGCTTCTCAGTTAGCTTTCTCTAGGCCCTAATCAAAAACACCGACTGTCCCTCTACATTTTATATCCCCTCTCTGCTTTATTTATCATCTTAGAACAACATAATCAGGTCAAGAAATAATGAAGACTTAATGTTTGCCTGATGTTGTTTGCAGTTATCACATCTGTTATTAATAGCCATTTTATTAATGACTGCTGTGTGCCAGGTTCTATGCTTTGTACCAGATGCACAGAGGTAAATGAGACGGAGTCCTTAACTTCCCAGAGTTCGGAGATTAATGCTGAGTCAAATCCCTACTATGTCTCAGCTGTTTTCCTTATAGCCATTATAATTTACACGACAACCCTTATCTGATCTCCTTTCTTCAGCATTATTCCTTCTTTTTTCTCCATACTGCCATAGCAGTTGGTCTAAAGCACAAATCTGAATTCTTTCCTCTGCTTAAAAACATGCAGTTTTCTCTTCTTGGAATGCCCTTTTTCCATGTATTTACCTGGTCAGCTTCACCTATTCAACATTCAATATTTAGTCTAGATTTACCATAATTGAGTCTCTCTCTCTCTCCTCTCTCTTTCTCTCTCTCTCTCTCTCAATACATATAGTTATATGCCTTTTATCTGTACTCTCATAGTTTTCAATGTATTATCTATCACTCCAAGCACTCCATCAAAAAAAAAAATTGGTTGAGATTCTATGGCATCAATGAGCTTATCTGTCTTTGATTTCCCCATCAAACAACATAGACATGTCATAAATGTTTGATAAACAAATGAGTACATTATGCTTCTCTATGGATGTACTTCCATAGGGAAGAAAGATGAGAACTCATGAGACCCAGGTACTGAGCTCAGGTACACAAGTGAAAGAACTGAGATAAAAATCTACTTCTTTCTTATGCTTAGCATTCCTGTTGCCACCATAGCCACAAGCCTTGGGAAAGGATAACTCAGAAGATGAGGAGGAGGCTGGTGGAGATGCCCATTTGAAAAAAAAAAAGTAAATGACAGAAGAAAATGTTTGAAAGCACAGAAATTTAGAATGAGAAGAGACCTTGAAATAATATAATACCACAGATATTATGAACTTTATATTACAGGGGAAGAAATAAGACTCAAAGAGATTAAGTGCCTGCATCAATGTCACACAGCTGTTGCATTTTAGAACCCTCATTTAAATTCATATAATTAGGAGTTCTCTCACTATATGAACCTCCATTCAATTTCTGAGAAGTGAAAATGGCATGGAAATCCATATGGGTGTCATGAAACAAGATACATTCTGTAACTATTTATGCCTTTATCACCATCCATGTCACTTCTATGAGTCAGTCTAACACTATAAAAATTCCATATGCATGGGAGAAATAGGTTTATTATCTCAGGTGTTGGGCTGTCCTGCATTACTCTCCCAATCTCGTCTTTGACTACTTACCCATGATCAAATATATTATTTTCCTACTGCCATCAGTTTATTTCTTCAAGATTTCCCATTGGACTAATCTTTAATTCTTCCTCTTTTCACTTTCTATATTTTAACTTTCTTTACAATTTTCTTTGCAAGTTGTATTCTTCTTTTTTTTTTTTTTTTGAGGAAGATTAGCCCTGAGCTAACATCTGTGCTCATCTTCCTCTACTTTATATGTGGGACGCCTACCACAGCATGGCTTACCAAGCGGTGCTGTGTCTGCACCTGGGATTCGGACCGGTGAACCCCGGGCCACAGAAGTGGAACTTGTGCACCCATTGCGCCACCAGGCCAGCCCCTGTATTCTTTTTAAAAGACAGAGGTTAGTTGGTAACAGGGACCTGTGAAGGGTTCTCGGGTGGCCTGGAGCAATACTACTGATTCTAGGCTCCTGGTTCCAGTGATTCTCAATCAGAAGCAACCGCACTTGCATGTATTTGTCTTCAACTGGTCCTTGACTGCCTATAGATTTACTCATGGTGGGATTTCTTGGCTCTTTTGAGCCCTAGCAGCCAGTTCTCACAGAGAAAAAGAGCCCCAGAAGAGAGAAACACAAATCTGAAAATAATCATAGATTTATTGGAATCTTGGTAACTATAGTTCATCTCAAGGGAGAGCAAAGTCTTCACATAAAGCAAGTCACTTCTAGTCATGAAAGTAGCCAAAGATCCACTTTCCAGGTGGTTTCTGTGGAATATTGTTCCTTTCCCTCTCCTGTGACATACCCTTTCTAGAATCTATTCATGCCCATGGAGTTAAGCTCCCCGGAAGCTTCCATCAGGGTTTCCTTTGTCAACACCCACCAATAAAAATGTTAACATTTAAATGTAGTCTTAGCCTCTGCTCAGGTCCATGTGCTTTTTTCTCCCTTAAGGGCATTTCCTTCCTTTTCGTATAACTATGATAAGAATTCAATATGTGAAACCAAGGAAAAGAGGTTATTTCTGAGCCTGTGCTTTATTACATGGGGACCATATTATTACTGCATAATGTATATTTAATACAGTAATAATAATTAGTTTTAGATACTATTAAAGTTTTAAAACCCCTTTTAACAAGGCAAATATGCTAGAGTCCCAGGTGACAGGCAATGCTATTAATAGCAGAATTTTTGTTAGCTTTCTAGGTATTTCTTAAATTGTAGGCAGTTGGAAATGTTCATGCTCTCTCACTTTATTCATGTCTCTGGGGACTAGGCTCCTTCTACTCTTAGTGTCATGTAATTTCACGTGATATTCTCTCTTTTATAAATCACACCTCAAATTCCTGTGACTTGGACATCAGCTGAAAATCAATTGCCCATTGATCAATAAGCTCTCTCTCCTTTTTTCTATTTCCATGTAAAAGCAAAGGTGTCTTTCCCATATTTCATTGTACTTTGGAAAAAGCATATTCAAACTTATCTAGGTATATTTTTGTTATGGTTTCTTCTATCATATTCAGAATCACTCCCACCATCCTGAGCTTTCTCTTCTGTTTTATGGAGAAATAACAGGCTCTCTCAAAGGCATTAGCTCTACATCCAATACTGAGTGGCTAAAATTCTCGTTTCTATTTTCTCCAATTTTCTACTGCATTTGTTTTAAAGCTTACCTTTCTTGGAAGCTTTAATTGGTCCATTTTTAATTCCTTCTGACATCACGTAATTATTGGTTTCTCTTGTAGAAAGAAACACAAGGCTCGTTGTTAAATATAAAATATTTTATTGTGGAACCTCTGTGAGCTCTTCAAATTGACCCTTTGTGTTATATGTATGGCGTCAGCACTCCACAATATGACCTCATGTAGTAGTCTAATATTTTAAACAGATCTTCTCCGCTCGCTGCACCGGGTAATCTATTGGTTAACTTATGCACTTCCCTAAAGTTCCTGCTATCTTTATTGCAATGACCTTGAGGCTATATTCACTTCTGGCCAATTAAGCTGTAAATCAGAATTTATCACTAATAGTGGTGCAATTATAGGCTGCAGTGAAATTGCTCAGCAAAGAGAGATATCTGTATACATTTACATTTTGTTTATTTGCCAAAGAACAGACAAAATTAGAGCAACTGCAACTGGTTCTACCCCTCACTCCCTCAAAAAACGTCTATCTGGCATATTTACATTTTATCCTCTTTCTAAAACCATATGCCTCATCATATATTATTTTATATACCTTCAGGAAGACTGACTCAAAGAGTGTTTTATTAGTCATGGACAGTAAATTTATAGGTATAATATGCAACTATTTTAACCTTGTAAAACACAAAACTTTGCTAGCCAACGATGTTTAAAATGGTTGCACCTTCAATTGTATTGACACTGCCAAAAGTACAGGTTTGAATGGCTAATTGCTTTTCCATTTGAAGGATGAAACAGGCAAGCTGTGCTGAATTTGCTCACGAGATATTCTCATTTACACTTGTAATTTGTGTGAGCTCTAGTCAACACAGGCACCACGATGGTAACTTCCCACAAAGAGACCAGAAATCTAAGTGAACACAGGACAATCATGGATAAGTTGCAAAAGAGCTCCTGAAAGTCTCTGATTCCGTGAAACGTTGCTTGATAGCAGTGCTGCTTGCGTGCACACTATCAAGTCATTTAAATATATGGTTCGAGAACATCTACCATGGGTATATTTTTACTCTATACTTTATGGATTGTTTCATCACATGGTAGAACATCCATTCCTTAGTATGGAGAATATCTGTGTGAATATTTAATCTTTCGGATTGTTACAAGTGTGCTAAATTTGGACTGGTATCTTGCGTTGAAGATCACCAGTTTAGAGTTAAATACTTATTAAAGAGGGCATCCAAGTCAAAAGTACTTTAAAATTAGACATTTAAAAGTTTCTGTTACCTAAATTAATTACAAATCCTTTCACAAGTTAGGTATGTAAAAAAAACTATCCAGCAACTCATTAAAATAAGACACAACTTATTGACTTGTAAGGATAACACCGAACTTAATGACTATGTTATGCAAATGATGTTATGATTGGCATAATATTATAAAATACTGTAATAGCCTAATAATAGCAAGTCCTTTAGTTAGAAAAAATGTGTCCTACTATGTCTTCAAGGATTACTTTAAAGATAGGTTTAGGTTTCAGTAAATATTAATGTGTATTTGGGGGTCACAAAATATTATTGATTATCTGCTTTTTTGGATTTCTCTTGATTACCTTTAAATCACAAGATTTATTTCTGGGTATTCTCCACTTAAAATATGTTTCTATTTATATATTGCATTCCAAACCAATTTTTTTTAAGACAATTTTTTTTTTCTGCTTTATTTCCCCAACCCCCCCCCCCCCCGCCCCCCCCCCCGCCCCCGCCCCCGCCCCCGCCCCCGCCCCATACACAGTTGTATATCTTAGTTGCAGATCCTTCTAGTTGTGGGATGTGGGACGCCACTTCAACGTGGCCTGACGAGCGGTGCCATGTCCGCGCCCAGGGTCCGAACCCTGGGCCGCCGCAGCGGAGCGCGCGAACTTAACCACTTGGCCATGGAGCCGGCCTCTCCAAACCAAATTTTTATGTGTTTTTCAGATTCTCCATGCTTAAGTAGTATCTTCATTTAAAATCTCTGGTTAATCTAAAACATGAAATACAAGCTATTTTAGTTACTCTGTAATTGTTCAAAAATAGGCATTTGCTAGGTACTCTGGGGGATACAACGGTGAATCGAAAAATTTATGCTTTAGAAAAGGAAAAAAGACGAACGTACCCACAACTGGACCACAATGTAAAATGTAAACAGCATCATCATAGACTGTGTAAATCCTCAAAGGAGGCCATGAGAAGAGATGGTTTGCTGTGTGGTGTGGGGAAGGGACAGAAGAGCAAGGAGAAAATCCGGGAAATGGTTTCTGAGCTGAGCTTTAATAAAGAAGCCTTCGAGACATGGAAGTAGGATGGTTCAAGCAGAGTTTACAATGTTTTCCTTATTCGAGATAGCAGGGAGATGACTCAGTGAAGGGCCCAGTGTGGCGAGAAAGGACTCTGTGTGGAGAGGAGCTATGGGAGAAAAGGTGGACAAAAACTAGAGGGAGAGGGCTGCAAATACCAGGCCTTGGAAGACTTGAGAGCTTTACCTGTAGATTTTGGGAAGAGCCGAGGATTTTGAATGGATAATTACAGTTGTACTTTAGACACTTTAAATGGGCCTGAATTTTCAATATTGACTAGAACAGAAGATAGGGTCATTTGACAATACCTAGACTCCAGGTGGGAGGCTGTGAAGGCCTATTTTAGGGCTTATTAGTGAAATGGTAAAGAAGGGACACATTTGAAGTATATGCTAGTAGAGCTAATATCAACAGAATGCGAATTTGTGAGAATATACAAAATACCAAGAAGAGAAGAAGAGTCTCAAGACAACCATCTTGAGGAAACATTTTTAGCAGAAGCAGAGAAAGGTCCATGAAGGAGAGAAGTTGTATGAATTCTTTATGAGCCAGCTCACATCCTGCCTCATCTTCACAAAGCCATCTGAACCACTATCTTTGATAAGAGTGTTCATTTTGCAGAAAGGCAGGTAAGTATGATGTAAGAGTGCCAAGCTAGGAAACAGACTGCCTGGTTTCAAATCCACAGTCAGCTAGGAGATCTTACACAAGTCTTGGGAACTCTCTGAGCCTCTGTTTCCTCATCAGGATGAGAATTCTACCTTCACAAAATGGTTTATGTTACCTCCTGCCTCTCGGGCTTCAAAGATGTCCACTAGCTTTAATGTTTTTGTGTGATAAAGTTTTGCATAACCTCTGCATTAAACTTGGCATCTGTAAAAAGGAAACCGCCATGCATGTCAAGAATATGCTCCAGTTCCTCCCAATTCACAGGGCTATAAAGCTTAAAGCTTAAATCAACCTAATAACTCCTGCCAAAACACAGCATTAATTTGTTCATTCATCCATCCACTCAATTAAGTTAAATTTATTGAGAACATACTATGCTTCAGACGCTGTGTTAAAGAAGAGGAACCAGCAAAGCTAAGGTCTCTTCCCTCATAAACTTTAAATCTTAGTAAAAGGAGAAAAGCAATAAACAAACTACCTTGGAAAAAAAAAAGAGTGAAGGTCAGGAGAGCGGTGATGGTGGTGAGCAAAGCAGTAGCCAGTGACTATGTGGCCAGAGAAATCGGACCTATGAAGGATGAGCAACAGTCAGCCATAAATGCTGGAAGAACTTTCCAGGAAGATAATTGATTACTAGCCCCTTCATTCACATCTCAGGCATCTCAGTTACGTGGTGTGTCCCAAGCAATGTGTTTCTAACAACACTAATCATAATTGAGCTATTTACCTTCTCTCTGCCTCGGTGTTCTCATCTTAGAATTGGTCTAAATCAGTACATGCCTAATTATTGTGAGGATTAAAAGAATTAATGTAGGTAAAGTACATGGAATGTAGTAATTAAGTATTTGATAATAATAATGACTTTGAGATTGTACATTTTTGTACATATATGCACACGTGTATATAAATTTGCATTTATCTACATACATGTATATATAGATTTACATAAATATATTGTTACACACACAAATAGGAGTGTATATATATACAAACATACGTATAGTTAGAATAGATACAAGGTTATACTTATTTTAATACCATTCTTGCTTGTTTTCAAAGGTTTTTTTGAGAATAAAAGTGACAGTGCTCCAGCTAGCATTAGTATTTGCACATAATACAGAGTATGCCTGCATTAGTCAGGATGCTGCAACAAAAAACCCTAAAAATTTCAGTCACTTGATGAAATACAGTTGATTTCTTACACATGCAAAGTCTGAAGCAGGTCAGACAGTCCTCCGTGTTGGTAGCTAAGCCATAACAAACAGGGGCCTTCCAAAGACACCCAAACAGGTAAAGAGAAGTCTTGAGAATAGTGGAAAGTAAAAAAGACAGATCCAAAACTGTCTGGTCTGACTTCCATCTACATAGCTTGGCCAGAACTTAGTCACATGGCCCAAGGCAACTGCAAGGGAGAGTGGGTAATACAGGTTTAGAAACTTCCCATGTGCCCAAGAGGAAGAAATGTAGTAACTCGTGAGGTTGCCTCTGCCATAGTACCTAGTGAAGTGTGTTGGATGCATATGGTTAATATTTATAGTTTCTGCAGAGAAAAACAATACTTTCATAACATTTGCTTTAACAGACAAAATAATGACCCATAAATCTGACATATTTGGATTCAGCTCTATCTTGATAGATTATAGAGCCAAAATGTATTATTTATCTTCCACAAAATTCCTCCTCAGCACCAATTTCTATATTTAATTATTATTCAAATGGATTAAAAGAAAACATACCTATATGTGCATTATAACATATGATAACTGCAATGCAGTATAAAACACATTATCACCATTCGATATATACTTGTAAAATGCGTTTATATACAAGTACACACAGACACGTATGTACACAGACTAACACACACTGTCTTATAGTAACTCTTAAAGTGCTGTCCAGCTCTGTTATTTAATTTATCTTGAATATTTTCGCAAATCTCCAATCAGAAAGTGAAATCCTTCAGCATGTTTGGAGTTATAAGTGAGTGAGAATGCTAAACACATGGTCAGCTCTCAATAAATATTTGTCGAATGAGAGAACAGGGTCAGCTGGTGAAGAAAATCTCACGCCAGGCTGAGGAATTTAGATTTTATCCCACAAGGACAACCATAGGAAGTTTTTGAACTGAGAAATAGCATGATGAAAACAGTCATTTAGAAATGTAACTATGTCATCCGATGCAGGAACGATGAGAGGGGAAAGGTAGAGGGGAGAACTAATCCAGAAGCTATTGCAGTAATTCAATAGATGAGTCTGGGCTTCAATAGTAGCTGCTGTAAAAGAAATAAGAAGCAAATGCTGGAGACATTGTAAATAAAAATTGGTGAATTCTTGAGCAGCAAATTATTGACCATATGGGGAGAAGGAGATAAAAATCCAAGATTACGTCAAGATACTGAATTTAGGAGCTGGGGAGAGAGCGACACTGTTGATGGAGAAAGGGCTGCTGAAGTGGAGTGATTTACAGGGATCACAAGCACTGGTTTGTCGATTTCAGAGGCAGCTGCGTAACCACTTGCAAGTAATTCCTCGATCTAGTAGATGTGTGAAAGAGGGCATGCGCATTAGTCATTTTAAATCAGATTTCTTTTTTTCTGAACGACCCTCATTTAAAGAATAATAAACTTCATTTTGGGGGGTTGAAATAACATTTTTAATATTAATCTAGGTTATGAGGCCACAGAACACTATCAACACAATGCTTACAAAACACCCTCATTCAAGTAAATAATTATCATTTCCTCTTCTAAATAATTAGTAATTAAATTAGAAGGGAAATATTTTCAGTGAATGTATTGCAAAATATGCCACACAGATTTTGTCATAATTAGACCTAGGCGAAACCATTGTGTGAACTATTTTCCATTCCAAAGTTAAAATTATCCATAATCCCTTGATTTTATTTCATTTATAACGATGAGTCAGCTTGTGCTTACTTGTAAATTAAGTCATGGAATTAATCTGACATTTTTTCTATCAGTTAAATGATTTTGTTTATCAAATTGCATTAGTTTAAACTATTCTTAATACAGAATGTAGTTTATCCAATAAAATATTTCATTTCAATTTTTATTCAAGTAAGTGAATTCCCACCCCGTATAGAGATGTTCAGTGCCCAAACAGATCTTTATTGCTCTGTGAACTGTTAAGAGTGTCCATGGGAGCTATTACGGGGCCTATCCCTCCTTCTTGATAGAATATGCAGAGGGAGGGGAGAAGGGTGTGAAAAGAAGACTTGTAAATAACAGCATTTCTAGGATTCAGGCTTGTCCTGCACTGAACGTGTCTTTCTGGAGGAAATACCTTTATTTTGTGCAGAAATACATTTATTTCAAGTGAAATATGTTAGAAATTCCTGTAATTCTATCTGAAGACAGAGAAAATTTATTTTATCAAGATTTTCTAATTTTTCAGGGTGTCTATTATGTCATAAAGGAGATGATTATGAGTGAAACCATTTATCAGTTTGTGTGCTTTTTCCACCCAAAACTAGAGACAGAGGGAGGAGACAGACACAAACATTTGCCAGGCACTTATTCAGCAGTACTTATTGCACAGATGATCAGACTGAATTCTCACTAACTTTGTGAAGTTGGTTCTAATTTTATTGTTCATTTTACAGATGAAGGAACTGAGGTTTTTAAAGTCATGTAATTTCTGTATTTCATCAAATCTAAATGTCTTGTTTCAAGACATGCCGTCACTTTGTATATCACAAAGAGAAGAAAAAATAGTCAATTAGAAGATATAATTTAAGCAGACATCCCTATTTCAGACATATTAAAAAGTAAGCACATGTGAAAGTGATGTCAGCAAAATGGTCGACTAGTAAACTGTCCTCCTTCCCCAACAGAGACATTGAGTTAACAAAAATTACACACTAAGATACCTCTATGAAAATTCTAGAGAGCTGTTGAGAAGCTATAGCACGCAGGCCACTGGAAAACCAAGATGGGATTCCAGCAAAACTGTGGGAAAATTTATGGCATTTGGCATGCCTGTTCAGCCCCTTCTTCTATGTGGCATAGTGCAGAGCAACGGGGAGGAAACCCTTCACACCCAGGCTCCTCCTTCAGGATGGAAACAAAAAAGTGGACCACGCAACCAACCTTCTAGCTTGTTTGGAGGCTTCCCCAGGGACTGGTTTCTGTCTTGCGTGACTCAGAATGTAGACAAGATCATTGTGAGAGCCCCACAGCCCACTGCACTTCATTTTATATACAGATATGACCAATTTTTGTTACAGTGTTTTTATACAATTAAAACTCTAAGATTTTTTTATTCATTTCCATTCCTTGAGTTTATTTCAACAATCACCTGAGGCTTGCTCTGCCAAGCCCTGGCTGTCGTGAGTGGGGAATAATGATGGAAATCTGCAAGCGTCACCCTGACAACCCGAGGCTGAAAGCCCTACCCACCAGGCCTGGAATGAAGGGGAACTGGGGCATCAACTTCATCTTTGTGACGTCACCACATCAAGACAGTCAGAAATGTCTCTTTCCCACCACAACAATAATTAGGCACACTGCGAAAGTTTGAGGGCTGGGCCTTTCACTTGATCCTGAAAGCTTCTTAAGACTTTCTTATCAACCAAGAATACTTTATCTGACATAACTATCCTTCAAAACTTAAGGAGAAATTAAGACTTTCCCAGATTAAAAAAAAAAGCTGAGGAAGTTCATTACCATAGACTTGCTCTACAAAAAATGCTAAGATAGTCCTTTGGACTGAAATGAAAGGATAGTAGACAGCAACACAAAGCCATATGAAAATATAAGGTTCTCCAGTAAAGGTAAATACATACGTGAATATAGTAACCAGTACTATTGTAATTTCAGTGCATAGAATTTAAATGACAAAAACTTTAAAAAACCTATAAATCTACATGTATGGGTATACAATAGATAAGGTGTCACTTGTGACATCAATAAAATTAAGTGGAGGAGGGTGAAGCTGGAAAAGAGTAGAATTTTTGTATGCATTTGAAATTAAGTTATCACTTTAAAATAGAATGCTATAACTTTAAGATATTTTATGTACTTACAATGATTACCACAAAGGAAACATATTTTGAACACAGAAGAAAATGAAAATGGAATCAAAACACTATAAAAAAATCAGCAAAACACAAAGGAATGCAGTAAGGAGAGGCAAAAATGCTACAAGACGTACAAGAACAATTGGAAAAACGGTAATAGTAACTCGATCTATATCAGTAACACTTTAAATGTAAAGGTATTAAACTTCCCAATCAAAAGACATAGATTGGCTTAATGGATGAAAAAACAGAACCTAATTATGTGCTGACTACAAGAGACAAATTTTAGATCTAAGGGCACACATAGGCTAATAACAAAAGGATTAAAAATTATATTCCATACAAATGATAACCTAAAGAGAGTAGGAGTGGCCATATTAATATCAGACAACATAGACTTTAACACAAAAAATGTTGTGAAACAATAACATTATATAATGATAAAAGGATCAATTCACCAAGAAGATATAGCAATTATAGATATTTATGCATCAAACCTCAGAGCTCCCAAATACAGGAAGCAAATTTTGACAGAATTGAAGGAAGAAGTAGGCAGCAACACGATAATAGTATGAGCCTGAAACACCCCTCTTTCAATAATGGATATAACAATCAGACAGAAGATCAATAAGGAAATGGAGGAACTGAAAAACATTATAGACCAGTTGGACCTAACAGATATATATAGAACACTCCACCCAACAACAGCAGAATATGAAATCTTCTCAAGTACACATGGAAACTTCTCAAGGATAGACCACATGTTAGGCCAAAAAGCAAATCTTAACCAATTCTACAAAAACAAATCATACAAAGTATCTTTTCCGATTCACAATAGACAGAAAAAAGAAATCACTAGCACAGGGAAAACTGAGTCAAAGAGGAAGTCACAAGGAAATTAGAAAATATCTTCAGACAAATGAAAACATATGGGATGCAGCAGAGTAAGTGCTGAGAAGGAAGTTTATAGTTATAAATGCGTACATTAAAAAAAGAAAAAGTATCTAATCAACAATCCAACATTACAGATCAAGAAACCACCAAAAGAAGAAAAAAATAAGCCCAAAGCTAGCAGAAAAAAAGGAAACAAAGATTAGAGATAAAGTGGAAAATAGAAAAATAGTAGGGAAAAAATCAACAAACTTAGGAATTGTTCCTTTTGAAAAGATACATAGATTGACAAACCCTTAGCTGATTAACAAAAGAAAAAAAAGAAGACTCAATTAATCAGAATAAAAAATAAAAGAGAGGACATTATATCCAATGTTACAAAAATAAAAGTGATTATAATTGTTCAAGAACATTCGTACACCAAGTTGGGTAATCTAAAAGAAATGGATGAATTCCTAGAAACACACAACTTAACAAGATTGAATCATGAAGACATAGACAATTTGAACAGAATAATAACAAGTAAGGATATTGAATCAATAATCAAAACCTGCCAACAAAGAAAAGCCCAGGACAACATGGCTTCACTGGAGAATTCTATATTTAAACGTTTAAGAACATTAAAGAATTAACAATTCTTCTGAAACTCTTCCAAAAAAATAGAAGAGGAGAGAAAACTTATAAGCTTATCCTGTGAGGCCAGCATTACCCTGATAGCAAAGCCAGACAGAAACACCAAAAGAAAACAAAACTACAAACCAATATGTCTGATGAATATTGATGAAAAAATCCTCAACAAAATACTAGCAAACCAAATTCAGCAACACATAAATGGATTAAATGTCATGACCAAGTGGGATTTATTCATAGAATGCAAAGAAGTTTCAACTATACAAAATCAATAGATTTAGTATACTGAATTAGCAAAATAAAGGACAAAAAACATGCGTTATCTCTATTTATTCAGAAAAAGCATTTGACAAGATTCAACACCGTTTCATGATAAAAACACTCAAAAAAGTAGGAATAAAAAGAAATTTCCTCAACATAAAAAGGGCCATTTATGAAAAGGTGACAGCTAGCATCGTACTAAATGGTGAAATACTGAAAGTTCTTCCTTTAAGATCAGGAACAAGGCAAGGATACCATTCTCAACGATTCTATTCAACGTAGAACTAGAAGTCCTAGTCAGAGAAATTAGGCAAGAAACATAAATAAGAGAGACCCAAGCTGGAAAAGAAAAAGTAAAATTATCTCTGTTTACAGATGAGCTGATAAATGTAGAAGCTTGTAAAGATCACACACACACACACACAGAAACTGTTACAACAAATAAAAGAATTCAGCAAAGTTGCAGGACATAAAATCAATATACAAAAATCAGTTGCATTTTTATACACTAACAAAAAGCAATCAGAAAGAGAAATTAAGAAAACAATCTGATTTACAATTGCATCAAAAAGAATAAAATATCTAGGAATAAATATAATTTAATTTAAGGAGGTGAAAGATCTGTACACTGAAAATTATGGCATTGATGACAGAATCTGAAGAAGACATAAATAAATGAAAAGATAGTCTATACTCATGGATTGAAAGAATTAATACTATTAAAATGTCCAAACAACCCAAAGCCATCTACATATTCAATGAAAGCTCTATCAAAATTCCAATGGGATTTGCACAGAAATAGAAAAAAAATCCTAAAATTTGTATAGAGCCACAAAAGATCCAAGAGAGCCAAAGCAATCATGGGAAAGAAGAACAAAGCTGGAGGCATCACTTTTCCTGATTTCAAACTTTATTGTAAAGCTATAGCAATCAAAACAGGATAGTATTGGCATAAAAATACACACATATATCAATGGAACACTATAGAGATCCCAGAAATAAACCCACGCATATATGGTCAATTAATTTACAACAAAGGAACCAAGGATACGCAGTGAGAAATGATAGTCTTTTCAATAAGTGGTAGTGGGGAAACGGGACAGCCACATGCAAAAGAATAAAACTGGATCCTTATCTTACTCCATACACAAAAATCAACTTAAAATGGATTAAAGACTTGAACGTAAGACCTGATATCATAAAACTCCTAGAAGAAAACATAGTGGGTAAGCTCCTTGATAGTAGTCTCAGTGACGACTTTTTGGATTTGACACCAAAAGCAAAGGCAACAAAAGCAAAAATAAACAAATGGGAGTATTTCAATTCAAAAATCGCCTGCACAGCAAAGGAAACCATTAACAAAATGAAAAGGCAACCTACCAAATGGAAGAAAATATTTGCAAATAATATATCTGGTAAGAGTTTAGAATCCAAAATATAGAAAGAACTGATAGGATTTAATAGCAAAAAACCCCAAAGAGTTCAATTAAAATAAGGGTAGAGGAACCGAACAGACATTTTTCCAAAGAAGACACACAAATAGCCAACACATACACGAAAATATGCTCAATATCACATCAGGGAAATTCTAATCAAAACTGCAATGAGATATCACCTCACACCTGTTAGAATAACTATTATCAAAAAGACAAGTCATAACAAGTGTTGGCGAAGGTATAAAGAAAACGAAACCCCTGTGCACTGTTGGTATGAATGTAAATTAGTGCAGCCACTATGGAAACCTGTATGGTAGTTCCTCGAAGAATTAAAAATAGAACTACCATATGATCCAGCAGTCCCACTTCTGAGTATATTACCAAACAAAAAGAAAACAGGACACCAAAGAGATATCTGCACTTCTATATTCATTGCGCTATTATTCACAGTAGCCTAGATATGGAAACAACCTAAGTGTCCATCAATAGATAAATGGATAAAAAAGATGTGTACATATATATATATATATACAACGGAATATTATTCAGGCCTGAGAAAAAGGAAAACCTGCCATTTGCGACAACATGGATGGAACTTAAGGGCATTATGTTAAGTAAAATAAGCCAGACAAAGACAAATGCTGCATGGTATCACTTATATGTGGAATCTAAAAAACAAAGTCAAACTCTTAGAAGTAGAGAGTAGAAAAGTAGCCACCAGCTGCTGGGGGAAGGAGGAAATAGGGAGATGTTGGTAAAAGTGTCCAAACTTTCAGCTATAAAATGAATAAGGTCTGACGATCTAAAGTTAAACATGGTAACCATAGTTAATAATACTGTATTAATAATTGAAATTTGCTAAGAGAGCAGAGTTTAAATGTTCTCACCAAAAAAAACAAAAGGATAAATATATGAGGTGATGGATGTGTTAATTAACTAGATGGTGGGCATCCTTTTATAATGTATGCATTTATCAAATCACCATGGTGTACACTTTAAATTTTGTCAACTGCACATCAATAAAGCTGAAAAAAAATTTATGGTGTATTGGTTTCCTATGGCTGCTGTAACGAATTACCACAGGTGGCTTAAAACAATGAAAATTTATTCCAGAAGTCTGAAACTGTGCCAAAACTGAGGTGTCAGAACTTGGTTTTTTTCCCTTTTCTAATTTCTAGACCTGTGTTCTGTGGTTCAGGGCCCCTTCCTCCATCGTCAAAGCACACAGTATAACATTTCAAATCTCTCTGCTGAGGTCATCACATTGCCTTCTGTTTTCTGTGATAGAATCTCCTTCTACCTCCTTCTTGTGAGGACAATTGTGGTTACATCTAGGGAACACCAGCAAATTAATGACGGACAATCTCCCTATTCCAAGATTCTTAATCAAGTCAGCAAAGTCTCTTTTGCCATATAAGGTAAGATGCAGGGCTTTGGACCTAAATATATTGGGGTACCATTATTCACCTACCACAGGTGTGTTTCTATATACCTTGAGATTATTCTTCCTAACAAATTCTAACACATTATAATGCTTTGAAAAGCACATCCTTTGCTTTAGGTCATGGGGCTTTTTCTTTTTAATCCAGTTTACTAAAAGAGCAAGCAAAAATATTTGAAATGACAAAACTTCCCTTGTCCAAAGGTCGTTCAAGGTTTACTTTTCTTTTCTGAATCTCTGCATGCTAGGTTCTCTGAAAAGACGGACAAACACAAAATTGATGCCTAGCATCAGAGGTTGTCAGCGTATGTGGACAGTTAATGAGGATGTCAATGGTCAAAACCTATCTGATCATCTAACCTCTTTCTCCCATAACTTCGTCGTTCTGTACATTAACCTACACCCAGAAAAATAAGCCATATTTGTCGTCTACCAGTAGCCCTTGGTTACACATTGCTTAGTAGTTGCAAATCACAAATTATTTTTAAAATGTGTCTAAGTTTTATAGTTACCTGGAGGAGGTAATTAACTTTTTTTTCGATTCCAGTAAGAATGATTAAATATATCATAACTTCTTATGAAGCATCAAGATATATTTGATTTCTGTACAATGTTCTCAATTTTCAATGTTTAATTAAACAATTACAGGGAAGGCCATTTGGAGGGCACAGCAAAAAGGATCATAGAGGACTGCAGAGTCATTTGTTTGGCCCAATGGTGCTGTTCTTACAATGATCTGTGGGTTTTCTGTTATCAGCAAATGTCCAGCCCATTGTTTTTGCATTTCTGTCTTCAGGGGGCAGCTGCTTCTCCTTGAGCTCCCATGGAGCTTCGCTGCAACACAGCACTCTATTCCAGGGCACAACTGTCTCCACTAACGGCGTTTTCTTCCACAATGTGGCTCCCTGATGGGTCTCCTTGTGTTTCATTTTTACTTTCTATGAAATGTACTGCAAATAGCTGTTTATGCTCTGTCTATTTCATGGTGTCATGCCTTCTCTTTGGTGTATTAAGGGCCTGAAAGTCTTCTATTAG
Source organism: Equus quagga (assembly GCF_021613505.1). Classification (NCBI taxonomy): domain Eukaryota; kingdom Metazoa; phylum Chordata; class Mammalia; order Perissodactyla; family Equidae; genus Equus; species Equus quagga. The sequence goes on along the minus strand of NC_060272.1, from coordinate 47,980,282 downwards.
CTGTTTTCCACTTTAGTTAGTTGCCTGCCACTCTTGTGTCTTTGAGCTAAGTAATCTTGAATAGGTAGCAAGCTAAATTACCTGACACTTTTCTTTCTGTCAATTTGTTTTAAAATGTGCCTTAGCAGTTTTTAGCAGACATATATTATGATTAAGGTAACATATCAATAAAAACTAAGTATTCTTTCATGTTCACATGAAATATAAATACATATACAAATGCAAGTTCAAAAAGTGAGGGAAAATAACAAACAAATTCAATGCCAAAAAGAAACTGGGTCAGAACCAAACAAGGTAAACTGTAGGTAAGGATTATGCTTAATAAACATGGAAAATTTGATCCTGGAATTTTTATTTGTAGAACAGGAATAATAACATCTACCTCAGATATAATATTTGAAAAGTATCAGCATTTTGCCTGGTGAATAGCAAGTGTCAATAAAAATTAATTATATTATACATCATATCAGATCAGATCAGATCATAAAAATGTGTGCAGTTATTCATTTAATTCAACATAAGCTCTTTTTCTGACTACCACGTATCAGATCTATGTGTTTCAGTGCCTACTATGTGTCTGTACTGTGCTGGGGCATCATGCTAACTTCAGTTAACTCATTACCTAAGAAATGAACCACAAACTTTTATTAAGCATGTAGGTCATGTTTTAGAGCAAGCCATAGAAAGCATCATTATATGAGTCTTGAATGCAGAGATCATGTCTCTACACTGAATAAATTCTCTCAACTATGGCAGTTTATAGCATCTTAAAATATTGTGTTTCTCCTGGCTTCTCTGAAACATCCAAATACTGTTGCTCAACACATTTCATTACATTCTCAAGATTTTAGGAGGCACCATAGGGCATGTAAGCATGCGCTTCATACACAGGTTACTCAGATCACTCAAATATTTAGAAATCCTGTGTAAATTAACATTTATCACAGAAAGCCGTTAAAATGTCTGTAGAGACAATCCAGTCTCATGGAGTGGCTAACTCCGCCATTTTCCTCTTCAAATGAATCTAAATAACTTTTACAGTCAGCCACTTTCATTATTCCAGTGACTCCCCAAAACTTACCCACACAGTATGTGATTTTGAATTATGCCCATCAATGATCTTCCTTCTATTTCCAGCCACAAAAAGCACAACAAGTGAATTCTATTGATCTTTGCCAACAAATAAAATAGTGATCTAAAGAGGTTCTTGACAGTTAGCACAGTTGTAAAATATGAGCCTCTTCATCATGTGTCTTGTAAATTTTGGAACCTAAGGAACTAGAGATAATGTTTTGGGTGTGTCTATAAAAGTAAAATCTTGATGTAGGATTGAAAGGGTCATTACATAATTAAGGGTTTACAAAGAGCCACGTAATATATCCACTGCATTCAAAACATTTTATAAAAGTGCCTAAATATTTAATTCTCACCGCAACCAATGTTTTATAATAACTTAAAATAATTTAAGTGGTGCAATGTAGGTGGTTAAAACAGGTAAAATTCCGTTGATGTGTTTTACAATATTAGCTAATGTGTTCTTTGTTGATAGATACAACATGGCTTATCAAATTTGATTAAGGTCATTTCTAAAGTCTCGTCAAATGATTGAGCCAAGTGTTTTAACTCATAGAACTGTAGCAAATCTTAAATAGGACTAATGTAATACAGGCAACAAAGCAAGATTGTTAAGAGCTCAGATTTGGCTCCACACAGCCTAGGTTCCATGTCCAGGCCTGCCACTGTTAGCTCTGTGCCCCTGGAAAAGTCACTGAATCTTTCTTTCCTCCATGTTTAAACCTGCAAAATTGAGATAATTAGTTCTTACAGCATTATCATGGGAATTACTACTTTGAGACTGATAAAAGGCTTAAAATAGAGCGTGACACATAGTGAACATTCAATAAATTACAACTCTTACTATTAAAACTACAGATAAAATAGATCTATATCCTCAATCCATGCCATGTAACAGCAATTCTTATGCACATTCATGTAATAACAAATGTGAAAATATTGTAAACATCTTCAGAGAAAGTCAATACATCTACTCCCAGTAGTAAATCTATATTTTTCCTCTGGAATCAGAGGTTGGAAAGCGAGTGTAAGAGAAGCTTCCTTCGAGAAAGCATCCAGGTCCTTTTGCTCCCCTTACTGAGGAAGACTGGAGACTTTCTTTTCCCATTTACAGACCAGTGCAATCTGATTTGTACAACTGCTTTAGCAGGGATGTGATACACTTGGATTAAAATATAGAACATGACTACCAATAAATCATTATATCTTGAATCATCATTTAGAAAAAAGTGAGAGACAAGCTAAAATGTTGGAGCACATGAAAAATTCTTTTACCAACTTTCCTTGCAGTCCGAGCCTAAGTTGCGGTTCACATATAGCAATTCTTTTTCAACAGGGTAACATCTTTGATGTTTGAGGGAAGAAATGAAAAGTTAGCTTCCAAGCTCTCTGAAAACTATACTAGTCTCACTCCTCAGAAAAAAATCTAATCTAAAAACAGTCTTTTGAAGCAGGAAAATTCTGTCAGATTGTGCTAAAGTCTATTTTGCCAATGAATGTTGAACATATTCTTAAATTTCATTATGATATAATGTATTTTCATTCTTCAATGTTAGGTTAAACATTATATTGAGTAATGCTTTTACCAATTCAGTTATGGATTCCACAGGCTACAATCCTCCTTTGTATGTCTTAGTAACTCTCAATCTGCTCTATTTCTTCCAGGAATTATTTTCTAATATTCTTTTTCCACTAAAGCAGACCAGTTCCTTTCACTGAAGTTCCATTTTGAAATGTTCATTAGATGTTGAGTGTCGATCAGTATCCACAGTCTATGTGTTCCTAATTCTTCTTCGTGCCTTTCAACTTTCATTTTTCTCAATGCGAACACTTTCATATTTTTACTTTCATCTATTCTTTAAGGACTTGAAGGGCGACAAAACCACTTTCGGAAAGAGCTGGGTCAGTAATATAAGGCATTTTTTATAAGATTCTCTATCATGCATAACAGAGCAAAACAGGAAACAAGAGGAAGCAAACTAGAGTTGTGTGAAATTGCTCATTTATTCTTCTCAAATAGTTTTCAGTTTTTCATGAAACCGCTGAAAAATTCACAAATTGTATTCCAATGAGATGAATATTTGTTTTCCAAGTTTTCATCAAAAGTTTCATCTTCAAGTAAACATTGTATATGCATAAGACATCCTGTTCCCATGTGTACTGGTAGTACCTGTTTGTTTATAGGCATGAAAATGGAAGTGGGATATTAAATATGCACAAACTGACTGCCTGGATAAGGAGAGATGCAAATAGTGCCATGAGAAGTGAATACACACTAATGCATGGGTGGGCGTCTCCTTTTTCCCTTTTTTCACTATTCCAAAATGAAGAGTCAAAGCTTACGATTTTTCTAATCGGGAATTTTTGTTTCGATTTGCTCTTATATGTCAAAATCTCTTTACTTTTATTCATAATGAGGAAAAAAAGCAATAAGTGGACCAGATGCTTTGGATTTTTCCCACCATGCTTGGTTTCCACATATAACATTTTCTTTTGGTGATAATGTAATAATTCATTCATTTCCTGCTTCAAATTGTAATTTTCTGAATGAACAACTTTAAATGCCATAGTCCCTTAATGGATCAGTAATATGACAGCAAGTTTGGGTATCTGCTAGTTTGAAATACCGCGTAAAGGGTACTTTGAAATTGGTTTTTCTCTATGTGCATTTAAATGATATTGAAGCATTCCTTAATTTGAATGAGGTAAATTATCCCGTTATATAACTCTAACAGAGACATTTGTAAGTTAGGAGCCCAACATAAAATGCCATTTCGGGCCCCTATAAGTGGTTGAACTGAGAGACAAATTTTCCTTTCCATCCTTCTTTCCTTCCTTCCCTACTTCTCTCCTGCCCCCTCCTTTCCTCACTCCTTCCTTTCCCCCTTCCTTCTTTCCTTTCCTTCTGTTTACTTCCTAAAATCTCAAAATTTCTCATAGCTGATCTTTAACCTTCACAAAAAACGAGACAGGAAACCTTCATATGTAGGACAGTAGGAAATAGAGAGACCTGTCTGCCCAGCCCAAAGGCTTTCGATTTCAAAATGTTGTGTAAGACTCTGTGCGCTGGATTCAATCTGCCTTAGCCAGGTTTTGCTGCCATTCCAAAACTTTGAAACTCCTTTAAATGTTTTGTCTGGATTTCTAATACCTCCCGTCTACCAAGGAATTCATTTACATTATTATCTGCCTCTCATGATTTGCCCATTGAGCATGGCATAGTAAGAGATTACCACACATTCACTCATAAGCACCATCCTCCCAGCATATACAGAGCATCTTCATGACCATGTGTAAAGGGTATTCATTCAGCCTGTTTTTTAGGATTTTTGGAGGAGAGCGAGAGGGGAGTGTTTTACACTTCTCATACTTTTTTTATTCATTAGAGACAGCATATGTCCTTTTGTTTTACTGTCAGATTTTAGAAACAATTTTTGAATATGAAAGTAATATAGTGAATGTTTTTAAGATGATTGTCCCCTTTGATACCCCTGCCTATTTCTTATTTTAAGCATTTTATTTACTATACCTGTTTTGTTTTAAGAAAGGATGGTACACATTGTCATGAACCCCAAGTACCCTGTCACAGACCAATAAAGTAGGATCTTGAGTGACAACCATAGACTGGCAGTATGAATGCAGATAATGACACTGTCTCTTGTTTTATACCCTAGAACATTGAATTATCCTAAATTAAAGGTCTAGCCAGAATTATCATGGAGGGATCATAATGTTACCACCCAAAGAGGGAGTTGTCTGCCCACTGCAAGACATGCCAATGGTCAGGAGGCAAGGTGGTAGGAGAGAAAGTTTTTTATTACAGCTTGCTAGCAAGAGGGAAGATGACCCACTAATGTCCAAAAGAACATCTTACAGAACAAAGACTACAGGCCAGTTATACAGGGGACTGGCCTCCAGATGAGGGAGCTGGTCCCTGGGTGGGGCCTCCATCTGATCTCTGGGTGGGAGCAGACTTCTGGTCTTAGTTCCTGGTAGTCTTTTGTTTTATTGGACATGCATCAGACACCATAGCAATGTGCTGTACCCTGATCTTTCAGTTGTCATTGATAATGGCTATCAGCATAGGCTCTCTGCCTGGAGGTCATCACATTCCTAAGGAACCCAAAAGAACAAAGTTATCATCTTAAAGCAGCTGAGAGGGGCCACAAAATCTGCAGAGCATGTCTGGGCTAGTTAGTCAGAGGTCATTTAAAGTTACAATATGGTTTCCTTTCTACAATATGGCTTCTCTTATGTCAACCTTGTGCTGAGCCAGTATCAGTTTGACTCTTAGTTTTGTGGAGGTAGCACAAGTGAAAAAAATTATTGGCTCCCACTTCTTACCAGCTATGAATCTGGGCAGTAGCTTAACCCCTCTTAATTTTAGTTTCCTCTCATTTGTTAATAAAAAAAGATTTGATAATATCTCACTGGCCCAATATACAGTGCTATAGAATATAAAATAAACTGAATATTTAAGGTCTACAGGATATTATTGTTGTGCCATACCAAAAGAATTTCTCAGACAAGGTTGTACCGCATCATGAACTATGATAACTTAGCTTGTAGGAAGAACTATTGTTAGAGCTGGCCAACATAAAAACCCTTCACTTGCTTGTGATTCATTCGGTAGCCGTGGAAAATAATGAGTATGTAAGAATTTCATGATTCACAGACGACTCTGGTGGGGGTTCCAGAATGACACTTTGAATGTTGGAGGAAAAGGAAGGAGATGGATAAAAAATTAAAAAAAAAAACCCTGAAATTTATTATTTCTTACAAAGCAGATGCCAGGGAGTATCATGCAGTATATATAAGAATGAGAAAAAATGCAGCTAGATAAATCTCAGTTTGTGTTTAACAAATATAAATAACTACTCCTGATGGCATTCTTTGAGCACCTGAGATATAAGGATTGTTCAGACCGTGCTTAACAATGCTCCTAGCTGGGAATAAAGTTCATGTACTCTAGTTTATCTCAAAGGAAATGAAGAACACAACTTCAGGTACTACTGTACTGCAGTCTAATTGTCTTTGCACCACAGACAGAAAAATAAAATTTTATTTGCCTTGTTGACAAGTTTTGTATTCTTATTTTGTGGGTAGGTCTCTTAGCCTAGCTAAAATGGTAATATTCTAGGGTCACAGGCTCTTCTTGGGAGCCAGCAGAAGTGCCCAGACTTCTTTGGTAAGTCAGTAACTGCAGTAAGTAAGCTTGGAAAGTCATTTATGTAAGAACTCTGCAACCCATGTATGGCCTTGCTTCCTATCAATTCTGGTAGCCATCTCTAACCAACACAGGTACTTATATTCTCAACTCTTAACAGGAGAGCTTGATCAGATTCAGAAATCTCATGATTGTATCTGATAAGGCAAGCATTACTTTCAGATGTTTCTATGCTATGGTCTATCAATTAAATGCATTTTTCTATTTAATGCAAACTTAACTTTATCAGGCTATCAAACAGGAATGTAAAGCCCCATTTCTTTAAAGGGCTGGAAGAAAGCACCAGTTATCATCCAGAATACCCTTTTAGTTAAAGTGATATCTAAACTTTACCTGACTAATGAATTGAGACCATTTCATAGGAATTTTATTCTACCCCATTTATTTAATGCAATATCCAAAATGTTGTACACTCTTTGACTGCCTGGTGGGAGGATATGTTAGATATACATTTATTCACAACTCAGAATCACCATGGACTCATTAACAGCCTTTCTCATTGTAAAGTACTACTTTCTCCAACCACTTCACATGGCCTATCAATCAACTGAATTTACATTTATGAGTGTCCTTTGTGTGTCTATCCCACAGTGCTATGCAGACTTAACATCCAAGAAGATACAATAAATATTTAAAAGGCTAAATCAAACAAATACGTTTTTTAGTTGAACCTTACAAATCAACAGTAATTTTAAAGTTCTCATGCATAAAAGAATAGATTCTCTGGCTGAAGATCAGGGTGTAGAAGGATTTGTGATCTATTAGAATAAGACCACGTGGTGGCAGGTGGAGGTCAGTGATTGTAAATTGTGGCAGATACTCCTCTGGAATCAGTAAATCTTTATGTGACAAGTTTCCACTGGGTAGGTACAGAAAGGAAGTTATATGGTTAGTAATACACACACACACACACACACACACACACACACACACACATTACAGTAATCCTAAGGTCAAAAGTGTGATTTTAAAGCAAAGAAAATAACCTCTTAAGGTTACAGTATAGATTACATTTTAAACATTTATACTGGAGAACCAATCAGTAGCAACCTAATTTTATCTGTACTAAATTCAGGGAAATTTGAAGACATCCATGCTTGAATATCACACAGACAATTATGCAAAACATCAAGCTGCTTCATAGGTCTGCAGGGACTGGAAAGAATATCTGAGTATCGTCTGCATATATATGACACTGCAGGCCACGGCATTGAATAATGTTATTCACTAAAACTATCTAAATATAAAGCTAAATAGCATTGCAATCAAGCCCCAGGGGAATCACAAAGTTACTTGGCAAAGCACAAATCATTCCCTAAAGGAAGAAATTGAAAGGAGAATATATGGATAAAGAAACTATCCAAATCTACCCACGTTAATTCCAGAAAAATCAAAAACATGGAGTTCTGTCAAAGAATGACACAGTCAGCAGTATTCAAACTAGACAAATAGCCTTAAGTGGCTACAAGAAAATAGGCGTTTAACCAACAAAATGCTCACGGACATTATACTCTGATTTAGTCTCAGAGCCAGTAGTATGCACATTTAATATGAGATGACAAAATGATATCTTAGCAAAAAGTCAAGATCTATTGCCTTTATTAAATGATTGATAAAAATTTTAAAGCATTGTTGATGAAGAAATTAAAAAGAAGAAAACAGTGTAAGTGTCCAGCATTCTAGATTCTATTAAATTTGTTCTGCCTCTATGACCATGGCGCCTTTATCCAATGCTTTATTTTCAAAAAGAAAAAGAAAAGTCTATCTATCTGTCTGTCTGTCTATCTGTCTATCTACCTACCTATCTAAAGAATTTAGAATTCTTAAGGAAGGAAAGGTGATATCACTGTTGTGCTGTCATTATCATTATCCAATTATCTAAGACTGAAAAAATCATCTGGTAAGTTTTCTTCCCACATGCAGACCAGGCATCATCTTTGTTACATTTTATTCATGATCTATTTCTTTCATAAATCCAATCATCAAAATTTGCCCTGTCATAGAAAAATTGTACCAAATGGAGTTAAACAGGAAAGGAAGAATTTATTCAACACTATTGAATAGGGGAGAGAGACTGAGCATAACTCCTCTGAAACAAAAGTCAAGAGGATTTTTAGATTCTGTTACAAAATAATAGAAAAGTACTAGAGGACTTTGGTGGGTGAGGATTGTCCGTGATTAGACTATCTGTGTTTGCTGATTGCCAATTATCTTTTATTGAAGTTAGGTTGCCTCCCCACATCCCATAGAAACTGAGAAATAAGGGCCCCATCTTCCTTGATAATTACATTACTACGTTTCAAAAAGATGGCTCCAAGGTCCTTGAAAAAGACATTCTCTGGGTTTTAAAGCTGGCAAAAAACTGGAAAAAGTTTATATCTCAAAGAGGCAGAGAAAGAATTTACAAATGCAAAATTTCTAGAGTCAATGCCTTAAGAAAAAGAAGAGTCAGGAAGAAATCTGCCTAAAGTTTAGTCAAGCTGAGAGGAATATTGAGGCCATCTTGGTCAGCCATATGCATCTCCTAGAAAGCATGACCCAACTGTCTGGGAAGCTTCTCTCCAAGACTGGTGGCAGTTGGAAGTATTCCAAATAGATGTTAACAGAATAGTTACCAATTTCCACAGCAGAATAAAACAACCACAATTACATCACAGAATAATAGAAAAATATTGTTATGTATATGAATGTGTTCAGTATAATAAAACAAAATCATATTTAACACCATCAACATGATGATCAAAGTGGATAAGCCTCGTGTTTCTAACAACATCATATGAAATAAAAAGGTGCTGATAAACATATTTTTACATTTTTTCTAAGGTTATGAATCTTCTGTAGTCAACAGTCATGGATGTAAAATTTTATAATTTTAAATTTCTCAATTTTTTGACGTTTAGCCGAGTGAATATAGTGCTGCATAGACATGATACAAATACATACCTATATTGAATGAAAGAAACTAATTCTTGACCACAATAAGTTTTAAATGCATACTGCCACACCAGTGGGCAAAATGAAACCCACCAGGTTGATTTTCTTTGTCCTGAATTCTTTGTAATGAAATATTCCTATCTGTATGCTCTGAGAAGTTTGGCAGAACACATCTCAATTAACATACCTCAATGCTTCTATTTGATGGCTACCAAATTGAAAATTTAAACAATGTAATGGAAAGAAGTCTTTCATGATAAATAAGCCCTGGTGCAGTGGGCAAGCTCTGAGCCTTTTTTAGTTCTTTTCCTTGAAACTGTGCTTGCCTGCAAGCTGCCCACCTAGCTGTTCAGGCTCTTCTTGGGAGAGGAATCCATGCTCCTTTCCAGAGGAAACTATCAGTTGTTAAGAGCTATGTTTAATTTCCTCGTGAAAGAAAACCTAACACTTGTTGGGAGCTTTTTCTAAAGTCACTGGAGGTAGTTAACAGCTTGGTTAAAAATAATTAAGCCAATTTGTTAATATGAATCTTAAACTCCTTCAGATAGAACACTTAGCTCACGGGATAAGGGACTGCCTAAGTGGAAGGTTCTCGGGGGAGGCTTGGAGCCAGACTCAGCATGAGGTGCTTTATTTTCTACTGAAAATCTTCACACGTCTGCAAAATTGTTGGAAGCCAGTACCTCTGTGGGTAGATTTGCTTATTCTTTGCTGCATGTAACTGGTCCCTACTGGGAGTACCTCTAGTTGCTCCTAAGCAGATACCCTACAACTAGCTCAAAGCATTAACAGAATGCAGTGTGAACTGAATGCAGTGTGACAGATGCCTCCAGAAGGGACAGCCAAAGTATAAACATGAGACAAAGAATAACTGAGATACACTGCACATGCCTCTAATAAAGATGGAATTGAAGTTCATTCTCCTAGAATAGGGGAGAAGCTCATTCAATTATGTTGGACCTATTTATACTTCCGAATCATCCGAAGTAAATTGTCTAGCTTTCATCCGTCATACATGCCTGTCAGGAAATGCTGGGGAGCTTGGTCTTCAAATAGTACCTTAGTTAACAAATGACCCAACGTTTCTTCTAGTTGCAGCTAAATGTCTAGTTCAGTCTCATCATTGATATTCTTAGGTACACATGTATTTATTCATTCATTTTCCAGTCAGTATCAGACATGCTGCCCTGGGTACTACTGACACTACAATGAGTAAGGCAGAAATCCATATCCTATTGTCCATCCAGCCATTAGATTAAAATAATAAAATAGTTCTATAAAGAGGATTGTTTTAAAATTCTTAATTCCAAGCTTAACAAATTTGATTTTTAACTTTCAGGTTTCAATTAAAATTTTCCTTGCACATAAGAGGGTTTTCTTTGCCAATCTGCATGTACTAGGTCCATAGGCAAGTAGGTGGTGATTCTTACATGAGCGTACTACCAAGATGGAGAGTTATTCATGTTTCCCAGCAGGACTATATGCTCCTGTTTGACTGTCCATGTGTCTGTCCACACTTATATACATGTGATGTACAGCCATCTAAAATATGTCTATAGAGTAAAAACAACTGGTTTTCATATAAGGCTTTTGAAATCAAATGTAAATTATAAGCATAAAATCTATAAAATACATGTTACAATATTTACATGTAGAGATTATCATATCCATGATAAAAATAATTAAATTACCAAAGTATTAACAGAAAAATTCTCATGTAAACTATATTTATACCACAAAAGACCTCTTGCCCAGTTTTAGAATATAATAACACTGTACTGTTACTACTTTGTTAATTTCTAATTGAGAAGATCTTACCCTCTTCCACTCTAACAACTTGTGAATAAATTTTAAAAGCTCTATGGTTGTCTTAAAATCGACCTACAAATTTTTTTATATTAAAAACAAAATATCTGCTTCGTTGAATGTGATTTAAAGAATGCTTGTGAAGGAAAACAGAACACATTGGAAAATATTTTTTTCTCTCTTTCCTGCCTACCTTTTATATGTCCCAACTTAGTATACATTAATTTTGAAAGCCAGAAAAAATATGGTAATAATTTTAAAGAACAAATTTGGCCTAAACATTACAGAGTGGAGCATAACGTATTTGGGAAAATAGTTACAATGTTTCCATAAATGAATAGATAGAGCAAAGGCTCAGCGTGAAACAGTATTGACATTTCTAGCTAAATGTTTTGTCCAAGACCCCCAAACTGGATAAGAATATCCTCTGTTGATTTAGTAATTGCAGAAAATTCAGAGGATATGATGGACAGGGGATATTTTTTTTGTTTATATTTTTACCCAATATTGAAAAAGCAAAAGCTAGATTAGAACTATTCTACAATCCAATTATCCTAAAGGTAAGTGGTTCTAGTATTTCAGAGTGTTTCAAAACTTATTCTTTCTTCTTAACCTCTGCCTCACACTTCAGATTAGTTTTTACTTCTTGTCATTATTAGCACTCTAACAAAATAAAACTCATACTTATTTTACCAATAACTGAAAAGCACTTATTGAGCACATACTGAGTGCAAAGCATTCAAGAGGGTCTATAAAAGAAGCAGCATAGTCCTGACCAAACTTACATTCTTTCTGAGATTAAGTTGGTAAACATCAGCATAAATATATAAACATGAGAACTAAATACAGCATGTATAGGATCGTAACACTAAGTAGCGATAACTATGTAGTTAATTAGTAGCTATTGTTTTGTGTTATAATAAAGAAATATTTATTGTGTGCCCACTATTTTACTTAATGCCGAATGATAATAAAGAAATGGAAGAGCTAGTTCCTGTCCTTCAATTTCAAATCACAGAACATCTTATGGGTGTAGTACTTAAGACATCACTTAAGCTAATCCCTTACTGTCCTAATGATGAAACTGTTGAGTTTACAATGCAGAAAATAGACCACACACGAAAAGAAAATTACTTTAAAAACAAGCGCAAAACAACAAATTAAACTATAATAAGATGTAATGTGAATGTGAAATAAAGTAAAAAAGATTCTGAAAATGGAAATGAAAAAACTAAGGGGATTAGGAAATCTTTGAATTGTTGAATCTTTCAAAAATTAGGCAAATCTTTGAAAAAGTGAGCTGAGATAGTACATGACATCTCAAATGTTGCATATAAGTTGTGAGGCTACCACATATATTTGTAATGCCCAAAATAGTGGCTTTGTAATGGGGCCCAACTGTATACAAGGATCCCACAAATATTTTTATTTTTCTCCTAGAGTAGGTGAAACTTCCCAAGAAGAAGACAAAGGCTATGCATCAATCTGCACAAGGAAATGAATATAAGTGCAAGAGATTTCCACACAAATACAAAGCCAGTCACCCAACTGATAATGAAAACACTAAGATCCATCAGATAATGGAAAATAATTTCACAACAAGGGAAATACAAATGACTGATATACTTACTGTAAAATGTCCAATCTCATTATTGATTTAAAGAATGTTAATGTTAATTGAAACAATGAGGAATCATTTATTTACATACTATAATAACAATTAAATTCCATGATATTTAGTCACCTAAGAGTTTATGACACTAGCAATCATTCAGTGATGGAGTATAAATTTAGACAATTTCTGTGGGAACAAATATATTTTTTGTCAAAAAATTTAAAAATATTTATATCTTACAGCTTAGCAAATCTCTTTCTTAGGAGTTATTTTGAAGCAATCATTCAAAACTTTAGGCATAAAGACGGCATTGTGAATTTACTTACACTAGTGCAAATTTGGAAACAACATAAATAGGAAAACTAATTAAAATATTATGACTCAAGTATCCAGTAAAATATTACACACCCATTGAATACTGTGTTTACACATTTCAAAATGTTCTAGTTATTTTCTCTACCTGGTGGAATTATGAATGAATATTTTTCCTCTTCCTTATATTTCTCTACCTTACAAAAGTCCTTCATTGAATGTGTTCCTTATAGTTTGAAAAGAGTTTGCTAAAGTTGGTAAGCCAAATATATGTTAAGTGAAATCAAATGAATTATTAATAGGGCAATGGATAAAGAACTGAAGACAAAATGTAGCAAGGTGTATCTAGGTCAAATTAAAATCCTCGTTGTAGCAGCTAATGTGTAAGATTCTAACGTGGGGTTACCGTATGAATGGGTTACTGGCCTCTGTTATCATGTTTCGTGATGACCCAGGATCCTAAAAAGAAGTCATTGAACCAATGCAAAATACCACTGCATCACTATCAATGCCCTCTCTAAAATCTCAGGAACGTTTACCTGCATTTACTTTCAGAATTGTGAGCTCATTATAACACTTGAGAATGGCTCACGCTCATTTTCTAAGTTTCCACGTTGAACAATGGCAATGTGTGGGTAATGGGATATTCCCCACTCATTATTCAGATCTTTCAACACTTTAAGCTCTTGATCCTATTAGGCCTAAGGCTGTTGGATATATATTAATAGTTTCCGGTATCAGTTTTCAAGAAGTATTGCCATTTCACTACACTAGGTATTTTCTATGTTAATATTTTATATTGTAAAGCTAAATATAGTTTGGCTGATAGCTAAAATTGCATTCATAGTTATTTGAAAATTTCACTGACACTGTTTATTTACAAAATCTATCTTTATTTAAAAACACAAAGTGACTTTAAACAAATTTCTTGTCTGTTTAAATAAATTTTACCTCTCAAAGCAATCAACTAATCATGACCACATCAGTAATTGAACTCCTTATTTTCTGGAAATCGTCAAGAAAAATTAAAAATATATATCTGACCTATGTAACTTGCATTAAAAATATCTGCCATGTCTCTAAACATGTGGAAACTGTGCTCATTCTCTTATAGAATCTGTTTTTAATCTGTTCAAATTAAGTTAACATTAGCAGTCAGTGGTAATGTTGTCACCAAAATGTCAAAGAGTGACCAAATATTTAGACATCCACTCCAAAACCATGAAAGATGTCAACCTGGAAAAATATTGAAATTCCAACTAGGAGGCTACTTAGAATCTACTTTTTACAATGTGTGCTTTCAGGTTTGCCTCAAGAAAAAACTGCCAAGTAAGTTAGAAATGGTCGGTGTTCTTTTTTCTTCCCACAAAGAAATATGAGCAGTAATCGATTCAAACAATTGGATATAAATCAGTCAAATCCGTACTTTGTGACCAATTAAAAGAGTAGCTAAGTCATTATCCTTTTCTGTATCTTACTCCATAAACCCAATAAAAATATAACCAGTAAGCATTTATTTTCACTCCATTGGTATCAATTTGTTTAGAGTCATACATTTTTTCTGTACTATGTTGTGGCTTCATTTGCCAGTTTGTCTTAATCTCAAATACAATTAAATATTAAACATTTCTTAAATGCATTTTCCTTATAATTACCTTGATCATTAATTTATTCTTTATATATTCAACCAGTAATTATTTTATAAATAATTCAATTCTGCAAGGTGGTTGTAGTGGGGAGGAAAACAATGCAAAAATGAATGAGGCAAGCCTTCTTCACTGACAAAGTCATAATGGGGGAGGGGCAGATTACAGCATAATTAAATTGCATAAAAGGAATATTCACAGAGTGCTCTGGGAGCTCCCAGCCTGAGGATGAGGTCAAGAGTATTTCCCCAGAGAAGGGAGCGCATTAGCTTGCTTTGGAAGATGAATAGGGTTTCTTTAGGGAGAGAAGAGGAAAGTGGAGGAGATACATATCAAACTAAAGACCTTCAAAGAATATGCTGTACTGGAGAAAAGCTAAAATCTGAGTATGGTTAGAACTTGGAAAATTTTCTTGATATTAAGTAACATGACTGTCTTTATAGAAGAATTATTATTGCTTCTTCTTTTTCGAAAGTGAGGTTATCTGGTCTTGTTAGGGTCTCCTCAAACTACTTCAAGAGAAATTTCAACGTTCATTCACCATGGTGCAGCCACATAGTTTTTTGGAAATACTCAAGTTCATGAAGCTTCTTCTCTCCCCTGGGATTTTGAACTTCTGTTCCTTTTGATTGAAACCTCTTCTGGCTCTTCACATGATTGACTTCCTCTTATCACTGAGTCTCAACTTAAATGCCACTGAAGTAGCAACCACATTAATCTTTCTCACATAACCATATTTTATTTTCATCATAGCAACCATCACTTTTTGAAATTATCTTATCTATTTCTTCTCCTTGTGACAAGGATATACAATTTGTAAACTCAAGAAACCAGTCTATATTCAATACTAAAACCATCACATATAAAGAAGAGGTAGGCACATAGCAGACACTATATAAATATGTTTAAAGGAATAAATGAATGATGCAAAAGGAAAAGTAGATGGAATGTATAAACTCTAAGAACAATCAATCAAATAATGTGTCTTTAATACTTCAGCATCAAAATTGCATTCTCCTCCCATGGCTTTTTAAGAGTGGACTTCATCAAGAAGCACATGGTAAAAGAGAATGGAAGGATTTTGTGGGCAAAGACGTGGAAGTCCTACATTTTGCAAATGTAGTTAAATGAGCCAGTAAAATATGTGTATTAGTATTGATTTGCTTCCACTTCTATTCAGAGGTGAGTAAGCCCTGGTGATGTTGACTTTATATTTACCTTTCTTATATCAGAGAGTATTTGTGAGATTCAAATAAGAAGTGAATGTAAAAGTATCATAAAATTTAAGAGATTGCATTGCCTTCTAGTAGTAAAAGAAATAAAATATAGATTCTTCTGGAGTATAAAGAAAAACAATTTAAGATACCAATTAAACAGACGACCACTGGTATATTTTCCATAACCATCTGGTTCCTCTCAGTCTATGACTTTAGTCAGGAAAACAATAAGTAACAAAATTATAAGAAATAGATCTTTTGTTGATCTTCAGAAAGATGATTGTATCATGATGAAAACAATGTTCTTTTTTAAATGTCACACATAATTGTGCATAGCCAGAGTAAATGAGCTAGTAAATGGGCTGGCATTAATAATTATACTGACATGCATGCAATTTCAAGTATCGACTAATAAAATGATTGATAATTGTCAGATAATTAAATTTGAAATTATGAAAGAACTTTAAACAAACGTGACTTGTAGCTTTTATAACGTTTAATTATGTACATGCTAAATGTAGCAATAATTTATTTCATCACTAAACTTTGTGAATAGATATTCAAAGTAAAACAATTTCAAGAAGACTATTAGTATCATAGGCATCTAAACGTCATTCTTTTTTAAAATAATGGTTTATTTTTTGTGGATATTGTTACACTTGCTCTTCATTTTGCATATGATTTCATACATCCATTAAGCTACAGAATTAATTAAGCTTTTAATCTTACTGTAGACTTACAAAACACTTTCTGGAGCTCTATCAATAAGAATTTTGAAACACGTTTTTAAATAAAGCCTAGAAATGTTTTTTCTTAAGTAGAAGAAAGGAAAGGAAAAAATAATCACTACCAAGAGGAGTCTAAGGAGACATGACAATTAAATGTAATGTGGTATCTTTTCTGGGATATTCGAACTGAAAAAAGACAGTAGGGAAAAACTGAAGAAATTTGAATAAATTATGTCTCTTAGTTAATATTAATGCATCAATATTGCCTCATTAATTTTGAAAAATGTACCATACCAGTATAAGATGTTAATAATGGAGGAGGAAACTGGGTGTGGGGCATAAATGAACTCTGCAGCATTTTCTCAATAATTTTGTAAATCTAAAACTGTTCTAAGATGAAAAGTTTA
This sequence comes from Equus quagga, assembly GCF_021613505.1. Lineage (NCBI taxonomy): Eukaryota > Metazoa > Chordata > Mammalia > Perissodactyla > Equidae > Equus > Equus quagga. Next base: position 47,963,316 of record NC_060272.1, on the reverse strand, counting down.
TCAAGACCATACCAAAGAAAATATATTCATGGACTTCAAAGGCATTATTCTGCTGTCTACTTACTAACAGGTCAAAAATATTTGGGGAGTGATAGACAATGGAAACAGCCTCCATATTAAGTAGCAACTTTCAATCTTAATCCTATTCATCTTAATAAGAATTTTTCTTACAAGTAAAGACCATTGGAATCATTTGCCAATGAGTAGCAGGTGCATATATAAGAATTTTGAAATCTAAAGTCAAACTTTCAATTTCCAAGAGCTAGCAATAATGAAACATATGTTGGCACACATAATGCACTAAATGTCTTTCTGAGAGGGCTCTCAATTTTCCCTACTGAGTTATATACCATATGATTTCCCTAAACCCTGGTTTCAACGGATTAGATGAGGTGTAGAAACCTGATTAAGGAAAATTGATCCATATTCTGGCCAGGGAATAGGGTTGTGACCTGGATCAACAATACAAGCAGAGCCAAACAGATCTCCTGTCTCAGAAATAATTGAACATGAAATACAGATAAAATTTTCCAGGTTCCAGTAGTGGCAAAAATAACGCATCCTAAGTTGTCATGCTGTGGAAGAAACTGGGGTAATTATTATGGGATATGAATGAGAAGAGCAACCAAGAGAACCTAAACGCAAGAAAGAGGAAAATGAAATAGACGCAAGAAACAAGCTGGACATCCCCAAGAGATGAGAAGTAGGGGAGAAGAAGAGAAAATCCATTAACAAGCAGAACTTGCTTTTGAGAGAATGGCATCCTTTGCTAACAGCTCTCCAATTTTCTGCTATGAACACAGTAAGACGTATCATCTGTATTTTGATTTCTGCCCTTATCTCATATTTACAATAAATCCTTCTTTTCTAGAGCAAGTAGAGGTAACCTCTTGTACCTAAAGTCAAAAGAACCCATCTAAGACAGGCATCAGGATTGTGCTAGCCACTATGCATACCTGTTGGATTTCCTCTCTAGCCATAATATTTCTTATTTCCAAAGGCACTAGATGTTTCTTGTTCTCTCAGAACCGAAATATCATTATTGACAATATTTGATCAGAGTTTTTAAGATAAGCTTTAAGTTTAAATTTGTAACATTACAGAGGTTCAAAAGTTACATTACCCTTTGAATTATTTTTAACTAATTTGGTCAGAAAACAACTTCCTTGTTACTATATATCTTGGTGTAAAGAATAAAATTACAATGCCACGGGCCTATATAGTCACCGCTCATCAACAAGCCATTTCTTTATCATTTTTCTCATTCAGCTTACATGCAGACAAGTTACATCAATGACACTGAGAAGCAGAAAAATCCTGGCACCCCAGGGGATAAATATTCCTGAGTTCTACCATTGGATTTTCATCATTGTACATATCACCACTTCTCCTGCTGTAATTAAATTGTCTCTCAATTTTCTTTTATTTTGACAAATCTCTAAACTTCATGAGGTCAATGATGTTTTGTCTATTATTGTATCTTCAGAAGCTGAAATGGTATCTGATGCAGTGGTTAGTGAAAAAAAAAATGAAGGAAGAAAGAAAAAGTAGAAAGATAGTTATTCCTTTTGCCAACCACACCACGATGAACAAAAGAAATAATGAAAGTCAGAAAACAGTGAAATAATAACTTCAAAATCATGAGAAAACTAAACATAGTTTTATTATATGCCTCATGAAATCACATTTCAAGAATGAGAGTGAAATACAGTTTTAGTCAAAACAGAGTCTGCAAAACATGGAAATAATATGAAGAAACTCCAAAAGGATGTATTTCAGGAGTAAAAAAAATTATCTCCAAAATGAAATCTGAGGGGTAAAAAAGAACACTGAGGAAGAAAAGTGATAGACGTGTGGATAAATCTAAGTCAATACTAGCATTTTCTAATTTGTGGGGTTTTTAAATAAGAGGAAGAAATACAGGAAAATAGCATCAAACTAGAAAACAATTAAATTATTCCATAGTCTTTGCACCTTTTCAAGGAATTGTAAAGACATTGATTATGTTTAGTCCCTGAGAAGTCTACACAATTGTTAAAGTTTTAAAGATTTACAATAAAAAATGGAAAAATAAACACAAAATAAGTTTATAGAAAAAATATAATCACAATAAATATGAATGCATTAATAAAATACAAAAATGGTCCAATTGCAAATCTCCAGCTATGTCCCATTTATTAGAGATAATAAAGATATAGCTAGAGTAAAAGCAAAAGATATACCACCTGCAGCAAAAAATGCTAGCAGGGATTACTTCAGCTATATTCTTTCAGTTTTCTTTAGTAAGTGAACACTGATTTTCTTTAGAATGGCAATTGTCAAACTTAAAACTGCATTTTCCCAGCTCCCTTGAAGTAGGTGTAGCCAATGAAGCATAAACTGTGGCTTCAAGGAAATCTCTTTAATAGAGAGTCACTCAGTTGGAAGGAAGACCCATTTCGCACTTCCTCCCATTTTGCCTCCCTGCTGCCTGGAATGTGGATATAAGGTGAAGGTGAAAATTAAAGCATCATGCTAAAAATGACATAAGAGAAAGAGATAAGGAGTACTGGTCCATGGTAACTGAGGAGCTGCCATTTCAGCCCAGGATTGCCTGTCTCCAAACTTCTTTATGTAGCAGAATAAAAGCAATCTTGCAGTTCATTTTGGGTCTTTGGTTACATACAACTGTACTAAATCTTAAGTGACATATCACAGAAATAATCAAAATAATACTGACTTGACTAATTGTGATCAGATTATTCTATCTATTGAAGCAAAATAAATCACCTCCAAAATAGTGGCCTCAAACATTATTTTTTAGATTCTATGAGTCAGTAATCCAAACAGTGCACAGACTGATACTCAACATCAGGAACCTAGGTGGAAAGTTTCAAAGTCTTGGGATGATCCAATGGTAAGGAGTCAGAATCATCTCGAAGAATCTTGACTCTCATGACGTGCTGTTGATGCCAATATAAGCCTAGACGTCACTTTCTTGTGGCATCCCCATGTGGTCCCTTCATGTTCTTCAGTTAGGGTCTCCTTACAGCATAGCAGATGAGAATAAATGTTATTGTCTTTCATAATCTAGTGTTGAAAGGCACGTAGTATTACTTCCTCCTTAATTACAAGTTTCCTAGATTCAAAATGAGAGAACAAAGACACATCTTTCAACTGCAGGAATGTCAAAGCCACTTTGTGAGAGGAATATATGAGATGGGAGATACTGTAGTGGTCATTTTTCTGAAATACAATCTGCCACAGAGAGGAAATAAGTAGGGTCATGATGTAGTCATGAAATATTCAATTCATAAGGAAGATACAATAGCTCAAATCTACTTAAATCAAATGATATAGCTTTAACATACAGGAAGCAAAATTGACAAAACCACGTGGAAAAATTGACACATCCACCTTCATAATGGGAAAGTTTAACAAAAATCTCTCAGTAAACTATAAATCAGGTAGAAAAATAAATTAGTAAGAATAACAGAGATTTGAACAACACAATTAAGAAGCTTGAAAAAGTGGACACAAATAGGACATTGCATACCAAGGGAGAATGAACATTCTTTTCAAAGATTTTAAAAAACTGAAAACACACTAGGCCAGAAAGCCATCAAATTTAAATGAATGTGTTTAATATGGGCCATGTTCTCAGATCACAAAGTAATTAAGCCTGAAATAAATAACAGAAAGAGAATTAAAAAATAAAGTCATCAAGTTATAAATTAAAAATACATACTTTCAAAGAATTCATGGCTCAAGAAAAACCTTCCATAGAAAATTTTTTAAAAATTAGAACTGAAAAGTAAAAAAAAATTACATCAAAACTTTGGAATTTGGCTAAGAAAAGATGTACACTTAAAACCTTTTGGTAAATAAAGGAAAGGCTAGATAAAGGGTAACAAAATATAGACACAAAAGTAAATGATCATGATAGAAGTAATTAATGAATTAAGATATAATAATATAGTGGAACAAATTTAACAAATCACTTGAGTTGTGAAAAGTCTGATGAAATTGTTGAATCTGTGCCAAGATTAGTACAAAAACAGAGTTGCAAAAGATGTGTGTGCCTGTGTGTGTGTGGGTGGGTGTGAGAGAGAGAAACAGAGACAGAGACAGACAGAGAGAAAGAGAAAGGAAGGGAGAGAGGGAGAGAAAAAAGGAGAAAGAGAAAGGATGAAAAAAGATATCTGTAGCTATAGATGTAGCAGAGATCAAGTAGTAAATAAGAGATTATTCCAATCACACACCAAAAATTTAGAGAAAGTGAAAATTCTTGCCAAAAATATATACATTCAAGAAGATATATAAAATCTGAGTAATTCTATAACCATTAAAAAATTAAAGTAGTCCTTAAAAATCAACCCACAAAAATCACCAAGCTTAGATATGAAATGTTATTAATAAAACATTAAATAGGGGCGGCTCTGTGGCTGAGTGGGTGTTTGCGCACTCTGCTTTGGCGGCCAGGGTTTCACCAGTTCGGATCCAAGGCACGAACCTAGCAGTTCTCATCAAGCCATACTGAGGCGGCATCCCACATAGTAGAACTAGAAGGACCTACAAGTAGAATATACAACTATGTACTGGGGACTTTGGGGAGAAGAAGAAGAAAAGAAAATATATTGGCAACAGATGTCAGCTCAGGGCCAATCTTTAAAAGATGAAAATAAATACAATTGAAAACATTAAATAACACCTAAATGGTGAGACATCATTTCTTCTCAAACATGTCTATAGAGTCAATGAATTTCTGATCAAATCTCAACAATATTTATGTTGATTTTTTTGGCTTTTTATCTCATTTTGGGATAACTTGGCTTGTTGACTTAAAATGTTAATGGAAGTAAAAAAAGAACTATGGATAGCCAAGTGCCTCACAAAGAAGAAAATAAAGTAGACAAACTGCATTAAGAGCTAGCAAGATTTATAAGAGCTAGAATAATAATGTCAGAGTGATATTGGACACAAGAACAGCAAACAGATAGTGGGGCAGACAAAATACAGCACAGAGGGGAAGGAGGTTGGGGATGAGGAGAAATGGGTGAAGGGGGTCAATTGTATGGTGATAGATTGTAACTAGACTTCCAGTGGTGATGACTTTGTACTGGATACAGATGTTGAGTTATAATGTTGTACACCTGAAGTATATAATATCATATACCAATTTTATCTTAATAAAAAATAGAAAAATAATACAGCATTATAGATCACTGTCAAAGGATGGGCTATCCAAGTGGTGTTGGAACAACTGGTTGTCCACATGAGAAGAAACTGGGTGCCTACCTCATACCATTAGCAAAATTTAATTTCCAAAGATAATAAAGGAGAAACTCTATATCATCCCAGAATAGAAAAAAAGATTTTCAGGACACAAAATTACAAACCAGAAAGAAAAATATTGATAAAGTCTAGTAAGTTAAATTGAGAATTCTGCTAATCAAAAGATGCTAAAAATGGAGACTGAAAAGAAAAGCCACAAACTGTGATACTTTTGCAAGATATATTCAAAAGACTAGCATCAAGAATAAAGAACTCCTACAATAGGTACGATAAAGACAAATGATAATAGAAAAAAGGGAAAAGTCTTGAAGTAGCTCTCAGAGAAAAACAAATGGCCTTCAAATGTTTGAAAATATGATCAACTTCATTTGTGAACAGGAGAATGCAAATTAAAACCACAATGAGATATTATTATGTCCCCAACACTGGCAAAAAGTCAAAAACACATACCCAGTTTTGGCAACGATATAGAACACATGAAATTTCATCCAGAAATTCTCATACCCTACTGATAGAAGTGTAAATGCACACAACCTCTTTAAAAAGCAATTGAATATTACAATTACTGAAGTGGAACATCTGCATTACCTATGAATCAGCCACTGCATATGTGTACCCGGAAATATATACAGGAATTTTTATAATAGCATTGTTTAAAATAGCAAAAAGAAAAAAAGAGAGAGAGAGAGAGAGAGAGAAGGAAAAAACACAGACTAATCTAAAAGTCCATCAACAATGAAATGAATAAATAAAAATTACAAGACAATTTACTCAGTATATGTAATGACACACACATTAATACAACTAAATCCCACCAGCCAGAAATGATTTTTGAAAGCAAATTATAGGAGAATATATACAGCACGATTTGATTTATAATAAAGTTTAAAAACCTGTACAACTAAACAGTATGTTGTGTAGGAGCACATAAAAATGTGGTAAAAGCCATAAAGAAAATATGGGAAATAATAAACATTCATGTCGGAGGACACCTGTGTGCAAGAGTGGCAGAGAATACATTGGGGCAGGAGCACACAGGAGCTTCAAAGTTATTGGTAGTGGATATGTTGATACTCAGTTTTTTATTTCTTTATGCTTGAAAAATTTGCATCAGGCAAGTATTTTATTGTAAAAATTGTATTTAACCCAAGGCATCAATAATTTTATTAAAGTAATAGCCTATGTTCTCACCCTAGAAACATAACCCTTAATGAAATGACATAATAAATGCAAACCCATCTGCTTCCTGGCTCACACCATGTTAGTCAGCTTTTAGGTGTGTTTTCAAACAGTGTTGAGCTAATAATGGCTGAACTTAAAGCAAGCATATGACTTTCTATCTGTTTTTGATAACTTTATATTCCCCTGAATTGAGAAAAATATATACACAAATTATATAAAATATATACATCACTGTATACATATATAAACATTTTGAAAATGATGACTAGGATAGATAATATTTGCAATAAGATATCTAAATATGAAATGTTTTTAAAAAGGTATATAATTATAAAATATATACTATCAATTAACTTTCACCCAATACAAATATGAATAAAATCTATAGAATATTGTTTTGGTTAATCTGCCTATGAGATTATTAGAATTCTCACATCCTGGAAATAAGCAGTATAATATACCTTACTCATTGACTATAAATGTATTTTTGCCTTCAGAAAACATGGTTTTTATTCATGAACCAAGAAAAAAGAATTGCCTTTTCCTTCATTTGTGCTCATCTTTTTTTTTTTTCATCTGGAGTATGGAGAGTAGAGTTAGTACAGATAATAGAAGTCATTGGAAAGACAAAAATGAAGTAGACAATACAGTAGAACTAGTTACAGAAGCGGGTCAGAGTGCTCTGCTAGGCTCTTCCAAACCAAAATAAGGAATTAACATAGACAGAGCCATGTGCGCCTCTAGAGTGTGGATAGGGGTTAGAGAAATAGCTCAGCAAGTAGGATGTAGAATCCTAGTTTCTTATGGCAACTAGATAAGCTAAAAATGGGAACCCAAATCTTTTTCTATTGAGAATAACCAGAACCAGTAGTAAACTGGAAAAGGAATAATTTCCATCCTCTATTAAAGCCGCAAAGGATTGAAAGCTATAGAATGTTGGTATTGGTGTCAATTTATTAACATGAATACTAAAAATAAAGGGTTTAGGGTAGAGTTTACCAAACTAACACATTTTAGATATTAGTATTATGAAGCAGTATTCTAAAATATAAGGGTTTCAAGGCCACATAAGTATACCCAACTGGAACTTTGCAAGACATTTTCACATATTAATTTTAGAAGTTCTGTGGCAAAGAAACCTTCTTATCTTTTTTAAACCAGCACTTGCCAAATTAACTTGGCCAGTTTTTTCCTCTGTAATACTAACATGCTATAGAAATAGTGTTTTACTCAATCTACTTAAGTAACAGTTGGCTTGTATCCAGAGGTTTCTAACAGACTGGAAGCAGAGAGTAGCCTGCACAAGTTTAATTTCTGGAATTTGATTTCTTCTGAAGCTGAAACTCTAAGAAGCAAAAATGTAATAAAAGGAACTAAGTATTAATAAGAGCTGCAGTTTTAATTTTCTGAAAAAGTTTAAAATTTATGAATCCAAGTAGCAAAGTATATACACACACATACACATATGTTCTGCTTTAAGTATTTTTTAAAATGAGGTTGGATACTGTTTATAAATATAAATAAATATATATATATATATATATTCACACAGTATCTAGTACTAGGCACTGAATACATAAATGCTGAATAGGAATGAAATAGCCCCTGTCCTCATTAACACCCTTCTGTCATAGTGCGGGAAACAAATTTAAGTAAGCACAGAATTTAAAGACTCTAAAGTTTGATACATATATTAAAACCTTGCCATGATGATAAGTATAGTCAAAATATAGATACATAAATTCCTCACCCAAGCAGGAGACAAGAGCTTAGCAGCTCCCTCCCCATGCATGTGTGTAACGGAGCAGGAGAGGGGCTGGGCAGAGAACAGAAAAATTACAGTTTCCTTATATCTGAGTTAGGGTTGTATGGCCTTTTGTTCTGTACTAGGAGAAAACAAACATGGGGTTGATATAGGGAATAAAAAAGTCTAGGACTACTTTAGGTAAAGTGGTTAAGGAAATCCTGGCTGAAAATGAGACATTTTTCTGAGACACAAAGGAAGAGAAAAATCTAGTCCTGTGTTGGTAATAAGGAGCATTCCAGGCAGAGAAAACCATCCAAGGCTGGACAAAACTGGCGTATTTAAGAAAGTGAAAATAGCACCAGAGTGTCTAGAGAATCATGAGTTTGAAGAAACAGGGAAGGCCAGATATCCAGCTCCTGGAAGGGAATAAAATTCCATAAGTACAGTAGGAAGCCCTTGAAAGATTTTAAGAAGTCAAATAACATAATCCAAAGTACATTTTTGCAACAAATAGAAGCATTGGTTGATGATGGTGAGTATGAAGTCAAAGATAACTACTCCATAGGCTGTTGAAGCAATCCAGGTAAAAAAAAATGATGGTGGCCTTGATTCAGGGACAGTTATCAGCTGAGAGTTCAAAGAGGCAAATAAGGGAAAGTGGAGCTGTAGAAGAGAAAAGATATGAAATCATCTGTAAGAAGAGGAAAGCAAGCTTACTAGAGAACTGAAGTAAGGAAATACCAAGAATAGTAATTAAATTGAAACAAAGCAGCTGAGGGTTGTGTTGGTCTCTCTCCATCAATATTTGGCTGTTGAGGTGATGTCATGAGGCTAAAGTGTCAGAGCTCATCCAGGTTTGGAGTTTCCTAGAACTGTAAAAAGAAAAATATGAGAGGAAAGAGAAACAAGAATAGGAGAACGACCAAAGTAATGTATCTCAGAATCTAGGTGGGAGAGAAAGGAAGAGAAACCAGAGGATGACAATGAAGAGAAAGGCTAATAAGAGCCTCCACTTGAGAGAGTTGCAAGGGAATAAGATCTTCAAATTTTAATTAAGGCAAAAACTTTGGAGGGACTCATCTAAGAAAAAGATGAATATATAGGCAAGGACATGTAGTCACTGAGCTAGTGTTCCAGAGATGGGGGATGAATGGGGACTGGATCTGTTTCAGGGATGTACAGAGTAGTGAAAATAATTATGACCATAAAAAGAGATGGCCAAAAAAGAAAGATCAGAATAATTCTCATAATCACCAAGATGAGTGTGGACATGCAGACCTACTGCTGTGTTTGCAAATGCTTATCCCTGTTTGTGAGATGGCATCTCTCTCATGTTTATTCATGTTCGTGGGATGTTGCCAGCTCTCTGAAAGGGCTCCATGTGTGATAATAGTAATTCTGAGCACCAGTTCCCTGTGGCTAGGCATTAGGTCCTAGTGAGCTTACTTGATGCTCCCTACCAGCTGTTCATGGAGCTTTGGGACAGCAAGTTTTTGAGGCTTTTCAGAGTTTGGCTCTCAAATTAAAATTTTCTTGCATCTTTCTAATTCTTACTCCATCCCTCTAACAGAAGGATCTATTTACAATCTAATTTGAGTGTATGATTTACCTGCTTATAGTAAATCAAAGATTACTGAGGCATTAGTCCTTAAATTTGACTTATATTAGAATCACCTTTTGGAAAATACAAATCTTGCATTCTAGGTAATAACTCTTCACCATAGTTTCTGAAGATTAATATATTTATATATTTAATTGATACATTTGATAAAATTTCACTGCAAAGAATCAATGCACTTATTAAAATTTCCCCACAAGTGTTGTGTGGCCAGATTTACACTGGTCAATGACGGGAATTTCCAGCTAGATGGGATAAAAATTAAAAAAGAACTTTCATGACCTTTTATTTCTACTGCTAATCAATGCATCCAGCTTGACTTTCAAGAAAAATCAGTCTATGGTAGTATCCCCTTGTCCACAGTTTTGCTTTCCATGGTCTGGAAATATTAAATGAAACATTCCAGAAATAAACAATTCATAACTTTTAAATTGCACACTGTTCTGAGTAGCATGATGACATCTCACACCATCCCGCTCCATTTCTCCCAGGATGAGAATCATCCCTTTGTCCATGCTGTATACACTACCCACCCATTAGTCACTTAGTAGTGGTCTATATTAACAGATTGATGTCGCAATATTACAGTGCTTGTGTTCAAATAACCCTTATATTATTTAATAATGATCCCAAAACACAAGACTAGTGATGCTGGCAATTCAGATATGCCAAAAGGAAGCTATAAAGTGCTCCCTTAAAGTGAAAAGGTGAAAGTTTTCAACGTAATAAGGAAAGTTTGCTAGGATTTACAGTAACTTTTACTACAGAATATTGCTTTAATTGTTCTATTTTATTGTTAGTTGTTGTTAGTCTCTTACTGTGCTAATTTATAAATTAAACTTTATCATAGGTATTATGTATAGAAAGAAACAGTATATACATCGTTCGGTACTATCCATGGTTTCAGGCATCCGCTGGGGGTCTTAGAATGTATTCCCGTGGATAAGGGGGACTACTATATTTTGGTTTCACCAAAAAGATGTAGGATCCTTGCCTAAAGGAAGTAGTTAACAGTTTGGCATTCCTATTGAGAAACCAAGTAATCCCTGACCCCTGTCCACAGAGTACCCTGAAGATTCAGTGTATGTCTTGACCTCAACATCATCCATATTGCATTGTATGATCTGGTGTGTCTGTTTTCCCCCACTAGGTTTTAAATTCATCAAAGATAAGGAGGTGATCGCTCTCAGCTTTGTATCTTCAGCATTTAGCTCAGTCCTTGGTATGCAAATTCTCTTTGGTGGTTAAATAAATTAAATTGTAAGACCTTACAGTTAAATGAGAGAGAAATGCAAAGTATAATTGGTAAGTATGCTCTGGAAATCGACAGGAGACACTCTGTTGGCAACGGGAAGGAATCCCCAACTTAGGTTTGAATGAGGGGCTGAAGATAAGAGAAAACTTCATAAAAGATGTGAAAGAAAGAAATCAATGTTTGAAAATTCTTAAACTCAATTTTAACAATGTTCATGTAAGAGTAGAGAAATGTGTCAATCAAGGATAAGTGTCTATTTAAGGTAAGAAAGTGATGAAAATGAAATCTTGAAGAAGCACAAACCGCTGCTAGTAATGGCTCAGAAAAAGAGTCAGCTTAAGCAATGTGACACTATGTTTAGGACAGATGTTAACTTTTTATCCTCTTTTTCCTGTTTTCCAAAAGTAAACATTTACCCTGTCTACTAGGTCTTCTGGAGAATATCTACTCCTACAACATAAGACCTCTGGGTAGAAAAAGGGTGGGATTTGAAAACAGTAGAAATGAACTTGGGCCCCGCTTCCTCCACTCATTGGCTTTTTTTTGCCATGAATTGAGTCCTTAAGATTTTTTGAGACACACTTTCTGTAAAATAAGGATAATGCGTCCTGCTTTGCCGCAGAGTTTCTGTGAAGATAACATGAGGAAATGTGTGGGAATGTGATTAATAAACTGAAAAATGCCTCATTAATATAAAGTTCTCTTATTTTTATTCTATTCTTATTTTTGCCTGTTTCTTATGCTATTTTGTTGGTTTTTCCTAGAAAAATATTCCAGAGTATGCAAAATTATAATTTTGTGATAATTAAGTTAATATCAAATTATTTACCCAAGCGTTCCATTATTCAAATAATTTTGGATTTAATATGCATGATCTCAAGGACATCTAATATGTGGAATACATTTTCTTTGGTTATGGAATTCATAACCAAGTGAATTTATCTTTGGAAACGATATTTAACAATATGTTCTATATTCACTTTTTTTTTTCATTTCCACTTTCTCCCCCAAGAGAAAAATACTTTTAATCTATTCTCCTATGGACTTGAAATTTCAGGAAAATAAAAATATATATCTAAGTTGTTGAGAGAGTAATAATAATCTTTGACATAATAATCCTCATTATCCATGAGAAAATAATCATTTTTAAAGTAATAATTTGTTCTTTCTACATGTTATTTTTAAGGTTTACTGTCTGCCAAGCACTAGGCTAATTAAGTACAAAGGATATAGCAAGAGCATAGTAGAGATACCCACCACTTTCCAGAAGCACACAACATACTGGAGAAGACATATGACTTAATAAACTATTATAATAAGGTAAGATGAATGTGCACAGCAATATAAAAAAGAAAACATTTGAAACTTACAATCAAGGGTAACCATATTGAAAAAGGCAGGAACTAAAGGTTTCAGATCCTAACTATCTTCAAAGTCAACCATCTGGGTGTCCCATGACATATCACTTGCTTTTTTAAAGATTTTATTTTTTTTTCCTTTTTCTCCCCAAAGTCGCCCGGTACATAGTTGTATATTCTTTGTTGTGGATCCTTCCAGTTGTGGCACGTGGGACGCCGCCTCAGAGTGCCTCGATGAGCGGTGCCATGTTCACACCCAGAATTCGAACCAGCTAAACACTGGGCCGCCTGCAGCGGAGCGCGGGAACTTAACGACTCCTACAGGGCCGGCCCCTATCACTTGCTTTTTGAATGCTAGTTTCTAGTCTATTCATATTTAGATTATTTAATCTGGCTTTATTTTTTTGAATCAGTCTTGTTCTTACCTTCCTCAAAGGAATAACACAGTACTTAATTGGAGTGAATGTAATAGACAGGCAGATGATAACGTTGGTTTCAATAAAGCCAAAATAAACTACAATAATAATAAACCAAAATAAAATGGGAACTCCTGCTTTAAAAGGAACTTGATAATTTAATCTAATATAAATAAATTGATATTTTGTGAGAGCTAGGAGGGTAAAATAGTCATTTCTTTGTTATGATCTTCAAATAATAGATGAGGAATTTATAGAATTAAACTCCAGCAATGAAATGCTTCTGTGATATAGTATCTCACATACATTCTCAATAATAATGGATTCTGGCAGAACCCTAAGAGGGGTCTGTTCAGGGCTGTGTGGCTCCGACAGACTGACAGTCATGCCTTGCTGACCAGGTTGTCTTCGAGTGCAGGTATCCACACCTGAGCCGAAGTCCAACCCAGAAAGACAATTTTGACAGCTCAATATAACACTGGAAAAATTATTTGTAGAGGTTGTTAAAATAATTAGTTCTTGCAATACAACACCTCATGAGGACCATTTGCTATATTTTGTGGGGTTTTCTTCCTATAATTTCAAATATTATTTACCAGAAATGAATTAAATTTCCCAAATTTCTCTATGCACTGAAATGGACATCTTTCTCAAGAAGCAGCTTTCCTTTGTTCCTCTCTTAACCACAAGCATAGTGGGTTTTTTCTAACCAACATTATTGAAGTCACCTAACAATTTTTTTTCTGCTGTTTATATTCAGTATGGTTTGAAAAAAAGCACCTGACACATTGTAGGTTATTAGTGAATATATATTGAACAAATGAATAAGTATTCATAGAGCTACCTTAAATAATAAACTAATATGGAAAAATGATGGCAAAAGCGTGAAAAGAATAATGTTGCAAGATCAGTTAAGGCAGAAAAATTAAATAAAGCTTGATTTATTCTCACAAATAAGATTTTGTAACCCAGTGCCATAATACTACTGTACTTCCTTTAGTCATGAAAAATGGAAAGGCTTTGCCTTGTCTCAGTACTGTGCAGAAATGACAACGAGCTCTTGTTACAAACCACAAACAAAAGGATTCAAAGATATATTACTGAGACAGTGCCAAGCCAACCACTGTCTCTATCTATGAAAGGTATATGACTAAGTATGAAATGGGTTTTTGAAATAAGGGCCATATCTTGCCCAAATAATTACTGCATTAAAACCACTGTCATTTTGGTGGAGGGCTGACAGGTGAAATATCTAGCTGATGACAGTCTTATCATGTTACAGTTCTTTTGCTTTTGCACATTTCTCCCTTTGTTCCTCGCCTTGATAAAGCTGAACAGTGAAATGTTAACACAAGCCTCGAAAGTTCAATTTCCACCTTACATAATGTGTTTGACTAGAAAACGACGTATTTAGCAATGCCCTGCTTCATGAGTATTTATCATTATATTTTCTTTGTATTCATCCTCAAATATCCCCATCTACTATCTGTAGCCCATTTCAAGAACATTACATATTTTTCACTTTCTTGTCTTTACTTTTATAATTTCTTACTGTGATTTATTTTCTTATTAAGACTCTTGAAAGAATCTACCTAAAGAATGGCAATCCATACAATATGAGTACAACTTCTGGCAATTTAGATCATCCTTATTTTTGTTACACAACGTAAGAATATAAGGGCAAATGACTGAATCAGATTAAAATCAGAGTTGCTGCTAGAAAATCACAAAGTCCATCATCATTACGAGTAGTAGAGTTAGAAAGGCAATTGAAACTTAGAAATGTATTTTTTAATGATATATAGGAAAAATGCACAATGCACTAGATATTGAATTTTTCCTGACTTGGGAAAAGTTATAATCGTTTCTAATTTTCTTTTATGTAATATATGACCATCTGAGATCAAGTAAATAGAAACTTCTAAATGTCAATATATAAAGTATTTCAAAACGAGAGACATAGCCAGGGAGTCTGTTGTATTTCTGGAAATATTCCCTACACTCTAAAGTTGACAAGGCAGAGTGCCATTGCAGCATTAATTGCAGCCTTCAGAATGGAAGAATATTTCTCTGTAATTAAGACTTTCTGAATTTAAAGAAATATGATCTACACAAGCTTCTCTGTTTTTATGGCAAATTGTTACATAATAAAATCAAGTTGTTTGCATGGTGTCTTCTGGACAGTCTCAGCTTTTCACAGACAACTTGCTGATACTACCGCACCGTTTGTCCCAAAATATTTATACCTTATCAGCCCTACGTTTCCTTGTAGGAAAGGGAAGACCTGGAGTTCCTGCCTGAGCCAAGATGCCAGTAACGGGCAGGGTTAAAAGATATGAAGCAGAGCGCAACCGAAGTCTAGTCCTGAGTATAGGTGACTCTGACTTTCGGACACTCTTTCAGACAACGATAAGGACACTGAAGCAAAAGGCTTCAAGATGAGGATGGATTTAAAGGCACAGGCAGTTCTACTCACAGAAGAGCTAAGGAAGACTCCCCGAATCCATGGTGGGCAGAAAGGAGAATGCCTTTATGTGGTCACTGCTATGGCAATGTTCAGAAACTATACAGGAGTCAGTACAATCACAGGCTGAAAAATATAAAAAGCTCTCCAATTAAAAAATACACTGAGAAGAAGGGGGTATTATAGAAAACCACGACTGGTGTTTGCATGAGTGCTGTGGGTGTGGGGAACTTGGAAGAACAAGCATTGAAAAGGACTGCAGTAGGCTTTCATTCTTGGCTTTCCTGCAAAATGTCAGCCAGGGCTTCTCGCAGCTGAGAGGAGCTTTCCTCAGCACTAGCTGCAAGACCTGAGGTTAGTACCAATGAATAAACCGATATTTTCCTGGGCTCCTTTGTACAAGACAATCAACAATACTTCTTCCATTTCTTTCATCAGCCTCAGTAATTGTGAAGAGATTAGAAAGTTCAGCCAAATGTGGCTTGTAGCAGCCTACCACATTTACATTCCTGCTACATCCATTCTAAATGTATTTCTTCCACATTCCACAATCACAAGCTACCTGTCCAATATCCATGTTACTCAAGTCATTAATCTCAAAATTAACACACACTTCTTTCCATCATCTGTCTGAAAAGTGTTCAGTATGCCCTCAAATCTGTTGTAAGATATTTGGCTATAGGGCTACCATCAATAAAACATGACTCCTGACTCTGGGAGAGCAAATCGCCCTGGGGGCCACAGTTGTAAGGTACTCAATAAGTCACTGCCTCTACCTCACTGAGCAGTGTTCTGTAACCAGCACTGAGACATTCCTATAATACCAAGGCTCATTTCTGGTACATCACCATTTCTATCATAGACAAACAGCTGTCCATGCTGCCTGCCCCTGTGTGTGAGTCTCACTTGGGGTGGTACCCATGACTCTATCTAGAGCTTTTATTTATTCTGTATCATCTTTCAAACTGAGACTCCCCACTCCACTAGTACAACTCCAATCAGCAGTGACTTTAGGATCCACATTCACCTCTTCACAATGACTTGAGCATCTACATTCACTTCTTCACAATAATTCTCCAAATTAGTTGTCTCCAGTTCCAGTGGCTGAAATCTACGATACAGATTTCACTTACACCAGGACTTCCAACAGTTTGGGTTGAATTACATTATATGGATATAACTCTTTACTCCAAAACTCAGATATGGACGGAATGCCATTGTTTTAGGTTTTCTTTTTCCTGTTGTTTCTTTTTTTAATCAACTTAAATGTTACTCCAAAGTATTACTGCAGATTCTCACTCCTTTTCCCTAAGGTTGCGTGAGAAACCAGAGAGCCTGATTTCTGGTCCCAAAGAAAGGAGGAAAGGGCCTTGAAGTTTCCTTCTATTTCCTTCTAAGTTTCCATCTATTAAGGATGCCAAGTCTACCAGTCCTTGGGAGATCAGTGGTGCCACTGTGTCTGTGCTAGGTTTAGGGCAGGGGGATATTTTCCTGAAATCTCCCTGATGTGCTATCACAGATCATCTAGTCTTTGCCTCACTTTCTTTGGCCTCTACTTCTATCTTCCTATAAAATCAACCTCACAGAACTTGGTCTTCCAAAGAACAAAATCTAAGAAGGAGAATTTATTTAAGTAGATTGTGAAGTTCACCCAGAAAATACAAATCTTCCCTGAGATAAGGAAGAACAAAGCTAGAAGACATTCTGGAATAAATGGGTGAAGACAGATAAAAGGAACCACCAAAAGTGTGAAGGACAGCAGCTCATGAAAGACCTGCTAGAGGACAATAGGACAAGAATAAATTTATGTCTCCATCAATTACCATTGGTCCTTGCTTTGGGATGTCTTTTTATTCCCTCTTGTCACAATGGATGGTGTGTTGGAGAATCTTAGACCAAAAAGAAATTTTGGTCATCTAATTTGAATAACTTCTCTACTCTTTAGATGAGAATTTTAAAAATTTAGAAAGTCTAAGTTACTTGTGTAAGGCCATGCACATTCTCATGGCAGAGTTAGTTTTACCATTCACGGAAGACTGATATACAATTATCACAGCACTGAGGAGATTTATCTATTTATTTTACTTTCCATGGGTCTGTGTTATATATGTCTCACTATTTATGCCATAATTTCCTTTATGAAAATTATTTTATTCAGTGAGCCTACTGTACCTAATATTTCTTTCCATAAATCATTGCACTTATGGAATTAAATCCACATAAAGAAAATATTATTACTAACATTTTCAAGTATGTTTTTGTAATTGCTGTCCTTCAAACTTCTTTGAAATAAGAAACTGTACTCACATAAGAAGAGAAATATATCTTCTCTATGTTCCCCACTGCCCCAAAGTTTCTAGTACAGTATGGTACACATATTAGGTACTGAATATTATTTTCCTCAATAAAAAACTACTATTGAATTAATTATTACTAAAATGCAAGGTTGAACATTTTCAGTTTGGCTAACACCTTGCTTAATTCATGATATAGTGCACTGCAATCCAGTGAAGCCATGCCTAGCCTTTTTCTTTCCACCAGAAGTGTGAACTCTCATGTCCCAGAACTGCTAGTGTCTTAATTCATTTGAAAAATGACTTACACCACCCGGTAAATGTGTGTGTATGAGTATGAACATTCACCTATTCAGGCATTGCTATGCTACTCAGAGTGCAAAGTAATACATAACATAGAACTTATAGTCTAAGTGTTTGAAAACTGTCCCATTTATTAGCTTTGTAACCACGATCATCTTAACTTCACTAAGCTTCAGTTTGCACATCCTCAAAATAATAATAATAATAACTATTTCGTGAGGTTTTTTTTCCGGAGTAAGAGGAATGCATAAAAGCACTTAGTGGAGTATATGAAACATATTAAGCGCTTAATGAACATAAGCTAAACATATCTAGCATTGGTCTTCCAGGAAAATGACTCAATATTTTGAAAGCACAGTAAATAATATAGTTAAATCACAACTCAGTACATTTATAAACTAATAATTTTTTATAAAATTACATTTCCTTTGCTGTGTGTGGTGAACTCTGGTATATTTTTTCTCTTCCATTCGATTCTAGACTTGATTATATTATTTCATTTTATTAAATGCGAGCAGGACCCATAAATTGATTTCACAAGCCACTAAAAAAAAAATCTTCTCTGACATGGAGAATAAAGAAACAGTATATAAAAATGAGTAATCGTGACAGTAAATAGTATTTTTGCACTTACATTTATAACATAGTGAAGTCTAGATTGTTACAGTTTTGGTTCTGAGGAATTTCAGGTTTTGTTTGTACTTGTGGATAAAATGTAATGTTTGGGGAAAGAATTTCAGCATCTGGCAGCAGATGTTGCAAGAATGTAATTTTTCTCTGAATGGCACACAAAGGTTTTTTGGAAACAGGGATATTTCAAAAACTTAAAGGAAAAGAAAGAGAGAGAGAAAATGTTCTTCTGCACTAAAATATATACCACATGGCCCGAACAACATTGGACAGAGTATTTGAAATAAAAATTGCCTTATAAAATCCATATAATTGTTTACCAAAATGAAATAAAAATATTTTCATACTTAAACTGAATTCTATATTTATACTTTAAATCACTGTGCTGATTTCTGGTACATTAATATTCTAGACACTGAAAATGTGCTAATACAAAGTCATGTAAATGTACAGGTCAAAGAGTTCATTTGGTATTTCTCTGGACATTAGCACAAAGATACTTGCTCCTTTGAATATGGTCTGTAATTCATTTAAGTATTACATTTTCAGCTCTCAATTAGGTTTTCAAATCTCAGTAATTTGATGAATTTTCTTACCATCATGTCCTATTTTTAATAATTTAGTCCCTGACTTCACTCCTTGATTTTATGGGATGTTATCATGACCTGCTCACTGATTTTTAATATGCTCTTCTTATTTATGTATATATGAATCTTTCAATCACTTAGCATTTAACTGTAGATATCTCATGAATTGGAAGTATTTCTAATCCTTTACTGCAAAAACTAAGTATTCGTGGGATTAGATGAAAGGTATGAATTATAATTCTAATTTATATATGAATAAAATAGCCTCAATGTTTCTTCACATCCTTATCCTAAAAAAAATGTTCAAAAGCTTCCCGTCCTTAGTGATCACTTATTTTTATTTCAAAATAAAATGCATTTATAAAGTTATATCATTGAATTCCAATTCTCCCAATAGAAGGAAGTTGGAGAAAAAATGTCCTGATTTAAAAATTCTTACCACCATTTACTTTCCACATACTTCTTTTCCTAAAAAATAAATCAGCTTAAAAGGACTAGTGATAAAGTTTGCTTTTGTAAAAATTGACAGAAGATATAACACAAATAAAATGAATGTTGAACATTTGAATATATCTAGTAAAACCTTGAAATTTTTAAGCCCTTCCCAAAGGTTTACAAGAGATATAAATATGAATTATTTCACTTTCTTAGATTTCTAAGGAAGGAAGTAGAGATTGAGATCTGGTAACCATGAGAAATGGAGATTGTTCAGAGTATCAGAAAATTCATGACAGCAATTTTTTTATAAGTGATATTAATGAGCATATAAACAACTTCTGATTCACCTGATTGCTAAAGACATTTCATGGGAAAACAGTATGATGAAAATAAGTGTTTCATATTTAATTGGAATTCTACTCCTTAGCAAATTGATTTCTCTCAGACTAAGATACTAAATACACAAAATAAAACAATACAATAGAACTTCAGGTTCTAGCCACAATGGAATAGTCTCATTCTTGCTTCTTAGTAAAACTAGAAACCCCTGTTCATAAGACAATAAACAAGCATAGAAAGACTGTGAAAGGTAGAAAGAAGAAGGCAGACTGCCTAGGAACCTCAGAACTGGAGCAATGACATGGCAGTGAGTTTCTGGGTTTCCTTACTGCCTCTCATATATCCTAAACAGGGTATCACAGAAGCTGTCTATCCAGACCACCAACAGGCACAGACAAAAACAAGCTCCAAGAAGGACAGTCTTTTCAACAAATGGTTTTGGGGAACACTGGATATCCACATGCAAAAGAAAGAAGCTGAAGTCTTACCTTCCACCATATACAAAATTTAACTCAAAATGGATTAAATACCTAAACATAAGACCTGAAACTATAAAACTCATAGAAGAAAACATAGCAGAAAAGCCTTGTGACATTGGATTTGGCAATGATTTCTTGGATATGACACCAAAAGCACAGACCACAAAACCAAAAATAAGTAAATTGAGATACATCAAACTTAAAAACTTCTGTGCAGCAAAGGAAACAATCAACAGAATGAAAAGGCAACCTATGGAATGGGAGAAACTATTTGCAAACCATATATCTGATAAGGGATGTTGAGAGTTTAGCTAAGCTACTCCATGGTATTGCTGTCTCATTATGCTTTTTTTTTTGGCCAAGTGGCAGGCAGGGTCCTTAAACTGACACTAGACTCCTCCTGTGAGTGCATGCTCTAGATAAGAGCCTACAGAGTCACAAGCAAAGGAAAGGTCCCGATAGGACTTCCTCAATAGCTCTTGTGATCAAGTCTCCTGTGCCCCACAGTGCCTTCTCCTTGTGTGCCCCTTCATAAGACCCCTGTGGGACTTACCAAAATCCCAATCATTTAGTTTAATTTGACCAATCTTCCCTTAGCTCGAGAACCTGAAAGCACTCCACTCAAGGACCCTAATAAAGGAATGTACCCCAGGTCCGATCTCTCTCTGCGTCTGTCCTTAGTCTTGACTTCTCTGTGTGGCCCTTTGAGACATGCTGTGTACTTCCTCCAGGACCTGTGAGTCCTGATAAACTTCTCCATTTCAGTTTCTCTCGTGATCTGTTGTTGAACCACAGCTCACCACCTGGCACCCAGTGCTCTATTTAACAAGTGCTGATTTGAGAGACTCATACAGAGGTTAATATTCAGAATATATAAAGAACTCCTACAACTTAACAACAACCAAAATAATAACCTGATTTTTAAAATGGGCAAAGGACTTGAACAGATATTTCTCCATAGAAGATATGCAAATGGCCAACAAGGAAATGAAATGACACTTAGCATCACTAATCACCAGGAAAATACAAACCACAATAAGTTATCACCTCACATCTCTTAAGATGAACACTATCAAAAAAAAAAGACATAAAATAACAAATGCTGACCAGGATGTAGAGAAACTGGAACTCTTGTATACTGTTGATGGGCATGTAAAATGGGGTAGCTGCTATGGAAAACAGTATGGAGGTCCCTCAAAAAATTAAAAATACAGCCACCATATGATCCAGCAATCCCACTTCTGGGTATAGACAGAGGACATAAAATCAGCATCTCGAAATGCTATTTGCACAACCATGTTCCTTGCAACATTATTCACAATAGCCAAGAGGTGGAAGCAATCTAAATGTCCACTGATGGACAAATGGATAAAGAAAATGTGGTATATACATACAATGGAATATTATTAAACCATAAAAAATAGGGAAATCCTGATACATCATGGATGATATGACATGGTTGATACACTATACAACATGGATGAACCTAGAGAACATTATGCTAAGTGAAATAACCCAGTCACAAAAGATAAACACAGCATGATTCCACTAACATGAGAGATGTAAAATAGTCAAACTCTTAGAAACAGACATCAGAATGGTGGTTGCCAAGGGCTTGGGGGCGGGGGGAAATGAAAACTGTTGTTAAAGGGGTATAGAGTTTCAGTTTTACAAGATGAAAAATTCAAAAGACCTAATTGTACAACAATATGCAAATCCTTAACACTATTATACTGTATACTTAAAAATGGTTAAGATGGAAAATTTTATGTTGTGTTTTTATCACAATAAAAAAAAGAATAAATGAAATTTTAGCCAGCAGTAAATATATTTTTTTTATAGTATGTCTTTACTGTCATCTGAAATTGCTCAACTATAATAAAAGTTTGCATTTATTGAAGTTTTACCACGTGTTGAGTGCAAGGAAGTTTCCTGACATAGATTGCTTGTGATTTTTTTCTACCAATGAGGAAATTAAGGTTTAGAGGATTAAGCGTTTTGCCTAAAGTCATGTCTCATAAATAGTTATATTATTATTTAAATTAAGCATGTCTGCTTCCAAATAAGCTCTGAAATATAGGATATAGTTTTGGGGTATTTTTTGCTTTTGTTTGTTTTTTCTTTTAGCTGAGAAAGTCTCATGATTAACTACCTGGAAAAATCTGTGTGACAAACATTTTGCAGTGTGAACTTCCTTGATCTAGCAAATTTTAGTGATTTTGTGAAGTTCATTAAGGTATAGCTATACATCAGTTAATTTAATTTACAACATACTATATGCATATACCTGTGAAATAAACGTGGCTCTTCAGAGCAGCAGTATGTCCTGAAATTCTGCCTCTAATAATCCTCATCTCATTTGACCCTTTACACAACTCTTTCTCATATGGTGTAGTTTGTGTGAGAAGAGATGGATTATTATCTCATTTTGTTAAGGAAGAAACTGAAGTTGAAGTAACTGAATTTAGCGAGGTCAGTCTTTTGTTAATAGCAGAATCAAGAATAAAACCCACATCTTCTTGGTCTTTGTCCAGTGCTCTTCCCAAAAAGCATGCTACCAGATACAATTTGGCAACCTTACCCATTATTAAAAAGAGACTAAAAGTTTCCTCAATGCTTCATATGAATTTAAAAGATGAAGCCCAAGCTTTCAAAGAAGCTTCCAGCAATGGGCTGCTTATGACACTACTCCTTTCTCCTCAGAAGAGCTTCTTTCTCATCTACATTAATAGCACTTAGATGAAAAAATTTCATAAGCCTTGCTTTAAAATATTTAAAAACAAAATTCTATCTGTTGCCATATATACACTTATTGAAAGAAATTATCCCCTAAGTCTGTATGAAACCAAAGCATACCCTTTTATACATTCAACTCATGATATACCAAGTTTTCCTTAGGATGTCCTAGATTTAAGTTTATTTATAACCTTCTGTTTTAAATTTTCTCTCTCTCTCTCTCACTCACTCCCTCCCTCTCCCCCTCTCCCCCTCTTCCCCTTCCCTGGCATTGGTGTTTTGATGTAAATGATGCCCTGCATCCTTCTGTTCACTTCTTGCTGTCTTAGCTCTGTTTAGTGATTTATTGTTCCCAGGCAGCTCCAATTCTTGTGCCCTTTCCACATAGTAGATGTGCTTCCTCAGCTGTTTACGTGGTTCTCTGACAATATTGTATGTACTGCAAGCCAACTAAGATGGGGCTTTAGCTTCTTCTAATTATTCTGATTTGTACTGGTTCAAAGTCAATTGAACGGACGCAGAGGATTAGTCTCAGCTTGTTCCATTTTTTTTTTAAGATTTATCTTTACTTCCTATCTGTGTCTTACAAGAACAGTATTCATTTTATTTTTTTAATGTATGAGTAATTCAATACTTAACTATCCTTGCCCTGTATATAATCTCACTTTTTCTTTTCAGCTTCTGTTGTATGTCCTTTCAAAATGACATTTAAAAAATATCTGCGGGGTTAATTGAAGTAGAGATCTTGCTAAAGACATTGGCATGGCTTTTTCCCTCTGTCTCAGTTATACTCTCTAAATAAGTATTTATGAAACCATAATATGTGGAGAAGCTAATACCTAGATTATGAACATCAGCTACTACAAAGAAGGAAAGATCCAAATCCAGCCAGAAATCTACTTAAGTCAATTACATTTTAGTTGGTAAAATTAAGACATAGAAGTTTGAGAAGAAACTGAGAAGAGGAAATGGATGAAGAAAATGAAAATATATGTTTGGCAGACTGAATTTTTAGTTATCATTCATGCAAAATTTAGGAGATGGGTGCTAGTGGGAGATGAGTAAACTCTGTTTTTTATTTTCAATTTGTGCTTGATTAATAGTCTGCTACTGCTCTCTAATTCTTTGTTCTCCCTAACTAGAAAATAAAAAGCTCAAAGCATCTCATATGTGGACTACATCACATGCATAGTACTAAGAAAACAAATGGATGAATGAATGTAATCATTTTTAATTTCTCAAAAATACTATAGTGTTATTTAATTTCACTATACACTACATGAGTCTTTGAAGCCTCTCCTCTTAAAAAGAAAACTCAAGAACTTCTTCTGTCATTCAACTAAGAAAAATATTAATAATTGTCTTACACTGTGTTAAGTTTTTGCCTTTTTTTTAGTAGGATCTTATTAACATATTATTCTCTAAAGATAGTCTCCAAATTTATTGCAGATTAAATTCCTGGAAAAGGAATTGTAATTTGAAATAATGGTACTCACATCTTATTTTCCCATTGGAACAAAATTATAATAGGAAGTTACATTTCTGACCCTGAGAGGGCTGGATGCCCATTTTTATAGAAGTAGCCACAAATATCACGTTTAATCAACTATAAATGATATAGCTATATAATCTGAGGTTTCTAAAGGGTACATACATTGGGAAAAAAGAACAGCACAGTAAGTCATGATATAAAATTGCATTTAATATAATAGAGTACAACGGAATACATTACAAAAGATTTAAAATAAGGGATTATATGGTGGAGCATGTGTAAAGCATTTCATAGGCACAGAGCCCAGGTCATTAAACTAAACAAGGTGCCACAATACCTTGAGGGTCAGA
The DNA here is from genome assembly GCF_021613505.1 of Equus quagga. Classification (NCBI taxonomy): domain Eukaryota; kingdom Metazoa; phylum Chordata; class Mammalia; order Perissodactyla; family Equidae; genus Equus; species Equus quagga. The sequence continues at coordinate 47,938,354 of NC_060272.1, read as the reverse complement.
AAACCAGGCTACTGATCCAAAACTCCCCTGCCCAGAGTGTTCTGTGTTCCTAGAAACAATGCCCAAGTCAAGAGGATCAGAGACTAAGTCCTTGGAAAATCTTGTTGGCAAATCAGATTTCACATACAGGTTACTCTGATCCTTAAGCAAGATGTAAATACCTCCAGGTCTTGTGACCCCCATATTCTTATCCCATCATAGCCTTGTTTCCTCTCTCCTAACCTTGCCTCACATTGCTTCTCCCTCCCTGACCTTTCCGCTCAGACTTCTGGTTGCACTGAAAGTTTTATTTAACAGCTTTCCTTAAGTAAAAGTGTTCTCTCCCTAAAGACACCAGTAACTTTGAAACACTCACAAGTGGAAGCTGTCTGTGGCAGAGGCTGGTTACCTGTTCATCAAAATCTTTTTTTCTTTTCCTCTTGGCCATATTTCCTTACAGGCCTTGGAGTTGGGTGTGGCCATGTGGCTGCATTCTGGTCAATGCATTTGGGAAAAGTGTTGAGTTCTACTTCCAGTTATGGACCATTAAAAACTTCCTGTGTGCAATCTTCCTGGGTGCGATTCTTGCTTAAGAGTCGTTGTTCCCTTTCCTTCTGGCTACATTGGCGATCACCCCAGGGAAGTTTAGGAACCACGTGAGGGGATGGTAATAGAGCCATAGCTGGAAGGAAGCTGGGTCCCTAAATCATTTCTTGGAGGAGAGCTGGTCAGGAGAGCTGATGCCTGGGATTGTTACATGAGTATACAATAAATAATTTTTATTTTAAGCCATGAAGTTATGGCTGCTTTTCTGCTGCAGTAGCTATTAGTGCCCTAATGAATACAGACAGTCCCCAATTTATAATTTTTCAACTTTATGATGGTGTGAAAGCAATATGCATTCAGTAGAAACTGTACTTCAAATTTTCAATCTTGATCCTTCCCCGGGCTAGTGATATGCAGTACTTTACTCTCTGTGGATGCTGGGCAGGGACAGCTGGCCACAGCTCCCAGTCAGCCACACCGTCATGAGGGTAAACAACCACTACAGTCATAGCCATTCTGAACCCATCCAAACATTCTGTTTTTCACTCTCAGTACAGTGTTCAATAAATTACATGGAATATTCAACACTTTGTTATAAAGTAGGCTTTGTATTAGAGGATTTTGCCCAGCTGTAGGCTGACGTAAGCGTTCTGTGCACATTTAAGGTAGGATAGGCTAAGCTCTGATGTTCAGTAGATTAGGTGTATTTAATGCAATTTGACTTATGATATTTTCAACTTCCAATGGATTTATCAGGTCGTAACCCCATCATAAATCAAGGAAGATCTGTACATTGCCACTTCACCCATGCCACATGTAAGAGGCCTAAGAGGCATTGTTAACATCCTCCTCTTTTTAAATTCCCTAATGCCCCTAGGTTTTAATCTTTTCATCTCCAGTAAGTTTCACTTTCTCTCCTCTTCAGTTTCTTTTTCATGGTCTCAACTGGAATTTATCATCATCCACAATGTCTACATCTCTGAGATATTGAATTCAAACGTCTCATTCTCATATCACAGCCTCCATTTAGCTCATTCACTCGGTTACTCATTTCTTTTGCTTTTCATCTTCATACCATATTTATCTCCTCAACTCCTCTGCTTCATCCCTCTACTCCCTTAATTGCTTCACTGTGTTGCTTAGACCATATGCTCCAGCACTTCCATCACCTTCCTCTCAGTACTGGCAGCTCCATTTGCCAAAAGACACTGCCCAGCAGATTAGTGGCACTCACTTGCATGGATTGGCACCTCTATCGATTCAAGGTCTCTTTGTGTGATGTCAATTGAGTCTCAATGTTCCTTGAAATAATTCTACGTTTTCCTAATCAATTCCTTCTCCTATTCTCCACAGTAGTTATGTCAAGCCTCCTATATTTCCCCAAATCTATGATACTGCCACCATGCCTCTCTCCTATTTCTCACTTCACAGAGAAAACAAAAGTTACTAGAAAGAAATCTTTAATAACTTCCTGCTATGAAAATTAAACTTAATTCACATCCTGCCACAATGGAAAATATGTCTCAATGTATTTATTCTTTCATCTGTGATTGGGATCTCTTAGGATTGTGAGATAAAATATAGGATTTCCAGTTACATTTGAATTTCAGATAATGAATTATTTTTAGAATAAGTAAATCTCTGTCAATATTTGGAACATAGTTGTACTAAGAAATTATTCATTGTTTGCCTGAAATTCAAATGTTTCTGGGAATCCTGCCTTTTTGTTTTGTTTTACTTTTTGCTAAATATGGCAACCTGAGCTATTTCATTTCTACCCTTTCTCCAACTTCTCACCAAATATTTCATTCTTTTTTGTGTCTTCAGTACACCATCTCTACTGATTGTTCCCCACAAACATTTAGCATACTCAGTTATCTCCCAAACTAAAGCATTCTCCCTCAGCCCCATATTCCTCTCCAACGGCTCTGATTTCTCTCCTGCCCTTTACAACCTATTGGAAGTAGTGTATGCACACTGTCCCCTCTTCCTCACTTCGCATTCGGTAAGCTGACCTCTACCTTCACCAATCTACTAGATTTTCTTTCATAAATGTTAACATTAATTTTGTCAGATCATATGGACACTTAATCTTTACCTTATGTGATCCTTAAGTAGCATTTGACACTAGTGAGTTACTCCTTGTTTCTTGAACTACCTTTTTTCTTGAACGTTCATGACACGAGTCTCCTCTTCTTGTTTTTGTCCCTCTGACCACCCTTCTTAGGTTCATTTTCAGGTTCTTCTCTTCTGCCCAAGTTTAAGAGGCCGATGTTACTCAAGCGATCTCCTCTGTTTTAGGTCCGCTCTCCTTCTTGCACTTTCTCTAGAAAAGTGTCCATCCTCAAGTCTTCAATTATCATTTCTAGTATAGTTGGAGTCTGGATCTTTCTCTTAACATTCAGAAGTATATTCTCCACTGTCTTCCAGACATCTCTATCTGGATGTACTTCAGGATCACCAAATTCAATATAGCTAAAACCAAATTTATCTCTGTCTCCAAATTGTATCCTCTTTCTTGGTCTATATCTCACTGTAAGGCAGTAAGAAACTGAATTTCTTCTCTGGACACCTCTTCACTACTTCACCACACTTAGACCTCACCAGGATTTAGAGCAAAGTTCCTCTTTGGTCCAGAATACAGCACTGTAGGTTTACTTTCTCCCAACCTTTCACCAGAAGGCATAAGTTTTTTGTGACACACTCTTCTAATCACCACAGCCCCAGCCCAGCTGCACTTTGTCATTTGCTAGGCTCTTCCTTATCAATTATCAAATGTACAGTCCTCTTTCAGTGGTCTGCTAACGTACAATAACTTGAAGGCCTTCACAACCTAGAGTTCCTAGCACCACATCTGAAGGCATTAATGTCCTTTCTCAAAGTTAAACTAGCCACCAGCTAAGAAGGTCCTTCATAGTTCCCTTGCGTTTAGCTCCATATAAAGTGCCACACTCCACTCTATTCACTCCTTTGTACTAGCTCAAAACAGAAGTGTGGCATCATCCACAGCTCTCATCCAGACATCAACACATAGGCTAAGAAACCAGATGACACTGTTTTGAGAGATTCTGTATGCATGGCCTAGGACATCACCTTAAGTGCTTTTGTATTGGATGGAATTCTAACTTACTTAATAAAGTTCTCATAAGTATCTTCAGTCTCTTGGAGAAGATATAGAATATCCAACGCCCTTGTTATTCTAGGTAACAAACAGTACCCACTGTAGCCATATTGCAAAAGTTCTCCATTGCTATGAATGAATTTAAGCAGTCAACATAATCCCACAAAAGCTTTCATCACAATGACCAAATCCAAAATAGTGGCTTTTTTATTCTAGGTGGGTGGTCTAGGAAATCCTTGACTAAAATCTTCTTTGAAGGACAATGGCTCCTTAACCCATGCTACATATTTAATGATTTTTTTCCCTGTATCTTGGGAAAGGATGAAAACATCAAATTATAAGATTTAATTGTGGTTCTCAAGTGAGCTCCCAGAAAATCTGTATATCTTTCCAGAAAGATGAATATCATATAATTAAATTAAGTGGAATATGTGAAGCTTACAAAGTTTATATGAGAATTTTTTGGCCAAATGTGAGACAGATTTTGTATACTGTTGCAACTAAATAAGAGACCTTCTTTTGAAATAGCCTCAAATGATCTAATGGAGTAATGACTGGCTGCCTTCACCAATTCTTAGAGATCTAATAGAGACTATTAACGATGTCCAGACTACAGGAGATCCACTGGTTGCTAGCTTTCTGTTGTCCTAAATATCTGTTTCATGGCTTATTTAAAATAACTAAACATCAGGCCAAACCCAGAGAAGGAAGTTATTAGTTATTTTGTCAAATGCTTACCAGAGAGACATGCAGAGAATAATGAGTTAAATGATCCATAGTCAGCAGGATATTGCACAGATATTGGCTGTACAGCTCCAAAACAAAATTTCTAGGCATTATCCAGTTTTCATTGCCTCTAAATGTGCCTTTTTTATTAGGTAGTGCTTTCTGCTGCCTGCATTGGTAGACAGAAATACTCTTCTCATTTGGGGCAAAAGAAGGATATCCCAAAGAGCTCTAGAATGTGTTCCTCCCATTGTCCCATCATCATGCTTTTTATCATGGGGATATTACTTTGGGGATATATTTTGAGTTGGAATCAACTGCTTTCACGGCCAATTTACAGAACATTGTAATATTTATAAGCAGTTTCTCAACCTCAGTTCTACTGGACATGTTCAGGAATGGGATGCACGGGCACTGTTCTGTGCATTGTGGGATGTTTAATAGCATCCTTGTCCTCTACCTACCAGATGCCAGTGGCAACCACATTCAAGCTGTAACAATGAAAAATCTCTCCAGGCATTGCCAAATGTCCCCTTTGGGGGAGGGAAGCAAAATTGCCCAGTTTGAGAACCACTGTTTTATGCAATATCACATTAGCATGTGTTAATTTCTGCAATTCCCAAGGTAGAACTTCTTTCCCACGTGTCAGAAGGTTCATATGCTTGCCTGAAGGGCCCACCTCTTCTCATCACCTGCTATCTGCACCTCCAAAGTGACTCAGTAGGCTCTTTGCCAATCTACCACAGGCATAAAGGAATAGCAGTGAAGAGCTTTGGTTACATAGGCCAGGGCTGCTGTCATCCTCTTGGCCTTTCTGGATAATTCTCAATAGCTGTCTAGAAATGTGTTCATTGACTGAGAATGGGGCCAATAGCATGTATATTCCCTTTGTTCATTCCTGGGAAAGAATAAATACTGATTACAGTCACCAAGATTTACCACCCAGTATTACATCCAATCTGACATTGATAAGGGAACATAAGTAAGGCACTCATCTTAGTCCACACTTAAAATGGAATTCTCGTCACAGAGAATCCTTAAATATGTCTGGGATAACCCAGTTCAGCACTAGTTTAATAAGTAATGTATCCCAGCTAGCTGTTAAATTGTCTGTGACTATTGCAAATTCTGACTTTCTTTTTCCCCACCATCCTCATTATATCGTTCTACATCCAGTCCTTCCAGACTGGTATTAATGTTTGCTAGAGTTAGCAAATTAATTTCAGAAGAATTTACTAGTTGTTTGAGAAGAGTTCAGAATGTCTGCTCCTACTCAACTCCTACTTGAGAAATTACTCCAGAAGCCTGTATATCTAGAATTATATCATAATCAACAGTTAGCAATGAGTCTCAGCACTGTTTTCTCACTGTGTTCTAAAACTTTGGAGTCATTTCTCACTTTTTTATAAATTCCTTCCACAAATGCTTATATCGACCACACCATACGTCCCAAGAGTCCTTATTCCTAACTACTTTTCTATTAACATCTCTAAAAGGCAGCAAGGCTAAGCAAGATACTGAAAAATATAATAATAAGGGGGATGAGGGGAGGACAATAGTGGTAAAGGAGCATACGTGTGTGGTAATGGATAAATGCTAGACTATTGTTTGTGAACACGATGCAGTCTACATAGAAACTGAAACATAATAATGTACACCCGAAATTTACCCAATGTTATAAGCCCATTTGGCCTCAATAAAATAATTTTTTAAACACAATAATAAAATAAAAAGTTTTAACCTATGACAAATAAAGGCTATCTTCTTATCCTCCTTATAAATAGGTATCTGGTAATACTCTTTAAAGCCAATAGTGAAAACTGCTATCTTCCTACTAGGCCACAAAGACATCTGAATTCCAGCTGTGCATTTAGTGACTAAAATATCAAATATATAATAATCTTTTTGGACTTCTTGGATACCACCCTCAATAGAAATAAACTTGAGAATCCAATATAATGCCATTTATTAGCATTTCTTTTATCTGGTCCTTAAATCATTGACCTTTGATAGAGTGATCCTCCTTGAATAGTCCCCACAATGCCTGGAGTCCTTCAGCTATACTCATTATGTTCTCATTTTTATCACTTATATCCCATTAATTGAGAAAGAACCATTGATTCCTGGTTTATAACTTCCCCTATAATCTTTCCTTCCATTTCTGCAATGCTGGAAAATCAGGCAAGTCAAAGCTGTATACATTTAATTCCAAAGCACCCTTTCCCCATCAGCAGCTGACAACTGGGACTAATTAAAGACTTACTACCTGTGCTACCTGCCTTCTATTTGATGATGTACATTAACCCAGAGGCCAGGTATGGGGATTTAGCTAAACACTGCTTTATTCCCATCCAAGCTGGAATAGGACTTGATGAATTCACTTATTTCAATCAAGTTTCCAGAGGCCTGACAGGTCTCATAAAGGGACATGTATCATTCATGTCATAACTAAAATATTACAATGACCAGTGTCCCATCATTTGGCATTTCAATAATCCAGACAAATGCCCTACGACAGTAATCCACTGGCCCTTAACATGAGGCTGTATATATAGCTCATTATCAAACAAGACTTTCACATAGAATCCAGAAGGATGTGTAAAGAAAGTATTTATTTTGCCCTCGGTCTATTATGATTCATATGAAATCTGTTCTAGGTGTAGACTCAGGAGTGTTTCCTGCATCCTATCACATTGGCATCTGCCCCTGCTCCTGATTCTCAAAATGCAGGTGTGTCCTTGTTCTCCTATGAGTGCCCACAAGGCAACTCATACTTGAGATCTCAGGAAGCATGTCCACCTCCCCAAACTCCAGGTACTTCCTCTCTCATTTCCTCTTCCCCCACAATCTTGTCAATCCATAAAGCCTTCTTGTTCTGACACTTAGACATTGCCACTGTAGAAGAAAACCATCATATCCTCTCACTGAACTGCCATGATAGCCTTCTAATTGGTCTCCCAACAATCATTAGTGTTTCCTTATCATTTATTCTCCGCGTGGAGGCCAGATAATTCTTGAAAAAGTAAATCAGATTTTTCTCCTCTTAAAACCATCTAGTAGCTTCCAGTCACACTTAGAACTAAATCCGAATTCTTTGCCAAAACCTAAAACAGCCATCATGATCTATGGCCCAGCCTCTGTTCCATCATTCTCCTCTTCAATGGATTCTGCCCAGTGACTTTTATGCTCTTCCAGAAACACACCTAGCTTGGTCCTTGTACCCATCAACTTCATGCTCTGAGGTTTATAGAGGTAGCTCCTCATCATTCAGGTCTCTGCCCAAAGTCACCTTCTCAGAGAGGCGTCCTACCAACTCTATCTGAAAGATCACACCACCCCTCTGGCCAGATAATTCCATTTCTTCAGAGCAATTATCACTTTTTGAATTGTTTTAATACTTGTTAACTCCTCAAAGCACAAACACTCTGTGGTTCACCACTGCATCTCTAGCATCAGAATAACGTCTAGCATATGTTAGGAGCTCAATAAATATTTATTGAATGAAGGAATGCCTTCCTCTCACTTCTAGTTCCTGTCTTATATTCTCCACTTAAGCCTGGGTGATCAATTATTCTAATCTGTGTGTGTGTGTGTGTGTGTGTGTGTGTGTGTGTGTGAGATTTTTTTCCTGGGCAGAGCTGGAGGAAGATTTTAGATACAGAGAAAGGAAAGAACAGAAGGAAGGAATGAAGGGAGGAAAGGAAGGAGGGAGGGAGGGAAAAAGGAAGGAAAGAAGGAAGGGGGGACTTCTCATTAGAAAGTTCAAAGTCTAATGGGGCTATTTACACTAAAAGATGATAAACCTCTTAGCATATCTTTAATACTTTGATATATAAAAAGAGTCTTAGCTTCTATTCTCTGATTTAAATTATACTACAAAAGACTCCCATGGATTTTCTTACTTACTTAGTTCTGGATTCAAAGAAAGGAGACAGAAATTACCCTGTATACCCTGACCCCAGGCCCCCAGGCTCCAGATGGATGCCAAAATGGAGAGTAGAGAAAAACAAAAGTTGCTACTACCTTAAAAGCTAAGCTATTTTAAAGAAATTGGGAGAAGAGATTGGGAAATATTGAAAGATGTGGAAAAGAGAAAAGATAAAGCAGAAAGAACTTGCTGAGTGATGGATGTGGGCACTGACAGTGTGGAACCAACAATGAATTCTAGGTGTTTTGCCTGAACTGTCAATAGTGGAATCATTTTCTAGATGGGGGAGTTGTGGGGATGAATAGGTTAGGGGAGTGTTTTTAACTACATGAATTTACATTTGTGATGCCTATTAGAAGCCTAAATAAGATGTCAAGTAGGCGATTAAAAGTATGAATCTAGGTTAGAGTAGAAAGAGGAAAAAAAAGTCAATCAATAAAATATAGAAGTGTTTGCAAGCCAAGGGAGTATGAGATCACCTATGACTGTAATTTCAACCCAATCATGCCTATCACCTTCACATTAGAACACATTTTTAAGACCTTTTTTATTACCCTAAAAGAAAATTCACATATAAAATAGCCTACTAGACACGTTATTTTAAAATATCTATAATGCAATGCCCTAATAAACATAAAAAAGAAATGAAAAGAATTTATGATATTGTACAACATACATTTCAATACCAAATGCTCAGGCATGGCTATACTATAACTATATACATCGTAACATAAAAAAATTTCATAGTTGAATAAGTAAGACTATATTTAACTTGAAAATATCAACACCTTTTGTTGCTATTTAACATTTTGAAATAAGATCTAACAAAATAAGTATATTTGAATATATACATGGAACCACTACTAATGTGAATATAGAAATGTAGAAATATCTAGAAATTCAGGAGTGTTGCATTGCTCTCTTAAATTCCCAGAGCAATATTATCATCTGTACTGGATGAGCAGGGAAAAATGAAAAGCTACTGGAGTTGGGTCATGAGAGACAAGAGGCAAGAACATGAAGGCAGTACTTATAAACAACTCTTTTCATGGGTTTTGTTTTATGAAAGACCAGAAAAAGAGGTTGAAGTAATGGAATATTGTTTAAAAATAAATGATACTGTAGTATATTTGTATGTTCATATAAATGATCTTAGAAGAAGGTTAATGGATTGGGAAATAAAAGTTAATGGGTAAACTATAGAAATAAAGGCTGAAGTAGGTGATAGGTGATCAAATTGTATGCCAAAGGAAGGGATGGACACAGAAGGAAGGGGTTTTCTCTAACAGGAAAGAAGAAGGATCTGGGGGCTTATGTGTTTATTGAATAGTCCTGAGAATCAAAAGCTAAAGTAGATTTTGCATTAGTTTCTTATTGCTGCTGTAATGAATCACCGCAAACTTAGCAGCTTTAAATAAGACAAATTTATTCCCTTTCAGTTCTGGAGGTCAGATGTCTAAAATCAAAGTTGCTTTCTTTCTAGAGGTTTCAAGGGAAATTCGTTTCCTTGCTCTCCAACTTCCAGAGGTCACTTGCATTCCATGTATCATAGTCCCTTCCTCACATCAGCCCAACCTCATGTTCCCATTGTCACATCTCCTACTGTCTGACTCTGCTTCCTCCTGTATCCCTCTCATAAGGACCGTATGAGTACACAGGGCCCACATGGATGATCCAGGATAATATTCCCGCCTCAAGATCCTTAACTTGATCACATCTGCAATGCCCCTTTTGCCATATAAGATAACATTCACAGGTTCTGGAGATTAGGACATGGACATCTTTGGGGGAGAGACAGGGCATCTTATTCAGCTCACTACAATTTTCTTCTACTAGTTTCTGTTTTCTTCGGTTAAAAAGTTAATAAGATCATCAGCTGAAAGTGAGAACAGGGGAGGCATTATAGGAGATTTAAGGAGGTAAGAGAAAGTGTAAAAATGTCAATTCAGAGTAGAAGGAAGAATTGACTAGGCAAATAGAGTAAGAATGTTTGCTGTTATGAGAACCACCTCAAAACAAGATCCTTAATTTAAAATGGCACTGTTATCACAGTGGAATATGCCTCCAGCCTTATATCTTCTCAAATCTTGGTGAATAGTCAGCAGATAGTTGCATTTAATAGGATTGGGATTGGGCCAGGTTAGCAGAAGGAAAGAGGAACTAAGCTAGGTTAAAAAGGAAAGAAATAAGATGGAGAGTAGAGACAGTGGGAAAATGTAAGTGTCAGCTGGTAAATCACAATTGGTGGAATATTGTTGAAATGTGGGTTCTAGAGCGAACTGTCAAGGAGCGTACTATGCACAATTACAGTACTGAAGGTGTTAAAGTTTTGGTAATGACAAGATCTAGGCTATTACCGTAGGAGAGAAGATAACTATTCCACTTCCAGGCTCTGTTGTATACGAGGTATACAGCTATGAACCAAAGCCATCATTAAAAACAAACAAACACCTGTGGGGAAGCAGTGACTTTAGGAGAAAGCTAGGGTTGAACAGTAGAAAGAGGTAAATAGAATATTTAGAGAATAAATTTTGTGTACAGGTTTTATGGGCTGAGTTGTGTCTCTCAATAAATCATATATTCAATTATTTCAGAATGTGACTCTACTTGGTGATAGGGTCTTTAAAGAGGTAGTTAAGTTAAAATGAGGTCATTATCATAGGCCCTAATCTAGTATGACTGGTGTCCTTATAAGCAAGGGGAATTTGGACACAAACAGTTACAGAAGACCACATGAAGACACGGGGAGAAGATGGCCATCTACAAGCCAAGGAGAGAGGCTTCAGAAGAAATCAACCCTCTGACACTTTGATCTCAGACTTCTAGCCTCCAGAACTGCAAAAACATAAATTTCTGTTGTTTAAGCCACCCAATTTGCAGTACTTTGTTTTAGTGGCCCTGGAAAACCATACATTAGGGGATGTTGATTTGTGGATAATGAGTTCCAGAGAGCACAGCGAAAGGGTTTGATGAGTTGAAATGGGAAGTAGTCTGATCCTGAATCAAATTAGAGGATGCTCAGGAAAGAATGAAGATAGAAATCTGGGGAAAGTGAATGACCTGGAAGACTTGGACTTCTTGAGTTGACTGAAGGAAACAGAGATGTGCTATATACTAGGATTAAAACTAATGGTGTTCTATGGACAAAATGGGCATAGAAGGAAACTACCTCAACATAATAAAGGCCATATACGACAAACCCATAGCCAACATCATACTCAATGGGCAAAAACTGAACCCCATCCCCCTGAAAACAGGAACAAGACAAGGATGGCCTCTATCACCACTCTTATTAAACATAGTACTGGAGGTCCTGGCCAGAGCAATCAGGCAAGAAAAAGGAATAAAAGGAATCCAAATAGGGAAGGAAGAAGTGAAACTCTCGCTGTTTGCAGATGACATGATCTTATATATAGTAAACCCCAAAGAATCCATTGGAAAACTGTTAGAAGTAATCAACAACTACAGCAAAGTTGCAGGGTATAAAATCAATTTGCATAAATCAGTAGCATTTCTATACTCCAGTAATGAACCAACAGAAAAAGAACTCAAGAATACAATACCATTCACAATCGCAACAAAAAGAATAAAATACCTTGGGGTAAATTTAACTAAGGAAGTGAAGGACTTATATAATGAAAATTACAAGGCCTTTCTGAGAGAATTGGATGACGACATAAGGAGATGGAAAGACATTCCATGTACATGGATTGGAAGAATAAACACAGTTAAAATGTCTATTCTACCTAAAGCAATCTACAGATTCACCGCCATCCCAATCAGAATCCCATGACATTCTTTACAGAATTAGAACAAAGAATCCTAAAATTCATATGGGGCAACAAAAGACCCCGAATTGCTAAAGCAATCCTGAGAAAAAACAACAAAACGGGAGGCATCACAATCCCTGACTTCAAAACATACTACAAAGCTACAGTAATCAAAACAGCATGGTACTGGTACAAAAACAGGTGCACAGATCAATGGAACAGAATTGAAAGCCCAGAAATAAAACCACACGTCTATGGACAGCTTATCTTTGACAAAGGAGCTGAGGGCATACAATGGAGAAAAGAAAGTCTTTTCAACAAATGGTGCTGGGAAAACTGGAAAGCCACATGTAAAAGAATGAAAATTGACCATTCTTTTTCACCATTCACCAAAATAAACTCAAAATGGACTAAAGACCTAAAGGTGAGACCTGAAACCATAAGCCTTCTAGAAGAAAACATAGGCAGTACACTCTTTGACATCAGTATTAAAAGGATCTTTTCGGACACCATGCCTTCTCAGAGAAGGGAAAAAATAGAAAGAATAAACAAATGGGACTTCATCAGATTAAAGAGCTTCTTCAAGGCAAATGAAAACAGGATTGAAACAAAAAAAAACCCACTAACTGGGAAAAAATATTTGCAAGTCATATATCTGACAAAGGCTTAATATCCTTAATATATAAAGAACTCTCACAACTCAATCACAAAACATCAAACAACCCAATCAAAAAATGGGCTGGAGACATGAACAGACATTTCTCCAAAGAAGATATACTGATGGCCAATAGGCACATGAAAAGATGCTCATCATCACTGATCATCAGGGAAATGCAAATCAAAACTACACTAAGATATCACCTTACACCCGTTAGAATGACAAAAATATCTAAAACTAATAGCAACAAATGTTGGAGAGGTTGCGGAGAAAAAGGAACCCTCATACACTGCTGGTGGGAATGCAAACTGGTGCAGCCACTATGGAAAACAGTATGGAGATTCCTCAAAAAACTAAAAATAGAACTACCATACGATCCAGCCATCCCACTACTGGGTATTTATCCAAAGAGCCTGAAGTCAGCAATCCCAAAAGTCCTGTGCACCCCAATGTTTATTGCAGCACTGTTTACAATAGCCAAGACGTGGAAGCAACCTAAGTGCCCATCAACAGACGAATGGATAAAGAAGATGTGGTACATATATACAATGGAATACTACTCAGCTGCAAAACAGAACAAAATCATTCCATTTGCAATAACATGGATGGACCTTGAGAGAATTATGTTAAGTGAAATAAGCCAGCAAGAGAAAGATAATCTGTGTATGACTCCACTCATATGAGGAATTTAAAACTATGGACCAAGAACAGTTTAGTGGATACCAGGGGAAAGGTAGGGTGGGGGGTGGGCACAAAGGGTGAAGTGGTGCACCTACAACATGACTGACAAACATTAATGTACAATTGAAATTTCACAAGATTGTAACCTATCAATAACTCAATAAAAAAAATTAAAAAAAAAAACTAATGGTGTTCTATGGAAAGGAAGATATTCAAATCTAAGTATAGTTTGCATCTTGGTACAATCTTTTTAGAGAGCTAATAGTCGAGAGGCAAGAAGTGTTAAGGGTTTGGGCAGTCTTATTATCATACGATTCTTAATTCAGAATACATTGGTAAAAGAAAGATTTCTTGTACAAAGGGAAACTAATAGTTTTTTAGTTTGATGACATAGCTTAAGAAATAAGTGGTATTGACAATATTGTTTGATGAATTTAGGACTAACCAATGCCCAAGGCTGCAAGTCTGATAAAAAATTAAAGCAATAGAAAGCCTGGCACACAGTGCCATATACACAATAGACCCTTGATAAATGTTCACTGAAGTGAACAACACTGAACTAGTGCCACCACGAAATAGCCAGATTAAATAATGAAGAAAAACTAGGAGTGCAAAATAACAGAAAGGTTAAGTTAGTTATTGAATTCACATTTAGTTGCAAGGCACTTCACACAAAAGCCCTCACAAAAACACCACAGCACAGAAGAGTAAAGTTATTAGAAATCACAGACCCACTTTTTAGATGAGACTCAGCTTTATAATTGTGAGCTACATTTTCTACAATTTCCTGAGGGATTTCTTTTTAACTTTCAACAACTGAGTGTATTGGCAAATACTTGGCAACTCACATCTTAATGAGCAACAAAGAACAACCAATCAATAAACTGTGAAATGACAAATATTAGCAATTTATGTCGAGTGTAAACTGTAGCCACATCAGAAGGTAAACACTTCCAAGGGTTGCTGCTTCACTTTAAGAGCTGATTTTGATGTTGTCTTCAAATACAGCGAGCCTCAGTCTAAGACCCCAAGTATTACTGCTTACTACCCTGACCAGTTTATAACACCATCAGCCTTTTGACATAGCAACTTTTTAGTCACTGGAGAAAATGACTACATTTCTTTTATGCTGCATGCAGTTCAATTAGCTCCTACTTGAACGTATTCTGTCTCTGTTTTGTTTACTACACATGTATAACTTGTACCTGTGCTGCTTTATTGTTTAGGACAAAAGCCTCTCTTCATTTTTTCTTTCTTTTTGTACATGAAAGGAGCAGTATACAAATTTCTTCCTTTAATTTACCTATCAAGTTCATAAAAGAGAAGGTGAAGTTGCCCTTAAAATTTCTAGAAGATTTTTACAACTAAGTGGTCACCAAAGAGGAGAAATTATACTAATTAATGTGGTAAAATTTTAAAAAGCTACCTAGTCGCAGCTGACAACTATAGAGATTAAGTGAAGTCAGTACTCTTGGAATTAAAGCTGTTAATAGAAAAAAAAAAGTGCTCAGTTATCCAAGTCTGAAGTTAGGAACTTAGAATAGTGAATGTGATACTAGCTCAACACAAGGTTGATATAAGGGAAGCCACACTGTAGAAAAGAAACCACGTTGTGACTTTGAATAACCTCTGACTAACTAACCCAGCTGTAAATGCACCCTCCAGGAGATCTACCTGCTCCATAGGTTTTATGACCCCTGCTTGTGCATGTACCTCCTACCTGCACTGAGACAATAACTTTGTTCTTTTGAGTTCCTTAGGAATGTGATGCCCCCAGGACGAAGAGTCTACACTGATAGCCATCATCAATGACAACTGAAGATCTGATGTAGTGACTCCCAATCTGTAACACCAGAGGGTCAACATTCCTAACCCCCTCCCCTATGACTCACTGGCCTACATAACTGCTTCAAGATTCTGTGTCTGCCTTAAGATGGTTCCTTAGGATGCTAGTCCACCATCTTCCCTTTTGCTAGCTTATTGCTGAATAAAATGTCCTTTCTCTGCCACCATCTTGCCTCTTGATGATTGGCTTTTGTCTTGCAGCAAGCAGATCATGCCCCTTTGTGTGGTAACAAATATAGCATAAGCAGATAAGCAAAACTACTTTAGATTTCATAGGAGGATCTTACTGATTAATGACTAAAAGGATGAGCTGTAGCATTCCACAGACCTCCATCACTTTATAGCTTTGTGTCTTCAACTCACCAAGTTCTTCATCTCTAAAATGTGGATGGTAATAAATCTGCTTTGTACAGTTTTGTGAAGATTACATGGGTTGGCATATAAGAAGCATTTAGAACAAAGCCTCAGACATCATATAACTCAATAAGTGCCAGTATTATTAGTTGTTATTGTTATCATATCACTGTAAGAGACAGAATATGTCACCGCAAAATATGCCTCTTTGGCATAAGGATTATTTTCATCTGATTATTTTGAAAAACAGCAGACATAGGAACAGCTCTGGAAATACTATGTTACTGTTTTGTAAAGGAAATTTACATTTACAAAGGAATTCTCCATTTGTAAGTGTGTCTCCCTCTCTGTACCAGGAAGAGAAGGATGAATCTGAATCACAAGGGACCCTTATCAATGGAGAAGGCACTGACTTAAATCTGCGTAACAAATCTTCCCCTTGTTTACTGTACTATTTCCAGTAGTCTTCCCATAATTTGCCTTCTCCACACTCCTTTGTTTTAGCTGGAGATGGTATTTAAGCTTAAGTTCTAGCCACCTCTTTGGGTCTACTCATCCCAGAGTTTCTCCCATGTATATATGAGATATACATATTAATAAACTTCTGTTTGTTTTTCTCTTGTTAATTTATCTTTTGTAACAGAGTCCTCAGCCAAGAACCTAGAATGGTAGAAGGATAAGATTTTTTTCCCTCTCCCTACATGGTAATTGTAAATAATTTCACTAATATTTATTGAGCTTCCATTATGTGAAAAGTGATTATAATAAAAAGCAATTTATGTACCTTCAGAGTGACAATCAATTTTAAAAGTTCAGGTCAAAATTTTATCACCCAATTCTTCCCGCTCCACCATCTTCACAACTCCAGTCTAACCACCTGAATGCAAAATTATACTCCTCAGCAATTTAAATTATGCCATTATTCCTTTGGCCATTTTTTATCACAAATTTAAGCTCTACAGTGCTATGAAACCTGCAGACACAGAAGTTCATGATTTATGTATGTATTTGATAGCCTCACCCCTGACATCCTAGCCTCAAATCTAGACTCTTAAACTGCCTACTTAGCTCTGTTAACTGATTTTAATCTTGCATATTAGAGGAGCCATTCAAATGTTCTTAGGCATTATCATCTTGGCACTTTAATTGAAATATATCTTTACATTTAAAAAAAATGGAACATAACAGTGAATAAAAGCAGTCCTTTATTCACACAATGTATGCTAATGTTGACCCAACTGCTCTTAGCTTTTCAAAGGACTCTTGTGATTTCCTGGAATTTCCTGAACTCAGCACTTTGATGACCATGGCTATTTTAACTTCATTGCTCTCCCAGTTGCAAAAGAGCTTTTGACATTTGGATTTTGTGTCATCTAATGGCAACTGCAATTAAAGCTTTCCCACATCAATAAGCTAACTTTTGAAGGCCATTTCAGAGGGTGAATTCAATATTCAAATTGCATGTTGCTTATTGATCTGTGTGCTACTATTTGTGTGACTGGAAAAGTGCTCATTAGAAACTTTCCTAACACTATTGATAAAAAAAATACTGAACAGAACTAATTTCACTCAAGTATTCTGCATTCATAAATGAGAATATAGCTGAAGCCCAAATAATTCATTGGTGAGCATTAGGCATATATGGAGAAAGAAGTCAAATACTCAGACTTGACCAAACAGTCTTATTTTGAGGGGATGAGTATCCAAATTACACTTATAGACTCCAGAAAGAGCAATGTAATCACTCAGAATGACTTTTGAAAAATCTCCTAAGAAATTATGGCTTCAGACAGCCTAGAAATAGAAGGTTCCACTTTTGCCCCATGACCTCTAGTAGATTTAGGAGTACTTGATGCCCATCCTAGGTTTTGAGGCTACAAGTGAGAGCTTCCTTTTGTAAGTCTTATAGACATTAAACGTTAGATCTTTATGTTGCTGCCATAAATATTTTCAATTTCAATTTTACTTTCACCATACAGAAAAACATAGAAAAAAAATTAAAGTAAAACAAAGCACCCCAGAGCGACTTAGGGATGTTTGTTTCATGAATACTTTCCCGAAACCATATCTATGCATAAAAAGTGGATTGGAGAATTATTATAATTATCTGGATAAGTGTGCCATTAAACACTTCATCTTTGCCAAAACATCTATTCACATAATTTCCAGCCATTTTTTCTAATGTGCTTGCTGCATACCAAAAAAAGAAAACTCATTTTGAGTTATCCAGTAATCAGCTGAAGGACAAATTGGAAGCTTTAACTTGGCTAACATTCCTTCCTAGGTTGTTATTTTAATTGGCCAAAGTAAAAAACTGCTTTATTAATTTTCATTTGTGTGTTTATGTGAGAAAAAAAGAATAGAGGATAATCATAATTATTTGGGAAATGAATCCTGCTGCCATTTCAAGTATCCTTTTCCTTGAACACTTTTATTCCAAGTGAAGAAAGGGAAACAGGTAGATGCCCTTAGATCTTACGTTTTCAATTTGATTTAGATGTGCTAGGAAAAAGCAATAAAATTTTCTCTCACATTTAAGAGAAATAGAAAGAAAGTAAATATATAAAAGGAGAGAGAGACTTAGAAATACTCTCCTGCCAGGTCACTTTTGCCACAAACTAGTCACTATCAAGTAGCTGACTTTTGATGATACTGTCTCTTCTAGCTTATAAATTGCACAGTTGTTGAAGACACATCAACAAGCAGTATCATTGCTGTTTTAATGCTGTTAAAATGGAGTACAGTTATGTAGTGTAACAATCATGTAATTTATATAATTAGGTCCTCACATGTGTATAGTATACATGCAATAGTGTTGTTATTATTTTCCCTGTTTTACAGATGGAAACATTGAGATTCAGAAGGTTCAATGACCAACCTAAGGTAACCTGGCCAGTTGGTGACAGAAATGGTACTAGCAACAGATATTTTCATACCTAGTATAGGACAATTTCATAATTTCATTATAGACATGACAAATAAGCAAGGTGTGTGAATAGAGAAGATGGAGAGGAGGAGGCAAGCAAACGTAAACAGAATATATAATTTTTACTGAAATTCTTTCTCTGTGTGTGTGTGTAGAAGAAAGAGAGGGTAGCAATTAGAGTAATAATTGCGTGTCTTATTCTGAAAGCCAAGAGAGGAAAAACAAACCATCAGGACAATAAAATCAACAGCAAAAGGAGTTGTTTCATAAGTTGAATGGTAATTGGCATAAAATAATGAACACAATTCTGTTTGATAATTGCATCTGTTCTATGAAAAGATGATTTTATCTAGGGATAATGAACATTTTTCAATGCGTATTTTGATTTTTTTTCTGATATGATTCAAAAAACAAATAATATGAAGGGAAATTAACATCTAAGTAAACAATAAACTCCAATATTTTTGTATAATCACCAACTCTCTAAATAAAATCAAAATATAACCATTTCTATAAATATTTGAAATCATATATATGAAGAGTTTATACACATTTTATTATATGTGGATATTATTTCTTAAGTCCTTTTTTTATTGAGGTAACATTGGCTTATAACGCTATATAAATTTCAGGTGTACATTATTATATTTCAATTTCTGTCTAGATTACATCATGCTCACAACCTAAAGACTAATTACAGCCCATCACCATTAAGTCCTTTACTCTTATTCCTTTATTTACAGCTAAATTTCTACATATTATCTGTCTAAGATGAATAGGTCAGAAAAAAATATTTTTTTCTTAAGAAATTTTCCAAGAATCACATGGTTTGTTCATGCGTTCATTCACTCAATTATGTTTCCTGAGTGCCTACCATGTGACTAAACTGTGTTGGGGTCCAGGAATATCAAAATCTAGAACATAGAGTTCCTATGCAGAATAGATGAGTAGAGGAGACAGCCAAGCAAACTCGAAGCAGCTGTACAGTGTCATAGTTAGGATAATGGAGGGAAATTCTGCGTACAAAGGACTTACACTGGAGGGCTCTTAGCCCAGCCTGGAGAGACCAAGGGAGTCTTCCCTGGGAGATAACTTCTCAGCTTCAGAATCTTCACGAGCAAGCAGGACTTAGCCAAATAAAATAGTGTGTGGGTGGTGAGAGGGGCCAAAATAATATCCAATCCTCTACCAGGTATTCTTAGGAAGCATATTTAAAGAATATTGGGTGCACAGTGGCTGGATCGAGAAAGTCTGTGAGTAATATACCTTGGCTGGATCATAAAGTATATAAGGAAGATGAAATGAGACCAAAATACAACAGGCAGATCATAAAGAGACACATGCACTGCATTAAGGGACTATTTGTGTGAGGTGTTTGTGTATGTAAGATTCTGTACAATATCTGCCTTTTGCCCTAAAAAGACTTATGTCAGTTGATTGGTACTTTGGATTTCATTTTGAAGCATCTTCTAAGATTCTCAAAAATGAGAATCACAAATGTCAAGAGAATCTCTGTTGGTCAGAAGATTTTCCTATTGCTCACCCTTCCCCACTCCTTCCCACTCCAAATGGGTGTTCTACAGAATCATCTTTATCACTTTTATCATGAAGTGTTGTTTTATCTTCATAAAAGATGACAACAAATTTATGTCATAAAGAATAGGGAATGATAATCCTTGTAATTTTATCTATGCTAATGTAGCTACAAATGCTAATCCTATTTCTCATATATTGAGGTTTTGTCACAACAGAAAATACGTAAGACAGGTAGAACATTAAAAGTATACTTACAAGTAGTTCTTCTCAACAAAACAGTTTACATTCCATTGTTGACGGAATATATCGAAGCTGTTTGCTTGAATAATGTGTGAGGTAAAGCATTTGACAGGTTAATTATACATTGCTTTAAAAAATATTTCCTAGCGTTTTATTTGGAATTGGTTGTGTTTTAATGTCTTTGATTCTCCTGTTGCTCTTTTATTATGGAACCTTTTTAAAAGATTCTACCTGCAAGAGAAGGCGTCTCATCAGGTCCCTCTCCCCTTATTTCCAAACCTCTGCTCGTATCCTTTATTGGTCCATCCCCAAGGTAGGAGTTGTCACTACTCTGAGGGATCAGCACCTGAGATATTATTTGAGGGCATGTTTTACCACTAATGCCTTAGAAGTCATGAGCCACATGCAGTTTTCAGATTATAGTTTTCAGATTATACCTAGGCAGGTTTTCCACCCGGACAACTGTTCTGACCATCCTCTTATCTCCACCTTTCTTATGAGTAACTGCGGGGGACCAGGACAAAATCCCACCCATTTTAGAACCAAAGAAAGGGAATTGAAACACGAAGTCTTGTTTGGTTCTCGTGGCTTAAGCATCGTTCTTCAATTTAGCTTTTTTCACAGCTCTAACTCAGAAGTTGTTAAGGATTTGCCCAGCTATTGATATAGTAGCATTTCATTTCCTGTTCAACCTTGGCTTCTAGGAAGTGGAGTTCTCTCAGACAGAACCCCGAGAGGAGAGGAGGCCTGAATGTCAAAACCATTGAAAGACCAGTTATCATACAACAGACCAAGTAACCACAGACTACGCACTTGAAGCTGTTTTTCTAGTAGTTATAAGGTACTTTCCCTGATCTGTGATTGTCATGAAGAAATATATCCACAAATCCATTCATTTATCAACATGTATTACATGTATACTATGACCGTATATATTTCCCATCCATATCTATCCACTATACTCCAGACACGTATTTTCAAAATCTACTTGACATCTCAAATTCTGTATCCACTAGGTATTATATCAAGACCAAAAAGGTCTGTCCTTCCAAAAACCTTCCCCATTGCAGTCATACTTGATTTCTCCTTTTCTCATCCCTTCCTCCTCATCTGATCCATCACAAATTACTCTTGGTTCTATCTCTAAAATATACTTTGAATCTATCTACTTCTTTTCTATTCCACTGTTGGCACATTACTCCAAGCCCCAATGGTTCTCTTCTCAACTACTGCGGTTGCCTCCTAACCTGTCTTCTTGCTTCACACTACTTTATCTCCATATAAGAGTAAATAAAATTTCAGCATTTTACAGCTTAAAATCTTCCAATACTCTTAGAATAAATCCAAATTCGGTATCTTAGCCTAAAAGATCCTCTTTATGATGGGTCTACATCCTGCTGTCTTACCGCTTTCCTCCCTCCTTGATTTTTATGCCACAGACACACTAGCTTTTTGTTTCTATGCTTGGAACATAATAAGCACATTTCTAATCACAAGCCATCTTTCAGCCTCTACACTAGCTATTTCCTCAGCCAAGAAAGTTCTTGCCATCAAATTTTCACCTACTGGTTAATTTTTCTCTTCATGAATTTGAAACATTTTATTTATTTGCAGTCTTTTCTATTATCTAGGATAATATGGAGAGAAGGCCCATATCCAAGTGGGTAGAAGAGGCTGGGATACAATCTGGCCACAAACCCTACCCTGGGCCTAGTGACCCACAGTGGGTAGGGAACTCAAAATCTGGAGCTTCTGAAGGAAGATTTTGAACCCTACACAGGGCACCCTTAACTTTTAAGACCTGCCCCTGAGAGCTAAGCTCCCAAAACATCTAGCTTTGAAAACCAATAGGGCTGACGGCCAGGAGACCTGTGGGGCTGTAACATCTGAGAAACGGCTCTTAGAGGGCTGTTGCTTGGACTCACCAGGTCCAGGGCTCATCTCCAAAGCAGCGACGGAGGTACCCCGGACTTGGCATGGGGGAGGCTCATTTCTCTGTCTCCGGGCTCAGCCTGAGGATCAGGCATCTGATTTGACACACATTTGGGGCCCGGCCAGGGTGCTGTTGGGGACAAAGACTGGCAGCACCATCTTCGCACTCTCCCTCTGCCTTGCTCCAGCTGGCTGATGCCACCTTTACAAAACAAACAAACAAACAAACAAAAGCTCTAGACTTTTTTATCTTTCTTTGCTTTCAAAATTTTTTTTTTTCTTATTTCCTGGCAGGTGCCATCTCTACACTCCCTCTGCCTCAGTAGCTGGTGGGCTCCATTTTTACACTCTTTCTCAGCCGGGGTCCAGAAAGCCAGTCTCTCTTGGAAGCGAGTTTTTACGGGCATCTAGTGCCCTGGTCATTGTTGCTGCTATCCAGGGGATGCCCCTTGATCCCCTGACTCTGGTGACCAGGAGCCATGTGTTCCTGGGTCCCAGGGGATTGTAACAATAGGAGAGACAGTTTTTGGCAGGCTGCCATCCCAGGGCACGGCACACACAGAGGACTGAAACACCTCCAGCCCTTCTGTGAAAGAGTCCTCTTTGCTTGTCCTGGAGCTTCAGCCTGAGGGGCAGGCTTCAGATTTAGCCCACATTTAGAGGCCTATGGACGCGCTGTCAGAGAATGTAGGCCTGTGCACACCCCCTTTGTGCTCTCCCTCTGCCTCATTCCAGCTTGCCTGTATCTCCCAGACAGGAACTTATACAGTAGTCTGGAGCCCCAATATTTGCAACTACCACCCAGGGGGCACCACTAGATTGTCTGGCACTGGTGGCCAGTGGGGTTTACACTTGTGGTCCCATAGGACTACATATTTGCACGCTTTATCAGCTGCTGCCTGAGGGTCTGGCTTTCAATGGGCATGAATCTAGGTGCTTGCTGACTGAGATCCTCCCCTGTGGGACACTGATGGGTGTTAGCACAACATCAACTACTGGGAGCCATTAAAAATAAACTAAGCTGTTTAACCAATCTCAAAGGTTTGAGAGACAACCAAGAGCTAGGGCAGGGTGAATGATAAGGTTCATCTCCTAGACAAGCCCACTTCCTTCAAGACCAGGAGAGGTGGCTATTTTATCTAGTGAATAGAAACCAACACAGAGAGTCAAGCAAAATGAAGAAATGAAGTAACATGTTCCAAACAAAAGAACAAAATAAAACCTCAGAAAAAACCTTAATGAAATGGGGATCAGTAATTTACCTGATAAAGAGTTCAAAGTAATGGTCATAAAGATGCTCACTGAACTCAGGGGAAGAATGGATGAACACAGGGAGAACTTCCACAAATAGATGGGAAATATAATTAAGTACTGATAGACGTCACAGAGCTAAAGAGAAGAATGGCTGTAACCTCTGCCGTACTGCTTTCCCACATGTGCTTTGGGTGGTATTTTTCTCTGATCAGATTTCTCAATCATATCCCAACTACCTTCTGTCTTCCAAACAAACTTTAAAATTATTTTATCCTAATGGCCTTTCCCCCTATTTTCCATGATTATAAGTTTAATCTGTGTCTAGTACATTTGTTATCTTTCAATAAAGTTTGAAGTTGAGTAAAAACATGTGCTTAGTCTACCATCTTGAGCCAAAAGTTTAAGGTCATACAATTTCTGGAATACTCTTTTTCTCCTCCCTTTCTTCCTTCTTATTCTAATAAACTACTCATTTTTCAAAGACCATTCTTTGTGCCATCTCTAGCTGCTTCCTCATCAGAACTCCTTATTCATTATATCAGTTTTAGCGTTCAAAGCGCGTACTTCCTCATGACTAGTATATGTTCTTATCTTCTTCCCTAAGTTGATTTTATTTATGGTAGAATCTGTATTCATGGCTTTTAGGATCTATTAGATGCAATTAGGGGCTAGTACAATACTTTGTAGGGAATAGAGATTCAATAGATACCTGATATAAAAGAAAAATCTCAAATTTTAGAGTATAAAAGAACTTTGAGGATTATGTAATCCAATATCTTCTCTTTGTGGATGGCATGACTGGGGCCCGTTACTACAAGGCCACACTGGAATCCAGGCCTCCCAGAAGTTGTCTGGTATTCTCTATATTAGAAGATGGACTGATAGACTCTTACACTTAGAAGGAAATATGAAGTTACTTAACACTCAAAGCAGAAACTTACAGCTTTCCTGATAGCTTAACATGCAACTACTGTGTGAATACGTTTAGTGATTAAAAAAAAAACACTTTCTTTTTACAAAGCAGATTATATTATTTTTAAAAAGCTGTAAATTATAGAATGCTTTTACCTTAACTGAATAAACCATAATTGACTAAATTATCTTCTCATTAAGACCTCAGTTCTGATCTGTTATCTCAGTTCAATTCCTCATTCACATGACAGTCCTTCAATTATTTACAACAATAACACCATATATATGTCAGAAATTACAAATATATAGCACATATGCTGCCGCTACCCCATACTGTGATCATATAACATAAACCATCTTTCCTGCTGAATCTAGTTCTAACTTTAGAATCCTTAACTCAGTTTTGTGGGCAACCACTGTCAATGGATAATCTGTGGCACATATGATAGATTGTATTATTATTTACAGTATTCACAGTTTCTCCCTGGGATGCTGACCCTATTTCCCCCTCCCTTCAGGATGATTATACAGTGTCAACTTGAATTCTGAAGGAGCTATTTGACTTAGTTTGGCCAATGAAATGTGCATGGAAGTGAATATGTCACTTGCAAGCAGAAGCTTCAAGAGACGATTGTAATTTATCATTTGCCATGTCTCCTTTCCTGCTGCTATAGGAGCTTCTCTGTCAGTGAGGTTCCTGTAATGAAAACCGTGTTGAGAAGAATTGCAGCAAACGAGCAAGAAATAAACCTTTATGTTGTTAGCCACTGATATGTGGTTGTCGTTTATAACTACAGCATAGCCTATCTTCTCCTGACTAGTACAGCATCTAAATGCATTCATTCATTTATTCACTCATCAAGCATATTTTGGTCTCTAATCACATTACTAGGTTCTGGAACTACAGAAGTAAAAAAGATAGACATGATTTCTGCTTATAGTATTGATATAAAAATGAAGAAGCTGCTTTTTTAAAAAAATTGTTTTAACACAAAGAATTAGAGATTGAGATAAATTCTATGAATGGACCTAATTAAATGTTATGATAGAGAAAAGGAGGGTGGAAAGTTAGAGTCTGATTTAGATACTGTTTAGAAAACTCATCTGTAAAGAGATTAATTTTACACTGAAGACAGAAAAATATGAGAATTAACAAGCTGTGAGGGAGTTTGGACAAAGTAGGCATGAATCAAGGATAATGACAACGTGGTCAAAAATCTAAAGGGAAAAGACCTTGTATGTCAGATATTGAAAGGAAGCTGGTATGAACTGAAGCAAGCTGAACAATTCATTTGTCTAAGAACAATGGGAGTCAATTGCAGGATTTTAGGCAGAGGTATTATGTGCATATATGAAAGACCACTTTGACTACTAAATGGAAAATAAGTTAGAAGGAACACAGGTGGAAAGAAAAGAAACAATTAAGAGACTTTTGAGGTAGTCTTGGTAAGCAATACAGTGGCGTGGACTAGGACAGTGGCCATGAAGATTGTGATCATATTAAAGATTTAATTTGAAGATGAAATCAGTTGAAATTGTGGAATTGAATGTGAGATAAAGAGCAGCACAAAGAGTGTCCCTGAGTGTCATTTGCTCAGAGACTGGCATAGAAACAGGTTTTAAAAGGTGTTATGGCAAGTGGGAATGGAGAATTGAAGTGTGGACCAATTAAGTTTGTCTTTCTAAGAGATGTTCAAATGGAGATGTCAGGTAGGCAACTGAGTACACAGGACTGAAGTTAAACAGTAATATCTGTTCTGGAAATATAAGTTTGTGAATTATCACAATATAAATGCCATTTAAAGGCATGGATATAAATATAATCTCAGTGAAAGCAAATAGAGAGAGACGAAAGAGAGCACAACATTGAGCCTTGGAGAACATTGAACTACAGGAGTTGAGGAAGAAGTGGATCCAGTGAAGGAGACTGAGAAGGATCGTTGTGCGAAAGGGGAGAACGTACGAAAATTATAGGCTAGAGGTTATTAAGTCTTTCAAAGTAGAAGGAGTGGTCAAAATCTGCCAAATGCTGTTGAGACACCAAGTGAGAATACCAAAAAAAAAAAAAAAAAAAATGTTTGTTGAATTTGGTAATATGAGAAGCCCTTAGGGATTTTGAAAAGGGTACTGAAGACAGAATCTGGAGCAAGAGAGGCCACAGAAGTGGGTGTGTCTCTCTTTAGAGAATTGAGACTATTGAACATAATTCCAGAAATAGGAAAACACCTGAAAAAGGTGTTGTGCATCCATGGAGGATTTTTTAAAGATTGTGAGACACTATAGCTTGTTTTACATTGATGTAACTATTCTATAGGAAGAGAGAGATTTATGATGTACGAAAAGGAAATCGTAGCTGTAGGCATGAATTCCTAGAGATGATGGAAAAGGATGGAACCCAGAAAACACTTAAAGAAATTGGACTTTAACAGGAAGCCAAGTGATTCCTTCGTCTTTACAGGAAGGAAGGAGACAATGGAGTAACAGGAGAAGGTAGCTTACAGATAGTGTGACAGGAAGATAAGGAATTTGGGATTCCCCCAAGTAAAGCACAAGCAGACTGAGAGTGAGTCAGGAGAGGGTGAGGGAGTTTTAATAATAGATGAGTAGGTAGGAAATGGTTAAGCAGGAATATCAAGCTAATAAAGAAAGTATAGCAGACTCAACAATCATTGATTTCAAGTGTGGCTGGTCCATGTGGTCGTGAAACTGCCTTTGCAGGCTAAGGAAAGACAAATACTGTGGTTTAGCCAGGGTTTTGGTTTGGCTTTGGAGTATGACTGACAGAGAAAGGAGTAGGCAATTATGATAAAAACTACATGATCTAAGCTACTGAATAGCGAAATAAAGAGACAAGGCAGATAGGTTGTAAGTCGTGGGGTAAAAGGATGGGATGTCTCAATGGGGTCAAAAGATTACAGCTGTGGAGGCATTTGGGTAAGTGAATTGAAAAGTTAGGAGGCGAAGGTCAGAGTAAAGGAAGCAGTTTCTAGCGATGACTATGTGCTATCCTGCTCTTGTCTTCCCTGCTTCATCTTTTAATGCGACTGTGATTCATTTATTAATCCTTGTTTCATTTTATTCTTTCCTCTTTGCCTCGACTGCTTTAGCTATTTTTATCCTATTGCACTGCATGCATTTTTGTCAGTAATTTAAAATAAGTTTTGGAACAAAGCAAGGCATTAATTAATTAATTTGCATATTTCAAAACACTTCTTTTATGGCATGGTTTCTAGATCTATTGCCACCTCAGTTCCTCTTCTCTGAATGAATTCCATTTTTTCAATACTCTTAATAAAGTGAAATACCCAGAACTAAGAATAATCAACTAGAGATAGGTTAAAAATGTCACAGTCAGCAACAGAAAGAGCCAAGACTGCAACACAAGCCTCATGACTCCTAGTCTGGAACGTGTATCTCTTGATGTGATAGTGGGCTAGGAACAACTGCAAATATTTAGTGATTGATAATCTCCTGCATGCATGGTGCTTAATATTTTGTATATTTCATCTCACTTATTTCTCACAAGTAAACATGAGGTAGATATTAGCCCATTTTAGAGACAGGAAAACTGAGGCTTAGGAAAATTAACTTGCACAAAGTCAACAAGCTAAGAAGTAGTAGATACCATATAAAACCTCAAGGAGTCTGACCCACAGGCTATTTTTCCTATTCCTATGCTCGACTTGCCTTCTATTCAGGTTGGCTCAGGTTATACCAACAACTCATATACTCACTGAGTTAATAGTGACTTAAAAGTCCATGGTAGCCTTCATATGCAGTCAATCTTTTAGCTTTCTCTCCTTGCATGATGCCAGAAACATAATAGATACCTAATAAATATTTGATCCATTGAATTAGAGTTCCGTTCAATCAGTAAACTGGATAAAGCCTGCTTCTCATATCTTCGTTCCAATAATTAATTAAAATTGATTGATTAGAATAGGACTGGAGACAGAGACTTGAAGAAAGTTCTCTCCATCATTCTTCTAACATGAATGTTTAATTGACTATGCCAATTTTAAATCCGTATAACATACTATCTCTAACATATATTCTTCACTTTGTCCACAAAGATAATGAGAGGCTGTCAAAAATAGCATTAAAGCTAGGGTTTTTTTCCTATAATATTCACTTAAGCTGTCTGTCTAAGAAACATACCCAAACAGGAAATAAAAACATTTATTCTTAGTGAACCGTTGTTGGTTTCTATTGATCATTGCTAGCTCTTCTGAAAATATACAGGCCATCTTGGTATTCATGAATTCTATATTTTATGTCTGTTATGTCCAGAAATCACATTTCACCCTTTTTTGCTTTACTTAATGTCTGTGGATAATATCTATCTGTTAATATACTTAGTCTCCCTTTGTTTTCTTTTTCATTCTTTTTTGTATGTGTAGCATAAAATTCTTCCACAACTAATTGAATTCAGTTTCACTTTTTGTTCCCTATTTCCATAAATGACAAAAAGATCTGCACACTTATGTCTGGAATGGATCAATATAGGTAGAATGATTTGGGGGGGGTTGGGTACCACTGATGCCCTGGTACTCCCTGATTTTCCAACAGATTTGTACACCATGGCTGGTGGCCCTTGTTCAGCCACTAAGACATCATCTTTTTAGCTTTTCAGTATATGGTGTCCATAAAGTGAAATCTTTAAAACCTTGGAAATGAGAAATAGAAGATAATTTTTGGAAACTTGACCCCTAAAGGAACAAATAATCATCCATGTACAAAATTATCTTCAAAAGACATGATCCTAGGTCAGCAAAATTTTACTATAACATGATTAAATGTACTAGCAGATTTCAAGAAAGACTATACTGGGGATGAAGTTAGGCTGGAATTGATCTAAAAAGAAAGCAAAGTAAAAGGAGGTTTACAAAGTGAAGCACAGTCTGTGATATCTTAAAGCTTTCTCCAGGAGAGATTCTTTTTCAATAAACTTTAAATATCTCTGGTTCTAATGGCAAATATCTCCATTTGAGTTATCAAGTAATCTTAGTTCTACTAGTAAACATTTTATTAATCCAAATTCCTTTCTTCTACTCCTCAATCACAACGGAATTTTCTAAATAACATTTACTATTATATTACATATTGCTGACATAGGGAGAAACGTGCTCACCATGCAAACATATATTTTCCCATTCCTGGAAAGTAGTTTCTCATTGTAAACGCAAATTTTGGTATTGGGCTAGGGAAAACATCATGTCCTCACCAAACCATTTTGTTTTGAGGTGGACATCGCTATACTCGGAAATGCAATGTAGCTGTGGTCCAGGTAAAATGAAATGTTTTGTTGATCATAGCCTTACATCCAGAAGGGATTTTGTGATTTATTTTCCATCAATGGAATACGAGAGGAAGTGTTATGTCACCAACCGTCCTGGGCAGATAAAACAGGTGGTTATTCTCCACGTTCACTCTTCCCCTTCTCCAACAACCTTAGGAACCATGTGTTCTAGGTGGTGTAGCTGTAAATTTGAAGAGGTAGGCAAAGTGCAAGTCATAGAGGGCCACAAATGCCTCACTAAGGAAACTAGATAAGAAACCATTGAAAGATACAAGCAGAGCGTATCCTCTCATCAGAAGCTTCTCCTCTCATTTCTTCTGTTGGTTTTCATTGATATGTATGTTTTTTGCTATTCTGCCTTCAGCTGTTTTTACTGGACAATAGCACACATTAAAAATGTTAAGTGTAAATACTGTTTAAAGTATATATAGACACTCAATAAAAAAATCCTTTTAAGGATTTTTAGCCCTATTAACCTCAAGGGATCATTTAATTTCATAAAAAAGGTGATACAACAGCCTCTGGGACTCCAGACCCAGCAAGATACAGCAAAATGACTTAAACCACATTTTTATTCTCTTCTTCCCTCGGAAACCTCCAGGACAAGAGGTCAATTTAGCCCTATTTTATTCTTACAAAAAGAATTTAGTGTTCTTGACAGGTGTCAGATTGCAAGTCCTTAGAGACAAGTGTTTCCTGTTTGCCATCCGAGCATTTACAACACAGACAGTTGTACGTGGTTTTCCCTCCTCTTCCCCTGTTCCTTACCTTATCCACAGACCGCAGCCCCGACCCTCAGAGAGCAACTCCAGATGCAAGAGAGTAATTCAGTCTCCTGGCTATTCAATCACTGACTCCTTAGCACACTTTGTCTACAGGAGAGGCAGCAAACACCATTCGTGATGATGTTTCTTGTGTGATGTTATACTTTGTTCCCCATAAAGTGGATGGAAATGTTCAGTACATTGCACAAAAGCTACTGAACAGGCATGCAATCAGAACACCTTTAACCTTTTGTTGTGATTGTTAGTGTCATAATTGGTGCTTTAAAAATTATGTTAAATTTGTTTTAATGGCCTCAAAATCCAGTGTCAGAATTTCAGTAATTTTTCCCACTGAAAATGTCCTGATTTTAAGGATGAATAACTTAAAGCTGCTACAAATATAGTGATCTATAAAACGTTTCTTTCCTCCAGAAACGTTTTCCATGCATTGGTATTATTGCGGTTCTTCAGAATTTTCTGGCAAAGTTCTAATAGCCTTTTTGTCAAATGTCTCAAAAAACCCTAAAGCAATAGCTAGTCTCATATCATGTATAGCGAACATCCTAAGAAGACTAGTTGGAAATGATCTCCACACACAGGAGATTGCCTGGCACCTGAAGATGATGACAGCATCATCAGATTTGAAGACTGAGGCTTTTTATCAGAAGGGGGATCAATCTTCCACTTTAATACCAGCAAACTTTCCAGCAATGTGAGAGAGGTGACAATTCAGCATGGGTGCATGGTCAGCAAGAGTCTGGCCTGGGTGTTTCAGGATGGTGACTAGTAAAGCCAGCACCTCCCATGGTGGGTTGTATTCCTACCACCAGCCTCGTAGCTGCAGAAAGCAGCTTTGACTGACAGTTAATTACGTGGACATTCACCTTAATATCATGCAGAGCTTCATTTTGAGAATCAAAATCCATGTTGACAGACTTTTCTTCAGTTCTAACACTGAATGGAGCAAAGATGCTCCACCGTGCCTATTTTTAGAAGGGGAGTCATTATCTGACTCTCATTACAGCACCAATACTACCAATTTCATAGTCATCCTGGAGGGGAAGATTAGGAGCTCTAAAACTGGATGGATTGGTGGCAAGATAGAATCCAGTGCTTACAGCAATATAGCTCCAGAAACATTGTGGATGAATTTATATTTCTGTTCCAACATTTTAGAGCTTGGATCCTAGCATCTTGTCACCATTCCAACCAAAAATTGGCACAAGGGAGTCTGACTTTCAGTTGTAGACCATTTCCTCAATGTAGTTCCTGACATCTTTATTCATTTCCTCTGGGCATATGGAAAGAATAAGTGCCACATATCAAAAAAAATACTAACGATGTGTGTAAAAGGATGGACATTTTCACAGACGCAGTTCTGGCCACATTTTTAGAAACAAATTTCACATTCACCACCATCCTCAGTAATAGCCAGGCTGGATCACTGAGCTCTGCTTGTAACCATGTTTTTAACAAAGGCCTTATGTCCTAGGATCTCAGTGATGACCTCATAGAAGGTGCTGATCTCAAATTTCTCCAGAAGAGCATCAATAATATGTTTGGTTTCACCCAAACCCAAGTATATTCAAAGGATTTCTTTCTCATCTCAGAGGTCAATCTCTCAAGCTCCTCATTGCTCTTCTTACTAATTTCATCACTTCTGTATGTAATCAATAGTGTTGAGCATGTTAGAACCCATGTGTCTAATGACCACTGCATTGATGTACATCTTTTCCACTCCCATCTTGGTTTGGATTTGGGGATGATTTCTATGGTACCTGGATTGTGGCTGAAGACATATTGTGAAAGGTTCATTTATACTGGATATTAGAGAACACAATCTTTAAACTACTATCCTATTGCATATTTTCCATTATTACTGCTGAAATTACTCTCATAATCAGCCTCTCCATAATATCGAAGGTTTCTTTCAGGAAATTAAAAATTTAAAAATAACCACCATAGTAGCCTGTTTTAATTATGAATGATTGATTCACAAAATGTTCTCCCTAGACCCCTAAGTATCATCGTTTGTATCAACCTGGAATAATATCAAAGCATGTGAACACAGCAAGAAGTAAATGTTTCTTCAGCACTGCCCCATGTTGCAGGCATGGTGTCAGGTACTGGAGATGCAGAGATGAGTAAGACATTGTCCCAGAACTCACAGTCCAGTGAGACATATTCATTTACTTGCTTCATTGGCTAGAGTGGCCTCACTATTCTTTTTCCTGACAATGGTTGCTGACACAATTTGTGCAAGGGAATTGATGAATACAAGCAAAAGAGACAAGTGGCAAAACTATCTGAAGTATTCTTTCTTGGGCTGGCTCTTCTCCAAATGAGAACCGATAATTAGGTAAGTAAATGAGACCTTACTGAAACAACTGACTATCTCTGATTAAAATGCCGTGCAGCAAGATGGCATATTGCAGAGGCGACAGCCTTTCTCTCCTCGTCACGCTCACTACTCTCCTGTTGAGTTATCATTCACTATTGGGTACAGAAGCAGCTAAATGTACAAAGTTTAGGTCAAGTGAAAATTTCCCGAAGCTTTATGGGTAATTAGGTTGGGTTATATTAGTCAAGGGAGTCTTCATTAGTTACAATGCAAACACTATGTGGTTGCTAGACATTCACATCCCGGCATGGTTCCTAGTTCAGCCCATAATTACCTATTCACTAGATGATCAGTTTTGCAGCCGGGTGAAGGAGGAATCCTCAGGAAACACTGTCGTGTCACCCTGGAAACCTGGAAACATGGTGACTAACAGAGCAAGGGGGCTAAGCACAGTTTCATTATTTTGGAAGGGGAAAAAGGCTCTCTTTGGAATCTCCCTACCCTCAGAGGAAGCTTTATGAATCATTTGGGTGGAGATCTCCTACGTGTGATATGAGGGAGTTTGTAAAAGGCCTTTTGCTCTAAAACATCAACCCTGGTGATTGCCCATTACCATTATAGATTCATTTCCTCAAATATTGGATGTCTTTCAAATCAAGAGTCACAAGGTAAAATCCAATTTCTGCCAGGAGGATAGTATTTTAAATTGGTGTCAGCTAATACTTTAGGTGACCATTTAAGAAGGGTGAGCACATGTCGTAGTTTTCCCAAGACAGTCCTGATTTACACTCTTTGTCATGGCATAATCAAATAATTGTGCCCCCATTCACTCTCACTCTGGGTTAGATGATGATAAATTATATAACCTTCTAAAACTAAGGCCCAGTCAGGATTCTTGGTTTCAAATATCAAAAAGAACTCTGGCTAGTTCAAGTTTTTGGCAAGAGCATCTGATTGGTTGAACTAAGACCATATATTCAAATTGCAATTGCCAGAAATTAGGGAGAGCAAGAAGATGGTTTTAGTTAGAGTGTTGTCTCCAAAAAAGAGTTTGTGGGCAGATTAACTAAATCAGAAAAAGGGTTCAGAGGCTGATAGCTTAAAAAATTTTTTAATCAAAATTTCTCTTCCTTCTAGTTAATCTCTGATATGTTCATTTATAACTTGACATGACAATATGTGTCTTATAAGGACATAAGAGATATTAGTTAAATGGAAGAAAAAAACCCAGACCAATAAACGTCTCCTTTGTAGTGTTGCCTAGAAACAACCCTTTCCAAGTCTGATCAGGACACTAAGTTCTGCAAGTGGTTAGATACCCTAAATTTGTTGACAGATCATTCAGATCTATAAAGTCCTAAAGTAAAGTAACAGTAAATATTTCTGGAAATTTCCTATTAATTTCTCCATTAAAAACTCACTTCCCAGGGGCTGACCCCATGGTGTGGTGGTGAAGTTCAGTGTGCTCTGCTTCATCGGCCCAGGTTTGTGGGTTCACATCCCAGGCACAGACCTACACCACACATCAGCCATGCTGTGGCGGCAACCCACATATAAATTGGAGGAAGATTGGTACAGATGTTAGCTCAGGGCTAATCTTCCTCAAGCAAAAAAGAGGAGGATTGGCAACAGATGTTAGCTCAGGGCTAATCTTTCTCAGCAAAAAGAAAAAAACAAACAAAAAATCATTTTCCTAATATATGAGGATTGCCCTAATGCTTTGCTATTACTCTGGTTTATTAGTCATATGTCATAACTTTGCAAAATGGGAAGAATGTTACAGTTTGAGATTTTTAGCAATCCTTAGGTAAAAAGTGTTTTTGTGTATGTGAAGCCACAGTTTGATTTTTAAATGTAAAATGCTGTTTTCACAAATTAATAACCTCTTTATTGAAGATGATGGAAATATTTCATTTTCTATGAAAGTTTGGAGGAGGGATCAGAGGGCACTAATGATACCTTGGAAGGAAAACAAGCTCAATTCATAGACAGTAATAAAAAAAAAATTGTCCTGTGCTATACCAAATGTATTAGTAGAAAGATAACCATTAGCTGCTACTTAAACTCATAATAATCATCTGCCTTATAATGAAATTGTTTAAAACACTAGTATACAATATTAAAACACACATCATAAGACACTCAAAAAAAAGCTTTGATTTTTGTGTGATAAGGAAACATATATCTCTCTCAGAATAATAATTTAACAAGGTCTCAGCAAAACGCATTCATGTAATACACACTGAGAACAAGGAGGAAATAAGACAGTATTAATCCCTAGTAATTGGAACAGCGATTTGGGAATTGAACAGCCTTCATTCTGCTCTCTAATTCTTTATGTTACCATAGCCTGGAAGGCGAAATTCTGCTTACCTTAATGTCTAGATTGGTGGTATGACTGTAATACATCTTTTATTAATTACCAAGTCCTGTTCTACCATTAAATATGGCTTAACTTTAATTTTGAAGGCCTAAAACAAAAATAAAAGTACCATATGTGAACTTAAACCTGGTCCCACATACTGTTTAAGACAAAACACATCTTTCATAAAAGTATTTTTCTCTGGAAGGCTCATTAAAGCTATGCTTAAACATTCTACATCCTCTCTACATGTTCTTTCTTTACCTCTGTATTTCTTGACTGATGATGAAAACAAACTTTAGGGATATGTTAAGAATGATCTTTGTATAGATTTGCCCTGTAAAAGTAAATGCCTGATCACAGCAGGACTATTTGTAAGTAATCCATCCTAATAGAAGAAAAACATAATAGAGTTTATCTATCTTGCCATAGAAAGTCCTTCAGAACATGAGCGATTACTAATTGTATACTAAAAGGAAAAAGTTCTGACTGTAGAATAAACTCCATTCAAACTGGGAATCGATGAGCTCCAAGCCAATAAAATATACAAACCTCACAGTTTGTTACTCTTCACAAGACCAAAAAAATCAAACTAATGTCAAAAGAGAACTTACTTAACCATGTAGGATTATTATATTATGTTCAACTTGTTATATTAATTATATTACAAAGTATATAATTTTACCTAACATTTAAATAAAATAATTTTATGACTTTCACTTAGAAGTATAGAGTGCACTTAGATATGAAGTCAAATCTAAACAAAGGCACAGCGTTTATTACCTTGAGTCACCACCAGATCACCAGTCAACTTAAATCAGTTACTAGAAGATAGGCAAGAAAATATTCTCCCTAAATAATTGAAGAAAACAATTTATGGTAAACTCTTTATATACCCAAAGTATCTACTGCTTCACAGTACACAAACTTAAACAGGCATAATGAAGGATATGGAGAGAAAAGCATAATTCATATATATTCTATACACAATCTATACACATCTATCCACACCTTTGTAATATTCTTTTTATCTATATGAATAGAAATACTTCAAGTGTTTGGAGAATTTTACTACCTTTTTTCAGTAAAGAAGCTAAAGAACAAGATTACAGACTTTTTGGATGATAGAGAAGAGATATTAAACAATATTTAGTACTTACTGTATCTGCCACCAGTGAAGTTCTTAAAAAACAAAAGTCAGAATTTAAGAGCTCTGTGTCCATGTTCGGCCACAGATCACTAGAAGATTCTATTCAGTAGATAAGATGATGATGGCATTGTCTAATCATACCATGTAAGGGTGATTACTTGGTAAGTAATCACAAATTTGAATAGAAAAGATCCAATATTGAATCTAAACAAAAAGTTCCAACCAAACACCTTTTCAATTAAAATATAGCATTCCACAACCCAATATCTAATTCAGGGCTTTCTTCACCATGAATTTCCAAATAGCTTAATAGCTGATCTTATTAACAAATGCTTTATTTTTTTCATTTATTTCTTGGCCAATGTATATCTGAGATTCTAAATCCCATAATTACACAAATATAATTCTCAAGGAGGATGAAATGAACCTGTAATCAGAATTCATTCCAAAGATGTCACTAATAAAAAAGAGACTTAATGGATTCCACATTACGTACAGCTCAGAGACATAGGATATAATTACTTTTACAATTATATTGAGTGAATAAAATATAGATGTCTGGGTAATAATATATACCCAAATATCTTTCTTTTCAGTGAGGAAGGTTGGCTCTGAGCTAACTTCTGTGGCAATCTTCGTCTATTTTCTGTGTGGGATGCTGCCACAGCATGGCTTGATAAGCGGTGCATATGTCTGTGCCTGGGATCCGAACCTGCAAACCCTGGATCGCTGAAGCAGAGCATGTGACCTTAACCATTACACCACTGGACCAGCCCCATATATACATACTTATATTTTAAAATTAGATTTATATTGAATTTCACAGAGAACAAATGATTTGTTTCAAAGAAAACATATTGTGTGACAAAAGTACTATTCCATACTTGTAAAGTCTTATAATGTACTAGACTTACAAATAATTTTCTCTAGTAGGTATAGCATCAAGATATACCAAAAAAGAAAAAAAAGTAAAATCCTTTTTATCTCCTTTTTTGTTTGTTCTATTATTTCTGTTTTTCTGCAAAAGTGGACCCCTCCCTATGTGTACACTACTTCTAATATGGCCAAGACTTCCCTCTTGTGGCTGGTTGATGTCAATATATACTCTTATCTTTTAAGTGACCAATTTCTTAAATTGTTTCAGCAAGGAAACTGAAAAGAATAAAATTACATAGCTTAATATACATGAAATCAAAGACAAAGAACATCTAATTTGAGTAAGCTTATCAGATTCTCTAAAATGTTTTAGATTTTAAAACAAGCCAATTAAGTTCCCAGTATCCTTCTAACACTGGGTGTAAGCCCTGTGCTGTCCCGAGTGTTGATATCCTCCCTCCACTCCTGACTCACATTTCAGGGATACTGCTTTATCAAAAACCACTTTCATGGTTTCTGAAATAACAGATTTCCTATTTCTTTAGTAGATTATTTTTTTCAATCCTGCTTTAAGAGGGAAAAAAAGAACAATGTCCTTTTAATTAATATTATTGCTTTCAAAAAACAAAAAATCTGATTTTCCTGAAATTTGGGATTTACTAGGTAGGAAGAAGAAATGAGAAAAATAACTTTAACCTTTATTCACTATCATCTTTGAGTTAGGATAACCGCTCCAGTTGTAAACTACAAAGTCAAGTGGTAAAATTTTTAAAAAACTAAAGGGAAACAGAGAAATTGAAGACCTGCTTAGTGTGACTTGCTTTACCACTCATATTTCGTTAATACTCGTAAAACTCTGTGAATGTGTCACTAACTTCCATCTTGTGGATGAAGAAATTATTGTTTTGATAATTTCCATGAATCTACCCCAACCTGGAACATTACGCTATTCACAATTAATTGCTATGCTAGTTTTGCTAAACAATTTTCTTATTTTTCTACCTATGATTTTTCTGCCTAAGCTTCACCTCAACTAAAAATGAAGACTATTAAGGTAAAGAGGTTAAATAGTTTGATCAAAATTAAAGATAAAAATCATGATCCAGTTAGGAAATAAATCACACATGTTGTTTACCTCAAAGGAAAAATATTAAAAATATATCCTTGTTTTTGGCGATAAGCTTTTCCTCATTCTAGCTGAAATAACTATTTTTTGTATACTTTGAAAAAGCAACTATCCAGAGTGAAGTAAAAATAACAGAAATGCCTCAACAGACTGGTTTGGTATGAGTTTCAAAAGTAATCTGTTTTATGATGAGGGAATACAAAATACTAAAAAAATAAAATTGCAAAGAACTAGAGGTAAGATATTTGAACATTTCTATAAAACTAAAACTTAGGGATAAATACAACCCACTAAAAAGACTTTTGAATTATTAACCAGCTTGTCAGCACTTGCTATTTCAGTCCAGGCTGGAAGGCTGGGTGCTGTGCCTTCTCTTGGATAAGGTTTAGGAAAAAAATCACTTTAATGGCAGAATATCTTTGAGGCAATATTTATATCATTGCGCATCAAGTTTGATGAATTCCAAAATATGATTACATAATATAGAGGACTTTTTGAGAATTGTAAAGAAAAAAAGCGCAGACTTGAAAATATTTTAATATAAAAATGGAATTTTCTTCTAAGAATGAAGAATTGATATGTTAAAGAAAAACTGCTTTAGAGTCATCTGGAAAGTTGTAATAGATCATCATTGATTGTTCTCAAGTTTATTTTCTTTGCAGCAATCTGTTTCCAGTGATCCATAACGAAAACCACTCTAGGCATGAATAAGTATGTAAGAAGAGTTGAAACCTACTTTATTTAAAATGTTATTTTCCCTTGCGCTTTAATGAGCAAGAAGTGATCTGAGAAAGATTTGCTTGCTAAGGCTGATAAAGATTTTAAGTTAACACTTAACAGGAAAACTTCTTTCAGACCTGAACATGCTTTTTGAGTTTCAAATTGTCTGAGTTAGCTTTAATTCCATTAGAAATAAAGCAGGAGCCAGTGAAAACTGCTATATCAGAGAAACATCATTTGTCTTAATTCAGTGTCATAGAGAATCTTTCAGAGAAATAGCAAACATTGTCAAATGCTGCTACATCAACAGACCATATTAGATTTATACCATGATGCATACTTCTGTTGAAAGCAATATTATATTAGTAGAGCATATAATAGACTTGAATGCAGAAGACAAATCTGGCCATATATTGGTCATAAGATACGGACTCATAAGTTCTCTACTCATTTCAATTGTCACAAAGTACCAAATGTATCTTAACTAAACTCTATGTGGTTAAAAAAAAAATAGAGCTCTAATGCATACTATAATAATAAAGACACTTTTATAAAATAGGTCTTGTCTACAACGGCTTAACTAGACATTAGAACATAAAATACTTGAGCTCTTACTACTGCAGCAGAGACAAATTAGTGCTTTCAAATTTTAGTTACAGAACTGTGTTGTGAGAGAAAAAAATTGTTCATTTGTTTGTTTTTTTTGTACTTGGCAACTGTATTTCAAGGCTTTAACTTACTTTTTTCCTCTTATATATTTTCAGCTATTTAGCTTATCTTCCAAGTTATGTTTTTGATAATGAAGTCATCCAGACATATAAAAGAAATATCAAATCTGCCCTCCCCTGAATAGCTTAATCCATTTTTTTGAAAGGAGCAATAGGAATAGTCTTAGAAAAATATACTCTATCAAAAAACGGAAAACCTAAGAAACCAAACAGCAGTGAAGAATAAATCAAAGAAGCTTTCATATGATAAATGAAATTTGAGGAAATATTAATAATGAAGTAATTTAATATAATGTGTTATATTTTCTAAATTTCTTCAAGTAAATTGTGTCATTTGTTCTTCACAACTCTTTAAGCTTAGATTTATTATGTCCATTTTAAATAAATTTGTAAGTTGTTGTAAGCTTAGGCATAGTAGGGGCAATGGAACTAAGATTCCAGACTTTTGATAAAAAGTATGAAACCACCTGTGTTCCTGAGCAAGCGTATGACATCATTAAAAAAATTACAGCAACATTATATCCTTAAAGGCTGTGATGCATAAAATAACGTTGGAGAAATTGAAAATGCTTGTTCTGAAGAAAGGAAAACTTGCAGAAGATAAGTTTGGAATGGTTTGCTGTGGAACAGATCTATTCCTTTTTTCCAAAGGGCTGTATGATGATCACTAGGAATCAGTTACGTGGAAGCCTATGTCTGCTCAAATGTCTAACCATGTTACAATGTTTCCTAGAGGGGAGAGCTTCCCATCTCTGGAAGTATTCAGAGTCTAATCATCTGGGAAGGAGAATAGAGAAAGAATTTCTTTTTCTTTTTTTTTATGCTTTTTGGTGAGGAAGATTGGCCCTGAGCTAACATCTGTTGCCAATCTTCCTCATTTTTTTCTTTTTTTTTTCTCCCCAAGCCCCAGTACACAGTTGTATATCCTAGTTGTAAGTCCTTCTAGTTCTTCTATGTGGGGCACTGCCACAGCATGGTTCTTGAGCAAGTGTGCAGGTCCACACCTAGGATCCAAACTGGTGAACCAAGGGCTGCTAAAGTGGAGCACACAAACTTAACCACTATGGCACTGGGCTGGCCTGCCAAGAAGCGATTTCTGAACTAGAGTTCTGGAATCAAGAGTCTTGAGTTTAGACCCCAGTTATACCACTGGGATTGTGACCTTGAGCACGAGGAGGAAACAAAAGTAGCTACCACTTAAGGTCTTGGAGGATTCAATGAAATAAGACATAAAAAGCACTTAACACAACAAGCTTCTTATGTTTTTCATGATAAGACAACAGTAAAGTTTAAGTATTATTATTTCACATGCACGTAAGCTCCCTTCTGCCTACAAACCTTTTACATACCAACTGCTATGCATTCAGCAGTGACGTACCACCTAAAGTATAAATACAAATGAAACAGTCTCTGTTTTTGAGAAGCTTGTTGTTCTCAAATTAAGTGAAATGCCAAACCATTTCAATGTGGCCTGATATGTGCTACCCAGGAACTGTGGGAGCACAGAGGGGGCACACACAGGGCTCGCCTGAATTTCTAAGCAGCTGTGATTCACAGCCTCTAGTTGCTTTCTTTCTATTTTGGATGTTTCCAAATTATTTAAGTTGACAATTTCTACATGTGGCTAACCTCGTCATTATTTTTTGCTTCATATGAGTTTCACTGTTAGAAAGTAGCCTGGTGCTCAGTAATGACTTCAAAATTTCTGCATAGAAAGAGCTGGAAATGAGATTGAAAAGTCGGACTAGAGCATTTATGTGAAAGCTATATTGACATAGCAAAACACATCCATTTTCAAATTCTGTTATCTTTTTATTGGGATTGGTTCTGGAAGAGGGAATATAGATCATGAGGATCATAAACCCCTTAAGCCACCTTTTGGTGCCACCACTGCTGGCTCTAAAAGATAAAACACAACTTTATCATGTTTTGTATTTCTTAAAATATTATTTTATTAAAACCTAAATTTAAGAAAATGTAATTTTGACAAGATTACCTTTCTCTTGCTGTAGGGCACCCAGTTTGTCTTTAAGCTAACAAGGTTTTCTCTCTGCTGGGAGAACCTCCTCATTGTCCCATCTTTCAGGATCTTTGCATTCTTCAAACACCCATTGAACCCATGTCCTCTGATCTTCTGAATAAGCGGATCTTTCCTTTCATGAGCACTTTGTAGTGTTCTTATTTTTCTAAATCTTACCGATCACGGACATCCCCAAAATTGTACTTTGCCCTCAGCAGATTCTCCGTAAACATTTGTTAAATGGTGAAGATGAACAGCCCTTGCTTAGCTCAGTTTAATAGCAGAAGAGCTAAAGAAGTAGCCGTAGCAAATATTCATAATTTTATGTAAATCTAGTTTTAAAAACTCTCACAATATAATTTGAGCTCAAATAATGTGGTTCTTAAAAATGACTAGCTATGATTTCCATCAAATTCCTTTGTTATGCGAGTGCTAAATTACAATTTAGTAGCCAACATCCTGTGTCTCAGTCTTGCCCTTTGATAAAGATTTATAGAATGTGTGGATCACACAAAATAAAAGGCTAAGTTGAGCATTATCAAAATCATAGAGTTAACAAATAAAAGCAGGTCCTTGCCACATGTTTTTGAGCAAACATTTCATTATGGCAAAATGGCTCCTGTGTCATTCTAATATAGGTTAGGGAAAATCGCTCCTTTTCTTAGGACATTTTTATCTCTCAAAAGTTAAGTTCTATATAAATTTTAAAATTATAACACTAATGGAAAAGATTAAGTGAAACAAAGATGCCCAAAACAATTAAGAATTGCATTGCAACAAACTGTTTAAAAATCTATTGCCCTCGGGGCTGGCCCCGTGGCCCAGTGGTTAGGTTCGCGCACTCCGCTGCAGGCGGCCCGGTGTTTCGTCAGTTCGGATCCTGGGCGAGGACATGGCGCTGCTCATCAAGCCACGCTGAGGCAGCGTCCCACATGCCACAACTACAAGGACCCACAACGAAGAATATACAACTGTGTACTTGGGGGCTTTGGGGAGAAAAAAAAAAAATCTATTGCCTTCGAAGAAATTTTCCAACTTTGACGTTTGGACTATTGAGCGCCTGTTTATAATTCCTATAGATAATACCTATCACTGTGATGGCAATTTTGTGACGAGACA
The DNA here is from genome assembly GCF_021613505.1 of Equus quagga. Classification (NCBI taxonomy): domain Eukaryota; kingdom Metazoa; phylum Chordata; class Mammalia; order Perissodactyla; family Equidae; genus Equus; species Equus quagga. Next base: position 47,895,441 of record NC_060272.1, on the reverse strand, counting down.
TAGAAACTTCAATACTTTAGCTGGCCTTAGGATAAAGATTGGTTAGAATGGTATAGAAGTTTATTAAGAAATCTATTTGCTCTAAGCTAATAACTATACATTGTTTCTTGCTTTCACCCTACCTTCTCTATGCTCCTTTTCTTTTCCTTATTTTTTATTCTCATTCTATTTTAGTTTAATAACATTCACCTAAAGCAGCATTTATGTGAGTTGCATGAAACAGTAGTTCCATAATATGTTCTACAATACAATGAAACCATTGTGACACAAGCATGGAAAATATTACATAACCTATTCTCCTCCTTAGAAGTTCAATGTGTAAATTAGCATATGAAAAGTTCTGTGAAATCATATAGTAAAGAAACATCCTTAACTTTGTTAGCCAACATTGTTCAATTTTTTTGACTTTTACTATGTAATTTATTAGAAATAATAAGAATTTATTATACACTGTGGGCCACATTAAGCACTTCACCGGCGTTATATAATTTAATCACAACTCCAAGAGGTATGTACTATTGTTACCCAAGTTTGCAGATGAGGAAGTCAAAGCTTTGCTAAGTAAAGAATTTGCTGAAGTTGATAGCACTGATAAGACTCCAGTCTGGTCTGGCTCAAGAATCCATGCTTGTACCTGCTGCACTCTGTCTCAATATAACTACACCCTTTTATAAAAGCTATTTTAGATTTAAGGGGAAAGGAGAATATAACAAGGGTGATGGAGAAGTTATTTGAAGAAAAGCATGGTAGCAGTTGAACGAATTTGTACAATTGTCTTAGATCCAAACTAAAATAAGACCCAAAAGAACTCAAAAGTTCTTATTTACCCCGATGCATGGTTCTCTTGGCTATATCAACTCTCTTTAATAAAATTTTTCACCTTCTCTCTTCTCTTAGCTGCTTGGTGTCTGCTTCATTGATATTTTTCTTTTATTCATTTTTACCTTACAATTTTGATATTTTGTTTACAATTTAGAGTTATAAAGTGCTGAATAATGTTTCAGTTGAAGGTCAAACTTAGTCTTGTCTCACACTTCTGCTTAACAATCATCATTTCCATGGGATTCATTTAAAGTTAATCAAGCTCAATAATGAAAAAGAGAAACTAAATAGCTGATTACATGTGTAATTATTTTACATGATAAATCATTGGGCTTTAAAGAGATTTAGGGGTTTGGTTAACTTCAGTAAACTCTTACTTTGTGTTGAAGATTACACCAGACACTGGAGGGAAAAATGAAGGTAACCTATGGATCCTGCCATCAAGGAACAAAGAGTCTAGCTGACAAATAGTCACGGAAGAGAATTCTAATACTCTACGACAGAAAGTGCTATGTAGAATGAGTGTTATATACCTAGAGAATTAGAGGACCATAGAAAGGAAGTTATCACTGTCTGATTTTTGGAACATCAATGAGTTAGCCAAATAAAGAAAGTGATGAAAAAATGAGGTTCCAGCAAAAGAACAGCATTCACTAATCATGGATGTGAGAAACAGCAGGATGTGTGTGTCTGTGTGTCTGTGTATTTATGTGTTCACAAAGTAAGTACCTTAGGATTGTCAAGGCATGAAGTGGAAACTGTAAAATGGCACCACAAAAGACTGCATAGGTAGGCACAGGTCAAGCCATGGAAGTCTGCTATATCATGCCAAGAGATTTGTGAAATCCACTGAATAATTATTATTTCAAGCAGGGGACTAACATGGTTAGACTTGCGTTTTAGATAGATTGTGATAGCTTCAATGTGGAGAACAGATTTTTATGAAACATAACTAGTAATGAGACTAAATAGGGCTCTATAGTGATTATCAAGGTGGGAGAGGATGAAAGCTTGAGTAAGAGCAGTGGTAATAAAGATGGAGATGAGCAGATCAATTCCTGTAGCATTAGGAGCTGAAACTGGAAGATGGTGGATTGCATTTAAGACTCGTGTAGGGAGGGTGTTATTTATGGACAGAATGTTTGTGTTCCTCCCAAATTCACATGTTGAAGCCTTAACCTCCAATGTGATGGTATTTGGAGATGTGGGGACTGGGAGGTAATTAGCTTTAGATAAGATCATGAGGGTGGGACCCCCATGATGAGATTGGTGCCCTTATAAGTAGAGGAAGAGAGACCAGATCTCTCTCTCTCCATCATGGGAGGATACAGCAAGAAGGTGGACATCTGCAAGCCAGGGAGAGAGCTCTCACTGGAAACGGAATCCACCTGCACTTTGATCTTGGACTTCTCAGCCTTCTAAATTTAAAAATAAATGTCTGTTCTTTAAGCCACTCAGTCCTTGGTATTTAGTTTCCCAAGCGAACTAAAATAGAAGATGAAGTTAGAAGCTGTCAAGCTCAGCTCCCCCATTTCTAGTAAGGGAAGGGCTGAATGCTGAAGGCACAAACTGAAACAGAGCAAATAGAAGAAGCACTATGGTGGGAGGAAATATAATGGATTTCTATATGGGCATACTGAATTTCCGGCAGGGATGGCTTATGAGCAATTTCATATATCTGAGAGGTGACAGATACGTGAAAAAACGGAGGAAAAGAAGCAAAAGCTACTGTAAGATATAAGCAAGTGTAGATGCACCTCAAATATCCCCAAATAGCTTTTCCTTCTCTATGCATCATATAAGATAAGACAAAACGCAATTTCGTCTTAAGCTAATTGAAAAGTAAGCAAATATCTTGGCATACTCAGCCTCCTATTCTTGTGAACTTTGTCTTCCTTTGGTGGCACTTTATTTTCCTGCAGGATGAAAGTTATTTTAGCGAAGCCTTTATTTGATGTAAGCAAGAAACTAGTTAAAGAATTCTATGCTGGTTTCTCAGTAGCAACTGGAAAACAAGGGAGAAAAACCCCCTGAAGAGCATAGGCTTTCAGTGCATATGACTCAGAGCCTTTGCTATTGCAAGAGAATGAAATCCAACTCACTCTAATTTAAGAAATAAAAGGAAAAGAGTAATTAATTGTCTCATATGACTAAAAGATCCAGAGGACTTGAGGCATTGCTTGATCCAGGGTCTCCAGCAACATCATCAAGACTCAAGTACAATGTTATTTCTCAATTATATCTCAATTAAAAAGAGATTCAAATACTATCCCCTTTCTCTGCTCTACTTCTCCCTGGAGGGCCTTATTCTTATCCCACTTCTATCATTAAGGCCTCTAGAAGCCCCCTGTTTATATCATTTTAAGAATTCTATTAGGAAGACTGTTTCTTTGTTTTGATCTAAAACAAATCCAGGCATGGGGGAAGTGTTTAATCCTGAGCCATTACGTCCAGTGAGGATAGAACGTGCAAATTGGCCCAGCCTGGATCATTTGCCCACAAGAAGTGCTGGCAGAAAGAGAGGGGTATACACAGGTCAGCTCCACCAAAATAAAAGGGGCTCCCCAACAAGAAATCAGGTTAGGACTCAAGAAGGAGGAATGATACTGGGATGGCAGAATCAATAGCTATCTACCACAGAGCCTCACCACAAAAATCTCCAGGTTAGAAGAAAGGGCACCTTTGTCTGTATGTTGTGTTTGTGTATGGAGATGTTTGTGCACATCTGCAGTGAGAGGAGTTCACAGCATGCTACTCTCCAAGGTCTGTTTCCTTTGGGAGATTCCTCCCTTACAGCCACCAGAATTAAAAAGCTGGAGAAGATCCTCATAGGGCACCTAGCTCCTAACAATCACATTAGCTCTTGAGAAGAAACCTCTGCATAGCTCTGACCCTGTCCTCCAATCTACTCTTCCAATATGCCACCTTGGAGCTACCTATTCAAAGCAAATAGGGCCCTATCTAATTTAGCATCAGAGAAACTTGAAGTAATTATTTTTCTCGACGCTAACTCCTCAAACATTTGGCACATCCCAAGGAAAGGTACAAATGACATTTCATCAAAAGTGTGGGAAAAAGGGGTCAGAGAACATAATATGATCAAGACAAAATGAAATTTAAAACCTTTTTAATGTTGCCTTCTTTCCTTCACAAAGTGAATACACCCATGTTTCTACTTCCTCTCTCATTTTCTTTGCTGTCTGCTTCTTTCTCCCATTAAATTAACACAAAGACAGTTATCAATCACACACAATTCAATGTGAGTGGCTCTCAGACCAGCAGGCTTGCTTGCTGTCCCTTGGTAAACTGCTGGGGGCCAGAGCGACTGTGGAGCTGACACTCCATTCAGAACTGGAAAGACAGTACAGACTTTTACTATATTTTAGGGCAAACATAATATGTCAATTAAATTATATATCTGATACAGCCTGAGTAGTCATCTACTCTTTATAAAACTTAAAATTTATAAAATGATTTCATTCATTAAATATCAAAATTCCAAACAATTTACCTTTTTTTTTTTTTAAAGATTTTATTATTTCCTTTTTCTCCCCAAAGCCCCCCGGTACATAGTTGTATATTCTTCGTTGTGGATTCTTCTAGTTGTGGTATGTGGGACGCTGCCTCAGCGTGGTTTGATGAGCAGTGCCATGTCCGTGCCCAGGATTCGAACCAACGAAACACTGGGCCGCCTGCAGCGGAGCGCACGAACTTAACCACTCGGCCACGGGGCCAGCCCCCCAAACAATTTACCTTTAAACAGCACCCTCCTAAGAAAGAAAGAGTTATATGTTTCCCCAAGTGAGTTTGGGCACCTGCACGTAACCCATTAATAAGACTGAAACCACCTCCCACGGTGTTCGCCACACATTGGGAACTCAATGATGTGTTTTGAATTGTTGTGAATAACTTAATTAGACAGAAAATGAATGCATGCTCTGTAAAGGCAATTATTTTCATATCTATGCCCAGCCCCCAGCACAGTGTCTGACACCCGGTAGGCATCACACAAATATTTGCTGAGTGATCAAATGAAAGAGAATTCCATTCTACAAGACATGGAGACAGAAACTGTAAAGAGAATAATTCTTGCCAAAGTTCTTTGAAGAAAACAAAACAAAAAACAAAAAAAGGGGGAAAAATCATCACACTGAGCTTCAGCTACACCAATCTCAATTAATAATCAAGGTTCTATATTACTAGAGTGAAAATTTGTGAGAGAAAAAGTAGATTGCTTCCTGAGAGCTTCTGTAATGCTAATAGGATCTTTAGACTCCATTGTCGCACTGATGATTCATTGGTAAAATGCAAGCACACTTTTCCTGGCCTTCATTATCAGCCCATTTCTGGCCTGATTTGCTTTAGATAATTCAGACTCTGCTGCACCTGAACTGTGACTCTCCATACCAGAAAAGGGAATGAAAAATGAACAATAAGAAGGAAAAGAAACTGAGTTAAAAAGAAAAAAATTCCAGCATCCTGCCCCCTCTTTATGCTTTTGGTTGAAATTTTAAGTAATTGTAGAACTTCTTCTCACTCCTGCCTCCCCAAATTCTTCTATTGTCTTGCATCCAAAGGACATTGCTTTATGGCGTGTTAAGCAAAACCTGCTTTGTTTTTGTTCAAATTGTCTGCTGTCCACAGCGAGAGAGTCAGGAAGATAGCTTACACTACAGTGGTCTTTTTGGCATTCTTCACTGCCACCACTTATTGTGGCAACAGTTACCATTTGCCAGTTTAGGCCGTAAGCACATCTCTTGACCATTACCAGACAGCTTTCATAATTTTTGAATAATATTAAATCACTCCCGTGTCCAGAAAGGCCAGAGAGAAAGCACAAGCCAAGCTCCCATTTCACCATACCTACCACTTCTGTAAGCATCACTAGGCATAAATGAAGTTGTCAATGGTCTGTGGTCAATATGTGAATTCAGAACAAGCCACAATTGTTTCATTCCAGAAACAAAAAGTACTCATAGTCACTTTACCCAATGATAAGACCAGGTGCAGGGTTTATTTTTGTAAGCTTCAGTATCTGGAGTATTTATGTGGGAGTTTACATTCAAATACATGTAATCATCATTTTTAAGACTGGTATTGATCAATAGAGAGCCATAATTAATATAAATATTATTACAGACAAGGTGAAAATGGGGACCCCATTTTGATTTGCATTAATGTCTTATTTTTATGCTTTCCCTCTTGAGAAAACTAAGTCTGTGACACTATGCACAAAAGAGATTACAGCCTGGTTGATCCAGCCATATTAGTTTATATGAAGTAGTATACAATCAGTTGCTATGTTGATGCAATAAAAATTTTTAAATCCTTTAATGTAATACTTCAGATCCGGCTCAACAAAGCATCATGCTAAATTCCCAGTTTGAAAGCATTAATATCATTCCCCTATTTCTGATAAGTCCTGCTCTCTTCTCCTTTTCTTTATCTAGCCTCGCCATATGGATCTATATTGCCTGTGGAGCATTTTGTTGTGTAGAAGCTTTCTGTCATTGTTGGAATAATGAAATCCACCTTTCATTTAAATGTTTGATAGATTCGTCCAATCTCTCTCCCATGGAGAAAAAAACTGAAAAATCTCTCTGTAGAAATATGAATTTTAAGAGAAATCAAGCTTCCTCTTGAATAATCAAAAACTTACGAGAGTAGCCTACATTTTAAAAATCCATCAGAAAGACATCATTTCCTTTAATGCACTAGATTTTATGAATTAAAGCTGCTTTCTCTGGCCCTTTTGCACATTAGCATTTTTGATTGCTGGTTAGTAAACATAAGCATCCTAATGGGTTCTTCTAAAATGATTTTCAAGAATCTTTACAGCGCTTCTTTGGCTTATCTATATTCATAGCAATGAAATCATCACACCTGCAAAAATTGTGCTATTTGTGGGGGCTGGCCCCGTGGCCGAGTGGTTAAGTTCGCGCGCTCCGCTGCAGGCGGCCCAGTGTTTCGTTGGTTCGAATCCTGGGCGCGGACATGGCACTGCTCATCAAACCACGCTGAGGCAGCGTCCCACATACCACAACCAGAAGAACCCACAACGAGGAATATACAACTATGTACCGGGGGGCTTTGGGGAGAAAAAGGAAAAAATAAAATCTTTAAAAAAAAAAAAAAAAAAATTGTGCTATTTGTAAGGTAGTTAAAAGCCAGCTTTGTCACCATTTTGTTCAGTAATAAGTGGAGGAGACGAAAAATTAAAATTCACTTTGTTGATTTAAGATCTATCTTCTTAGCAAATTTCAAGCATAGAATAGAGTATTGTTAACTCTCATCACCATGCTGTACGTTAGATCTCCAAACTGGTTCGTCTTGCTTAACTGAGACTGTGTGCCCTTTGACCAATACTTCCTCATTTCACCCTCCTCCTGCACTCCTGGCAACCTCCATTCTACTCTCTGCTTCTCTGAGTTTGACTATTTCATTTTACTTTATTTTATTGAGATATAATTGACATGTGACCTTGTACTAGTTTTGGATGTACAACATAATGATTTGATATATGTATATATTATAAAATGGTTACCACATTAAGTTTAGTTAGCATCCATTACCACATACTTACAATTCCTTTCTTGTGATGGAAACTTTTAAGATCTACTCTTTTAGAAACTTTCAAATATACAACACAGTACTGTTAACTATAGCCAACATGCTGTACATTATATCCTTAGGACTTATTTGTCTTATAACTGGAAGCTTTTACCTTTTGAGCATCTTCACCCATTTCCCCCACTCCCCACCCCCTGCCTCTGGAAACCACCAATCTGTTCTCTGTAGTATGAGTTGCTTTTTTTTTTTTTTTAGATTCCACGCATAAGTGAGATCATACAGTATTTGTCTTCTCTGTCTGACTTATTTCACTTGGGATAATGCAGGCAACGTCTATCCATGTTGTCCCACATGGAATTTCCTGATATGGTTGCTAAGAGCCTGGCACCCTGTGAATATGTACGCAGTAAAAGATAGCTAACATTGAAGGATGTAACAATAAAAAAAATTCACTTTGTTGATTATCACTTTTTCCTCCCCCCATTTTTAAGGGTACAATAAAATGTGCTGTACCATCTGCAAAAGGAAATTAGTGTGTGAAGAAAAAACTACTGTGAAATGTTCATTGATATTTCTGTTCACTTCAGCCCAAAAGGCATTGTCACACTATGCTTCCCTGGTTGTCTTCACAGGCGACAAAGCATGGAATTTATGGCAAGTGTACATTGTGGAGGACAGTAATGATTTTCATATAGAAAATAAATGCTTTAATTTTTATGATTTGTATCTATGAAGCTTTTGATATTTTCTTGACCTCGAGTTGTTGTTAAGGTAATATCTGAGATCTCTACCCGAATTGAAAAGATAGGTAGTAAGCATAGGAACGAAGACAAACCCAGAGAAGGAATACTGTCAGTGCCAGCTCAGGGTGTTATGCCCAAATTCTGTAGCTACATGTTGTCAAGAACTAGAACTAGTCAGGTATAACTAAGGTAAAAAAATTTTCTAACTAACATAATCAAGAGTCCTGAGTTAGGAGGGGAGAGGTGAGGTGAAAATGCAAACTTCATCCTGAAATATATACACAACCTGAAAGAATGTAAGAAACAGGAGGTCACCTCTGTATTCATATTGCAGCGGAGAAGGAGAAAGAGGAAAATGTGCTAATTGGTTGGAAGAGCCCCGGGATTAGTAAAGAGCGAGGCTGGTCTGAACACTCCTCCACCCCACCACTTATTCTCCCAAGCCTAACCTTGAGTGGAGTTGCTATTTAGATTCACAGAAACGATAGCCCTTATTATCTCTAAAAATGAATTTTTAAGCTCCACAAATCATTTTAAGAGAGAGGGAGTACATTATTTATTCTGACTCCAGTCTCAAGGGAGCAGGATAGATTAACTAAACCATCTTCGGCAAATGTGTTTTTGTGTGCCACCAAACCTAAATGACCCTCCGCTGTTGACAATGCGTAGCTGGGATCTCAGTTCTTCCTTTGCCTGAGTGAGTGATGATGAACACGTCATTATAGATTCCTGAGCCCTGATGTCTTCATCTACATGCTGAGGAAACAAGATGCGTATACTTGCCCAGGAGAACTGCGACAAGAATCAGAGACAAAACACTTTATTAACTATTAGCAAACTGGTTAAGAGTAAGACTCTGGATTGACTTGCCTCAATTCTTTTTTTTTTAATTTTATTTTATTGAGGTCATATTGCTTTATAACATTGTGTAATTTCAAGTGTACATGATTACATAGCAGTTCCCGTATAGATTGCATCATGCTGACCACCAATAGTCTAGTTTTTATCTGTCACCATACATATGTGCCCATTTACCCCTTTCACCCACCACCCTCTCCCATCCTCTCTGGTAGTCACTAATCTGATCTCCTTACCCATGTGTTTGTTTGTCTTCCACATATGAGTGAAATCGTACAGTGTTTTCTTTCTCTGTCTGACTTGCCTCAATTCTTATCCAGGCTCTATGGCTTACAAGCTGTGGAGCCATGGGCTCATTATTTGATCTCTCTGTGCCTCAGTTTCCTCATCAGTAAAATGAGGATAATAAGACTACATGCCTTTTAGGGTTGTTGTCAGGATTAAATGAGTTTATTTAGGTAAAGGATTTAGTGTCTGGCATATAGTGCTATCTAAGCATTTGTTATTATTACTATAGATATGATGTTGAGAAATCGGACAGAGTTCTTCTTCCCACACAACATAAATCCTTTATACTGCAGTTAAAGCACATATTCTGGTTGATAGGAAAAGAGCTTGCAGAAAACTATTCAGCACAGCAAGAGTGAAAGTGACCTCCCAAAAGCTAAGGCAATCATCAGAAAGTTCCCCAGTCTTTCATTACCCAAAGCTGTCAATTTATTGTGTTACAGTGCTCAGTAATGACAGTGGTCATTATGTTTTGCAAAAAAAAGTAACCGTATTACATCAAACACTTTTCAGAGTATATGTAAAATACAGTTATTAACAAGAATCTAAGTCACACACACACAAATATATATATGTAGCTTTGGAGTAAATATTTAGCTTTAAAAATATTTCTATATCTTTCTCAATAAAATCAAGAAAGATAGCTGGCTAGCAAGATGGCAAATAAATGGATAAGTAGTTAGAGATAAAAGATAAAAGATGATTGAAAATTCTGGATTGATGTTCATTTTTATCTTAATGATTACTTGGCAGTTTGTACAGAAGACCAAGAAAAAGTAAAGACTTATCCACAAATTAACTTTTAATGGCTCAAGCAGCAATAGCCTTGCAGGAAAAAAAATTCATAAAAGAAGAAACAGGCCAAGTGATTTTCAGGAGGCCTGCAATCATTTTCTGCTATAAAACAGGAAAATTGAAAAGCAACAGGCTGTTTAGATTTATAAAAGAAAAAAATTGCATATGGATATTTTCATACATATTTACAATGTTATGTGCATTCACAACAACATGCAACACAAATTCATTTCACACATAAAAAGTATGAAATATGAAATGTCAGGGTATCATTTAATTCACGGGTATATGTATGTACGACAAGGAGGCTCACTTTATTTCTCTTCTAATAAGAAGGACACTGCAGCAGAAAATATGGAAATTTTTAACACAGCATATTCATACATCTGATCATAGACTATCGTACGAGGAAGAGAAGCTTTTCCTGTTTTTGAGGTCATTGTAAAATTCAGTGACCTGTGAAGGTAAGAAATTACTGGATTCTGTTGCTGTTGGGGCCATGAATCTGAATCTGGTTGAATCTCTGGGATATCATAAGATAAATAAATGAAAAGCAACAGGATATACTGGACTATATGAGGAAGCCAGTTAGTTTAAAACTAATTTGGCCTGACCTTGTTTTTCCAAAAGGGCCTGACGTGACCTGTTGAGCATGCACTGTACATCTGTTTTAAATATTTACTACGTTCCAAAGGCAAGAATGATCCTCTTAAAGATAGGGATGTAACTTCCCCCCATATCGGCATTTCTTTAAGGATAAGCATCTGTCCCTAAACTAAAGATTAATTACTAATCAGCTGTGCTCACTTTGTGACCACTCACCTTGTGGCCTCCAAGCTGCTGACCACAGATCTGCTGGGCCAGCTAAGCATCTCATCACAGTTGTAAAAGGGGCATTCCCAACTTATGTGATGTATGCTTTTTGTTCCAAGACAGTATATAACCACTCTGTACACCCCATTTCTTTGGTGCCCTTCCTTCCTTGGGGAAGGAAGGACCCAGGCTAGTCTTCAGATCTGGCTCATAATAAACACACCCCAAATTTGATTTCTGGATTGATTATGGATTATTTGCGTAGACACATAAGGCACGAAGTATACATTTTTTGAAAGTGTACACTCTAGACATCTTTCATAATCTCATTTTCATTGTGTCAAGCAACACAACTGTTTTGACTGTAATAATCAAGTCAAGTCAATAATCAAAAAAGGATGAATTTTATGTTTTAAAGACTTGGCTATAAAATGCGAATGAACTGATTATGCCAGTTGACTGAAAATAATATACCCTCAAGTGGCAAATTATAAGATGAACTATCAAAATAAGCAATTTACTTTTGATACTGGGAAATCACCACATATACAGGGCAGGCATATCATTTAGTGAGCCACGAATATTAAAGTTTGAAAAGGTATCTTTTCCACCATCCTAAGGACTGTATTTCAATTAGCAACAATCTTGTAACTTTAAATTCCAGTAGAATTATTATGTGATGCTTGAATTCATTGTTTGGCAGGATAGAATAGCAACAATTAGGAGCCAGGAGATTCAAAGTTTACTCAGACTCTGTCAGCAGCTCTGTCAGTATGACTTTGAACAAATCATTTCACACCTCAAGGTCCTTCATTGCTTATAGCAAAAAGAAAGAAGAGACTACACAAAAGATCTAGATTTTGATATTTAGTTTTAGAGACTAGAGAAGATATGAATTTCTAAATTTCCCTCAGATTTGTCATCACATTCCAAGCTGCTCAAAATGTAGTTATATTTCTAGGGGCAAAGGTTGAAAAATCTGAAAATAGGGGAAAACACATGAAAAAAATCACAAGATTGATTCATTACAAACACAAATACACGTTTCTCCACCACCAGCGAAGTGGGAATGTTGCCTCAAATAGGTATATGACTATAAGTCATAGTGTAATCTTCTTAAAAATGGAGATCACCATCAAGCTTTTCTTCAAGCTGAAACTCACTGATGATGACTCAGTCATTCCCAGACTAGAGGAGAACTGAGTCAGAGGAAAACAATGCCCACCACCACCTCTACACATACGTACTCTAAGCCTCAGATGGTCCCCATTGCCCTTACAGTATTATATTGTCCCAAACTCATCCTTACTCTAGCAACCAATTCAACTTTGTATGAAAATCATAAAAGTAGGCAATTCTTAAGAAAGTTGAAAACGCTTGACTCTTTATTTCTGGGTAATTCTTGGTGTAGTGTAAACCATCCTCACTGTTGGTGTTTAGGGGAGAAATTAGGGTTGGGCTTTAGAATACTGGGATCCAGTGCTCTCTGAAGCCTGTGCCCAACCTTCAAATATGTACCCTGTGAATCCAAAACACCTTCATAAAACCTGATCATCGCTCTCCTGGTCTCCAGGGCCAAAAGGCAGAATGTAGAAGTCACGGATGTTTTTGTCTTTTAATACATACAAAATGCATCTAATGACATGAAAGGGGTGACAGTTCTCTGTATTTTTCAAGCTTATCTGAAGCACTTTTTATACATATAGATTTGATTTCTTCATATATCTGTGGATATCTTGTGCATAAAATAAATAGGTCAGGACGTAACACCCTGTTTACTGAAAGCAAGTCTTTTCAGATACACTGCAACAATTAGAACTACATTCCCTCCCCACCCATGTTCTTTTTACCACCTGTCTGCATTAAATCCTGACAATATTTTTGAAAGCCAAAATTATTTGTGGAATGAATAATCTGAAATATCACCCTCATCCAGCCTCAAATTGCCCTTTCGTCTCACTTGGTAATATTACTCATTACTCAACAACCTTATGGAATTACCATAGAAAGAGGCAGCATTATTAGTTTTTGAAATACCAATGTGACTTAATTTCTCCAGTAAATAGGCTAAAATAAATTGATTCTAAAACAATGATGATTGAAAATTTTACTGAGCAGATACAAAGCTTTCATTAAGAATCCAGCGCCTGCTCTGGTATGCATTAGTTTATTACTTTCCAAACATGTGTTTGCTTTTTTTTGTAGACACAGGCTTAGAATGGAACAATCCATAATTGACTACTTGTGAATGTTTTCTATTGAATCGTTGACCTTGGTGGTGTGTCACAGCTTGAGAGAGTAATCCACAAAACTCTTGTGCCACCATTGGAAGATCATAGGAGTGTTTGCCATTCATGTCTGTGCTCAGAATGGTATTTGATGAACACAAAGTCTTTAAAGATTGTTGGATACATTTACTATTCAGGGGTTTTCTTTCTTTTTTTTTTTTTTTTTTTTGCATTTTTATCCAATACTCTGAGGGAAAGTTATTTTTATATTCACAGACGTTTAACAGAGTTGAATATACTGTATATGTTATTTTCTAGATATAGTAAATGCTGAGGCTGCTTTTTTCTTTTTTTTTTAAGAAAACAGCTTTCATCTTAGGAATTTGGTTATATGTTCTTAACATAAAGCAAAATGTTCTGAAGGATGTACTCCTCCTTGATTTTAATACAGTAGAAAAGGGAGTTTTCAAAAGTGGTAATATATACCCGTTGAAGTGGGCTGCTTTTTTTAAATAGATTTATTTTGCAGCCACACTCTATTTTCCCTTTGAACAATGCACACACTATTTAAGATCAGCTGTAGAATCACAGGATATTAGAGCTAGAAAACACCTTGAAGTTTCTCCACTTCAGTTACATCTTATGACATAACCTGGTTGAGAGTAGTGTGGTCATAAAATGAGTTTTTCTCTAAGTTAGTAATTGGACTGTGTGGAGAGAAAGTAAACAAATGTTATCAAGAGCAATTACATTTTTACCATAAAGTGAGCAATTTTAGGCTCTCTCATACCATCGCTGTCCAATAGCACCTTTCTCTGTTAGACCCTGCAAACTGAGCTGCTGCCAATAATCGTTTCTCTGATTTTCAGTAATTCCCTCTCTAGAACATAGACTGAGACAGGTCAATGCGAGCTGTGGCAAGAGATATGCAAAATAAGGGCTTAAAGTCAAGGAATTCTTTTGTCAAGGTCAAAGAGTCAAAGGTTGTGAAGGAATTCTTTTTTTTTTTTTTTTGGCTGAGGAAATTTTACCCTGAGGTAACAGCTGTTGCCAGTCTTCCTCTTTTTGCTTGAGGAAGATTCGCTCTGAACTAACATCTGTGCCAGTCTTCCTCTATTTTGCATGTGGGTCGCTGCCACAGCATGGCCACTATTGAGTGGTATACGTCTACACAGGAACCAAACCTGAGCCCCTGAAGCAGAGCGTGCCAAACTTAACCACTAAGCCACAGGGCCAGCCCCCAGGGAATTCTTTTATTTGTTTATTTTATTATTTATTTTTATTTTTTCCTTTTTCTCCCCAAAGCCACCCAGTACATAGTTGTATACTTTAGTTGTGGGTCCTTCTAGCTGTGGCGTGTGGGACGCCACCTCAGCATGGCTTGATGAGCAGTGCTAGGTCTGTGCCCAGGATCTGAACCGGCAAAACCCTAAGCCACTGAAGTAGACCATGCAAACTAAACCACTTGGTCATGGGGCCAGCCTCTCTGAGGAATTCTTTTAGTTGAAGAATTTTGGAGGGACTAAATATCAAATAACTCCAGTTACACAGAAAAAGGCAATCACTGCTCAACAGAATCTAAATGAGAGCTATCTCTAGATACTTTGAAACCAGTGAATTAGGATTGAGTGAATTTCAAACTTTGGGGCAGCTATGGAAAGGCGAGTGACGGTGCTGAGGGGAGGAGAGGCTCTGCAGCCTGCGTTGCTGAAAACTTGAAGCTCATCTCCCTGATGTCACCACAGCAAACGGTGGAAGCTTCTTCACCCCTCACCTTCACCCTGCACACCCTATTCAGGCTGAAGTTTGCCCTTATGTAACTGTATTTTCCCCTGAAGATTACCTTTGATCTTTCCATTTCGGAAAAAAGCGTATGAAGAATGGGGTGTGGGGCAGTGAGGAGAGAGAGAACTAATGGGGGACTGGAAAGAGAATATCATGTTGTTTTGGGCGTCAATTCACTTAGAGCCATGGGGAAATCCTCATCTGTATTTTATCCATTCTTTGTGGGGTTTTTTCTTTGTTAGTTTGTGTTTTACTTCTTAATTTGATTCCATTGACTTTTCCCCACTCAGTCATTACTACACAACAAACTGATAACTCGTGACCAGATTCATGACAGAAATTATTAGTGGAACCATTATAAATGCCTTAACTACAAGGAAAAAATACAGTAACACCTACTTGTGTGGTAAGGATTTCATTTTTGCTCTTCATAAGGTTATCTTCAGAAAATTCTGGTGACTGACTTGCCTAGAGAGGTGTCTTAAAAGCTTTTATTAATTGGCTCATCCGCTAGTCCTCCACCATTTATAATATATGCTGATTACTTGAATCCGGCAGTAGCATCCATATTGATGGATGTTTAATTATTCCGTTTGATTTCTATTTCATATTCCCAGTATCATCAGCTCCATTGGACTCTCTTCTCATCTGTCTTGCTCCCTGTCCCTAGTTCTCTCTCTCCCTTCCTTCCACGCTTCCAGCAAAGTATCTTATTTTAAGAATCAGATGGCAAATCCCTTCTTCTATTTCTTTAGCTAAATAGATTGATTCTCATCTCCACTTTCTGTCTGGGAAGACATTAGGAATGTGCCTGCCTTGGCATAATGAATAGAAAAACCATCTCTGGGGCTGGCCCAGTGGCACAGTGGTTAAGTTTGCACATTCCGCTTCTTGGCGGCCCGGGGTTCACTGGTTTGGATCCCGGGTGCGGACATGGCACCGCTTGGCACGCCATGCTGTGGTAGGCATCCCACAGATAAAGTAGAGGAAGATGGGCATGGATGTTAGCGCGGGGCCAGGCTTCCTCAGCAAAAAAGAGGAGGACTGGCAGTAGTTAGCTCAGGGCTAATCTTCCTCAAAAAAAAAAAGGAAAAGAAAAGAAAAACCATCTCTGATTCTTACATTCCCCCTATGGACAGACTACATTAAAAGACAATTTCCAACTCTGGTCATTTATCAACCCATTAACAGACCTCAGATGTGTCACTTTAAAGAATCTATCAGGAGACAGACCAGGACATGTAAACAGGAAACACTGTACAAACAATTACTAGTGCTACCCAAGTATATCCTTGGCACACCATTTTTATATCCCTTCAGGGGGAACAGTTAGAGTCCAAAAAGAGTGACTAAGTATTTTAATGCACTCCTGTTTCCTTTCAGTGTTTTGTACCAAGAGGCATTTGGGGAACAACACAAAGAATGAATCTATTCACTGTACTAAGGGAAAATGCTTTGGCTCTAATTAGTATTCACAGTATTAAAATCAATGATAAGCTATTGAGATGCTATAGAGAATATGGAAATATATACAGTCCTCTTTCAGAAGGATGCAAATCAAATCACCTGCTGACCTCAGAGCGCTGGCTAAACTTTGAGACAGGTGTAGAGCCGATGTCCTCCCACCAACGCCTCAGCGTGGCCTCAGAATGTCAGCATCAAAGCCAACACCCCACCCCCAGCCACTTTGCCTTTCATCACCTAAGCTCTCAGCCAGAAAGTGGTGACACAGGCGGCCTGCGTTGTATGTCAACAGGTTATCAGGACGGTTAGTAATATTCCCTTGCGAGGAGCCGTTTTAAATCTCTGCATTGGCAATCCTAAGGCTCTGTTGATTTTTGTTCCTTGCTGATAAGGCTTTTAATGGCCAAGGCCCGATATATTTTTAGATCTTTTGTCACCACGGGTCTCCTGTCACTCACTGTGGTTGAAATCAGCAGGCTATTAGTTTGCCCAATGTATAATCTCAAGTCCCATGGAACAAGGGCTGGCAGCAAGTAGGCCTCCTGATTCTGAAATTTACTTTTGATTTTTATTCATAGAGCACTGTCATTTCTGCCTTTGAACCTAAAGTGAAAACGTATCTTTCTGGAGCTGGGTTAGAACTCTGGTAAGGAAAACATATTTTAAAGCATCCTGCTATTTTTCATTAAAATAATATATATAGTATGACTATTTGCTTAACACATCAAAATAGAATTCATATATTTTTAAATTACTGGTTAATTCTCCCCCCCACCCCCCAGGAGAGGTAATTAGAATCTCTTTGTAATTTAGATTGCAGTACTTTCTTAAGATAGAGGGTAGTAAACCATCAAATAGGGGAACTAGATGAACCATAGGGCAAAAAAAAATATCTTCAGCACACCTAGAAATATTGGACAAATGTTCTTTAAAAGATCCAATAAGGAAACAATCCCTTGGTTACCACAGAAATGTTCTTTAACTGGAGTTTTTTGTTAATGGAAATAAATTCTTGTCTGTAGTCTCTCATTTGTAACTGTGGCTCTGCTTAAGTAGGAGAATATAGCAAGAGTAGAAGGAAGCATGAAAGAGGAATTTGAGAAGATTTCAATGGAGTAGTTTACTGTGGAAGGACATCTATAAACACCCAGGTAGAGTAAAGAAACGTGCAGGAAGCAGGCGATCAAGCAGAGAAAACACATTGGGAGTTTGACACAGGAGATGAGCACATGGCAAATCTCAGTTTCCATGAGAGTGAAAAAGAGATATATTGTTAAATATGTAACTTTTGCTTACAAAGTATTTTTTAAACTTTTAAATTACAAAATATCAAACTACAAAAAAACGGTAGAGCGATGCTACCTTCAATGGTCTGCTTTCAGAAAAAATTTCAAAGACAGGCTTGCCCCAGGATAACAGGTGGCATGGTGGGCGGGACATGATGGAGACAAAAAGGATCATTGTGTTGAAATGTAGTGAACAAACCCCATGTGGAGAATAATGTGTTAATGCGAGGCACAGTGAGGGTTTAGAATAAATAACTCAGTTGGATGAAAGAGTGTTTTAAATAAAAAGTGCGAACATGATTTGAAGACATTGACTGTGAAATGTGATGAGGATTATACACTAAAATTTCCTGGAAAAGTAAGCCCAATATAGCCTAAAACACATACTCTCATCCAACTGTACATTTTTCTCCCTGTTGTAGAAATATATACTCCCTTTCACTAAATCTTAGATACTTCCTCCTACAAATCTGCTTCTTGCCCAATGGACAACTACCTCACTTTCAAGGACTAACACTTATCCATTTCATCAAAAGCTGTAGAGACACAAAGGGAGAAAAATGCTGTAGCAACCTTGACACTGAGGAAGGTGCAGGCACAGTAAGTCCTCAGTGAAGGAGTGAATTATTAAATGGATGAAAGCATGGCAGTTACGGTGGCGGACTATGGGAGGATCCCTCCAATATGCTCACTAGGCAGCCCGTCCTCTCCGCTTAGTTCACTCTGATTTTCGAAGGAATAAAATAATACGTCTGTTTGGAATGCTACACAAACAGCCCATTTTCCCTTTCAGCATTTCATTCTGGAGCCCAGCAGTACAAATTTCCTACGAGCTATTTTTCCGGAGCATCTCTAACATGGTTTTTGTCTTCTCCACAATAGTAAAATTGCACTTACTCATAACGACTTTGACATTGCCAAAGCTAAAACCCTTTTTTTGATGTTGATTCTCTCTGACCTTCCCTCGGTTTTTGACAAAGTAGATTAAGATTATACAGAAAACCTACTTTTTCGTGGCCGCAAACTATCTCCTATCTCCTTTCATACTTCCTCAGTCCTTCTTTTTCACAGTTACTAGAAGGGCAATAGTTACAAAAGAAACACTGAGGAAGTGACCAGGGAGGTAGGAGACAAAATGTACTATGTTAAACACGACTTATTTTAACATAATTTATTGTTGCCTACTTTTGTAAATAATCCAATATATATATAATGCCCACTTTATATCTATGTGCTTTGTGAAATACATGACAAATAAAACACACAGACATGCCATTGAAATACTTGAAATCTAATTATAAGAAGAAGCATGTATTTGTGAAATAACCATTGCAAAGAGGATATTATGAGATTCGAATATTTAACACACAAATTGTGTGCTTCAGTATTTGAATAGAGTAATATTAGGACATAATGAAGACAGGTTTATCTGTAAAGGTATCCTGGATGAGATAAAATTTGAGCTATATTTTCCTAGAAAATGGTGTAAATAGATTGATTAAAATAAGCAAGGATTTTCTGTCGATGAGAACGGCACGTGTAAACAAAGTCACTAGTGTAGAAATTTAGTGGTAGAAGCAGATTGATCTAACATTTCTCTAAGCCCATTAAATGTGTCTGAACAAGACTTTTCATTGTTAAATTTAACCAAATTGAATACTTTGAGTCCCATTCCACTGAACAACCTTAAGTGAAGGATTTGCTTTTTAATGAGGCATTTGCATTTAATCATAAATTTGGGATGCAGCATCTTTAACTCGGTTATTTCTACTGGAATAGGTTCTTTCAGGGCTTTATACTTATCCTGTAGTAAAGACACAGATTCCTCAAAATATATTTCCAATGTAAAAAACGAGAGGAATACTTATTTATAGAGAAACCTGGGAAATATAGTACTTACAATGTCAAACGCAGAGTTGTATAATAAAAATTTCAAAAATGTTATCACTAAACCATTTACAACAGCTTCAGAGAACTATTTTTAAAAGAAAGACAGAAACAGAAATTTGAGAAAAGTGATTCACAAGACTGAAGCTATTGATAGAGAAGAACTGGAGTACTAAGGAACAGATGAGTCAGAAGCAAATTTAGGAGTAGTACATCAAAGAATGTTTGAAAAATTCATCGTTTGGGGGAAACTATAATCCATCCTAGCTATAACCAGCAAAAAGAGAAAAAAAGGAAACTGTACTTACGCAAAATTGAGCTTAAATTAACAAAAATTCTCAACAATTTTTAAAACTGACTGGGGCTTCTTTTTTTAATGATTTATTGAAATGTAATTCACATACAAAATTTGCCCTTTTAAGTTGTGCAATTCAGTGGTTTTTCATTTATTCAGTCATGCAACCGTCACTACTATCTAATATTAGAACATTTTCGTCATCCCAGAAAGAAACCGCAGACTCATTGGCAGTTACTCTCCCTTTTCTCCCAATTCCCCAACCTCCGAACCCCACATCACCGCTAATCTACCTACAATCTCTGTGGAGTTTGATATTCTGGATGTTTCATATAAATGGAATCATACAACATATGGTCTTTTGTGACTGGCTTTTTTTCACTTAGCATGGTCTCAAGATTCATGCATGTTGTAGCATGTATCAGTACATTATTCCTTTTTTTTTAATCGTTATATTCCATTTTATGACTACACCACAAATTGTTTATCCATTCATTAGTTGATGGACATTTGAGTTGTTCCTACTTTTTGTCTATTGGAATGCTACTATAAACATTGTGTGCGAGTTTTTGTGTGGATATGTGTTTGTTTCTTTGGGCATACACATAGGAGTGAAATTGTCTTGCTTCTCCTTGAATGATAAGAAAACAACCAAATATCACAACCTTAATTTTGACGAAAGACAAAAAACAGAACAAAACAAAACTTTAGACATAGCTTGTGGTTAATACAAAGTCCTCTCAAGGTTCTGTCTTTATAATGTTGTACAGTTAAAATCGATATTCTGAATTTTAATCTTCAGTCACTATAGAGGCATCAGATTGTCAGAAAGATATTG
The DNA here is from genome assembly GCF_021613505.1 of Equus quagga. Lineage (NCBI taxonomy): Eukaryota > Metazoa > Chordata > Mammalia > Perissodactyla > Equidae > Equus > Equus quagga. Next base: position 47,874,769 of record NC_060272.1, on the reverse strand, counting down.
GATTATTTGTTTATCACATTATACTTACTCAAGCAGAAACTGAAACAATTTTTTAAAAGTTTGCAACAAAAAGATTCAAAGCAAAAATAATCGAAATTAACCCAATTAAAAATATAATCAATGTTTAATGGGCTTTTCTTTAAATTGGCAACCACATTGATAATATTGCTTAGTGAAAAATTCATTTAATGATGAAATTATTCAACAGGTTTAAACAAATTTGGATTGACATAATAGTATTCACATCATAGCCATAACTGGTATTTGTGCTGTAACACCAGTATCTAACCCTGAGAATCTGATGATTCCAATGGCCTCAAAGCAAGATATACGAGGGGAAATGTGCTCCACATTCTTGTGGATGTTATCAGATCAAAATTTGTCAAAATACAAGATTTTCAAGTGATGGGTTGGATCAAACACGAAATGATTGTACATTCAGTTTGCATAATACCTTAGAAAAGGAATCATTTGGTTCAGTTTAAATTCAGTATTATTCAGGGTATTTTTTTGCTTTTTTAAAAATAAAAATTGTATCTATCTAAGGTTATCAATCTCCTTGTGTAATTACTTCGTGTTTTGTTTTGTTTTGTTTTGTGGTGAGAGCACCTGAGATCTACTCTCTTCGCAAATTCCCAGTGTACAGTAGAGTATTGTTAACTACAGGTGTCGTGCTGTTAATTAGATCTCTAGAACTTATTCATCCTACACAACTGAAACTTTGTGCCTTCTGACATCTTCCTGTTTCCTCGCTCCTCATCGCTGATGGTAATTGTGGTACCAGAATGACTCACAAGTTAAAACTAGAAATTACTGTGGAGTACTTTTGGAGGACATCAAAGATTTACTTTGAAGGGATTAGTTTGTTTATCTCTGAAAAAACTTTTACTGTATTCCTTGCTTTGTTTTATTAGCCTGGATTCCAAGCAAGGTCCCTGGTTGACTGCTTCCTGTCTCCAGAAGACACTTGGAGGGTTCACTCGGGGCTTCCATCCAGAGTAGCCAGAGCTTCAAATATGACTTAGCTGTTAACATGAGAAGTGCTTACGCCCCTCACCTTTAAACTCTTTTACCTCTTTTGTTCTTTTTGTTAGTGGTTCTCAACTTTGGTGTCCTGCTGGAATCACCTAGGAAGCTATAAAGACATGATGCCTCAGTCTCATCTGTGAAGATTCTTATTTAATCTGTCTGAGGTTTGGTCTGGGCATCAGGACTTTCAAAAATTACCAAGATGATGCTAATGTACAACCCATGGCTGGAAACCACTGCCTCAGGGAAACCCAGCTGTATGCTAAGTTCTTCTACCTTCAAAGCCAAATGCAGCTGAACAAAGTCACCCAAGAAATTTTGTTATAAATCCACGACATTGAAAGGGCCTTCAACACTGTCAAACCATGCTACTTGAGTTCTCTGATTGACTCACTCATGTTCTATCAAAAACTGTTTTTAAAACTTCTCCACTTGATTCAAACTTTAAGGCCCCTCTTATTCCTAGAGAAATACGTGTTTACCTGTTTATTCCTAGAGAAAATGAAGCCATCAAAACTTAATCTTCCAGCTAAAAATGTTAAATCCTATAATATCACACCTATCCTGTTTTCCTACCTTCCAATAATAGACTAGTGGTTCCTGCTACACGATGGCATTCCCCTAACCTCGGCTGTCAATGCATTCATCCCGTTCCACCCTATCCTACACCTCTTCACCCCATGGCATGGATTCTAGAGGCTACATTCTGAATATTCCATTCCCTTGGTGTATTCAACCACGACTTGTTAATTAGATCCTTCCTCAACATTTTAGTAAGCCTGTATTTCACCCTCTTCTCTTCCAGGAATCTTCTGTATGTCTCTTCCTCATCTTATTAAATACAATGGGCATTTTTACTCTCATGTTACTTGGTCTCTCAACAGTGTTGAATATAGACTTTTACGTGAAAGATTCCCTTCACTTGATTTCTATGAAACAATATTCTATTGTTTCACCTCCTACCTTTCTGCTCTTTCATTCTCTTTGTCCAGGCTCATGTTCCCCTACCAAATCCTTATTTGGAATTATTCAGTTACTTGGTATTTGGAGTGATTCAAAGCACAAACTTTAGCATAATCCTCTAGTGACTCCACTGTCTCCTTAGACAATCACATCTCTGGCTATAACTTTGATTCCCACCTAAATACAGAGATTTCCAAAATTTATGTGTCTCCACCAGATCTTTCTTCTGAAAAATTTTCTGTTTTCACCTTTGAATCACTCACACTCTAGAAAGTGTGAACGATTCAAAGAAATCTAGATTTTACTTCACTTGCAAGATAAGAACCTATCTTGCCACAGTTTCATGGATGCTGACAGAAGACAGAGGATTCCTGTATCAGAGATGAACGGCTTTGTTACTCACAATAGAAGCAATAGCCAGAGGGCCAGAAATTTGGGCCAGTCTCTCTTGGCTCAATTCCCACAGAGGAAAGAAATGGGCCAGATGATACCTACATATGCAGTGAATTGCGTTAAAAGAGAGAAAGCCAGGACAAAGAATCCAGTACTTTTTGGTCAAACAAGTCTTTCTTGCCCTGGGATTGAATAGTTACCCATAGTCACACTTGATCACCTTGACCTATTCAGTTGCCTAGGAGACAAACATAAGCCTTGTAACCTAGAATACTCAGTAAGAATGGGCAGAGATGCTCAGGGCCAAAGGCATATGGTCTTTCCTAGCATGAGGCAACTTAACTCTGTACACCCCTAGAACGTTGGACTTATCTCAGTTTCTCAGACTCATGTTTTTCTCTTCTATTGTAGGAGCTTTGATTGGTAGAATTCTTTCTATGCCAGGAGTTCAGTTTCCACTGTGGAATCAAAAGAATCAAGGTGAATTTTAGGTGATTTGTATTTGTCTAAAGAAGGTGGTATTAAAGCGAAAAATTGAGCTAAGAGCAACAAGAAAACAAAGGCATAATGTGATGGGGGAAATGTAAACCATTTCCACATCTCCTATTGAAAAGTAGCTGAGATGAAAATAGGCTCTTGATTTAAATTGAAATCCATAATCTTTACCATTAACGTTTGTATTTTGTGCCCTAGCATTATGATAATTACCTAGTGAATTGTTCCAGAGAGGTATCACTCTATTTCTTTCTCTATTTCCCAGATTGTTCATGCATGTTCCTCACATCGTTTCATAAACGCATTCTCAATGAATGGCCTAAAAGCAGTGTGGGAGACATCCTGCCATTTTCTCCTTTCTAAAGAGAATCATTCTGCTTCTGAATTTCCTCTGTGGTGTCTCACAGGATAGCTACGCGTTACCCGGGGCTAAGCTGTGGAAATGGATCGTGAGCCTTTCCGACCTACTGTGATTCTTTCTACCCCCTGCCTTAAATATGGACCCCTGCGTGTGACTGTAAAACTGCACTGAGGCCAGGAAAAAATGTCAAGCTAAAATACTTAGAAAGACGCAAGTCAAGGCATCTTAAAGGAATCCCCTCTAATGATTCTTTTGAATCATATAAGCTGAATCAACAATGCCCATTTTAAAACTTGACTGCCATTATCTTGCCAATTTCTTAATATCTTGTTTGCTGACAGTTTGTTTAGTAACATTCTGGAAAGTTTATTTAATGGTACAGTTTCTTTTATTTTCATTTACAGGCTTGTGATTTTTCACTGAGCTCTAAGAAGTTCGGTATATGATGTATTTGGCAGGTGTAAAAGGTCTCTTTAATTTAATATTTGCTGTCATTTGCACATTTAAAAATAGATCCCCTACTTTTATATTTGTACTTCAACTGCCTTTGCTAGCTCCCATTTTACCTTTTTCTCTAGACTAAAATTGATATTGCCACCTGCCAGAGCATAACACAGCTTTGCTGGCATTAAGACATAATTAAGAGACTGAACTCAGTGTTTCCTGGCTTTCTAATATTGGTTCTTTAAAATATAAATTTAGTTATGAAGCTTTGCCCCTGAGGGGAAATACCAGTGACAACCCAATCAGTTTCTGGCAGTTAAGTTTCAAATAACAGCGGGGTTTCTGTATTGGTTCTGGGCAATTTCTCTCCTGCCAGTCAAGAATCTTCCCTTAGATGCATCTTTGGTCAAACTCTTCTAGGGGCATACTGTGGATTGACAATGTAAGATGTAATTCATCAATATGATGCCAGGTCCACGTAAAAACAGCAAAGAATGTTCCCCCCCAGCTTTATTGATGTATAATTAACAAACAAAATTGTAGGTAAAGTATACAACATGATTGGATATAAAGACACCTTGTGAAATAATTACCACAATCAAGTTAATTAACATATCCATCACCTCAACGTTACCTTTTTTTTTTGACGTAACAATTCATTTATTTTTTTTTATTGCAGTAACATTGGTTTATAAAATTATGTAAATTTTGGGTGGAAATAGAAGATAAAAACAACAACAACAAACACATAAAGACAGAGATTGGATTGGTGGCTACCATGGGGAAGCAGGGTGGGAGGAGTGCGAAAGGGGTGATTACGCACATGTGTGGTGATGGACTGTAATTTGTCTTTGGGTTGTGAACATGGTGTAATCTACACAGAAATCAAAATATAATGAAGAATTTGATTAGCAACTTCATAATAGAATTCTAATATTTGAATATTTTAACACATACTTAACTAAAATCATATATACACTCTTCTTACCTAATGCTGAGCATATCTTGGCATTTAAAACAGAATGTGGTAATGATAAGGATCCAAGCTTTAGGAAAAAGGTTAATAGAGATAAAAGTGACTTGAATTTGTAGGGGTAGAATTTAGTAACTAAAGTTACCACGGCTGTGGTGATGTTAAATATGATATAGTAATGAGCCTTCACAATAATGAGGTCCTGGCATTCCTCTGACAAAGCTTATACTCAGTGGTAATATAACCATGCCTACCTGAGAGATGAAGGGATCAGGAAGAGAGTCTGAGGTACAGAGCATCCATTACAGTAGTATCTATTACTCTACAAAAATGTGAGGGTCAGAATGACCTGTAGCAGAGATTTCTCTTTTTTTGGTAGTGAACCATGTCCCGTATTTTTTAAGCTACATCTACCACAAGCATGTAGTGAAGATTCATTAATGTATTGTCAGTAGTATTCTAATCGAAGTAAAACTTCTGTTCCCAGGAGCCCCCAAGTGGCTGTACTAGTCTTTATCTCCCCAGTTATAACAATTCAGGGCATTGGCAGGGTCCATGGAGTATTTCACTGTTCCTCTTCCTCTTCCTCCCCACTTGTCTCTCTTAAACCGTGAGGGGAGCAGTATTCAATACTACTTATAAATAATCCCTTTAGCCCAGCTTTCATGAGAGAGAGAGAGAGCAAAATATTTCCAAAGTCTTTATACATATACCATTTGAGACAAACTTTTTTCTAAACAATAAGGGAATGTACAAGTGACGGCGCTCAAAAAGTGATATAATTAGAGGCACCAATGGATAAACTTGACTTTGTATTAGCTGGAGCTTTACATCCTTTTTTAATTTGACATCCTCTAAACTTGGTATCCAATATTACTAAAAATTTACTTGCTTTTTAAATCACTTTTTTTAAGTCTATGGAATTATGTAAGTTGAAAAAACACGATTTTTCTTCAACCTTTGCTTGCCAATAAATATCAGCAAAATTTGTTATGCAATTTTTACTTTCTTGGAAATCTTTATTTTTATTTATTTATTTATTTTTATTAAATGATAAATAATAATTCTGCACCTCAACAAAGTCAAATTAATTGCATTGTGGAATCAAATTGATGGTTTTTCAAAAAAGAAAATTTGAAGAAATGGTCCAGACAAGTAAAAATTAAATGTATTTATTAAGATTCAACCTTTGCCACAAAATATTTGTGTGCATGTGTTTTTAATATATTTACTATATAATTTTCCTCTATACAATCTATATTTAATCTATCTTTCTCTAAAATGGAAAATAAATCCACTAGATCTGCGGGAGCATTGTGACTTTCATATCAGTAAATCACTGAAAGTATTTGATCATGTACTTTATTTATCAAACTCAATCTCCATTTTTTTAACTATTGAAAATTAATCATAAATTATCCTGACTGTATTATACATTTATATTCTGTAGTATTTAGCAATTTAAGTAATTCAATTTCCCCATAGCTATGAGAGCAATGATCTTAATGAAATAATTTTGTGTAGTACTGTGTTACACTGTGTATTAACGTAACCCAGTCATTCTGCTATATCCCCAAGGTTTATATAGACCTTAGTGAATCAGCTCATTCAGTTTTCACTTCTGGCCCTCTTCCATGAATCCATGGGGCTGGACTGGGGACAGACTCAATTAAAAGCCATCACACTGGACTGAGAATACCACCCACCCAACCCTCCAGCTCTGGGACTTTCCTAGGGTACATGTATCATGCCTCGGTTCCTTTTTTCTTAGGTATATTCTCCCCAAAGAGACTGTTAAGTTCCTCTTGAAAAAAGATTTCTGATAAGTATTTGCCACCAAGCCCGGCTACTTTTGGGTACCAAATCAGTTTAAGCAAGCTTTGCTGTGTGACTTTGAGAAAATCATCTTAAATTCCTTAGCTTCATTTAAAAATGAAATAGTAATATTACATGATTCTAAAACCCTTTCCATTAAAGTCAAATAAATATCTTCTATACCATATAGAAGATCACATCAAGTATGAATATTACAGTTATTTAAGAAATATTTTTTGAGCGCCACCATGTGCCTACCTCATTCTAGTCTCTGGGGACCCAGAGGAAAAAAAAGTCCTAAACTTGTGGAGCTAATATTCTACTACAATCAGCACATTCCTGCACCCAAAGACAATTCTTTGTTTTCCCCCAGACTCTCTGTAATTAGGCATTCAGTCACTATAGTCTGTGCAAAAAAATCTTTGCTGACTGTAACAGTATTTCTTAACAGCCTCTCTTGAGTAGGAAAGCTAAGTTCAGACTTCACTTTGAAGTACCTAAGCAAAATAAGAATGTGTAAAAACAAACAGACAAAATGTTTATGAAACAATCACCAGCAGTATAAAAAGAAGCTATGTCAAATCTGTCTGAATTCCAGAGTAATAGGTTTAAGTTTTCATTCAGCAACAACCAAAATCTCATGTATCAAAACATCAGTAAATAAAATCCCTAGATACATATCAACCTGAATTTGCAGAACTACATCATAGTGAAATGACACTCAGATCTATTTTATACATATTTTTAATATTTTAAAAAAAGAACATAAGAATATTATTAGCCTACTAAATTGTAAATGATGGATCAGCAGTCTTGTTTCCACTTACCGTGTCTTATACATCTTCTGCTCGCTGACAGCTTACACCTTGGAGTGGTTGGTTGTGAATTACTCTTAAGCAACTGTGCTGTCTAATCCTGAGATGCTCCTCTATCCTCTCTTCCCTAGTGATGAGCATGTCTTTTCCTCTTGGGCCTCTTTTGAAAATTGTAATTTTTCCTATATTTTCCCCTATTATTTCTTTCATTCATATAAGAGTGGAAGAACAAGTTATCAAAGAAATATTATGTTTCCTGAGGGGCAAAGGACATTTCATTGATCATGATGTAGCATTTATAGTCTAAAGACATCAAACCATGTGTCGTCAAGAAACCTCCCCGAAGTCGTTAGTGCATCCTTATGGCTTCCTAGGCAGTTATCTGGTATCAAAGGAAAATTGAAACAGAAAACATATGCTTAAGAAAGAATAGAGATTACTTACTGTTCAAAAGCGACATATAAATACATGTATATTATCCAAATAAATTTGAAGAACCTACATTAAAAAGTGATTTATCACTAAAACACCTTTTTTGGAATATAAAATGAAGATAATTCTATCATTCTGCAGGAAAAAAAAAGAAGAAAGAGAAGGGAGACAGAGTGGTAATATTTAAGAGTACTTATATATGTGCCAGGAACTTAACATAGAGTATTTATTTCATTCCTAAATATATATTTATATAATATATATGCATATCTGCGTGTATATATATGTATATAAAATACTTATAAATTGAGAAAAGAAAATCCGAACAGGTAATGTGTCTCGTTCAATTTCTTATAGTTAGCATGTGGTGGAGGCTGCAAAAGTTTCCTTGCCTCGTGTTAACACCTCTGTAACATACAGTCCACCCTGTCTCTATGACAGAATCTATGACAGCTCAGAGCAATGGAAAAGATGCACAATAGGCAAAATCCTGCACATGCACTTCGAGAGAAAAAAATCCTTCATACGAAATTTGAGAGAAAGGAAAAACCATATTTCCCTTTAGGGAAGGTCTGTTCACCTCAGACTGCAAAGGAGGACCGAGAGAACAAGGAGAAAGGAGTTCCTAGTTCATGCAAGGGGATTGGTGAAGCAAGTGTGTGGGCGTCTCATTGACCCGATGTTAAGAGCCGCTCCCCATATTTGGGAGTTTTCCAAAAGACATGAAACGTCAGCTCTTTAATCACATCTGCACCCTACAATTTATGAAACTTCCGCAAAATTTTAAAATGCTAGTTGGTAGAGAGAGTTTTGGAAACGATAGTTTCTACTTACAAAATATAGTGCCAAATCTCGGAATGTAATAGGAGTAAAATCCTCATCAGCAACAAACGAAGGAAACACGCTCCGGTAAGTTCTGCACTGAAGATCTTCGAGGAGGAAGATCATCCCAGTGTTTTCAGGAAGTGGGCTCTAGTGCCCCTCACAACTGAATTCTTAAGCCGCATACCACTGGACTCTGAGTCAAACTGTAAAATCCAAGAACTAAAATGTGTTTAACCATGTGAATATAAAAATGCAGAAATACACACACAGCTAAATTCCCATGTAGACTTCTAAAAGGTAATGCTAGTGAGTTGATGACATAGGATCTTTACTCTCACCCACAAGGCCCTCAACAAGGGAGGAAAATGAGACATTTAAAAGTGTGGCACTGCCTCCCAAGTAGCTATAGTAGATTTATAAATCAGATAACTTTATTTGGCAAGACAGCTGCTTATCATTCTGAAAATTCTACAAACGCACCTCTGTGAACACGTTCATTTCGTAATCTTAGCAGAATTAAAAAATGTAATTCTTAAGGAGAATTTTCCAATATTTTGAGCAGTTAATTAATTATAAGGACTACCTATGCTTTATTTAAAATAATACTTAAATTATATTTTACAACAAATGTGTCAATATGCCAAGTGGCGCCCATTGGTTTCTTTTCCCAATAAATTTCCATGGGAGCTATTTGTAATGACCCTACTCATAAAAAAGACTCCTTCATGTCTGATAGAGTATTATTGTTATGAATGAAGAGATTCCTTAAGTAGTCAAAGCTGTCCATAGATTTGCTAAGTGCCTATTAAAAATTGTTTTAGTCTTTGCTTTTCTCTGTAAACTACCTTTTGTTGTTGCTATTGTCGTTATTGTTGTTATACTGATGGTTGTAATTGTTGTTCACTGAAAAAAACCAGTTCTTACAAAGAAAAAGGCATGAAGAAGGAGAAAGAACTGCAGTGGGGTATGGACTTACACTTTCTGTGAATTTTGCTCTCATTTCTCCCACTATTTTTTTATTTATTCAAATGGCTCTGTAGCTCAGCAAGGGGAAAACAAAAGAAACGAAAATTCATTTAAGAACTCTCTTTTATTTATGTTAACATTTCATCATATGCTGTTTAACAATTTACTAAATGTTTATTATGCACAGTGTTGCATTCTCAAGAGAATAAATAAGTTTCTGTCAGCACTTCTTTTATGAAATCCTATTTTGGTTGTGGATTTTAAAAATTCATAATAAACATTTCCTTCAGGAAGAAGCCAAGAAAGGAAATGCTTTGACATTGTTGATAAGTGAGCCTGTAACTAAAGAAATGGAAAACAAACACATGCGTAAATATTCACTGTGTGTATGTGTGGAAAGAAAGAGAAGAGAGAGGGAGGGGGAAGTGGAGACAGAGAGAGAGGGAAGGATGGAAGGGGAGGGAAAGAAAGAGAATGAGAAGATGATTAATTCTTGGATCTTAGGATCTTATGGGTTAAATAAAAAGCAGACATTTCTGATGTTTTCAGTGCTACATTCCCATATTTATGTCACCAGTCATACTTGCAAAATAGAAATGGAAAACCAGAGAATGGACTGAACAAGGTCCAAGGTCCTCTCAGTTCCAAATTTTCATTATTCTATTATATCAAGAAAAAAAATAGAATGGAAAGTAAATGTCAAAAGATGAAGAATGACAATCTCTAGTACTCTCATAATATATATTCCACATCATTCGACTAACATGTGGCGATATATAGATATAGATACAGATATATAGATATTTGGAATTCACCAGTTCTAAGCTATATATTGAAAAGTAGGACAATTTTGAAGTGGCCTAAAATCCTTGTCTTCACTTCTTAGTCACTGAAGTCTTTTTTACCAGGAATGGGAGCATTTATTGGTTGATTATTTGTCAAATGGTCTTATAAGCCTTTTATCTATTAATTTGTTAAATCTTTTAAACAACCTTATAAGGTAAGTCTGTTACAACAGTATCCCAATGTTCCAAGAAAGAAATTAGAAACACAGTAGTTAGTAACCTTCCAAGGTCACAGTGCTCTAAGTGGCAGAGCTGGGCTTCCCAACAAGAGTTGGCCTCTCAGCTTATCCAGCACAACGATCTCACTCCACCTCTCCGAAGAGGTGATTGTGACATGACTCTCTCACAGGTCTTAATTTGGGTCCAAAAATAAAGTGAAGAACAAGATATTTTTCTGCCTGTATAGAATACTTCCTGAATGTGGAAACTTCAGAAAAAGATGAGGCAGAAAAGGAACATGTTCTACAAGGCCATGGTCAAGATATAATTGTTAATATCTTGGTGAATATTCTTATGGTTACTTTTGGTTTTATAGAGCTTTGCTTTAACATATCAATAGAGTCAGTACTTCCCAAAGTCATTAAATCTTGACTGAATGCATGCTTTTGAATAGTTCCTTAATTGTATCACAATTTATTTAATAATTGCCATTTTTTAGAAATATAGGTATAGCTGGTTTACTCAGTCCTACCCAGGAGCCTCAATGAACATCTTTAAATAATTAAATTAATTCGACTGTTTGTATTAGGTTTCTATGCTATATAGCCAATTATCAGAATTTCAGTGGCTAAAAATAGCACACATTTTTTATACAACAGTTTCTATTGGTCAGAGACCAGACACAGCTTAACTGGGTCTTCTGCTCTGAGTCTTACAAGGCTGCAGTCAAGGTGTCAGCCAGGCTGCTTTCTCATCTGGAGGCCCGACTGGGAGAGAATTTGCTTGGAAGTTCCCTCAGGTTATTGGCAGAACTCATTTCCTAACTGCTATAGAACAGAGGCTTCAGTTTCTTGCTAGCTGTGGGTCAGAGGCTACCCTTAGCCACAAGAGATTGTCTGTCATTCCCTGCCATGTGGCCCTAGGCAGTGTCATGGAGGAAGGAGAAATTTTCCTCTACCCTTCTAGGTTCTTCTGGCTGGTCTAAGAATTAAATTGACATGTTGCAGATTAACAAGAGAAAATCCAATTTAATTTTTTATTTATGAGAGTTCTCAAGAACATGGGAGGCCCAAGGACAAATCAGACAGTTTAGGTTTATATACCATCTTGAGCTAAGGAGAAGGGAGTAATGGTTTGGCACATCAAAGGGGAGGAAGGGACCCAGCCTGGTGGTGCAGCTGTTAAGTGCACACTGCTCCGCTTTGGCGGCCCGGGGTTCGTCAGTTCGGATCCGGGGTGTGGACATGGCACCACTTGTCAAGCCATGCTGTGGTAGGCGTCCCACATATAAAGTAGAGGAAGATGGGCACAGATGTTAGCTCAGGGCCAGTCTTCCTTAGCAAAAAGAGGAGGATTGGCAGCAGATGTTAGCTCAGGGCTAATCTTCCTCAAAAAAAAATAATAAACAGGGGGAAGAAGGCAATTTATATACAGATGGAAAAACAAATGTTTGGTAGACACATGTTTGCTGGGCTGTGCAGAGAAGATGGGACACAGAGCAGATTCTGATCTCTAGGCCCTGCCAAGTCCCCCCCCACCCCATCATGCCTAGGCCTACTCTTTGTAGATATCTCTGAAAATTAACTCTATTCTGAGAATAGGCTCTTTATCTAAATTCTTTTAGGCATTGAATGGGGAGGTAACAAGAAAAACTTCCTGAGTCTTCTGTTTCTTAAAAATAATCAGCCTAAATTAATCCTTATGCCAAAGTGACACATTTTAGGGTGGCAAATTTTGCTTTCCTACTGCAGTTTACAAGTCACTGATTCTTCAAAGCCAGAGAGTGAGAACGAGAGTTAGCAAGAACAGTCTTATATAATGTTATATAATCATGGGAATGACATCCCTTCACCTTTGCCATGTAACATAATACAATCACGAAACTGAAATCCATCACTTTTGCCATTTTCTCCAGATTAGAAGCAAGTCACAGGTCGCACTCACTCTCAAGGGAGTGAGCAGATTACTCAAAGGCATGAATAACAAGAAGTATGTCCTCCAACAGTGTTGTGTGGGGACCATACTTCCCCGGAGCTCTTCCCCAGAGCTTCCTTGGTATATAGAGTTGTCCAAGCGAAAAAGCATCTCAGTGGTAAATTATTGCTGCAAAGGAGGGCCTCTATCTTAGTGTCCTTTGATTTGAGGCTCAAAGAACTGTTAATTTCCTTGTCCGGGATATCCTCATATGTGTGGCAAGTCTCTTGGGACAGGCAGTTCAGTGGTCCCCTCGTTCGTGCTTGGTTTCATCCAGTCCTGAGGAATGCAGGATTTCACAGTACCTTCAAGGTTCCCCCAAGTAAGTTTCATATAAAACATGTAATTTCAGTCAGACTACACCAAATATATTTTCAAAATCTGATGGCAATCTATCCACATCTTTTGTGTCTTAGTAACAAGTTACCCAGATTACATATCTATGTTGTTTACAAAGATAATGTGATTAACATTAGTTTTTCTTCCCAAACAGCCAAATTTCCCCATACCATCTGTTAAATAGTTCATCTCTTTATTATTTATTTATTCACTTATTCATTCATTTGTTTATTTAACAAATGCTCTCGAGTTACCTACTGTTGTTCAGCCACCTTGCCAGAAGCTGAGGGTACAATGGTGAAAAGATATGATTCTTGCCTCAAAAACTTAGAATCTATTGAGCAAAAACAGACAAAAAACAACTAAACAAACAACTGAAATAATAATGATAATTATCACATATGGTGATAAGAGATACGAAGTAAACTAACAAGATGCTGAGTCAGAGAATAAGGTGAAGTTTATTTCATTGGTGCATCTCAAGCAAAGAGGCTTATGCTGTAATTGTCTGGGTGTCTGCCTCAAAGACTTTTCAATCCAGATGTTCAGAGACCTAAACTGAAACTGGCCGGGCAGAAGCCATAGTCTTTCCTCATCTTCCCTAGTGAACACATGGGCATGCATTCTCTTAAAACACAAGGCTATTCTGGATCCAGCAGTCAAGGAGGAAAAATGAGATTGTACAACTATTCCTTTCGCTGTCCCTCTCTGTCTTAGAGACAGGGTTCTTCTATGCAGGGACCTGCAGAAAACAGCGAACATTTCGATAAGCTCTTCAGATCACCACTGACCTGCTTGACCTCTGCTTGGACTATACTGCTGTCCACGCTCGAGGAAGCCTAGAATTACTGAATGAGGGCACAGTCAGTATCCCCAAGGCAATAATGATCCGCTCATCTGAATCATCTCCCCCCCTTGCCCTGGTGAAGGAACTTCAGGCTCTCTGTAATAGGCTCTTTAATATCAGAAACAGTTAATTTTTGGCAAAATTTAAGCAATATGGACAAGTAATAAAAGGAATTATCATCAGGGAAAATCATCCCTTAGTAGAAATCCCGTCTCTTTCTTCATTTTTGTGCAATAGAGAATTTCATGGGTTTTTGACCCCCACTCATTTCCCAACACACATTTTAAGCTGGCACATAATATTCCAAGGCATAATCGAACAATTATTGCTCAATGATTTGGTCATATTGCTCAAGATATGATCACAGAAAAAGCTTTAACAATTCCGTTTGAAAGTAGAAGCACATGTAGGATCAAAACAATATAAGCAGTGAGTACTATATAGAGGTCAAGTGTTTTCTAAGAACATTCTGTCCCATTACAAGCCCACAAATTAATTTGGAAAGAAAAGTTATCTTGTTATTCAGGCTTTGCATTCAGAAACATGATATAGCTCTTTGTTTACTTAAATATTTTATCTCTCCCAGTAAAGTTTTATGAGGTTCTCCCTATAGGTCTTAACCATTTTCTTGTTAGGGTTATTTTTAAATAATATATGATATTTTGTTGTTATTGAGATTAACAATACTTCCCATTATAGCTTCTAATGGTTACCACTGGTTTGGAAAGCAATTGACTTTTGCACATTTATCTTATATTTCACCATTACTAACTCCATAAAATTTTGACAGTCTCTCGAATGAAAACAACATTCACAAAAGATATGTCAAGGGTCATTAATGCTAGTTTAGATCTCCATGTTTACGAACTGGTTATTTCAGAGCATTTTTAATTTCTAAGTGGTTTACTTTGTTTAAAGTTTTAGTACTACTTTTGACTTTTAGAGACTCTAGACTCCATTTCAATATTGAGAAGAGTACAGAGATTTTATCTTGATTTACAATAAGCATAAATTTTGTTATAAAATTTATATATAGACAATTTATAGCTAATTTATATGAAATTTATATATAAAATATATATGAATATTTATAACAATTATTTAGACTTAGCAAAATGTTTAATCAGCAGTAATATGTATTACAAGTCCTTTTATATTATGATTCTCTATTTTGAGCTTTTAATTTTGTTTCCTCTCTTGAAATCCAGAAGGCATTGTACTGCATAATTTTGAGTGTTTGCAGAGTGGAGAATTTTCTTTGCATAAGAAATGAGAGTGCAGTGCACACAACTATTTACCCACAATAAATAAAAGACTCTAGCAATAAACTGTTGATAAAAATATTCAAGTATTTACAAACCTACATTAAGGATTGTACAGTGTGCTGTGTACTTAAAATGGCTGGGCTTAATTGAGTTAAGTATAAATATCTAAGAACAGACAGAAGCAATGAAAAAGTTTCTTTCAAACCCTGAATGTTGTATAAAATCTATAAAGGTCTAGGAATGTCCTTGACTAGAGACTTCTATGAGGAACAAATGAAACATTTAACTGACTCCAGTCTTCCCCTCATGTTCTTTTGAGTAAAACACCTGTGGTTTCATCGCTAAATCTTTGCTCAGGGTGATAGGTGAATACAGACTTTCTTCTTTTTGTGCTTAAACATCTTCAGAAACTTAAAGGCCATTCGTACCCTAAAGTTAGGTCACATACAAGTGAAGATTCTCCTGCCATGTAGCCCCACCCTCTACCCAGGTACATAATGCCATACTTTGATTCCTGTCTGACTTTGTTCCCTTGGTCTTTGGTGTATGGTTCCGCCTCTATGATTAAGGCCACCCTGGAACTTGTCACTGGCAAAGACTCTTTATAACTGTGATTCCCACATCTCTCAACAGTTACACCCTGCAAGAAGTCAAAATGAATATTCCAAGGGCCCTACGCATCCTGCCTGCCTACATCTTAAGTGATGTAAGTCCCATATGTTACGCTTTAGCAGACCAGTAGTTCTTTGGGGAATACTCGAGACTGTTATTTTTCACTTTCTTAGCAACAAGGCAATCTGGGGAGGTATATTTCCTTTCATTTCACCTCTATGTCTGTTTAGCTTACTTTGCAGTTGTAAGAAGACAAAGAACTTTAGACAATGTATCTTTGAGAACACGATTAGTCTCTCGTTTAAGCCACTTCTATTGTTCGAAAACACAATTTGTAGAAAGGTGGGAGGAATGAAGTGGGGAAGCTCTTTCTTTCTCAAGGGATACTTTCTTTTGTATTTTTTCACCACTCTCTCTCCTCTCCATGTTACTACTTTAGATGAATCCAGCGCTGGTTCCAATTTGCAAGGAGACCTCCTCTAGTGAAAGACTTAGCTCTTGGAAGGTAGGATCAAGAGTAAGGGGCCATCATATGAGCAGTTTAAGCAAGTTTCACTCTAAGGATTGGATTAATATTGCCAGATTAAATACAGGGTGTCTAGTTAGTCTTGAATTTCAGATAAGCAATGAATAATTTTCAGTTATACAAGCACCCCCCAAATATTGCAAGATACATGTTTATACTAAAAAATCATTTTTTAAACCTCAATTGCAAATTTATTTTTCCTATATTTTTATTTGCTAAAACTGCCAACCTTAGATTGGACTAAAGGGTAAAAATGGCACATTGCTCATCCTAGATTGTAATGGTAGGAAATGCCACATAGACTTAGCCAAACCCGGGATAAAGATTGTGTACTTGCATTTATGTGATGTATGCTTTTTAAATGCCCATGGGCCCTGGGAGGTGGAAAGAGGAAGGGTGATTTACAACAGGCTTGTTGAGGGTTGGGAGATTAGAATCCAGATGAAATCTCAATACCAAAAGACATTACTAGCAGTCCCCTGCTTGCTCTGATTTCACTTTAGGAAATCAATCTTGTCAATGGGAGGGCTTAAGAATAGAAGCATCTGTTATCACACAAGCCTCAGAGCATGACCTATAATGTGTGCTAACATAATTTTGCCAGAATTATGAAATGGTTTTTAGTTTTAAATAGAATACCTTAGAAGAAAGTAGAAACAACTTTTTCTTTGCAAGACATGAAGTTACAGCATTCTATCCCTTCTCTTTTGAATGTCTTCCATCTCACCTTCTTTAACTAGACAGTTTCTCCTCTCTCAGGTCACAGATCACCCGCTGGAGAGAGCCTTCTGCTGATAACCTCCCTCTCTCATTTATGTGTGTCTCTCTCTCACGAGACTGGGAGTTCTTTGAAGACAAAGACCGTTTTCTTATTCATCTCTGTATCCTAAGAACCTACCAACCAGCAAAGCTCAAGAAAGATTTGTTGATTGAATGAAGAAGTGAAATCTGCAATAAAATTGCCTATAAATAAGAATCACTAAACAGAGTTTTGAAATAAGGAGAGTCCTGAAATAATCCTGAAATGCACAATTACAAATATTTAAAACAATATCATAAAATTACTAAACTAAGACTTAAGAAGAATTAGGTCATAAGAAAGTTCAAGTTTTTGAGGCCCAAGCTAGAAAAACAGATGTGCAGTATTTAAAATGAGAAACGTGCATGTGTTTCAATATGGACATTTCACTTACTGTCATCTTGCTCAGTCCTCCTTCTTTGAGACATAATATATTCAACACAAGTAGATATTTCTCAAATAAGCTTCCTCTATTTACTAATAAAATAAATTAAACTATATCCCATTGCATTATTTAGGTCTCATTTAGATTTGAACACTCATATATAGCTAGTGGCAATTTAAAGTGCTACTACATTTTAGGAAAGCAAACGTTTAAAAAACTTTAAGAATATTAGTACATTTTAACCCAGGAATTCCACTTCTACAAACTAATTCAAGTATGCAAACTATTTTACCTACAAAGAGAGATATCAATTCATTATAGATTGCAATAAATTACAGGAAACAATCCAGCTAACCAGCAAGCAAAAAAAGGGTTAAATACATTAGAATATCTATGTTCAATTGGAAATTATTTAGCTCTTTAAAATAATGTCTAGAAAAACATATTACATATGGAACTCTTTATAATATTACATAATTAAAACAAAATACAATCAAAATATAGTTTGTACAAAAAGGTTGCTAGGAAAAGTAATTATAAGAAGTATAAAAAATGGTAACATTTGGAAAAAATGGCTATTTAATAATCTGTATACGCCAGTCATTTTTCTAAGTATTTTAAATACATTATCTCATATAAACCTGTAACAGCCTCATGCGAAAAGTATCATCATTATTACCATTTTACAAATGAGGATGTAAGTCACAAAGATGTTAGTAACTTGCTTAAGTCACACAGCCAATTAATAAAAGAGATTATTCAAAACCAGGCATTCTATTGCCAGAAACAACATTTATAGCCAGGTTGACATTCATCACTTTTTCCATTTTCTCTATGTTGTGTCATATTTCATGTGAAATAATTATATGTAGAAGTGTATTATCCATTGCTTAATAACAATATCTAATTTTAAAGAATGAAATTCAATACATCAGAACTTTAAGACATTAAGATGAACAGTGCTATTTCATCCGAACTTGAACTTCCTTGAGTTCTGCCTTACAGAGAAGTCGTTTGGTACCCTGATATCTAAATGCTGAGCAATGAGGTCGAAAAGTGATGTTGAATTCTGCTCTACGGCAGATAGCATACCAGGGTATCATTTAATTGCAATGCCAGGAGGGTAACTGAAAAAGGTGAGATCACACGGAAGCCATTAGGCTCCAGGCATAAGTGGAGATCGGCCAAGTGAAAAGGAAGCAGATGTCTAAGTGAGATGGGAAGAGACACAATTAGTAGTTCCTTAGATTTGCACAGGAGCCTCCTGAGGCTCATGTAAGCATTCCCAGCAGGTGTACAGTCTGATACCTGAGATAGCAAGCTGAGCTAAGGGACCTCTGGATAGCACCTACCTAGCTGGAAACAGGGTTGTTACTCCAGGGAGAAGAGGGATACATGGCAATACTTGCGCACGTCTCCGAAGAGCACTGCTCCATTTCCCTTGGCCACAGTCTCTGCAAGGTGTGCTGTAAACACGCCCTGGAAATGCATCTGTTCCATTGTCATTTCCATCCTAGCATAGTGCTTCTGCGGCCTTGTTTCAAGCCATACCTAGGATTTTGATCCTCATACTGAAGCACAACCCAGGGACATTCTACTCAAGAATCTGTATGCGTCAATGATTGAAATCCCCAAAGTGAGCACTCTCTTATATAATCCTTTCTTTTCTGCTCTATTGTTGTTTAATGTAATTTGGCATCATTCAGTCAAAATTAGTAAGAGAAGGCTAAGGTTTATCCTCCTTTTCAAGATGGGTGGCCCTCACAATCTCATTTTAGACAATAATGACTTTGAAGTGTCCGATGAGGTGGAGTATCAAGACACCTAGCTTTCTAGCCTCACGTCCATGTTTCAGAAGCACTCCTAACTCCGTCCCCCTGTTACTTTACAGATGAATATTATCCAGGAGAAAGCATATCTGAACTGAGTTATGAGAAGTAAAATAGTAAAATTCAGTTTATGTATTCAATCCCTAAGCCAAGTGTTATAACAGTATCAACTCACTAGAAGGAAATACCTCTCCTGGAAATGATTGTCATATCATGTCCTCTACCACCAAGTACCCTTCAATTGATATTTTCTTAACACAAGTAATGTGTACACACTGCCGAACACTTTTATCTTACCTTCTCTTGGTAACAACTTGAAACAATGAAATACAGCTGTATTTTCTTTTACTAAATAAATGACTTATCTCAACCAAAGTTGAGATACCTCTCACAGACCATTACAATTTCAAACATTATGTTTCCCAACTCCCACCCATTAGATGAGTATATTGCAATACATGGATATTATGTATATCAACAAGGGCAAAGGCTTTGTGTTTTATGTGCTTAGACAGGTTTTAGAGTTGTTATGTTTTATATGCTTAAACAGATTTTAGGGTTGTAAACCTTTTACAAGTGTCTTAGTGCTATAGAAATTTAGTCCTAACCTGACAATGTTTGCTCACGGTAATGCCCTATACAAACACCGTTCAGGTCAGGTGTTCTAAATGACATTAGTACTAAATCTTTATGAAGACAACTGTAGCAACATAATCCCTCTGTCTTTTGGATAACTGTATGTCAACACTGGATACACTTAGCTAAATTTTCAATGTGTGTCAATTATGGATGTGAACAAAATAAGCTCTCTAGAAAGTTCCAATCTTTATAAGCTTAGCATCTTTGTCTGAATTTATTGTACTTCACAAGTTGACTGTAGCATTCATGAAAGGGAATATTGCTACAGATGCTTATGATATTAATGCTATGTCTTTCTTGTCTGTATGTCTATAACAATTCCTGATTAATGTTTAACACAATGTGCTAAGGCAGCCTGCACTTGGAGAGGAAGGCATCAGAATGTGAATTCTAGCCCCATGCTTGCTACTAATAGTCATGAGCCCTGGATAAGTCACTTACCTTTTCTAGAGTTTAACTTTCCTAGTCTTTAAGCTATCTCACAGCCTTTAAATCCCATGAGCTCATATACCTCTTCTAAAGCAACCTCTGGGTTTCTATTTTTCATCTAATAAAACTTTTAACCTCTATTACTATGCAAGCAATGTGAGATGTATAGCATTACACATACTGCTTTAACAGAGCTTACCATGTAGATGCCAAGACATAAACAAAATACAAGAAATTAAAGAGGACTGTGATGAGCGTCATAAGAAAGATACATTTTAAAATGCTCTAGAATTTCAAAGAACGGCAGATTGCTTCCTACAGTCAACAAATTTTAATAAAGATCTACCAGATGACAGAAAATGTGCTCAAGTCTTAGATTTCATGGAGAAAAAGCAGAGTTGCTCCTAATATTTGTTAGGCCCAGAGCAAGAATATAAATGGAGGCCTTCGTATCACACATCTGAATATTTAAACATTAGACTAACAAACTACTAAATAAAGTATGTTTTATCATCCTATCTTGATGAGTATAAATTCACAATGACCTGGAAGATCAGATTCAAATTTAGAATTCTCAGCCTTGCTTGCCCCTGGCTTCCAGCCCCTACCACTCCATCTTTTCCCCTTATTTTTCCACTTCTGGTTCTACTCCATTCCTTATGGGTCCTCATATGTGCTTGTGAGAGCACTCCAGCCCTCTGTATCCAAGATCCTTCAGTGAAAGTCAGAGCTCCCATTGAAAAGCTGGAGAGATTTTAATAAATAGCATTAAAAATATTCCAGTTAGAAGAAATAATTATTAAAATATTTGGTGGAAGGAAGTTTCCAGGCTTGGTTGCAAAATGTCAAATAGTTCAGTTTTCCTAGAGTTTCAACAAGAGAAAAATATTAATGCTAAACCCATAAAAATAAGCCTAGATTATAATGTCAAAGGGTAAAAAGTTCGAACTTTATTTGGTAGGCAAAGAAGAGAGATTTGAAGGTTACTGAGCAGGGGTGACATAATCAAAGCCGTGCTTTAGAAAGATTAATTTGGCAGTCGACTGCGGAATGAGTAGATTAGAAGTGAGACTGGAGGCAGGGAGAAGAGTTATAGCAGTAGTTTAGGTAAGCAGTAATAAGACTGTTAACTAGGGCTGGGTAATGTACAAGAAGAAAGGGCGGTGTGAGACAGTGGGGAGAAGGAATTGACAGCCCCTGATGAATCATTGGTAATGAGGTAAAGGAGAGAGATAAATCAAAGAGCACTCAGAGGTCTTGAGCTTCTGCGACTAAAAATGAATGTTAGAAACCATCAGCAAGAAATCAGGAGGAGGAGCTACACCGTGGGGTGAAAATGATGAGTGACATTGGCATATATTGTGTGAGCAACATTAGCAAACCTCCATCCAAGTGAAAATACCATTGAGGACTTAAAAACGCAGATCTTGACTTGGGAGAATCATCGGGAAATCACATAAAGAGGTAGAACTCCCAAGTTGGACCTTGTTTTAAAGATAGATCATTCTTTACGCAATTTCATTGTTCAAAGTCTTGAAAATTTTCTCTGGTTCATAGGTTACTTCCTTGGTTTGTCAAGTTGCTAAAAGTATGTATCTCTTCTGAAAACATGGTTATTTACAAAGTTTGGGCCAGTTAATTCACTTTGGCAAGATCTACCTTCTAATCTATAACATAGAGCTCTGCTTTGTCAGATTTGTTGGTTAACAGTCCAAGTTCCTTCCCAGCACAAATCATTTCCAAGTATCACAATGTTTAATTATGGGAATTTTGACTTTGCCCAGATTTAGACTTTGAGCCTTTGTCTAACTTAACGATTACAATGAGTCTGCTTCTGGGGTGACATATTCTCAAATCTGCTGAAGTGTGCAGGGAGGTCTTTTTGGCTCTCAGGTTACACTTCTGTTGGTAGATTATGAAAGTTTTTGCCTTTTTTCTCACTCATATTAGCCACTATCATACGTGTGAACACTGCCACACACACACACAGCGCATGATCTCAGGCAACGATAAAGATAAGTTAATTGAGCTAATGCTTTCCTTTCTGTATCTACTCAATAACATTCTCTGATAACTCCTCTTCACGTGTCCCTGATGTACCTCAATATTTCAGTCATTGGTGAAAAACTTAGGATGACTGCCAATAGCACCAGGATGGGGAAAGAAGACTTACCATGCTAAAAAAATCTTAGTCTTTGGGCAAACAAAAGCAGGAAGCAGCAACTATGCTAGATGTCTTTTCTGGGAGGGACAAAGGCTTAAGAGGTCGTACTAGGTTATCGCAGTTGAATCCCTCTGCTTATCTCTAATTTAGATAAAATGTAGGTACCAAAACCTTTGCTTCTGTCAACATCTTAACTTTCAGAGCTTATAACTAGCCCTAGATCTAAATATGTCTTCATAAGTCTCCTCTTTAACATATATTTTCAACCCAGAGAGAATGAAAGAATGTACAGTTAGGTAGTGTAGATAGTACTCCCCTAAGTATTACATGGTAAGTGCAGGCTCGTGGATATTTATAAAGGAAAAATATCAATTTAAATTTCAGTGATGGCTCTCAGATAACAAGAACACTTTGCAATAAAAGAGCATTTCACAAGATAAAATATGCAAGAGATACAAATGTAACCAAAAATATAAATAACATCAAAAACATGCTAACAAATGGCTTTTAGGTCTGCTGATTGCCTATGACCTCCCACAGCCAACTAGGCTCTAGAAGAGAGCCACAGTTGACACACATCCTTCTTTGTTGGCTGGAAGAAATGCTCTAGAGTTTGTGTCAATCTGACTGCTCATGAGAACATTGACCTACTTCTTTCACATCTTACAAATTTTGCGCTGGTCACTTTATCTCTTCAATCAATTACCAACCAGTCCTTTCTCCTTACCTGGTCTTCCCCTGTTAAAGTCCTCGACAAACTCTATTTACTTCTCTAACTTCCCTAAATTTTCAGGATATCCTTGGGCCTAATATGCATACTTGTAATGACAAGTGATTTTTTTAATAGGCAAGCAATTGCCAAAGGGACAAACATGGATGTCCCCAAGGATATGCAACTTCCTTTAAAAAGTAAAGGAGGTTTAAAACTAAATTTCTAGAAAGCTGGAGGAAAAAAAAAAAAACACAGAGGGAAGACACCTTACATAACATACTAGAATCCATTTAATTTAAGTCTGAATTATGGAATTAAACTAATAAATGTCACTATTTATTCCGAAGATCAGTCAAGTAGGGAATCCTTTTAATATTTCTCTTCTCCATTCACCATGTGATATCCATCTTATGAACTTTGTCTTTACTAAATTACACTAAACAGTAATTTTTGTTTCCAGTTTTTCTAAACAAAGAGAAAATAAAACTTTGGATCAGCAGGTACTGAATTAAAATTTATGAAATTGAAATTTTCATCAGACTTTTAAATATTTTTGAAAATGCTAAGAAGATTCATTGCTACCCTTGAAGAATTTAGTAGTTTGATGTTTTCAGATTTGGAACCATTACTTAAAATATTAGGCAGGCAAAATGGCTTAACTGCTGAGTTGGGACAAGCCACTAGAACCATGGTTAAGTCAGAAGGACCAAGATTTATGATTAGAACTTCTCAGGAAAAAGAAGAAAAAGTGGATCCAGGCAATAGACAGGGTTTAGTGAAAGAAAGAAACCACACTGGGGAGACAAACTCCAGTCACATGTCAGACTTATGGGTGATAAATAAATGAATAGCAATAGGATATATTGGAGTATATGAGGAAGCCATTGGGTTTAAAACTAATTTGGCCTGGCCTGGTTTTTCCAAAAGAGCTTGACATGGCCTGTTGAGTATACATTTCACATCTGCTTTAAACATCTGCAACATCCCAAAGACAAGAATGAGGTCCTTAAAGATAGGGATGTATCTTCACCCATATTGGCATTTCTTTAAGGATAAGCATCTCACCCTAGAAACTAAGGATTAGTTACCAATCTGCTGTGCTCACCTTGTGACCACAGACGTGCTGTGCCAGCAAAGGAATCTTGTGACTGTTGTAAAAGGGACGTTCCTTCCACACGCGACGTATGTGTGGTATTTCTTCCTTGGGGAAGGAAGACCCTGGGCTATAGTCCTCAGACCTGGCTCATAAGAAACTCACCTCAATTTTGATTTATAAATTGATTATGGATTATTTGCATCAACACAGGGAAGGGGAAGAAAAGGCCAAGTAATTAAGCCATTGAATGTCTAACACATAAGCCGAAAGTGTGTCGAGACAACAGTGGAGCTGGTTAAGTGGACTAGTCAAGGGATTGTCCTGCAGGGGAGTGGAGAGAGGGCAGGTCACAACAAATTCAAATGTGGAAAAATTATGTCTAAGCTAAGCATCTAGTGGGACAGCTCAGGACCTCCAGGAAATCTTGTGTTAGGGGGAGATAAGTCAACATCCTCCTCAAAGGATGATTCTTCAGGGAGATTCTCATAAAGCCCCAAAAATCTTGAAAAGAGAGTAGCAAACAAGAATGTCCTCAAGCATTATAAATTAAAAATAAACTAAAAGAATCACAGGTTTAGCTTCATTGGACAGAGATATGCGAGAGGATTCAGGGATAGCACAGCAAGGTTTTCTATTAATTTAAATTAGGTAAAATGAGTAAGAAAATTCATGTCAGAAGGCTCATGAAAGAAAAATGCAGTTTCTGAGCGAAGTCAACACAAGTTTACAATCAGGGCTCAAAGCCTTCTGTGCCTAGTCTCCATGGGGTGCCACCTTAATGCTGTCTGTTCAGTGTCCTATTGTGTTTGAGTTTTGCAAGTTTGCTCTTTAACTGTGAATTTCCTCCTCCTGATTGCACTAAGGCAGAACGTCACGTCTTTTTGAAGTCATTTTTTTGGGTGTATGTTTTAAAGCTAGGTCTGTGTGACATAGAATGTACAGGACATTTTTACCAGTTTGTAGAAAAGCTTTAGCAATCGCATCACATCTATAAGCACTATTAATGCCAACGGAAAGACACTGAGCCTGATGATCCACAAGTATCTGCTAAAATTGCTGGAGCAGAATAGACAATGATGAAGGAAGTGAAACGCGGTATGGAAAACCAGCATGGGGCAAACAAGGTTGAAAAAACATTAGAATGCTTTGGTTTTGAACTTATGTGTCAATGATCTGTAGGATAAATGCATTTTTTAAAAAGCAGTATCAAAGCATGCATGCTGAAACTAGCATTTTAGGGAAAAAAATTTCCTTACGTGGTGAAAATCTTAATTATTTGTTTTTGACTTTTTATTTGTTCATGTTTTTTGTTTGCATTCTAGTGAAAAGATTAACACAACCACAATTGGTAGGATATGTAATAGATAACCATTAAAGTGGAAGAATTTTCTGTTTCCAAGCCACTATGAGCACAATTCATAATTGTTAGTAGGTTAAATAAATACCACAGAAGCATCAAGATTGATAATGTAAAAGTTCAGATGAATTAAAGAGATAAAGTAATTTTAAGAATACTGTAAATTTTCTGGGAAAAAACATATACATCCATATAATTTTCATTCATGATGATTGATCTGGGAGTAAAATCAATACAAAAATATTAAAGAAAAATATCAATATATATCTAAGTTTAAAAAAATGAATAAATATAAATAAAATTAAGATGCAAATGATAAACCCTGTGAAAAAATACTTGCAATATAGGTGGCAAAGCATTATTCTTCTTAATAGAAAAAGTCTTAAAATGCTATCGAAAAAACAGAAATGAGAAAAAAATGCAAAAGATTTGAAAAGTGAATTTCCAAAAGAGAAATACAAATAATCTACTAAAATGTGAAAAATTTCTTTATCTTTTCTTGCAACCAAAGAAGTGCAAAGCAAAATCTGAGGTAACATTTTGATTTGAAATTAGCAAATATTTAAATATATAGTAATATGCAGTGTACAAGAGGGAATAGAGATTATGGACCTCTTGCATACTTTTGGTGGGAGCATAAATTGGCGCATATTTTTTACAATTTCTCAATCTGTATTGATTCTTAAGTATTCATGGCCTTCAGTCTTATAATTCAATTTATAGAAATTTAACTAGAGGGTAATTCATCAGAATGTGATTAGCAGAGGAAACCATTGCATGTAATCCACGCACCCAGTGTGTAGAGGAGTACTAAATAAACTATATCCATAGAATGGTATGTTATATACACTTTTAAAAATTTAAATATTCAATTTCCTATTTTTAGATAACAAAACAAAGATTGAATTTCCCCTTTCTCTCTTTGGATATCACATTGTGAAGTAAAAGATAACAGAAAGATAAAATTCAGTCTGTGAAGTCAAAAGATATCTGTAACTCTAAATACAACGGAGGTCAAGGAAGAGTGCACAAAGTTGCTGGGAGAGGATATCAAGACTGCAAATGCCAGACAAAGCCAGAAAAGCGTAGTTTTCGAAAGTAAGTGGCATAGACTACTGGGAGAAATCAGCAAATCTGTTATTCACAAAATAAACACAATTTGGTGGCATGAAACTTCCTGGCCCTAGACTGACAAGTTGATGCCAGAGAGGTCAACTTGAATGAGAAGTTGCAGTGGCAAGACAATTTGCAGGAAGCAATCTCTCAGCAAAGAAGAGCAAAAGGGAGATATTCTGCATTGTTGGCAAGCCCACAGCTTATGATCTCTGTGGGCCAGCTGAAAATAACAGACAAAAGAATTTACTCACACCTACCCCTGCTACAAAGGAAACTTCACTACAAACCAAAATAAATAGCTGGTAGTGTGAAACACAGTTCTACCCTGACCTCCATGTGATCCCCCTGAAAATACTGATCCAAGAATTTACTTCAATCAAATGTGTGTAAAATTTTAAAAGCAAACAGCCCAGAAGCTATATGTTGTAACACAAGAGAACTACAAGTGGTACAAGAAAAATAAATTTCAGAAGAATAAACAAGAAAAAAATATTGCCACAGAAGAGGTGAAAATTGTAATCAAATACAGTGTAACAAATTAACGTTTTAAATAACAAATCATGTTTTAAAAACAAAATATCTTGGGGCCAGCCCTGTGGCCTAGTGGTTAATTTTGACATGCTCCACTTCAGCAGCCTGGGTTTGGTTCCTAGGCACGGACCTACACAACTCATCAGCAGCTATGCTGTGGCAGCAATCCACATACAAAATAGAGGAAGACTGGCACTGATGTTAGCTCAGGGTGAATCTTCCTCAGCAAAAAAAAGAAAAAAAAAAGAAAAGAAAAGAAACAAAAAGAAACAAAAAAAAATCCTCAAAGCAGATAATAGAGTTCAGAAGATACAGTGAAAGAACAGAAGTAAAACCGATAGCAAAAACATGAGTTGGTAGAGATAAGGAAAGAAGTAAGAGGTAAAAATAAACTATTATAGAAATGAAGCTCTCACCAGAAGCAGCACGGAAGAGAAAGATACAACTGAAGCAAGATAGGGGAGTAGGAAGACCTGTATCCTCCTTTCTCAACCAAACATACCGATTCAACAAAACTTTATAGACAAATTTCCTTTGGTGAGAAATCCAGAAATTAAAAGACTCTTGTACCCCAGAAGAATGCAAAACCAGATTCACCAAAGCTGTTAGGGAGATGTGGGACACCCTCTTACCAGAATCCCTACCCCTGGCACAGCACCATACCATCAGGAAGAGACTCCCAGCACCCGGCTTCACCCAGGGGAGAGACGGGGTTGGTTTGTGCATCCAGTAGCCAACTTTTCCAAGGGAGCTCCGTAGAGGACTGGCTTTTGTCTTGTCACTCTTGGATCTCTTGCCTCTTGGTCTCTTGACACTCTTGGATCTCCCTCTGGACCACTTCAGGGAGAATGGAGATAGTGGCATGAACCAATAGACACTATAGATCCTCCCTGCTGTTCAACACAGAGCAACTGGACCAAAAAGCCCAGCTCTCAGCTTGCCTTTGAGAAGGAAAAGAGTTTATCCATGCATCCAACACCCCAACTTCAATGGGGCTGCCCAAAGAACTGGCATCTGTCTTGCCAGTCTTGGAGCTCTTACAGGTGCAGCATAGTCCAGCTGCCTGGAGGAGAATGGACATGACAGTTTGGTTTGGGAAATTCCATAGCTCCCCCACTCCCCAGATCAGCACAGAGTGAGCAGACAAAAGCCACAGCTGCCTACTTCTCCCTGGGGAGAGAACGGGTTGGTAGAAGCCCCTAGAATCACTGGCTGGGCTGATTAGTGGGTGACTTCCTTTGTAGAGGGCCAGTCTGTGAAGCTTGGGAGAGATGCCTGCTTAGTCTACCATGCAGACACCAATGCAGAGAGTCAAGAAAACGAAGAATCAGGCAAAGTTGTTCCAAACAGAGGAACAAGATAGATCTCCAGAAACTGATCCTAAGGAAATCGAGTTATATGATTTACCCAATAAAGAGTTGAAAATAACTGTCATAAAGATGCTCACTGAAGTCAAGAGAATAATGCAGGGACAAAGTGAGTATTTCAATGAAGAGATAGAAAACATAAAATTGACCAAACAGAAATCATGGAGCCAAAGCACACCATAACTGAATTGAAAAATTCACTACAGAGGTTGACAACAGACTAAATCAGGCAGAAGAAAGGATCGGCAAATTTAAGGACAGATCGTTGGAAATAATTCCATCAGAGGAGTAAAAATTTTAAGAGAAAGAAAAAGAGTAAAGAAAGCTTAAGGAATTTATGGGACACCATTAGACAAATAAATGTATGCATTTGAGGCAAGGAAAGATTCTACCCAGAGACTCGGGGAGAGCATGGCCCTGCCAACATCGTGATTTCAGACATCTAGGTTCCAGAACTGGGAGGCAATAAATTTCTGCTGTTGAGGAAAAAAAAAAAAAAAGACATGCTTGAGATCACAGCGAGGAAAGACTTGGGAAAGGAAAGCTAATAAAAGTCAAAATAAACACAGATTCAAAAGAAAGTGACAGCTGACGAAGAACATGGAACAAATGGAATTTTTAAATATTAAATATATTCCTAAAATATTATTTAAATTTCTTTCAGAAAGAAAAGATGACCTGAATATATAGATTGGAACATTATATCATATCTTGGAAAAAGCTGATCTGGAGTCATTAATATTGAGCCACATACTGGTAAAATTTCTGGATTTCAAAAAGAGAGAAAACAATCACCAACATTTAATTTCAGAAAGAGTAAAAACCTGAATAGTTGTATAACCATTTAAGAGAGTAAAAAAGGGCCAGCCCGGTGGCGCAGTGGTTAAGTGAGTACATTCTGCTTCGGCAGCTCGGGGTTCATCAGTTCAGATCCAGGGTGCAGACATGGCACCACTTGGCACACCATGCTGTGGTAGGCATCCCACATATAGAGTAGAGGAAGATGGGCATGGATGTTAGCTCAGGGCGAGTCTTCCTCAGCAAAAAGAGGAGGACTGGCAGCAGTTAGCTCAGGGCTAATCTTCCTCAAAAAAAAAAAAAAAGAGAGAGAGGGAGTAAAAAAGCCTTTATTTTGCAAAGAAACTGGTCCAAGTAGGGTTACAAATGGATTTTACTGAACTTCAAATGACCAGCTAATTCTTATGTCTATGAACACATTCAGAACAGGAAAAGCAGTGGAAAGATTCCAAGCTCATCGTAAGGGACTAAAAGAAATCTGATTTCAAAAGCTATTAAATACACAACCTAATCACACATTTACAAGCCAAAATAAAATATTAATAAATTAAATATAAACGTATTTAAAGAATAAAACACTATAATCAATATAGTAAACCTAGATATATGGAAGATTATACTAGGAAATCTATTAAAATTTTTGACATTAGTTGATTAAAGGAGAAAAATAAATAGATAGGGAAAAAAGGGCAAACCTATTTCTGATTTTAAAATGAACAGAAAGTAAGTAGGATCGATAAAGGTTATCTATAGAAAGCTAGAATGGAAACACTGTAACCTGAAAGAAGTAAGAAGTAATCCTGTGAAAATTGGGATTATCAATGCCATCATTCACTATTTTAACAGCGGTTTTAGAAATCACAATAAAACTTGAAAAATAAATTAACATGCTTCTTAAAAAGAAAGACCTTTCATTATTACAATCAACTCAGGTAGATTAAAAAGCTCAAAAACTCATGAAAACGTAAACAGATTCACAAATCATCTGTGAACTGCAAAATAGAATAACAGAAAAATTGTAACAGAAAAAATTTTCATAGATAGAAGAGAAGAAATATTTTCTGAAATAAAGCAAAAATTTAATGTGTGTGTCAAAGGGAACAGAATCTCTGGAAATATTTATGCCCAACAAGCAGCTTTATGACCTTGCCTGGCAATGTTACTGGATTAGTATGTTAAATAATCAAGTCACCAATAGGAGGAAAAAAATGAAAAATGAAACAAAATAATCAAGAGCACAAAAAAAAGACATAGAAGAATCAATAACATAATAAGATAATTCATATATATGTGTGTGCATGTATGAATATATTCTATATTGTAAAACCAGAGAAATGTGTGATCCTTTAAAAATACAAAAATTTTGATTAAACTAAAGAATTGACTTTCAAAATTTGAAAAATAGCTACTTCCTCTAATTTTCAAAAAGTGAACATCTAAAAAGAAATAAGCCTATCCCTTCATTTCCAAACGGCTTACAGATGCTCTCAGGTGCTCTCTCCTTAGCTCTAGCAAGCTCAGTAAACCTTTTTTTTTTATTTTTTTCTGACAACACGTGTATTTCTGGTGGTCTTTGGCTGTTGGATTTTAAAGTCTGCCTCAGAGAAGTTGTTAAAAAGATTTATGTACATCCTTAATATGGAATCCTCTGCAACTTTAATAACATGGACACATCTCCAAGACATATTTTTACATGAAAAGGCAAGTTGCAGAGCCATATGAAAGCATGTTCCAATTCATATTTTAAAAATAATTACGTATGTAAAAGAATTCGTGCAAGTAAATACATTGAAAAAGTACTCAAATTTGAATATCAAATTATTCATGGGGAAGAGAAGAGTAGGGATTTGAATAAAACTTAGATGTTTTATTCCATGTATTTCTGAGATGTTTGGATCTTTCAATAAAAGTATTTTCATGCACTCTGTGTTTAAAAATCAAAATAGGTTTTTGAAAGGATGATCTGACAAAGACCTAAGTTAGACATCCATGTGCCAACTACTTTAATGAATTGTTAACTAAGTTGTTTATGCAATTTTCCCTGGTAAATACGTATTTTTTGCAAAAGTGGAATAAACAATAATCTGTAAATTCAAAAAGAAGGGGATAATACTTGATACCAAAAGCATTTGCCCGATCTACTAATTGATGGCTGAAAGGATACATGCCTTTAATTTAAACTTTTGATATCATTAAAATGTATAATGCCCTAAGGGACATAGCATTACTTTACGTAATTTTTTTTTTTTTTTTGAGGAAGATTAGCCCTGAGCTAACTACTGCCAGTCCTCCTCTTTTTTGCTGAGGAAGCCTGGCCCTGAGCTAACATCCGTGCCCATCTTCCTCTACTTTATCTGTGGGATGCCTACCACAGCATGGCGTGCCAAGCGGCGCCATGTCCACACCTGGGATTGGAACCGGCGAACCCCGGGCCACCGAGAAGTGGAACGTGCAAACTTAACCGCTGCTCCACGGGGTGGGCCCCACCGTAATTATTAATTGTATTTAAAGGTGAGAAATTTTTGATCCCTTTCTTAGGAAAGGGAAGACCCTGGAAAAATTTGAAATAGACAATGAGAACATCTAAAGGAAGGGAGGGAGAATTCCAGGTCTGGAAATACCAAACGTAAGCTCATGGACTTGACAAAAATTCCTAGGGGCTGAGTCTTAAATTAACACAATCGGTAGGTCTTCATTAAAATATCAGAGAAGGAATATGAATGCGACTAATGCAGGAGAAAGGTCTTGAACTCATTGGCTGCTTTTAATATTTTAACATATAAAACTGAGAATTTGAATTTGGCATGCTTAAGTCAAAAGAGGAAGAAATAAGGAGGAACAGTGACATCAACGCTGATGGTACAGCAGACTTCAATATGACCCTGACGCCCAGTCCTTCTCTATCACTTAACGCGTTTTTAATTTCAGATGAATATTTTCCAAGCAATTTAGACTCGATTTGACACATAGCTAAAGACTGGAGATTTAAAATATCCCAGGACCAACTGCCCAAGCATCCCAGTCTCCATAACAAAATAATATTATGAAACTATGATGTTAAATTTAAATCCAATATAATTGTCTTTGGATAAAGATCTAGACCAAAAATAATTAAGTGCAAGTTTACTTTCAATGTAAAACAAAAAGAAAGCCTGTCCAGGCTAGATTATCAAACAGAAATTCATGATAGTCATAACGCAGTGTTATAGGGGGTCTTAGAAATGGTTCACCTAAGTATTGCCCTACTGATATATTTTCATTTTCTAAGAGAAGTGAAATATACTTTTTTAAAGGAACAGATTTTATTTTCTTTAGGGGAGGTGTCTATTAAAAACAGAGCATTCTTCTCACTAATCTAAACACACTCCTGCTTTTTAAAATAATATATTTGGAGAAATATTGACATAGAAGGGCAAGGAAGGCGAACAGGAAATTTAATCACAGAATGGGGAGGCTAACTATGGTCTCTTTCAACCCCAAGAGTCCGATTCCAAACAAATGAGGCTGCAGTTAAAATGCAGACATTGAATGAAAATCAACTGCTAGCATCAGACAAGCCTTATAAGCTGGGTTTTGGTTTATATTCCCTTTGATTCAATTTAATCATGAACGAGATTGAGTTTTGAATAAAAAATTAATAAAAGCCTATTGAAAAACAAATGGTTTTATTCAGGAGAGATAATTCACAACCGGGAACTAAAAGGGCTCTGTAATATAGCACCATCTCTGCATCTCACAGCCACCCAGAGAAGCACTTTCAGCTCTCTCATGCTCACCTCCTCTCACTTGCTACTATATATCATGCTCAACGTTTTAAGCAAATAATTATTATTTGAAACTCATTGGCTTCTGGTGACAGATCATTGGCTTTTTAAAAGAAATTAATATTTATTTTTATGCCTATTGTCCCTAGTTTCATTTTTATAACTTTTTATTTTGATACAATTTCAAACTTTTCAAAATTATGTTGAATAGTACAAGGAAGTCCATATAGCCTTTACTCTTAATCAGATTCAACAACTCTACGATTTACCCTACTTCTTGCTTTATCATTCTCTGTAAACACACACACAAACATACACACACACACACACACACACACACACACACACACACACACGTTTTCTTTTCCTGTACCATTTGAGAGTTTACTGGAGATATCTTGCTTCTTTATTCCTAAATATTTCAGCAGGTATTTTCCAAAAACAAGACACTCTTTTACATAACCACAGTAGAATTATCAAAATTAAGAAATATTATTATCTAACCCAAAGTCTGTATTCAAATTTGTCAATGTCTCAACAGTGTCTTTTTAACTTTTTTTCTGAGTCCAGGACCCAGTTCAGATCATGCCTTGTATTCAGTTGATATATCTCCTTAGTCTTTAACTAAGAGTTCCTCGCCTTTTGTCTTGATTTTGGTATTTTTGAAGAATACAGGCCAGCAATTTTACAGACTATCTTTCAATTTGCTTTTGTCTGATGCCTCCTCAAGTCTAGACTGAGGTCATGCATTCCTAAAAGAAACACTACAGTGCATCCTATTAAGAGGCGTTTAATGTTAGTTTTTCCCAATATTGGTGATACTAACTTTGACTGTCTGGTTAAGATAGTGTCTACAAGATTTTTCTGATGCAATATTACTATTTTTCTTTTTGTAATCGATAAGTAATTTGAATGTGAGCTATGCTTTGAAACAATGGAAATATCCTCTTCTTTCTCAAATTTCCACCAACTATTATTAGCATTCATTGATTTTCTAACTCTGTCTTCTCGTAATTATTAGTTGGCTTCCTATGGTAAAGAATAACGTTCCCTTCACACTCATTCATTCTTTCATTCACTTATTCATTTATTTACTATATCAATATGGGCTCATTAATTCTTATTCTATTCATTACTATCATTTCTGATACTATTTTCTTTACTAGTCATTTAATTATTTAATTCATTATCATTATCAATACTTCCATTGATACTCTCACTGCTATCATTGATTTTGATGCTCAGTTTTCTATATTTGGTCAGTGGGAGACTTTGAGGTTGACTCCAGCATTGCTTTGATATGCTACCATCTTTCTTTCTTGTGCAAGATAATGTTCTAAGATTAGCTTGTACTTTGTCGATTCCAGCCCTGGAATTAATCTATTTTTCAAGGAGCCCTGATACTTTTTATTGGTGTGTGGTATTTAGAAACCAAGGTCCAGTCATTAAATGAGCTCCTAGTTACTGGAATGTCATTACTTCTAGGCTATCTTAGCAGACAATGCTAGGATATATATGCTAATTTGTGCATATACACATATGTCTATAATTGTTTCTCAATCTATCTATATCTATAAATATATAGATACAGATATAAATGTAGATATAGATATATATAATGTGTACATATATATAGTAGATGTAGTTCATACTGATAAATCCAAATCCAATCCTAAACCACAGGTTCTATTCTTATCTTCCGATTTTTCCTTTTTGTATTTTTGAAATTTTTCATTTTTCATTTTGTGTTTTCCTTCCTTCTCATTGAGAAACTCAACTCACATTATTCTCAAAATAATTACTCATTTTCTCAAGCCTAAGATGCACAGAGAATAGTTTCAATGTTATTAATCTATACCCCTGAAAAAAATAAGTATGTTAACTAGGGTTCAAAATTTATTATAGTCCCTTTGTGGAGATGAGGGGATAAAACATACATTCAGAAGAATGCACTTATCTTAAATGTATAACTTAGTGAGTTTTGGCAAATGCACACTCCCATGTAACTGCCGTACCCTCACAAGATGTAGAGCATGTCCATTACTCCAAAAAGTTCCCCAGCACCCTTCCCATACAATCCTCCCTCCCACTAGGCAATATAAATTAGTTTGTCTGCTATGGAAATTCATATAAATGGAATCATACTTTATGTACTATTTTGTGTCTAACATCTTTTTGCTTATCATAATATCTATGAGATTCATGCATGTTATTTTACTTAGTAGTTTTATTTTACTTTATTTTTTTATTGCTGGGTAATATTTCTCTCCATATAAATATACTACAATCTCTTATACCCTGTTTTTTTATCCTATAAATAAATAGTTTAGATATTTTAATTTTTTTACTATTATGAATAAAGTTTCTATGAATATTATTGAGTAGTCTGTTTGTGGTCATTTATTGTCATTTATATTAGATCAGTGCAGTCAGTTCTGCTATAATGTCACATGTGTGCTCTTAAAAATTACCATGCTGTGAAAAATTGTGCAGTAAAAAACACAGGTCTTATGCAGAAAATGAGGTTAGAAGCACAACACTTAAAATCTTTCTCAGGGAAATATAAATAAAAAGGAAGAAACCTTATGAAAATGGTTATAGTTTTACACACATTTAATGATTAAGAATACAAATACTACAATAAGTATGGCAGTTTACCATGAAAAAGATTAAGTTGGCTTGCAGAATTGGGCATTGAAGGGTTGCAACTTGAGAGTTATTTTGAGTGATGGAAAGAGAATTATCCACAATGAGAAGAAAAGCTGTAATACCAGATGTAGATGGGTGTGGCTCACAACATGCTGAAGAATTGTGAAGTAGCTGGTACATGTCTGAGAGGTGTGAATATGCGTATTTATATATTTCTACACTGCTCAGTTCAGCTGAAGTTAGTGTTTTCTGCATTCACTGTTTCTTATGGAAAAAACTGCACATAAACAAGTAAAATATGTGAGTTATCCTCAAGTTATTCCCTAATACATCACTTGCATTGAATTCAATTTTCATTTTTAAAACAAGGATTATAGCAGAACTGACTGTACCTAGAAATGCATTTGCTGAGTCCTAAGGTATGTATGTTTAACTTTATAAGAAACTGCCATATTGTTACCCATATTGTTTGTACTGTTTTAGGTTCCCACCAACATTGATTTTATTGGTTTATGCTCTCATCATTTTATTCTTTCTACTTATTTTGAGTTTAATTCTCTCTTCTCTTTCTAGTTTCTTAAGTTGGAAATTCAGATAATTCATTTTGAACTTAATTAAATGCCATAAATTTCCTTGTAAATACTGCTTAAGCAACTCCCTACATATTGTCATACATTGCACTTTCTGTATCATTCATTTTTAAATCTTTTCTAATTTCCTTTTTGGTTTTTTTGGAGCAATCTATTACTTATAAGTATGTTGTTTAATCTTCAACTTAAGAACAGTTCCAAATATGGTAGTATTGATTTACATTTTGGTTTTGGTCATATATCATATGTGTAAGATTTCAATATTTTGAAAAATATTGAGACTTTTTTTAGAGCTCAAAATGTGATCTATCTTGGTGAAAGCTCCTTTTACACTGAATACGCTTGTATATATAAATTTTGCGATGTCATATACTATTAATATAATTAAGATCAAGGTGCTTGAAGGTTTGCTCACATCTATACCACTACTGACTTTTTGCCTGTTTTTTTCTAATAATTACTGTCTGTTGGGTTGGATAATGTATTTTGATCCAGCTTCAAGTTAACTGATCCTCTCTTCTGCTGTCTCCAATTTACAAGTAAAGTCATCCTATGAAATTTTCATTATCATCTTTGCACCAAGTTCTAGATTTTCCATTTGGTTCTCTTTTATAATTTTTATTTCTCTGCTAAAATTCTGTATCTGTTTTATCATTATGAGTGTATTTTCCTTTAAGTCCTTGAACATATTTGTAATAGCTGTTTTAAAATTTTTTCTGCTAATTCCAACATCTTGATTATCCATAATCAGTTTCTATTCACTGCTTTTCTCTTGACTATGAATGACATTTTCTCATTTCTTCCAAAGTCTAATGATGTTTGATTGTATACTGAACATTGCGATACTATATTGAGGAGACTCTGGATTCTATTATCATACCATGAAAGTATTGTTTCTTTCCTATCAGTCAGTCAAATTGAATGGACTCAAACTTTAAACTCTCTTCCTCTTGGAGGGGGCAGCAGCTGAACTCTTTTCCCATTTCTTCCAGCCTGCCCACTGCTGCTTTTTGCCAGTAAGTTAGAGTGTTCCTTGAGGGTTTGAGTATATTTAGGTGAAGATTATATCAGATTTTGGAGCTGTCCTTTCTCCAGGTCCCTCATTTCCAGCATTTTCCTCCTTACATTTTAGCTGCCCTAAAAGCCCCAAACTCCGTCCAAAAGCCATTAAGATTGAAGCCTTGTGCTTCAGTTCTGGCCTCCATCAAATGAAAATCTATTACCCATGTAATTCCTTTGTCTCAAGTCTCAACCTCCACCAGTTTCTACTTGTTTCAATCACTCCCCTATACCTTCAAACACCTGCTGTTGTTCTTACTTTGCTCAGAGTTTATAATTGTTGTCTTCAAGAGCCTTGGTCAGACACAAGTTAATCCACTATTGGAATCAAATCTTCTACTGATTGAATTTTAACTTATTTGTTACTTTAACTACAAATATCTACTATATTCCCACTATGTTTCAGATATTGTTCTGGGCACTAAGGATACAAAGACTATAAGACTATAACTTGGCTCTTTATAGGAACAAAGTCATAGTATAGAACAATTATTCTGAAATAGTGCTATAAGGTAAGTTCAGGAAGTTCTGTGGCAGCACAAAAAAAGAGAACTTATAGAGGCTAGCCCCATGGCCTAGTGGTTAGGTTCAGCATACTTCGCTTCAGCAGCCCAGGTTCGGTTCCTGGGCACAGACCTACACCTCTAGTCAGCAGCCATGTTGTGGCAGCAACTCACATACAAAATAGAGGAAGATTGGAACAGATGTTAGCTCAGGGTGAATCTTCCTCAGAAAAAAAAAGGGAGAACTTGTAGCTCTTATCTTTCCCCAAGTCCAGTAACACATTCCTACTTGAGATTATTTAATGTCATGAAGTTTTATGAGTATCTTAATTATTCAATAATGACTGCAAAGTCTGCTAGCATTGAACTGATCAGGATGGTTTTTCAAAAATGTTTAAATACATGAATTTGAGAAGTTGTTATGATCAAGGGTGGGGTTTTTTGGTTTAATAACTAGTCACATTAATGATCTGGGTTGTGAGCATCATAGATGTGCACTGTAACTATTTTAGAACACACTGCTATTATAAAGCAAAGAAAATAAAAACTGCTTAAACATCCAACAAATTTAGACCCAATAAAAAACTCTTAAAAGAAAACTTAGCAGATTCTTATTTATAACCCAGAGATTAAAATGATCTTTCCAGACCAAGAAATAAAATACAGACGCTATAAAAATATTTTTATGCAAAAACATATTAAGGCTGATAGACATAGACCAGTTTAGAAACAACTGAAATGTAGATGATAGATAAAAGACTAAACATCTGTAATGCATAAAGAAATTTTTGTGGGGCCGGCCCTGTGGTGCAGCGGTTAAGTTTGCACATTCCACTTCGGCAGCCAGGGGTTCGCCGGTTCAGATCCCAGGTGCGGACATGGCCCCACTTGGTAAGCCATGCTGTGGTAGGCATCCCATGTATAAAGTAGAGGAAGATGGGCATGGATGTTAGCTCAGGGCCAGTCTTCCTCAGCAAAAAGAGGAGGATTGGCAGCAGATGTTAGCTCAGGGCTAATGTTCCTCAAAAAATAAAAGGAAATTTTGTAAAATGGTTATAAACGTTTAGTAACCTCAAAGACACAAATGAAAAGGATACAAGTAGGCAATTCACAGAAGAGCAAGTCTAAGTGGCTGACAAACATATGAAAGCATACTTAATCTTTATAAATATCAGGAAAATATGAATTAAGTAAAAATGATAATACCCAATGCTGAAAGAAATCAAAATGAAAGAAGTACTCTCATACATTGTTGCAGCAATTTTGGAAAGGAATACTGCAATATCTGGTAAAATTCAAAATGTACATGCCCCTCATTCTGGCAATCCAATTCCTGGGATTTGTCTTATAGAAATAAAAGCACCAGTAGGCAATGACAGATACACGAAGGGGTTCATCACAGTACAGGTCTATTAAAAAACATAATAATTCAGGGATTCTCTTCTTTAAACTCAGAACACTCGTTACTGCCATCAGAGTTAGTGGTTTAGTAGTGTTAGCCTCGAAGCTCTCAATTCGAAGTCTTACTCAGTTGACCCAATGCATAAAGAAAACCCAATACACAAGGCAGATGGCATGAGATGGCTCGTTGCATAGGTTGAAGCCAAGTAGAGGAAGAAGAGCAAGGCAGCAAAGCCTCCACTTGTTCTATGATAACTTGGAGAGGTCTGGGAGGAGCTCTAGCTGAAATCCATTACTCTAGCTCATCATCCCCTAAATTAACTTCAACTGGTTTCTTCTGTATTTCTACTATCCTTAGTGTATCTTCAATTCCTCTTGGTTAGGAGCGAAGTTCCCCTCCCCACCTGGGACTTATCACAGTGCTTGCTGCTGTAGGTAATATTAATAAACGTGGGTTGTTTGTTCAGCTGACTAACTTTATCATCCACGCTATCGTCTGAGATACTCAGCTTTGAAATATGTTTGATGCTTTTTAAAACTAAATGAGCAACAATTGCCAGTGAATGTTGAGGTGAGCTCTTCAAATGCACTTAGATATCTGAATACAGAAAACTTTCGACAATTTTACACCATCAACAGGAAAAGCTGTCTGCAAATCTTTGTGAAAATATAAAAGGATAGTACTCAGTGAAGTTCTGTGATAGTTTTTTTTAAATCTCAAAAAAACTTTTTTTAGTATTCTTAAAATAGTCTAATTTCTCTTGTTGTTTTTCCCCATTATTAGGTCAATGAAGAATAACAATATTTAAAAGATGCAGTCCTTTGAAAAGGCTTCACGAAAAAACCGTTAAATAAAAAGACTTTAGCCAAACATACTGACAAGATTATAATAGCTCTCATAATCTAACTTTCATTTACTCTGTAATTACCCACGAAAAGGTGCAGAAGTATAATTCACTGACTTTGCAGAATCGCAAACAAAGGGGTATATGATGAAATCATGAAATAGGAGGTAAAATTAATCCCCGTTACTCTTGCTCTTTCTGATGCCACCAACACTATGGAGAGCGAAGGCAGAATGCCATTCACAGCTTCATTCTTTACATACCCTTTTCAGCAATACCGTTTCCCTTACCTGCTCTGTGAAACAATTGTTCTTTTCTTCCTAATAGGGTAAAGAATGCTTGTGAATTCATTGCAAACCACAGACAGCACAAAAAAAGATTAAAATTTCAGTAGCACCATTGCAATACTCTGCAGTGCAATACAAAACTTTGGGAAAAACAAGAAGACTTAGAATTAATTAACTGATGATCTTACACCTTAGAATAATTAATGATTGAATTCAAATTAATCCATCATCCAGAAAGATTCTTATTCTTTCACAATTATATTATCACATATTAAATTTCAGTTAGCTAAAAATTCTGGAAGATATGAAGAGGGTTCAGTGAATATGTTTTT
This sequence comes from Equus quagga, assembly GCF_021613505.1. NCBI lineage: Eukaryota > Metazoa > Chordata > Mammalia > Perissodactyla > Equidae > Equus > Equus quagga. The sequence goes on along the minus strand of NC_060272.1, from coordinate 47,834,039 downwards.
GCTGATTTTCATGTCTAGATGAGACTGTGCTCAAAAAAATTTTAATGAAAAAACCCAACTCAATTTACTTTTCAAATATTTCAAACATTCAGAAATGTCACACAAGACAATAGTTTTGACTTTCTGAATCTGTTGCTTCACAAAACGAGAGAAATAACATCTATACCATAGGATTGTTAAAAATAGTGAGCGAGACTGTGCATGTCCAATATCTAACTCTGTTTAAACCACAGTAAGTGATCATCAAGTTTTAATTCCCTTTATATAATTCAGGTAGTCTGTTTGCAAGACTATAGTGAATATAATAATAAAAATAGTAAATTATAAAAACAGTATTACAAATATAAAGCCTACACAAGCTAAGCATGGAAATAGTTATAAAAATAACTTCTTGAGCCATTGAAACTTGGAAGTACTCATATAGGGATCTACCCAGGAAATATGAAATCTGTATCTCTACCCATGGGTGATCTGATTTCTGCTCAGATCCCAAGCACTAAATATTCTCCCAATTAAAAGTGAGGAATCATGCCGTCATTCTTATTGCACAGGAACAGAAGGGACAGTAGCAAAAAAGAAAGGCAACTGGCTAGAAAAACAAGCAGTTAAATTAAGCATTGGTGCTTTGACCAAATGTGCACTCCCAGCTCTCTCCTTCTCCATCAGAATATTTAATAATGGGAGGGAAAGGGAGGAAAGATACAAGGAAGTTACATCTTTTCGTTTTGTGTATTAAGGTTTTCTAGGATTTCAACAACAACAACAAATCAGATATGCTTGGTAAAATTAACTAATAAAAGATAATTTGGAGAATTTTTATGGCATTCTTAAGCTTTTATTTTATATTATTTGCTTATAACTTTTTTGAGACATGGACTTATAGAAAAATATAATGAAAGCTATGAACCCTCTTTCATAAAAGGAAAAGAATATCATATAGGTTCAGTACACTCATAGACCCTCTAAAGTCCATCCATAGACTCTCATTGTATTGTCCTCAGTTAATGAGCCATTGATGTATAGGAAGTAATTCAAATATTGATGATATCGTCATGGGAAAAAAAGACTTATTTCAGAGTTCCCTAATTTTCACACTTGAGAATCTGAGGTCCATGAAATACAGATTGTTTTTACGTCATTTTTCATTTTAAAAATATTACTTTGGCTCCAAATAAGTGTTAGTAATTTCTAAATAAGTTCTTGTTGATTGAATAAATGAATGAATTAATACACATCACTCTATTTTTTATTGACTCAAGTTTCAGATAATTGTCTTTTGTTATGGATTATAACAAAAACTTAAAATTATTATCCAAATCAGCACTTTAAAAGGACTAGCAATGGAACATCGTGACCTTTATCAAATTTGTTTTCTGTGACCTTTGAGTGAACACGTAAGTGACAACCAAACATTTTCTGCAAATAGTTATACAAGGAAGTGACATTTCTCGTAGACAGTGGTAGTGTGTGCATAATGTGGCATTAACAGAGGAAGAGCACCTGATTTCACAGGACAAGAAGAAGAATGAGTCCAGGCTAAAATAAACTCAAAGCATTGTCCCAGTTCTGCTCATACATTATACAACAATTCTTTAGCGAAAAGAAATTAGAAGTCTATATGAGAACCCCACTTTGTGCATAGACACAGACACAGACATAGACAGAAACTTAGACATATACTTGTACACATGTGCACACACACATGATTATGCCAGTGTCTGCAAAAGTCACTCTTCTGTATCTCTTGGAAATTATTTTTAAAAGAGAGAATAACTGGAGGATGTAAGAAGAGCTATGAGACAAAATAAACGATGGAGGAAAAGAAGAGCTTGTGGCAATAAAACTTTGAAAGAGAAAATAATGGGAGGAAAAACCGAGCTTGAGATGTGTACTTTTGCCAAATATCTGAGGAAGGATGGCATCTGGCTAGAGAGGCTATCTAGCAGTGCTGAAATAGGATAACATTGTACATTGAGGAAGGGCTTGTAAATACCTATTTGGAATATGCAAGTATGTTAATAAGAGTTATCCAAAGCCCTTTGTGTGTAAGTATCCAAAAGACACTCTGTTCCAGAAAACAGGGACTCCCAGAGGCCGGTCCTTACTGGCAAGACCCAGGACACAGATGTTAATACTTCCATGTAATAAAAACTAAGAAGGCTTGAGATGTTTTGATGTGGAAATAGAAACAAAACAAAACAACACAGGCTTTGATTCTGCAGAGGAAAGCAAAACAAATTATAAGTGTCTCATAAATACAGAAAAGGAAGATCTTGAAAAGTTTCCAGCAAGTGTGGAATAGTAAACAAAAATTGTATATGATAATTATTAATATTTATTTATATTCTTTATTAGGTAAAACACTTTTTTCTTAGAAAAATCATTTTAGGGGCCAGCCCAGTGGTGAAGTGGTTAAGTTTGTGTGTGCACTCTGCTTCTGCAGCCTGGGGTTTGCGGGTTCAGATTCTGGGCACAGATGGACATATCATCAAGCCATGCTGTGGAGGTGTCCTACATACACAATAGAGAAAGACTGGCACAGATGTTAGCTCAGGGCCACTCTTCCTCAACCAAAAAACAAAGAAGAAGATTGGCAACAGGTGTTAGCTCAGGGCCAATCTTCCCCACCAAAAAAATAAAAATCATTTTATACGTATTATCCTCTTGGCCCTACATTTCCCATAATGTTTAAATTCCTTAATTCCCAATTCTGCCACCACCAGTAGTTGGATTGATGACTTGGGAAAGGATGGTCAACTATTAATAATTAATTCCTGGTCTGGGACAATGTTGCCTCACTATGTATTTCAAGATTCTAGAGGGGCCGGCCCCATGGCTGAGTGGTTAAGTTCACGACTTCCACTTCGGTGGCCCAGGGTTTCAGTGGTTCGGATCCTGGGCATAGACATGGCACTACTCATCAGACCATGTTGAGGTGGCATCCCACATGCCACAACTAGAAGGACCCACAACTAAAAGTATACAACTATCTACTGGGGGGAATTTGGGGAGAAAAAAAAAAAGATTCTAGAGCGTAAGATGGGAAAAATTATGGATGTCTTGGTTGGCACTCTAGTTCAAATAGAAAAAGAATGGAGGGTCATGGAGGATGGGGTACACAAGCTCTCAATGGGCCAAGAATTGTCTGTAACCAATACATAAGTCACACTGCATAACTGCTGCAGGTATGTTCTCACCGCCCTTTGACAAAGGGATCACAGGTTGCTCCACAGCCACTGAATCCAGAACATGATCCCTAGAACCATCACCCCCACTGCAGCTAGAATCTGACTCCTCTGCACCTTTGCTTGTTTAAGAATGGCAGCAAAGTGGATTCCATGCAGCAGTCCTTAATGCTCAGGTGTGTCTGAGCTCAGGTGTGTCTAACTCATTGAATCTAGATCATAAGTTTATTCCACCACCAGCTTGATAGTACTCCAAACCTATAAACCTCGGAGGTGGAGGGGGAGGCATGGTGGACTTCATTGTTCTTTAGTCAGCCAGTTCCTCCCTCAACTCACAAGTTGCTGTTTGCAACTTTCAGGATTAGGTTTAAGGGAAGAAAGAATTATGGGCTACTACTGTGGTGGGCTAATGTTTGGGTCCTCTGGCTTGAAAGACAGCTTTCAAAACCCTCACTTTCTCTCTGTGGGTTTTCAGCTTTTCTTCAGTGCCTTGAGGTAAATGGCTCCCCTGGGAAGTGATCCATAACTCTCGCCTCCAGTCCTGGGGCCTCAGGGGCACCATTCCTCTGCTGGGTCACTTCCTTCTTCTTACCTGGACCTCAGCATACCCTCCCACAGGTCCCCCAGGCTCAGGGAAAAGTCCTGCATCCTTTCCCAACACCACCACTTTGGGCACGCTTCTGAAGCACACCTGAATGTCTCTCGCTTTCTCTCTCCATTTCTCTCCTCCTCCCTCCTCTTTCTTTCTCAAAACTCTGCCATCTTAAGTTGATAGCCACAATGTCTCATCTTAAGATTTCTCAGATATGTTTAAGAACATACCCTTGTATTCCTCACACCCCAGTTGATAAATATTAAGCCCTTCAAAATGTCCCTTTGAAGCTCTTCATGCTGGGTTTAAGGTGAATGGAAGTACCTTAGATGGAAGAGGAAATGCTCCAGAGTCCCAACAATGCACCCAGAGGAATCCTATATGTTAGCTGCACTGCCCTGCTGACCACTCCCTAGCCCTGCTTGCTCCATCCCTGAGAGAGGTGACGAGCCTCACAAGGCAGTTTGGGGATAGTCTCTTGACAAGTGTTACAAACAAGTCTTGCAGGCAATTGGCACCCATCGTTCTCAGTCTTGGGACTTTATGCCAAAAGCAAGACAGAAAGAGCTCCATTTTAAAGATTTTATTTTTTTTCCTTTTTCTCCCCAAAGCCCCCCGGTACATAGTTGTATATTCTTCGTCATGGGTCCTTCTAGTTGTGGCATGTGGGACGTCACCTCAGCGTGGTTTGATGAGCAGTGCCATGTCCGTGCCCAGGATCCAAACCAACGAAACACTGGGCTGCCTGCAGTGCAGCGGGCAAACTTGACCACTCGGCCACGGGGCCAGCCCCGAAAGAGTGCCATTTTAATATCCCTTTACACCTGCATTAGAATATTCCCTACGAAACTCATCTCTCCGCCTACAAGTATTTCCCCATCAACCAGGTAGATCTCCCTCCAGCACTGCTTTAGAAATCTCCCTGGCTTGCAGGTTCCCAGTGATCCACACTGCCTGCTGAGGAATTCTGCTACTTCTATTTGGTCTATGGACTTTCCATGCTCGGCTCATCTTTAATGCTTAAAAATAGGATCCTTTCCCAAGTGGCTCTTGAATCATAACCATTGCTTTTTAATAACTAAGATAGAACAATCTATTAACGATTAATTAGAGTAAATGAAAGGGGACTCTCCCTGCATAGATGAAAGCAAATGCTCATGTTTAGGGAAGACTTACTAAAGTGCTTCAAACTGCAAGTTAGGCAATCCAAAAGGGGGGGGATATTTGTGTCCACCTGTGACCGGAAATGATTAAGAACTTCTCTGCAGATTAGAAACGCAAATAAGGAGCAGCACTCAGCTGTGAATAAATTAATATACATGTATTATCTTATTCATAAAAAGACAAGATCCATTGTAGCATGTCTGTAGATTAGAAAACAAGAATGAGAAATAATTTAGACTAGTTTCTTATTAAAAAAAAGATTGTCTTTTTTTCAGCGCCCCCAATTTGTTTTTACAGACCAATTATTTGTGTGTTACACTTATGGGAAAGCAATGTACAAATGACATATTTTGAATATAGTCTGTACAGAGAATGTTTTACTGATAAAGAACAATACGTTAAAATGTTCAGGGACTGAAGAATTCAGAACCATTTTAATCAGTTAATAGATTTCAAATTAGATAAGATGGTAAGAGTTTCTCAAGTCTTTTGAATTCATCTGTGGTTTTCTAAATTACCTGATGGGAGGAGATTTATAGAAAGGAAAAATTAGAGGAAAAGAAGATGTCCTATGTGCATGGTTCCAATAAAACCTAAAAATGCAAAAGTCTGAAGTTAGCTGGAAACAGATGAATTGTGATTCTTACTTTTGATGAGTCATAACGTTCAAGAGGAGGGGTGTCTGAATATAGAATGAGGTTGTTCTAATTTCTTGATATTATCCTGGAGGCCTTTTAATATATTACTTATATCTTTTTTTCCACTTGAAGAAAGAAATGATCTGACCTCTAAGAGGCACATTTTCAATAAATTCCATAAAACAGCAGGAGAGAATGCAGATTGAAAATGCAGTTCCAGCATCTTACACTTTAAAAAGCTTTTAAAGCCTGTCTCACGCATTTATCTTTTAACAAAGATGAATGCACAAGACACCTCGCATTCTACCCTCCTTGGTAAGGCAGTGATAATGTTAAATCAATGGCACAATGATCAAAAATGAGAGCAGGATCAATATTCTGATCAATTGAATTGCTTTAGATATTAAAAAGTAATTATTCCAGAACAAGTCTACATTGGCAAAAATGAGAGTATGTCTGCCTTGTCTAATAACTTCCACTTTAAATATTGACCAACCCAGTTCACAAATAAAATAACAAATTTGGGGGAATTGTATCCAGCACAAAGTGAGCCAAAAATGTGTCTGGTACAGATAAAAATACAATTATATTCTTTCACACATTACTCTGTAAGGGGAGATTTCCCCCAAAATGGAAGCGATTCTAATTCATTATTACATTTTGTAATAAAAAGCAGGCATTTGGGTAGAGAAAAAGAAAGTAGGGAGCGGTCCTACCCTCAGCACTAGACATAAATCAGGACTGCTAGGAGCCATCACAATGCATCGATTTATAGCTGCAGGTGAGTGGCACAGTAGGTAGAATTAGAATTGGGCCCTGACCTTAAGGAACTTACATTCTGGTTAGAAAGCCAAACCTGAACATGTGAAACAATGTGAGAAGACTTACGAGCAAAATAATGTAATGAAAGCTAACTTTTATTGACAGCATACAATGAGCCAGATACAGTTGTAAGCACTTTGTGTATTGCAGTGAATTCTCTTGGTGCACTGCCCAGAACTGCCTTAGTGGCTCCGTGCACCCAACATCTAGCTGCCACATCCATTGGCTACAAACTGCTCAAAGCTGACCTATTCTCCAAAGAATTGCCCTCTACATAAAGGAAGCCAGTGAGCCTGGGAGTCTGTGCAGCACAACCTCCCTGGAGCCAGCTGCAGCCCAATGACTGACAGACACATACATATATAAAAGGCCACCCCTCACCTAACGTACAACCAGCTATGGTTTAATTTGTGGTTCACAGATCTCAGTCAGATCAAGCTGGTGCTAGTCTCCCACCGGGAACCCCTCTTTGTTTAGCTTCCTCCCCAACCCCCTCTTTCCTCTGCACTCCTCCCTTTTCCCTTCCCTCTCTTTCCTTTCTTTGAGCTCCCTTTCTCAATAAATCATTTGCACCATAAGCTCTGCCTCAAGCTCTGCTTCTAGGGAATTAGACCTAAGACACATCTATGACCTCATTTAATATTTGAAACTACTTTATGGGGAAATGGCTACATTTATACCCATTTCATAAATGAGAAAACTGAGCACAGAGAGGTTCAGAGCATGGACAAGGTCATTCAGGTAAATTGTGGTTTTGGTCCCAGGCACTGCCGGCTTGAGAGGTCGTGTTCTAACCCTCTGCGCTCCATCGCTGTGAACGTTTGCCCAGTGAAGGCATTACTGTAGTTGGTGGAAAGAATGCAGGATTTAAAATATGGAGATTGATTTTAGTGTGAGTTCTTTAACTTCCCGGCCTTCTGGTTTTGAGTCAGTCACTTAATTTCCCAGCACATATTTGTAAAGTAGGAATAGTAATAGGAAGCTCTTGGGAGGATGAGATCAAACATGTGAAACACTTGGCCTAGAGCAGGCCGTCAAGATCATTAGTGAAATTTTGAATTTGAGAATGCCAACGTTCCTTTGAAAGTGTGTAGCACTTTACAACTTGTAAAATGGTTTATTTAATCGTATCTTTTAGTCTTCACAATAGCCTTGTGATAAAAATATTATTGGACATATTTTATCGATTATAAAAAAACACGAGCTCAGAAAACTCAAAGCTAGTGACAGAACCAGGACTCAAATTTAAGATATCTGACTACTTCCACTGTTTTTATCTTTATACTACAGCCGTGTAAAATAATAAAGTGTAATTTGGGGATGCTCTAGTGGTTCCTGGCAAATCTTCTTTCATTCTCCTCTCGACTTCTGAAGGGAATACCAGCATTTTGAAGATGCTGGTGCCGGTAGCTCTACAGGAATACACAAAAGGCAGAAAACATGTACGAGGACTCATAGAGACGGCTTCAGGAGAAACTTCGTGGAAGATGAGGCATTGGAGCTCAATTCTTACTTCTTCAACAAGCAAATATTTGTTGAGTACCTTTGTATTTCAAGCACTGCGTCAAATTTGGAAAGACAATGATATGTGGTAAAGAAACAACATAAGCAGAAGCAAAGAGTCAGAAAAGAAAGTGCATCCAAGAAATAGGGGTAATATATTTTGGAAATCTGAAAGACAATCATGGAACCTAAAGCTGGAAAGTTCATTTGGGACAGAAATTTGGGGACATAGGCTCGGTTAGGATTTTGAGGTGGGGACAGCTATAGAACATGGTGGGTAATTGTGACAAGATTTGAGCTATACATTAGGATCTACAGCAAGAAGTATAACAGATTTGAGAAAGTAGAAGATAGAAGGAAGGAGACACATTGCAACTCTAGCGATAAATAGTCCAGGTGAGAAACACGAACACCGAGAATAGGGTAATAGAACGAGGGATTAAAGGATGGGGATGTGAAACTTTTCAAAGGTCAAATTAACAGAAGTTTTAATTGACCAGCTGCAAGGGGTGAGCAAGAAGGGAAAGTCAAAGATAACTTTGCAAACATTTCACTTTTAGAACATGCTGGTTAAGAAAAGTTCTACCCCAGACCTTGCCCTGTTTCAAACCCTCTCTCCACCAGTTATTTGCCAGCTAGATAAATTTGGGCAAGTTCCTTTTCCTGCTTCTGGTACCTCATCTGGATTATGGGGTACATCATTGTGCCTACTTCCTCGGATTGTTGTAAACATAAATGAATCCTAACACATGCACCTCCTGCAGAGGGGCACTCAGAAAACATTCCATTGTTAGGACACACTTGGACACAATGGAAAACACAAGAAGACATGACTGACAAGAAGAAGCAAGTTTTGCATGTGAGACTGATACTGTCAGGAGATTTGGGTTTGTCTCCTGGCATTGCCTTTCGGTTTTGGAGTTTTTTTCTTATCATTCTTTAGCTTGATTTTTATAATTGCCCAAAATGGAGAGCGATTAGTCTTTTTAAAGCCCTAAATAAGGATGCCATATAAATGAATCACCATCAATAAGATTAACTAAATCATCCATTCATGAACTAGTCTATCAGGCACACATACTCACAACCTCAGGAACTCACATATTCAAGCCTTTCCCCATGACTGCCCTATTTCCTCATGGCCAAAAGCATTGTGAATTAACTAAAGTGGCTGTGAGTTGGAAAAAGAAAAGTCAAAAGTGTGATATATTAATGTTATTACCCAAAAGTTTAGAGTCCTTGACAAAATCCAAGGGAGTCAGAGATATCAGAGTAATATACAATTTAAATTTTTAAAAAGACAACATTTTTTCTGATGACCAGTTGTTCCTTTCTAATGACAGAATGGGATCAGTATGTCACTAGTCTTCTGCATCTGTACTAGTCTTCATGATCTGTAGCTGATTCTCAGTAACACCTTAAGACAATGGCCATTCTCTTTGAAACTCACGATTAAATAATATGCAGTGAGTCTCCATGTACTCGCTCCCATTTATAATATTCTATTAGCTGACCTACTATGGATCCTGCATTTTTTTTAATAGACTTTAATTTTTAGAGCAGTTTTAGGTTCACGGCAAAATTGAGCAGCAGAAGATCCCATTTGCCCTCTGCCCCGACATGTGCCTAGCCTTCCCCATTATCAACACCCACCCCCTAGAATAGTACACTTGTAACAACTGATAAACTTACATATTCATCACCGGAAGTTCATCGTTTACATTAGAGTTCACTCTTGATGTTGTACGTTCTATGGGTCAGGACAGATTTATGGCATGTATCCACCATTATAGTATCACACAGAGTAGTTTCATTGCCCAAAAGATCCTCTGTGCGCCTGATCCTTCATTCTTCTATTTTCATTTTAGTTAGGGTTACTACAGCTGTTTCAGGGAAATTACTCCCTGAGCACATGGAAACGAAAATTTTACAAATAATATACTTAAGATAAGGCTAAAGTGTGACCCAGTAAAACTTGTATTTAATTTTGTTCTGCTTTGTACATGGTAAAACATACTCTGCACATTTTCTATTTAACATAAACTAATTAAATTTAGCAAAAATTTAGTGAGCTCCATGTACGTACTTTTATAACAAAATCTTTTCAATATGTTTTAGGTTGGAAAATTTTCCTTAGGCAGCAAAACCCAAGTCTTAACCAAGGCTTCATGTTTTCTACAATATGCCACAGAAATTTTTTTTTTTTGATTGGCACCTGAGCTAACATCTGTCGCCAGTCTTCTTTTTTTCCTCTTCTTCTTCTCCCCAAAGCCCCCAGTACACAGTTGTATATTTTAGTTGTAGGTCCTTCTGATTGTGCTATGTGGGACACCATCTCAGCATGGCTTGACGAGTGGTGTCACGTTCGTGCTCGGGATGTGAACTGGTGAAATCCTGGGCTGCTGAAGTGGAGCACACAGACTTAAGCATTCGGCCACAGGCTGGCCCCAAAGAAATTTTCAATCAGATATTCAGTACTAACTTAAAAGGGAAACTATTAGAAGAAAGATTGATTACTCAAACGAAACACTGGAAAAGAAAATACAAAACTGTAACACATAATATTGTGAAATCTTACCTGATACTTGACCGTAAGACCTTCATCCCCAAAGTTGTGACAAGAAAAATGTCTCCAGACATTGCCAGTTCATCCCTGGGGGATAAAATTGCCCTTGGTTTAGAACCACTGAAGATAAATAAGACAAATATTAACTTTTCCAACCTTTCTCCTAGTTTGGGAATGGACAGATGACCCAGTTCTAACCAATGAGATGTAAGGAAAACATGATGAAAAAATTCTGGAAATGATTGTTCTCTCTAAGGAAAGCCCCCTTTTGTCTGGCTTAATAAGTCGCCTTGCTTAGAGTTGAGGCTGCCATCTTTCGAGCATGAGAAGAAAGTCAAAAACGTAGCTGGTGTGCTGATCCAGAGTCCAGTGCTGTGCAGCTCTTGCTCAAAGTTAGCGTTTACCTATACAGACTTCTTGCCACGAGGAAAAAGCAGTCCTCTATTACTCTGCACATTTTAGTCAGCGGCTCTCTTTCTTGCAACTGAAGACATTCTAACAGTGCGACTGTAAACAAGCTTCTCATGGTCTTCGAAACTCCATTTTCACAACTTCTAAATGCGAGTAATACTGTCAATTTGCAGGAATTGTTGAGAGGATTAAAAAAAGATAACGTGCATGAAGCAGGTGTGTCTGGCACATAAGAGATGCTCAGTAAATGGTAGGTATTGTTGTCACTTGATACAGCAGGAATTTATAAGTAATGGATGCTCTTTTAATTCCTCCTCATTTGTTCTAGAATCATATTTCAGAATAGAGTTCCTAGGATACTCTAAACTGAACAATGTCTTGAAATGACAATTCTTAATTAGAGTCCAAAGACAGCCCCTAAAGGATTCCTAGACTTCCTGAAATTGTGTTCAAAAAATGTAAATTGCCTACATATGTGAACTTGGGAAAGAGTTCATTGTTTTCATCAGTTTTTCAAGGGGTTCAAAAGAGGTGACTCAAAAATGGATTGATAATCAGCACATAAAAGCTTCTTGAATTGGTAAGATTACTGTAGCCAGTTAATTTACATAGTCTGCTTTTGAAGAAAAAGAATGCTTCAAAAACTTCAGTGGAAAAGAGAATATGCCTATTATGAACTTACAACCTGGGTGGCCTGATGGAAAGGAGAAGGCAGGCTCTACAAACACAGGAATGATGGTAGATTTGAGTAATACGGAAAACCCCTCTTCAAGAACTTCCCCCCAAATCCTGAGTGCCAAAGAAAAGCTTCATTCTTTAGTGAATCTCAATTCCCAAATAAAAGGAAAAATTGGGAAGTGAAAGCAAGACTTTCTCCTCCCCAAGAGTGTATTTGAGCCTCCCCAGAATACACAATATAAACAATTACATTGAGAATGTTTGACTCCATAAAATAAGAACAAATCTAATTTGGACTGAATTGCCAGGAAAGAGTCATGCTTTCTGGCCTCATGCACACATTTTTCTGGCCAGATTGTTACAGATCTAAGGATTTAAGATAATTGATCACAAGCTTTAGGTATTTTTCAAAAATATTATAAATAACTCATTGCAAAATAAAATCTTGCTTTGAATAACTAATCAGTCTTCCTTTTATAAATCTGTCTTTGGGAAAAACATACTTTTCTCCAGAAGAAACTGTGGAAAGAAATGATCACAATTAGAGAGTGAGAGAAAAGACTAGAGATGGGACAGGACAATGAAGAGAAAAGCAAGTGATGGATCTGGGAAATGAAAACAATCTTGTGAAGCATCTGTGAATCAGCTGTCCCATTACCATAAATGGTACCCGGATAGGGTTAATTTACCTTACAGGGATAAGAAAGTTACTTCCAGAAAATACTTTGTTCACTAATGCTAAAATAGATGAACGTGATTTATACAGGAAATTAAATATATTCACTGATATGTTATTATAAAGTGTCAATTCAAAAAGCTAAATGGAATATCAAAAACTTTCATGTGATTTTTCAGGATGTAATCCAGTTATCTGGCACGTACCTTTGCTACACACTGCATTGCCTTAAACAATGGAACTGCCTGTTCCCTGCCCCGTTTCCCCGAATGAGACTTGCAAAAATCCCCATAATATCACTGAAGGTCATTGTCAAGTATCAGAGATTCTAACTTTTTCAGATCTGCAGAGATACCTCAGGAATATTAACCAACTCAGACCTTCAACAACAATTATGCTTATTGAATAAAATCTGTATCAGCTGAATCTTTAGCACAAAAGAAATTAGGACTGCTCTGGCAAATCGGCAGTGTAAATCCACGGCAGGAACAGATTTTCGCAAGAGAATATTAATCAAGAAAAGTTTTAACTTTATCAACTCCACTAATGAAAAGACATTTTCTGTTACATATCACACAAAGCCTGATGGGGTGAAGGAGTGCCAGCCTTAAGCCTCTAGATTTTAGCTGATGTATTACTTCTCCAAATTCACAATGCTTTTGAAGTGCCTCACATCTTAAATCAAGGAACTTACACTACAAAGAAGAGAGCTGCAGTGAAATTAACTTTTTCCTACCCTTGTATATGGTATTATTTTTCTTGTCTTAACACCTTAACATGAAAGATGTATAATACTGAGATAAGCAGACACCTTATATAAAGACCTGAAGGGCTAATTCAGCGAACAAATAAAGCATGACACACATCCTCCTGCTCCTTTAACCCATCATCAGTAATTCTAATCAAGCTAGTCTGCGTCTAAACTAGAATCTCACAGCAATTGCATTATTTCCTTTAAAGCTGATGCCCAAAAGACAGCAGAACAAGCATACTGTCAAAATTTACTTTTAAAACAAATCGAATTTCAAGATAATATATTCTCTCCTCCTCCTCTACCACTGTTGTGCGTTTCTCTTAATCTCACTAAGCATCAGGGCCTTTGTCTGTGAAATGGGAATCCTGACTGTTCACCTTGTAGGCTTAGTGTGTTTATCATATCAGATAGTGTAAATAAATCAGCCAGTATACAGTGCCTGACATATAACAAGTGAGCAATCCACATTAGTTTTATTATTGTTATTTTCTTGCACAGAATTTTTGAGGGGAAAAATGATTATCTTCAAAATTTCCCTCTGTGATCACAGTATTTATTTACACATGAAAAATAAACTAATCGGTGAGAAGAGGAAATAAGTCGTATCTACATGTGTTTACTGGGATACGTTTTCTCTGCTAAAGTTCATAGAAGGATAAATTCAAGAAGTGGTAAACTGCTTCTGATTGCTTCCAATGCCTTGGATGGCAGAACAGTGCAACATTAAGGACTGCTTATCTATGCCAGGGCAAAACTTTCTTACCTCATCCTTATCTCTGTCACTCCGAACTACTGGTTAGGGGAGGATTTGGCAGGTGTTTGGTAAATGCAAGTTCTGACATTTTTGGGGCTCTCTGGGAAGCCTCCAGAAGCAATACCAGATTGAAACAGCAATGGAAGTAATGAAAGAAATGGAGGAAGATGTCAGGGAGGCTAGCGAGGGGAGTCAAGAAGAAGCGAGACATAGGACAAAGAGTGCATGGATGAGCCCAGGATACTAGTGTTCAACACATATTTAACAAACATTGATTATGTGCCAATGATTGTACTGGGCACAGATATCTACTGTGGAGGAGAGAGTGGTCAAATATGAGCAAAATACAACCCTTATCCTTGAGAAGCTCAAAACTGACTGGCATATAAAAATAAGTGCATGAATTTGTAACTAAGAACATAGCGTTAAAATGCAATGTGCAGATGCTAACAGAGTTCTTGTCAAATGTACTCAGAGGTATGAAATATGCAAAGAAGCAGGTCACATTTCCTGGGAGAGCAGAAAAGAGGGATATTTGAGCGAAATGTCAAAGGTTAGGTATTGCTTTGTTTAGTAAACAAGGAGAGAAGGAAGATTTCAGTGAGAGGAACACAGGATAAGCATGGTGGATCTGGACACGGTGTAGATAAGAGTGACTGAAAATCAAGTTAGAAAGCCAAGGGGAAGCCCAGAGTTTTGAAGCTTTCCCTTCCTGCCAAGATATCAAGCCTTCATCCAGTGAGTAGTGGGGAAGGATTGGAGATGCTTTAGCAAAGAAGTGACCTGGCTGTAGACTTGTTTTAGAAAAGTACTTAAGCAGCTGTGAGGAAGAATGAAAAGGACAACACTTGGGAGAGGAGACGTAGAAGCTGACCATAGCGGTCCAAGTGAGAAAGACATGGGCCTGAGCTGAGGAAGGGGATATACTGAGAGCTACATAGGATGGAAAAATGGATTCAGTGGAGATCCAGAATTAGGCCCAAAGTGATGATGACAGCAAAGCCAGATCAGCCAGTTAGACATACTGACATTTGAGTAAGACGCGTATAAAATAATTCACTGAGGCTTTTCCAAAAGCAGAATATCTTTTCTTTTATGAAGTAGCTTAAAGGCACATATTGCCAATTCCCTTTGTTTTTGATTCATTCTTTCAGAAAATGCTAACTATATGCTGTTAGGTAAAGGTGACCTAGCTATTTATTTACAAACACTACCTATCTTACATCATGTGCCAAACACTATTGAAAGAGTTGTATAAACATTAATGACTGGGACACAAGGTGCCTAGACATTTGGTCAAATGTGATTCAGGATGTTTCTAGATGAGACTACTATTTGAATGAGTAGACTGAGTAGAGCACATTGCTCTGTGCAAGGTGGAATCAATTGAAGACCTGAATAGAACAAAAATGCTGAGTAAAAAGGAACTTCTCCTATCCGACTGCTGGAGCTGGGACACCAATCTTTTCCTGCCCTCGGAGTAGAACCTACACCATCAGCTCAAGCCTTTGAACTCAGAATGGAACTATACTATCCGTTCTTCTGGGTCTCCAGCTTGTCAACTGCAGATCCTGGGACTCAGCCTCCATAATCATGTGAGCCGATTCCTTATTAAATCTCTTAGCTCTGCTTCTGGGGAGAGCCGTAACTAATACAATTAATTTATTTACTCCTTGTAAATATCTTTTAAGGAAAGTCTTGTCCTCCTGATTTTAAGATGGAGAAAGTGGAGCATAGAGGGATTAAGTAAGTGTCCAAGGCTGGAGCCCAAATTCAAACACAGGAACCGCACCCAGAGCTCCAGAGCTCCAGAGCCTCTGCCCTTAACTACCTCCCAGTGCCGCACTCACGGTCCTCATGGATATACATTCAATGGCAGGGGGTGAGAGGGGTGGCATTAGCTTTTGAAGACAAAGTAGCACAAATAATTATGTTAAGTTGTGACAAGAACCACAAAATAAATCTCTAGGGTGATATGAAACCATACAGGAGTGGGACCCTGCCTATTCCGGAGTTCAGGGAATGTCCCTTGAGAAAGTCCTGTTTTAGTGAGAACTGAAGGATGCACAGGACACTCCAGGCAAAGGCAATAGCATGTCTGAAGTCCCCAGAAGAGAGGGCCAGTGTGACTGATATTAGCTGTAAGGGACGGGGGTGTAAGAGGAGTCTAGATAAGGAGCCCAAAGCCAGGTGATGCCTGAAGAAAGTTCTAATTTTTTGTTAATATCAGTGAGATGTTATTGATGAGATTTAAGGGGGCCAAGGATTGTGTTAGAACTATTTGTATTCAGAAAAGCCCTCGGCTCCAGTGAGTTCTGGATCAAAGTGGAGGAAGCAGGGAAGAGGAAGACACATAAGAAGGCAATGCTGTAGTTTAAATGAGAGATGGCACAGTCTTCCACCAGCGCTCCTTAAGGTGCAGGGGTAACATACATGTAGGTCTTGTTTGTTTGTTTTTGTTTTTTCAAATTCTGCACAGATCAGTGATTTTGTAAAACACAACAAAAAGTAAAAGACTGGAAGAAAAATAATCATATATTTGAATGTCTCACAATATCAAATTTGCATAAAAATTTCTAAACAGTTACTCTACACTTCAATGTTTATCTCCCCGAGAATTAGCAACAGTCTGTGGGCTGATATTAGCCCATAGACCACGCTTTAAGTAGTAGACTAGGATGGTAGCAGTAGAAATGAGAGAGGTAGGTGGATTTGAGACCTATTTACGTACTAAAATGGACAGTGCTTGGTGAATAATCAGATTGGAGGGTCTGTTTTGAGGTGGAGGAAACTGGCAAGAATGATTATTAGATTTTTGGCATAAGCTATTAAATGAATCACAAAGTACTTTATTGAAAGAGGAAACATTGGGGGAAAGCACATTTGTGCTAGATCTGGAAAGTATAGAGAAAAGAGGATGTACTCAAGTAAGAGGTACTGATTTGCAGCGACTGAAGATTTCATGTGGGCAGTAGGATATATGAGTTTGGAGCTTAAAACATTGATATTAAAAAATTAATAATAAATAATAAATGTTGGTAATAGTAAACATTTATAAATAACACATTAATAAAACAGCAAGAATACCTCTGTGTGCAGGACAGTTATATAAGAAATGTAGATATTTAATTCTCACCATGGTAGTGGTACTATTTTCAGTCCCACTTTACAGATGAGAACACTAAGGCACAGACAAGATGAATAATTTATCTAGCGTCTCACGGCTGAAAAGTGGGTGCCCTGGTGTATAAAGAGAAGCAATCTAAATCCTGCACATGATTTTGCCTCCAGAAGAAGCATTTAGATAAAAAATATAAGCTTAGGATTATAAGACTGGGTCTTAAAAGAGCTCTGATTTGGCTTATGGGTAAATTGCATAAGCTGTAACATTTCATTGTTACAGATTTGGAGGTTCCAGTCTTTACGAATGAAAGTTAGTCAGACAGGACCAGTAATCCAGGGGCATAACATTTACCACTCTTTCTTTTCTTGAAGCAGATGACTATAAACTTCAAACACAAAATTTTGAAAAAAGGAAATAGGAGATAAAAACATTTCCTTTTAATTACTTGGCATTATTTTTCCTCTCGCGTTCTATCTTGTAACTAGGAATTTTTTTTTTATCTTTGGATAATAAAAATGAAATTAAACTTTGGTAATATGAGACTGCCTTTACCAGATCAGTCCAGCTGTCCCTTATAAAATTGCTGAGCCAAGTCTGACCAGGGCAGAGTATGTCAGAATTTTCTTCCCTACTATCAGGTAGGATGCAGCATAATTAACACTGAGCTATCTCAGGCCTGATATTCCATGTGTATTGGGTGAGGTCTGAGTCCCCATAACCCACCCTTATCCCAAAGCTGTAGGTTTTCCTAAATCCTCCATGTTAGGCCAGCAAATATACCTGGGTTTCTACCTTATCTTCTGGTTGATAGTCCAATATCTAAAACCAACCCCAGGCTTCTGACCTTAAGTTGTTGTTGGATTGCCATTAATCACCCACCCGCTTTGGCTGCAAGAAAACCCAGGGTATGGGAAGATTTAATTTATATGGAATAAAGCATGGGAGCTGATAAAAATGTGCGAAAACCAGGCAAGTTGCAGGCCAGAAGAGCTGAATTTTGCAACTGACGCTGCAAGTTAGTGTTGCAGTAGAGCTGGAGGGAATGCAATGGGGGTGAATTCTTTTTGGGTATTGATGACAAACAATAGTACTGGGACCCAACAGGGCTAGCTCAGCAAGCTGTCTGGGGATTGAAAATGGACCCTGAAAAGGGATGGAAAAGCTGGAATGCTCACTGCTTCCAAAAATAACTTGTGGAAATTTTAGTCAATTTATGGAAATAGTTTTGACACTTCTAAGGTAATTTAGGGTACGGGCGAGATAAACTAATTCTGAATCTTTCTTGGCCTCTACATGGAGCTTAAGATTCGTTAGTCTATTATTTTCAGTTTGGAGACCATAAAAGGGCAGCAAAACCTGGAAATTTCTGGATATACATTTGAAATATTAAAATTGGAAAAAGACAGGGTTAAGGGTGATTCTTGCAGGTTCCGAGTTCTTATACACACACACACATGCACACACTCAAATACACTCACGCTTATACCCTCACAGTCACTCTCTTTCTCTCATTCACACACAGACACACAGACACACACAGACACACACACACACACACATACACTCATTCTAGATGTTTATGATGATTCAGATCAAGCGTGAGGTCAATAGATCCTGTTCCTGGCTTTTCCTTCAAGTGCCAGCCTCAGAGATACATCAAATATCTTACTATAAATTACATGAGAATAATCTTTTTTTGCCAAGTTGTTAGAATTGTGATTGAAAAAAATGTGATAGACATAGTACTTCACTATTTAGCAAGGCAATTGACAAAGATTCTCAGGTAGAATGAGAATTAAAGAGGAATAGAGTGATAAAAGTTCTGTGAAAGAAAAAAGGAAATGACTTAGTAACTGGTTTAACACAATACTCAGAGAATAATTACAGAGAACATCACTGTTTAAGAATCTGACAGAACTAACTTAAAGTATGAGCTGTGATATTTATTAGCCTTATAACCATGAACAACTTACCTAGCTCCTCTGTTTTCTCAACTCTGTAATATGGATAATAAAAACAACAACAACAACAATAACAATAACCTTCTTCATATGGTCATTCTGAAGATTAAATGAAAGTTCCTTAAAAGTTCTTCGCATAGTGATCTGTCTTGGCTCAAATGAAAAAAATCTTTTGACCTTTGCTGCTCAAAGACAAAATGTATTACCTCAAAAAGATATAGGTTCCTCATAACAGTATAGTTCGGAGGTCCTTTTCATGAGGATGATATAGAAAAGAGACAAGTATCAAACGGGAGATTGGAAGAAATGACATTAAGATCTCTCAGCCTATGAGTGTACAATCCTATGCCCAAATTATTGGCCAATTGAGATTAGAGGGATCTTTCAGCAGATGGCAGGTGTCATGTCACTGGGACCGAAGAGATGAGGAATGTTGCACAATGGAGCAGTTAGAAAGTCTTCTGCTCAAGTAGTGAACATCCCCACTCAATCTGGCTCAATTAATAAGAAAATATAATTATTGCAATCATAACAGTACAAAGATAGATTATGTTAGGATTAGCTTAGTGCTTTAGAGATGTTAGCCAGAAATTTTCTTATTTCTTCTTCCATCGACAGGGTCAGTTTAATCCTAAAGTGGGTTTTCCTCATGGTCCTAAAATGGCTGCCAGCAACAACTGGGCAAGCATGCTTTTGGGTTCATAAGCTCTCCCTCCCCCAACTGTCCTCCCTTGAGTACTGTTGAGCCATTTAAAGGCATAAGCTCACCTCCAGAAGGTTGACAGTCATCAGGGGATTTCCAGGAACCGACCGGCTTACATCACCTAAGATGCACACTTGGATTGGTAAATGGAATCAGCCTCGCTGGAAGCACATGACTATGAAAAGGAGAAGCAAGACCTAATGTAAATGGATATTTTTAGAAAGGAATAAGAAATCGGTGAATGCTGGCTAAGCAACAGGGCTCATTGTAGGTGATAACTTCAGAAATAAGAGGTTGAGTGAAAGAGAATCAGAGCACACTCTAAGACTGGGTACCCTGTACAATAAGAACAAAGTAAGGAAAGAATTGGCCAAGTTTAGAAAGATACAGGATATAGAAGCAAGTGAACATTATCTAGATGTTTTAATAATTTTTTTCAATTTCAATGCTCTTCACAAGAGTAAAAAGATTGTGGAAAATTGTAAAGAAATAATGCAAGTTAAATAGTGACAGGCACCTACTGGGCGCTTAGTATCTTTTCAAAACATGTTACATAATTGTAATAGGAAATAATTTTTTTCTGATTACTCACTTTTTGACCACATTGAGTATCCTGTATACATTATTTCACCAATAGAAATTTTTCACTGACCAAATAAATAAATGAATGAATCAATATGCTACTGAGAGAATCTATTCAAAGGAAATACTACAAAATCATAACTCACTCGTTTTACCTTTCTATAAGGTTGGTCTAGAGGGGTTTTTAAAGATAAACTAGAACATGAATTTAGCTGGAGTAGACAAACAGAATTTGTGGGAAGTATGATTCAGTTTGATAGGAATACAACTTTGAAACCCAGATGGAACGTTAAAGAAATCAGTGGTAATTTGGGATATGGAACATAATAATACTCTAGAATATTTTACAATAGCCCCCCCACAAAATGGAAACTTTCAGGCCAGTTTGCATGATGGTTAAAACAAAAGAACAAGAATATCCAATCAAAAGAAAAGTTTCTTTTTTTTTTTCTGAAGGAAGATTAGCCCTGAGCTAACATCTGCTGCCAATCCTCCTCCTTTTGCTGAAGAAGACTGACCCCGAGCTAACATCCATGCCCATCCTCCTCTACTCTATATGTGGGATGCCGCCACAGCATGGCCTGACAAATGGTGCATAGGTCTGCACCTGGGATCCAAACCGGCAAACTCTGGGCCACTGACGCAGAGCGCATGAAGTTAACCACTGTGCCACCGGGCTGGCCCCAAAAAGTTTATTTTAGATGAGTATTTCTCTCCTTGGAAAAGTCAATAAGACTTTGTAATGGGACCTTAACAGTTCTCAAAGGCTGGGTCCTTCTTTTCTTGATTTGGACTTGAACCATATAATACACTTATTATACCAAGTTTGGTAAAAAGTAGAATATCAAATGAAGGCTACTTGCATATTACATAGAGCCTACAAGCTCTGTTTCCCCCCGTCTCCATCCCGCCACCTCTGGGGTTCTCTTGCCATTTCTTGCCGAGTTATGTTTGCTCTCTATCAATGTCCACTGGCAGTTTGACAAAGCACTGGATCTGCAGACACCACGACGTGCTGTGCAACAGCTCCCAGAGCAGATTCCTGACAGATTTTCTTCCCCTGCAGTAATATGGCTTGTGCTACATTTTGCGCAGAGGGGCATAAATTAGTTAATATTTCTAAAGCATTTTGAAGATGAAAAGTGTCATATACATACTAAGTTTTACTATTAATTTCTGTTGCTGTAAGGATCAAGATAAGCACAGAAACGCATTAAGCTCTACTCATAGAAGCATTAACATGGTGCTGAGATTGTCAGGATGCCTGACAGTGACAAAACATTGCATTTGCCTTCACGTTTGACAACATTTGATAAAACGGACAAATCAATGTTCTGGGAAAAAAGCTATAGTACTTATTGCAGTCATAATTTATTTGAGCCATAGATAAAATGCTAACCAAGATTTTGCGTACGTTGACAATGTTATGGGTAGTCAGCTAAGAGTTGCACGGCACGATCTCAATTCTAAACTCAAAATCTTTTTACTAGAATGGACTCATGTCTTTCTATAGATTTCTTTCTTTTTCACAGATGAGACTTCACTTAACCCAAAATTCCCAACTGACAAGGACAGACTCAAGCCCTAAGAACTTCTTAAGGCTCAGGTTAAGAAATACCAATTCTTCTTGGCCACATCTCAGAGTACTGGATCAAAATCTTAGGGATGAATCCAGAGCATTTGTATTTTCAGCAAGAGTTTCAACACTTCTGCTTTCTAGTTGGAGTTAGAAACCACCATTAGTTAATTCTTACTCTCCTAAAAGAATTTCTTCTTTCTGACAGCCCATAACGCTTTCACTCTTAAACAAGATGCAAGTTGTGGTCACTTTGTCCCTAAGATTTAGATTAAATTGGTTCAAACTGTAGGAAATTCAAACTTGTAAAATATTTGGAACTTATGTTTCTTCTTTTCAGCTCTGATTAAGTGATTTCACTTTTGTAAAAACCTCTTTCTTCTTTGTGCCTTTGATTATTTTTCTATTTCCATTCTCACTCACCACAAATGTTTGGTGATATTAGATCAGGACATTCCACCTGTCGTCTTCAGCACACCTCACCCTTTGATTGCTACAATAGCCCTCAGTCTTTATCTGCAGTTCACTAACTTCTTGCTTTTAACTATTTTAAATTCAGACAAAAGACTTGACTTAGGCCTTTGAGGATATTCTGTCTGTTCAGTTGAATTTTGTGTTTTCACCTTGTCTACTTTTACTGTTTCATCTCATTTTCCTTTAAAGTACTATCTGTCAGTGTATCTTTGTTTTATTTATTTTCATCCACCTTTTTCTTCTTTCTTTTTCAAATGTAGAACAGAAGGTGCCCTCATCAGACGAACAGTCAGGCTCATTGCCAGCATATGCCAGAACAGTACGATTAACCTCAACACAAGCTGGGCTCCTGTTGGTACAACAATGTCACCTCATTTTTCCAACAGTTCAGATGTATGATAGTAGAGGTAAACGTGCATAAGATCTAGGATGAGAAAGGTTTTTTTAATCCCTGTTTAGACCCTTATTAGCTATGACCTCAAACAACAAATTAACTCTCCCTGACTCCATGAAGTAAAGACAATGATACAGCTCTACTTACTTCATGGGATGGTTGTCAGGATCAGATATACTCATGGATTTCAAAGTGACTTGAAACCTGTTAAGTAACTGTTGCTCATTAGAGAGAATCTATAAAGCAAAAGGCCGTGGTTTCACGTAGAGAATCACTGGAAACTGATTAATTCTTCCATGAATCTCTGGATAAAGAAGGGAACAGACGGAAAATTGTAGAGAAGGGCAACACTTCAGTGGACAAGAAGGGAGCCTTTGTGAGAACCAAGCTGAAGCCAAAACAACAGAAAGCAGACAAGAAAAAGAAATGGGCAGCATCATTTGAGCACCGGATCAGGCTTGGACCGATGCTAGCCACACCTCAAGAATTTTCAGATAAGTGAGCCAATACATTCT
Source organism: Equus quagga (assembly GCF_021613505.1). NCBI lineage: Eukaryota > Metazoa > Chordata > Mammalia > Perissodactyla > Equidae > Equus > Equus quagga. The sequence continues at coordinate 47,810,967 of NC_060272.1, read as the reverse complement.
TTGTTTTCATTCTGGTTTTAGTTGGACATTTTATCACTCACAACTCAAGGAATCATAACTGATAAAGTGCGTCAGTTAATTGTTGGTACTAAGGCACTGTTGGGTTCTAGGATTTAGAAAAATGAATCTAAAGAATTTGACTTCAGAGGAGGGTTGTCTTTGATAAAAGCATGTTTAAACATTGTTAATATGCTCCAACAACTCTTAATCTAGAAAGAATAAAATAGGACCTCCCTGGGGAAGATTATACTTTGGAATGCTATAGAACTGGGTTCCTCGACAAAATATCCTTTATGACAGAAATGTGGGTCTCAGATAGAGCTATTCCATTGTTGACCATTGCTAGACATCTACCCTATTTTTCACCTTGTGCTTTGTGGAGAAATTTTAGCCTTGCTGGGAACATATTTGAGAACAATGTAAGCCTTTGTCAGCAGTATTGATCTACAGTTAGACTTTGATTCTATAGACAGGAATCACTATGAGCCAAACTATGTGATCTCAGCACAGATCTCAGGCTATGAAGGTTCCTTCAAAGTCTGAGCCATAATACCACTGTGAGAATCAGAGCACATAGGAATGGACTCTCAACATTAAGTTCCAATCAAAATCCAAGAAAGAGACTTGTGTCCTATCCCTACTTTTTAAAAATTTATTTCAAAGTAATTTGATACAGCTTTCAAGTGACCTGAATGAATACTTTCCTGCCACAGAAAATGAGAAGACAAGCACCTACTTCTGTGCTAATGACATGGATCTCTCATTAAGTTCCAGGAGCTGCCTTAATAAGCTACTAAGCCTACTGGCTAACCACTGCCAGTTTAATATCTACTCTGCCAAAACCAAAATTATTTTAGACAGACACTCCAACAGGCAGATGAAAAATGTGAGTGAAGTTCATCCAACAGGATTACTAATTTAGCTATCTGGGCTAGTGGTAGGGGTGATTCAACTTGTAGTTAGCAACCCAAAAAACTCATAAACATTAATTTATTACATCTTTATTGAATAAATAGATTTCAAGTGCCAGATTCTGTGCTAGGAAGGATCTGAGGCTGCTTGGTGGTTAAGATTTAGCCTCTGCCTCTAAGAAACTTATATTCTAAGGTGGAATGCCAAAATTATGTAAATTCTATAGAGTCATACTATGATATAGAAACTAAGGCAAGAAAAAGGTCAAACTCTTGAACATTTGCTTTGACCGGACAAAGGGTTCCAAAAAATTATTTGTCTTAGTTTATTGTAACGCGCGAGTTCAACAAGTACCCTTAACTAACATGAATTTGGTCCTTTATTTTAGTAATTTTTTAATAGATGTTCCATATTTCAAGTATCCTCAATCTTTTTGATGCTATTTTAAATATTTTGACGTATGGATAACATATTATGTATCTCTGTTCAAAAGTCTCACTTGCATAATAAGGTCACCTATTGCATGACTTACATTCTGTTCAGCAAAAACTGAATAAACAAGAAACCTTGTTACAAACAAGGAAAAAGAGAAAAAATACAACCCACCTCATGAGTGGAGAAGGCCCAGTCATCAAGTTTCGTACAGAATCATTTGGGAAGTTGGTGTTTGGCAGAATTTCTCATGATATTCCCACATGATATTCAACAATAGTACCCACAGGTAGACACATAGATGGCTGAACAAAGAGTTGACTCATGGATTATGTTCAATCTGAAAACCAGCCTCTTAAGGGCATGCTTTAGAAGGTGTCCTTGGTCTTGGACTATGCAGTGTTTTTAACTGCAGATCAGATGAAGCCACAGAAGACATATTGAGTATATTTTTAGGATACAAGAACCTCAGAGGGATGGCTAAATTTTTGAATAGCAGAAATGTGACATTTAAAGTTTTCACTTAAGTTTCACATATCCCTATTTGAGTCAACAATTGAATATAAAAGTTCAGGCTGGAAGAGATTGCAATTAATTACAATTTGGGTGAAAATGTAAGAGGTTTAAGTAAATGGAATCAGTATGAGCCAGTGGTACTCTATTGTTCCAAAATTGGAAACAAGGCTATAGTGTGAGCCTTCTATACCTTTAGTTCAACGGAGTTAACAAACGCAGTAGTGTGCAGGGAATGGAAGCAGGGACGGTGATGGGTCCCAAAAACCCCATCTATAGAAATGTTGAGACAATGTGGAATATTTAGCTTGGAAAGAGGAGGGCTTGATTGAAATCTCCAAATATTTGAAAGCCTATTGCGTGTAAGGGGAAATATACTTATTCTAAAAATTATCAGAGGCCAAAACCAGGATCAGCGGGTAAAAGTTATGAAGAGTCAGATTACATCTCCATAACAGGAAGATACTTAAAATAGTATGAACTGGTAAACAAATTTCTCTAAAAAAAGTGAGCACTGGGGAAACTTGATAAAATGTTGAATGACCATTTGTCAGGGACATTGTGAGAAAATTTCTTAATTGTGAAAGAAGTAGGACTACATGACCCCAAAATCTTCTTTCAAGTCTAAAAGTTTATGGTTCTACACTTTGCATCATTCTTGATATATGGTAGATCCTATAAAAATCTCTGTTTATCAATTTTATTATCTTAAATACTAGTAAAGGTGTGTCTCTTTTTTTGAGGAACAGACCCTCAGATCTTATACTCCTGTTCCTACTTGGTGTTTGTATCTATTCGCTAGGAAGGGGTGAGGTGTGCTGGCAACACAAGGCATTGAGAGCATTTTAGCAGCTCATAGAAACTCCCTGTGTAATAGAAAACAAAACAAACAAAAGCGTAGGAAACAAGTTGGAATGAGGTGTTTCAATAATTTTAATAACAGTTTTCCGTAGTTAGATGAGTGACAGGAGCCTTATTTCAAATTAATAAGAAAGTCTGGGGTGCAATAGCTTTGTACTCTGATAATCCCTTTAATATTTGCCCTTACGAAAAACCATGTTGACAATGCACAGATCCAACAAATTGTCTCATGTGAAACAATCAATGCCCTTAGCTAATGTTTTTATTCACTTCTAGCATTATCTACCTAAGGAAAGGTTTCGTATTCCTCAAACTTTGTAAGTTTTTACCATTACTTCCAAATGCTATGTTCCATACTCTGGAATACTCTCTTCCCAATTGTTCTCCATCTGGCAAACTCCTGTTCATCTTTCAAAATGCTGCTCAATTTTCTCCTATGCAGTTTTGCCTGGCTGCCCTAGGTGGAGATGCTTATTCCAGCCTTCCCACCAATAGCTTCCTTCATAACTCTAGTTTACCATTTGTGATGCATTATATACAGGTTAGTCTTGTCTTCTGGAAGAAGAATACTTTCTAGGAAGAAATTTCATTTTGTTCATCTTTATGTAGTCTTCAGAACTTCACACTAGACTCGCTGGGACACAGCTGTCATTAAGTGAAAACAGTCAGGAGAGATGACTGAAGGAATATATACAGCGGATGAGCAGATATAGTGATGAAGTATGAAAAACTCACTTGTAGGAATTATGACCTTGAAATTATCATGAACGTATCATTACGTGGAATAAATATATACCTAAAGGAAATATGATAAGCAGAATTTCTCTGAAATAAAGCTAAAGTTCAGTGCTCTGACATTATCCACTGTCACTTAGAACAGTAGACATTAGTGCATATTATCACCTAATTGGTCTGATTCTCAGGAGAACATTCACCTAAGAAAATTGTGCAGATAATAAAACTTAACTTGTTTTGTATGTGAAATTTCCATTTTTTCCTAAAAAGAAGATTATGAATAAAATTGAGTAATTCTTAATTAATTTAAGGCAAAAAACATGTTTGTTCCTCTTTGCATCTCAGTCCACATATGTAGTAGAAGCATAACAAATATTTATTGAATGCCTTTGTAAATTAGTATACATTCTGTGATAGGTTTCCCAGCTGCTTTTTTTAGCTAGCACTTCTGCTATTAAAAATGTTTTGTGTGACTCCCTCTTTCAAATTACTGTCTTCATAGATTAAGAAATTAGATAAGCAATATGATAGAATTGTGTGTGTCCAAAAAACATCTGAATTAGGTTCTCTTCAATGTAGCAAATGTTTTAAAGGAGCTTTACTCGCAATTTTTTTGATGGGTAGTAGTCTATATTGCTTACCTTTCAGTCATTGCTCAAACTTTGTATTTGTTGTTGGTCAAATTCTGACTTCCAGAATCCTGAAGGATGAACCTTTTAAAATATGTGTTGCTATCAAGCACCTAAATGAGGAGAAGGTATTGTTATTATAGTTCATCAGACAGAGTCTCTTGATTTTTACACAAAGGTGAAGTTAGTGAGTACCAATACAACTAAATAATTTACCTCCTTATATCTAGATTTGAAAAAAATCCATCATTTGCTCGGAATGAATGTTAATAAATATTAACATCTTTGAGCATTTAGACATGCAATAGAAAAACAAGACCTCTACATATGGGTCAACAAAGTTTATGTGACATTTTTTATTAAAATTTTACAAATTTCATTGCAAATTTGAGCAATATTATATGCTAGGAATATTATCCATGGAACTATGCTATGGAGGTGCATTTTCCTTATTTTTTCTCAGTAAGAACTTTTCCTAAGCTGTATCACTTAGCAGCATAATGCTGTTATTTGAAATGTAAATAGTAGGTGCTATATAGGGTTGCTTGTTGAATTCGACACAATCTGATTCAAGAATATTTTAACCAGTGAAATGTTTGAAGCAACGGTATAACACCCTTATGATACCGGTGCATTCAGTGTTACTCAGGCAGTGGTTCTCTTGCATGCTTGTTGATTAGTGAAGTGAGAGGTACACCACACATTATGTGTTACTTTCTCAGCAGCTGAAGATCACTCTGGATGTTATACCAGAGATGAAATACTGTCCCTTGAGCAAATCACGTGACTCTCACTTCCCTAATACTTATAACACATGTCACAAGTAGATTTCAACTGTCTCTCACACTTCAGATATTCTTTATAATTTTATTTATACATTCAAGCCATAAGGTGTTACAAAACAAGTTAAAGAAACGGTGCTTATTAAGATTACAGAGATAACGCCTACGTAAAGGAAAATCTACATGGGCAAACCAAAGACCTTGTCCCTATTCCATTCTGGGTCTAAAGGTGGTGTCAAAGAATGAAATCTTCATTTGTAGGTCTTCTACATTTTAATGTTTTTGCATGTGTCTTTATTTCTATGTATTTGCAATATGTTTAAGGATTTTAGTACTTGCGGGTAAGACCTTGTGTGCTTGAAATTCTTTCCCAATTTCTTAGAATATCAAGTTCAGAGCAGGGAAACTGACAATGCAATCAACAATAAAAGGTATGTTTTTGGCTAAGTGACTTTAGATATCCCAAATGCTACGCATTTCACATCTACTGTATCCTCATAAAAATTCTGTAAGCTGTATACCGTTACCTCTAATCCACATATAAGGAAACTCTCAGAGTGGTTGAGTGACTTGCTTGAAGAGTTGTGCAAAGATTTGAACTAGATCCACTTTCCCCTCTGTCACAAGGTTATGATTTCAGTGCTATGCCTGAGAGTAATATAACAAAGGTGTGTGAAAAGTGAGCAGTCCGTTCCAGTGCTGCTTAATATTGATTTAAAGAGAAGGATAAAAATCTCCCCAATTCTTTTATGGAAATGCGAATGTATAATGTATAAGATTAATTCTTTGTTTGTTCCATATTTATTGACAGAAATATGGAGGAAAAAATCAGTGAAAAGGAGACAGTAAAAGTTAATCCTGGGCCTGTAACCATCTGGAGACAATATTTTGTCTAGCTTTAAAGGTCTTTTGAAAGCTTTAACAATGATCAAATGATACTCCCCACCCAAACTGGCAGTACCTTTCCTGTATCATCTTGTTAGCGTGCTCTCGAAGGGCATCCTGACCTGTGCTGCTCCAAGTGTCCAAAAAGCATCAATTTTCTGCCTTGATTGTCTCTGATTATCGACAATTTTCTCTGCTAAGAGCTGTTTGGATGATGAGACAAAACTCAATGCGATTGGCCAGGTTAACAAAGTGAGAACATTCCAGTCAATCAGTATGCACCTCATTAGTATTATTCTGTCTCATAATTCATGAAAAGATAGCTTGAAATATACAAAAGAATTTTCATTATAAGGTAGAAAACATTTTCTTGTTTGTTCTTACCCACATCAAGGCTTGCAGTATTTGATGATAAAAATCTGAAAGACTTTGTTCTCTGTCTCCATCACCAAACCCCTCCCTAATGTTTTTTCTTACCCTTTTTCATTTGAAAGTAGCAGTTTTTATTTCATCAACCAGCATAGTATAATTATTTAATGTTTAAATCTCTTTTGGTTATAAATTGTGCATTCACAGAAAAATGAGTAGCCATGAAAGTCTTGGAAAGATAATTTCAAAAGCATAAGCTTCAAAATTATGTTAGGATATGCTTACTTATTCGTCAATAAAATAAAAAGCTATATTTATAATTTGGAATAACTAGTAGGAAATGCTGTCATTTGACTACAGCAGACAGTGTTCAATTCATTATAAATTTTCTAACTTTGGCAAGGACCTTGGTCTTAAGATAGTGTTGAGTTTGGAAAATGGCCAAAAATGTATTTTAAAACCATAAGAATATAAAATCTAAAAACAGATAATAAAGCTCAATGCAGACAAATGTTTGACTATAGAGTCAAACTAGTAAACTGTGTCTCTGAAATAAAAGGCCATTATTCATAAAAGGGCTGAATAAGTCAGCTCAGAGTAGTGGCAGATAGATGGCACTATATAAATTCTTTAAAAAACAGTGAGTTTCTTTTGCATCAATGCCAACCTTATTCGGCCTACAAAAGAAAAGATTAAAAATGGCATATTCTTGGGTGCCACCAACGTCACCTATTTTTCTTGAGAAATGCAATTGCAAATCAGCTTCTAATACTCCAAAACCAAAAATATCTGCACATATTGCTTAATTTTACCTATTTAGATGTTACTTAAAAGGATTCTGAGAATTTTAAATCATTAAAAAAGAAGGATATATAGCAGATAAGAGGTCTCCATAAGAACTATTATCTACATAATATTCTTAAAATAATTTTTTGATTTCCTGATTTCATTCTAAAAATTTTATATGAAATTTCTTTCTCTCTACTGCAGAGCCCATCTATTAGATTGAATGTTGAACCGAAACTTAGAATATCTATATTTTTATCATGACTGCTATCTATAATCTTTTTATTAGGTTAATTCATCTTTCCTTGTATTATGTACAAAATGGTGTTGATAATATTTGTGAAAATTGTTTTTATATTCTAATTTACACAATTATAATATGTAAAAATTTTTTAAATCTTTATAAATAGTTTATACTTTTATTTTACTATATTAATTATTTTAGAAGTAGTATTTTGAAGATACTAAATTTAATTTTAAGGATATATTTTGACATGATGTCTCAAGAAATAATACCTGAAAAATAAACATTAGTTTGTATGCCAACATTAACACAAGTTGAAAGCTCTTTGAAAAGTTATTTAAGAGTAGTGCCAAATAATGGTTTATCAAGTTGATTGGTGTCACTGCCACCAATGTGAGGTCCCATTAGGCTTTTTTAACAGCTTCATCAAGGATCAGGAGGAAAGAAGGGACAACATGTTAATGAAATCCCTGGAACCATTAAATCTAAGTATCAATCTGTAACAGTGTCAGCCCAAAGTACACAGTTCAACTATGCTCAGAAACAAACTTTAAAACAGAGGACTGTCACAGAATTTGTATTTCAGCAATAAAGGTCATGAAATCATGTTTAAAATTTATATGGCAAAGTTACCACTTCTTAAAACATCAAGAAAATTGGACAAAGTGATTTTTACTTAAATTTCATTAATATTCTTAATTTTTTATTTGCCCATAGAGATGAAAACAAACATTTTCTAAGAGGTGCACAGCAATAGAAGGCAAATAATTAAATTCAGGCTTGCACCATGAAACACCTTTGGCCTTGACGGTCTGCTTTTCTTTGCAGCTAAGCACTTTGAACTCTCCCTGCAGAGTCAGCTCGGCTTCACTCTTGGAAGAACAATCCTGACTATAGCTCATGGACTCGGAAGGAGCTCTGTCCAACGCTCTGGAACGCGACTGACAGCCCAAACCCTTGTTAATCTGGGTCTGGCCTTGCAGTTCACTTCTGTAATTGAGTTTCTGTCGTCTTCCTGAAGCTGACTTAAAACTCTTTCCCACCTTTCTCCCCTCTGCTGGCGTTTGTCCCATCTTTATAATATGGCCAGTTCTCCAGTCCCCATGGCAGGAGTTTTTCCTTCTTACTAGTCATTCGTCTTCCTCCCACCTCAAGAACTAGAAATCTCTGTGTCTGAATCCCAAATTCTGCTTCATGCTGACAGGTACCTCTGACATTACTTACCTGGCTTCCTGTCTGCTTCCTCGAGTATCAATATATTTAGCTATTTTTCTGTGTTGTATCTCTTTGCTTGTTGAAATACCTTAGTATTCAATCATTCTAACAGCAACAGTTTGCCACCACAAATGATAAGAAATATATACATAGCTGTAATTAATAAACAAAATTACAAAGAAACAAAATGCTTCTCTAATTTTGATACAAAGATAGCAGTGTGAAGTTTATTTCATAATTATCATTAATAGTACATATGAGTTTAAAAATAGAATAGCCCACATAAAAGAAAATTCTAAATGAATGTAGCACATTTATTTGCTCTTAGACAAATTTCATTTACTAATTTCATGAAGGGAATAAATTCATTGCTTTTTATTGTTTTAATCTGAACTTATCTTTAATATTCTACATTTTTCTATTTGGGCAATTTTCTATCACATTCTTTTTTTTAAGAATAATTGAGATTTTGCACTCTGTAAAATGCTATAAATAAATGTTAATTTTAAAATGAGGACCTAATAATAATAACTACATTTGTTAGAAAATAAAGCAGAAGAAATATTGCACTCTCACCAGTTCATGCTCCATATAATAATGTCTGCGCACCTGCTACTTTATTCTCTTACTCCAGCCATGCACATCTACCTGAAGAGAATATTTCTGAGTGGGCATGAAGTATATAAGACATCTTCAGTTCTCTATCAAGCTCTATTCTTGGCACCCTTTGCCTATTGTTCAAATGCTTTATAAGGCCAATCCTTTTTCCTACCAGACATCTACCTTCATTTTGAACTTTTGTTCCCATATCTCACTATCTAGGGTAACCCTGCTCTCTGACTTCCAAAGTTCTTGATTTTGTCAGTAGTGGTGTACTAGTAAATATTGAGCAACAGCTCTCCAAGGGGAGTAAAAGCCCTGGTTTATAGCATTTACCAATTTTAACGCAGAATTGACTACCACAGACAATTTCGAGCTACCAAAGAGACTTCACTGAATGTGGAGTTGTGATGCATATTAGTTATTTATTGCTGCATAACAAATTATGCCAGAACTTAACAGCTTAAAAAGAATCTACACTTATTGTCTCACAATTTCTATTGGTCAAGAATCCAGGCACGGTCTAGCTGGGTCCTCTGCTCAGGATCTCCACAAGACTGCAATCGAGGTGTCAGCCAGGGCTTTGGTCTCAAATGAAGGCTCCACTGAGCGAGTATGCACTTCTAAATTCATTCACACGATTGGTGGAAAAATTCAGTCTTCTTAAAGTCATCATTTTTTCTGCTCATTCCCAACTTGATGAGTCCTCTTCACTGGAACTGTCACCCACCTGAGTTAAAGACTCACCAGGAAGGTCAGTTGTTCTGGCAGAATCTGTACCTCTGGGATTCAGTTGTCAAACTTTTCCTCATTACACCCAAGTGTCAGTAAGGTGACAATGAATCCCAACAGCATTATAGAGTCCTACCCTCCCAAAAACAAAACTTTCCATCTGAATGCAATAGTCTAAACCTGCAAACACCTTGGATTCCCACAGCAAATTATTTTAAGTCCATTTCTTTAACAGCGATGGAACTACCCAATTCAGCTCACCTTTGCTAACTTCAACTTGGCTTTCGCTTTATGAGACATCCTTTGCATCTCTTTCCTTTTAAATGTTGTTTGACTTCCTGTAGCTCTGCTCTTTGGGTTTCTGTGATCCAACACTTTTTATGGTGCACACTGCATCTGCCTATCACTCTATGTCTCCTTCAGAGCTTCATCTTCCTTGTCTGCCTTTTAAAAGCGATTTTCTAACGATTTCTTTCTTGACTTTTTTCTCATCTCGCTCAATACATAATTCATAGGATTTATGTTTCTCCATAAGCTGATAGTTCTTAAAGTCTTAATCCGCTCAACTTTCTCTTCCAAGTTTAGACCTTTTCATGAATGTTTATGGTATCTTTATTCACAATCACCAAACACTGGAAACAACACAAACGTGCATTGACTAGTGAATGAATAAACTGTAATCTAATGATACAATGGAATACTACTCAACAGTAAAAAAGAAACCAACCATTGATATGTGCAACAGCATTAATGTATCTCAAAAACATCATGTTAGGTGAAAACAGTGAGACACAAAAGGTTATATGCTGTATGCCTCTATTTATATGACATTCTGGAAAGACAAACGGTTAGAGACAGAAAACAGCTCAGTGTTTCCCAGGTGCTGGAGGTCTAAGAAGGGGATTTACTGTGAAAGAACATGAAGGACCATACAAAGTGATGGATGTATTCTATATCTTGATTTTGGTAGTGCTTATATGACTATATATATTGGTCAAGACTCATAAAACTGTACTCCAAAAAAGAGTTATTTTTATTTCATGTCAATTATACCTTAATAATCCAGATGTTAAAAAATCAACATATCAGGGGCCGGTCCCGTGACTGAGTGGTTAAGTTCGCGTGCTCCACTGTGGCAGCCCAGGGTTTCGCTGGTTCAGATGCTGGGCGCAGACACAGCACCGCTCATCAGGCCACATTGAGGCAGCGTCCCACATGCCACAACTAGAAGGACCTGCAACTAAGACATACAACTATGTACTAGGGGGATTTGGGGAGATAAAGCAGAAAAAAAAATCAACATATCAAATACTGAGTTCTTTATCTTCCCTTCTCAATTTTTTCCTATACCTATCTCTAAATGTCAATTTATACCTATTACCTAGTGACATAAGGAGGAACCTAAAGTCGTTTTGGATTCTTTTCCCTTCCTTGCATTCCACATCTAGTCCAGCACCAACTCCAGAGAATCTAAATCTCTAAAATATGTCTTCAGATTCCTTCCTTATAGCAATTGACCGAGTGTAGACCCTCGTATTCTCTTGCTTAACTAAGGCAAAAATTTATTGTAGGCATCTCTGGAATACCAAGACTCTCCATTCATCCTTTCATCACTAGGACTCATCCTTATATTGTCGAAACTTCGCATAATTCACCACCTCTCTTTTTCCTGATAAAAATCTTTAAGTTTTTGGTGTATATATATTTGTTAGCATTATCCTGAATGCACACAGAAGGTTTCTGAAGTAGAGGAGATTATTATTGTTCACTTACAACAAATAATAAATGTGTAGTTCTCTTGTGTCCCAATTTTTTCCTCTGGGGAAATGTGGTGAAAACTAGAAATCATGCTACACATAGGGCTTGGTAGTATAATAGGTACACATACTGTAGGTGAAGAACTCAAAAAACATAGATCTGGGCATTTGTATAAGATAGAGAAGCAGCTGCCCTCTCCCTTCCTGGGAAGTTTCCTTAGAAATTTATTGGAGAGGATCCTGGGTTCTAACCCTTTGGAATGTAAATAAATTCTCCAGGGGAACCCTGAGATGAGTATATGCACAATCCAGGGGCAACTCCACAGTCCCAAGACTCGTCTACTTTTGAAATATAAACACATGCCTCCAGGGAGGTCAACCTCTCTGGAGGGTTTCTTATCTACTCAGTCATATTCAACTTTCAGGCTTGTCTTTTAGTTCAGATCCTGTTTCAATAAAATTTGCTCAGAAAGCTCTAACTGCACAGAAATAAGAGAATCTTCTCTACAGCCCCACATACTTCCTCTGTTGCCCTGTAGCTCCCAATGGAGGATTAGGACATTCCTCTGAATCCTCACTCTCCTCTCTGAATAATCCCCACACCTCCTTGCCTTAAATCTAACCGGGATCTTCTTTGAAGTCATGATTTCTACTTCACGGCTTCAAGTAGAGAATGTTCTTTTTCTCATTCTCAGTAAGGAGATTCTGCTCCGTTGAAGCACAAGTCGTTTTAGCCATTTTACAAATTTCCTACTTAAGTCCTGCCATCTCCTGACCTACCAGCTATTCCTGTTCACTCACTAAAAACCTTAGCCTTTCTTTCCCTAGTCACTCCTGTTGCTCTCCAATGAGTCACAACCAAATCCCCTTTTTAGGAACCAGAGAAACAATAGTGAAGAATCAGATCTAATATAAATCTCAAACCAACTCAGAGCCAATGTTCCCACTGTGGCCCATGCCACTTTCATAGTTTTCCTGGAATTCTGAAATAATAGTGGTCTCTGTTCTTCCACTCCTGCCCTCTCCAAATCACTCTCCACACAGAAGCTAAAATATCATTCTATTGGACTACTTATAACTCTTTGGTGGCTGCTGCTTGCACTTAGAACTTAATATAGACTTGTCACCATGAACTAAAACTGCATGACCTGGCCCCTGATCACCCTTCCACCTCAGTACATGTCACTTGCTCTCTGGATCTCCAGCTCCAGCTCACTGTGCCGCAGGCTACAGTGATCTTTCAGTTCTTAGAGTACAATAACCCCTCCCTCTGCTGGTCTTTGGGCTTGCTGTTCTCTCTGAACACATTTTTCCTTTGCATTTTGTTCTTCAGGTATAAGGTTAGACATTTCCTCTTCCAAAAAGCCCTTTTGATGGAAGTCTTCACCCCCTCCCAATTACTCTCAATCACAGGACTTTCTTTATTCTTTTCCTTGCACTTATCACAACATAGAAGTTCACTTATATAGGTTCCCTTGTTTATTATTTATCTCCTCATGAGAATGCAAATCCCATAAAGGCAGATAAAAAATATGTCATGGTCATGCCAGTAGCTGCATATTAATTGGAATATGGCAGCCCTCAACAAATATCTGTGAAACGAGCAAAGTCTTTCTACTTTCTCAAACCCACCTCCATTCAGCCAATAGAGGGATGATACTTTTTTAAAAATTCAATAATTCTTTAAGCTTAACACATCTCAAAGGTGGAGCACAGTTCCACCTGTTCCAGAAATCCTTAACTAGACAAGGAAGCAAGAGGTGATACCCTCCTTGCTGGATGTAAAACTGAAATCTTCTAGATGTGTAGAGGCATAGGTAATTTGAATAAATCACTCAAGTAATTCTAAAGCATATCTCCTGCTCCTATCCCCACCTTAAGAATATTTTATTCATTGACCTATGGATTACTTATTAAGCCATCCTAAAACAAATGATTTCTCAGTTACTGTCCCTATTCCCCAAGACTATGCCCTTCCTTAGGGGTGTGGGTGGCGGAAAGAATGGGTATTTTGAAAAACGGTGCTAGTAATTCTTCATTGCTCTGCCCTACGTAAAAATCACCAATATAGACCCCATCTTAATGGACTCTGATACACTGGGACGAAATAGAGAAACCGAAAAATCATTTTACATCAGGACTTGAATTTAGTAATTACTTTTACCTGGCCAGCTAAATTTTCCTTCCAAATTAGTTTACCTTAAGTAGCCGCCCCTCTGCTTTGCCTCATCTGCCAAGACTAATTAATTAGCTATGCAAATATTTACAGAGTATCCATAATGTGATAGCCATTATGCTATGTGCAGGTGATAAAAATGTTGAGCAAAAAGTACACAGTCCCTATTCTCAGTGAGCTTAAAGTCTAGTAGGGGAGTCATATATTAGTCAAATAATTACAGTGATGATATATAATTATGAATCGAGATAGGTGTACTGAGAACTGTGATTATTTCTATATTCTATCATTTCCATTTTCTATTATTTCTATAAATCACTTATATCTGATTTATACTGGGAATCAAGGAAAGCTTCCTGAAAAATAATTGACTATAATATTAAGAATGAATGAATTAACACACAAAAAAGGAGGAAGAAAGAAATGTTCCTGACAGAGAAAAACAGTATATGCAAAACCCAGTAGTGGAAATGGGCAGGCAGATCCCAGGAACTCAAGGTCAACGTAGAGAAAAGCAGAGGACAAGGTGGAGAACAGAGACTGCAGGGGTAGCAAGAAGCCAGACTACTGGGGCCTTCCTGACCATTTTAAGGATTTGGGTCTAGTGGGCCGGCCCCGTGGCACAGTGGTTAAGTTCACGTGCTCTGCTTTGGCAGCCCAAGGTTTCACCGGTCTGGATCCTGAGCACGGACATGGCACTGCTCATCAGGTCACACTGAGGTGGCATCCCACATGCCACAACTAGAAAGACCCACAACTAAAATATACAACTATCTACTGGGGGCATTTGGAGAGGAAAAAAGAAAGAAGATTGGCAACAGTTGTTAGGTCAGGTGCCAATCTTTAAAAAAAAAGGATTTTGGTCTTTATTTTTTCTCAAAGATCAATGATCTCATTAAAAATTTTTCAGCTTGGTGAGGGTCTCATTATTGGTATTTTAAAAATTCTGGTTGCAGTTGAAAAATATATCACAGGGGATGATGTGGGTAGGCATCATTCAATCCATTCAGGGCCTGAATAGACAATAAGGCAGAGGAAGGACGAATTGGCTCTCTGTTTTCTTGAGCTGGGACATCTGTCTTCTCCTGCCCTGAGATATTGGTGTTCCTGGTTGTCAGGCCTTTGGATTCAGACTTGAACTTACATCATTAGCCCCTCAATTCTCAGGCCTTTTTACTTTGACTGAAAATAACACCATCAACTTCCCTGGTTCTCACATCTTCAGATTCAGACTGAATTATACCAATGGTTTTTCTGGTTCTCCAGTTTACAGAAGGCAGATCCTGGTACTTCTTAGCCTCTAAAATCATGTGAGCCAATTTCTATTAAAAAATCACCTCTTATTTATTTCTCTCCATACATCTTATGGTTTCTGTTTCTCTGGAGAACCCTGACAATACATATGCAAATTACAGAGGTAACTATCGTGGGAGTATTAAAGATGAAGGGAACTGGATCGATTCCTGAAATATTTAGAAAAGAAAATAGATTGGTTTTGATATGGTAATTGAGGTAGTGAAGGACTCAGGGATTGCTCCCAGCTTTCTTGTTTAACAAATAAATTAACGTGTCATTTTCTAAACTGGGCACTAGTTTGGTGATAAAAAATTTAATTTTGTACCTGATGAGTTTTAGATACTTTGAGACAGTCAAGTAGCTGTGTTAAGTTGGCAGTTGGGCAGTTAGGTTTGAAACTCAGAGAAGAGGACTGAGCTGGAAATATATGTTTAAGGATCATCATTTAAATCATGGCATGGATGAGCTTGCCTGGGAAAAGAATGTCGAGAAAGAATAGAAGATATCTTAGACTAAGCCTTAAGAAATTCCAACATTTAAGAGCTAGGTAGAGGAAGATGAACCTGTCAATAAAGAAAGAGGAGAAGGCTTAGAAGCAGGAGGAAAGCCAGGATAATAAGATGTTGAGAAATCCAAGGGAGGAGAAAGTTTGAAGAAGAATATAGTCAACATTGCTAAATGATGCTAGAAGATAATTGAAAAGTGTCCATTGAACATAGAAACATGCAGGTATTTAGTGATTTAGTGAGAGCTGTTTGCTGGCATACTGGAGTAGAAGTTAGAGTGAAGTGATGTAGGACTGGAAGGTAAACAAATGCAGACAACAATCATAGGTACTTCTTTCAGACAGCTTGGTTGTAAAGGGGGAAAATGGGCAATAGCTTGAAGAGTTATAGTGAAGACAGTTTTTTGGTTTTGTTTGTTTCAATAAGAGATTTAAGTATGTTTAGATGCCTATGGGATAATAGGCAGATTGATAGAGAAGTTTTAAACGTTTGTGTCTGTCCACAAGTATACACTATACACACACGTGTGCGTGCATATGTATATGCACGTATATATGTGACTCAGAAAGAGAGGAGGGAAAGGAGGAGAAAGGAGAAGAGAAAACAGAAGGAGAGGGGATGAAAGACAGGGAGAGAAGAGGAGAGGGGGAGAGGAGAGGAGACCGGAGAAGAGAAGAGCAGGGGAGGAAGGGAGGGAGGAAGGGAAGAAGGAGAGGAGAGGAGAGGAGAGGAGAGGAGAGGAGAAGAGAAGAGAAGAGAAGAGAAAAGATGAATATGGATAACAAAAGGTTCCTGAGAAAATAGGATAGCAAAAGGGGACCAAAGCACATTGAAGGGTCAAGCCTCAGAAAGGCGTTGAGGGAACTTCTCTATTATAAAAGAAGTAAGGGATGAGAGATTGGGAACAATGCAGGTAGATTGGTACATTTGGCAGCAGGGCATTTAGAGGTGACTTCTACATTTTTGTAAAGTGAGAAAAGATATCTGTTGAGAAAGCAATATGGGAGTTATGGGAGGTATGAGGTTTGATGATGGTGGAGAAGACTTGAAATAGTTTTCGCTGAGATTAGAAGAACTCATAGAAATTTTGATGGGTGATGAATTTCCTGGGAGGGTTAAGAGCCCAGCTGAGGTTGTTGATCATGAATTTATACTGATATAACCTTGTCTATGCTGTGCTTCCCTCCAGGACCCAGATGCCCAGGTAGGCATGAAGAAAGATGATAGGAGAGTTTATCCTGGTTTAGAGTTTTCCAGGGGGTGCAAGAAAATGACAGAGGAGTGAGGAAGTTTAGGATACTGGTAAAATTATTACTGAAGTTGAATTAAGAAGGGAGGTGAAGAAGGGGTTATTTTATTGGAGAAAATAAAAATGTCGGTGAATGTGGAGGTTCTAATGTGGTGAAAGCATGGCGATTGTGGAAGTAGTGATGTATAGACTGGAAAGAGAAGAGGTGATAGCAAGTTGGGTGATTTGATTAGTGATTTCAGAAGAGGAATAATTTCAGATGATGAAAAGGTCCAGGGTATGACTGTGGGAAGGCATGTCTGAAGTAACTTCAATGTGCATGCCATTGGAGATATGGAAGTGACGAAATTGAGCAGTCTCACGTTGGATAAGTCCTCTATGAGAATGAGGAAATTACTCAGAATAGTGGCAGGACTTGGGACAATTGGAAGACTGTGAACCAAAAATCTCGTTAATGTGTCTGCTTAAAGAGGAAGAGTGACTGAGAGTTTGGTGAATGACAGTGTGAAGCAAGGGAGAAGGTTAAATGGTGTGAACATAAGAAGAGCAGGGATTTCTAGAAAATGGTAGAAAGGTAAATGTATTGACATGAAAATAAGAACAGAGGAAGACAGTAATCCTATGGCTGACTCTGGGTTTCAAACTTTGAAAAAATAAATAACCATCACTTGAAAAAGCTACAGAGGAAAAGGTATCATGGGAAAGCTCTCTTTTCTGTTAAGATAAGGAGGCAGATAGACACTTGGAGAAGAAGATGAGGGCATAAGGACTGATAACTATGAAGCGGTATTTCCAGGGGTACAATGGAAAAGTTTAAAAGGAAAAAGCAAAGTAGAAGACTGGGTCAAGGGCAAAGAATTCCAAAGCTTTCTGGAGATGCTAGTGAGAAGAGTAGCTTAGCACTTTGGGCAGTGGCCGATGAAAACTGTGATAAAAAGAATGATGATTTCAATTTCAAAAGACTTTTTGGATAAGTGTGGATCCTGAACCTAATGACCAGAGTGACTAAATCTCTTTATTACCTGGTGTGCTGGTGGCACACCCAGAAATGACAGAAATTCTAAGTCAAGTTTGGAAGTTAAGGAACTAAACCCACTCTCTCTCTCAGAGAGTTGTCTTGGGATGGCACAACAAGATAGAAATGATTTTAAATGATGAAGTGCACAGGGCTGAAATAAGATAAAGAGAAGTGCTCCTTGAAAAAAGGAAAAAACAATTAAGATGTCATAAACTATCCACTTCAAGTATTAGTCTCTTAAGAGAAATGTAGCAAAAGCAATGAAAAGACTCGCATACATATATCTTTAACTTTCAAAGAGATTTAACTTTGCATTTTTTTCTTTTTAACACGTCTGTGATTTTAGCAACACACATTTTCTGTCTACAGTTTTGTCACCACAATCTCATTTATTATCTATTGACACTGAAGAAAAAATCCTGCCTGTCATATCTTTGGAAGAATTTTGTTTGACTTTCAAGAAATAGAACATTGCTTTGAAATGATTTAAATGTTACCAAGACATCTGAACACAGCAGCTTTCTAAATAACTAAATTGCATACCCCAGGTTAGCAAAGGACGGAAGAAGATAACTACTATCTCTACTGAAATCAGAGTCTAAAGTCAGTGTAAGGAGTTTTAAGTGCATTAACACCAGCATATTTTCTCAGAGTCAAAAATATATCATTTTCTGTATTCATCATTGTGACTCAAACCATTTCTGTTGGAAACAGAAAAGGAGGGAGAAAATACAAGGAATCCTATTCCTATAATTATTTTATCCACTATTCTCAAATATCTATACATAAAAGTGTATACAATCATTCAAGAAAATTGTCAGTGTTCGTCTTAAAGCAAACTCCAAGTTCAAATTTAAAGTTTTGGAAAAATGTTTAACAATATTCATTTGCTTAAGAAACTAAGAAGGAATACTGAAATACAAGAGAAAAAAACATCCCTGGAGATCAAGGTAAGTTACAGCAGGAAGTATGACTTCTATTTTGAAAAGCAATTCATGAAGATTATCTCATATACACATCCCCGAGGGTTTGTTGATCTTCTCAGCAGACCCATTCTAGTACATTAGCATGAATAAATAAATCGTCATTCAAGATATATTAATGCTGCAAAATCTGCTCTCTCACACACACACAACAATTTACTATAACATAGGAAGTGATAACTAAAAGGAGTTTTGTTTCTGTTTCTTCCCTAAGTGGACTACAAGCAGGAGAAAATTTTTTTTTAGGAAACAAAATTCTAAAGCATTCAATGGACGTTAAACTTAACCAATTCCGTTTCTAAACTGACATTCAAGCAAAATACTGTTCAGAAGTTTAAGAAAAATAGATCAGAATTTTAAAAAGTACATCATTGGGCACATTGTACCCAAATATCAGCATGCAACCAACTCTATATGTGTATAATTAGGAAGTGCCAAGAGATATAATCCTAATTTACAGGCATCTAAGCCCTAGTTTTCTTATGGCTTTTCCCATGCTAATCTCTATTACAAATAAAATATTCTAGAAGTTTACAACCAGTATTCAAGATAAGGTGGGGGTTTCTTTAGTAAGTATATATTCCCCTTAAGCAAATAGTCAGTTATGTCTCCAGCAAAAATGGGTTTATTCAGTATCAGAAAAGACTTGCAATTTGAGGTTGCAACCATGACAAGCCACCTGCAATTCCTGAGCAGCATGAGGAAGAGAAACTCTTTTATACAGGGGAAGAGGAAGCTGGGAGGGCTGCCGAAAACAGAATACGTTGGAGAAACTAAGAGTTTGAAGTGTAGGGACTTTCCATTGGCTGAATTATGATAGTCCCTCATTGGCTGAGCTTCTTGCTTGCCAAAATAGGAAATCTTTCTTCTTCCTCTTGGGCTCTTCTATCAAGATAGGGCATGACAGCTCCCCCTTTTGGCCTCCTGACTTCATTTTAATGAGGTTTCTGTTTATTACTTTCCACACCCTTCATTGCAAATCAGTTTACTAAAGTTCAATGGTGAACACATCCTAGGCTGATGCCACAATGATTCAAGCCTTTCTATAATGTCCTCCCCTTGAGTGCAGGTGACACCTATGATTTGCTTCCAACCAATAGAATATGACAAAGATGACAAGATGTCACTCCCTTGATTAAGTTATCTTATTTAAGACTACGCTTTAGGAGACTGGAAAAAAAGACTTTCTTATTGGGCTTGAAGAAGTAAGTAGTTATGACGTGAACTGCCTGTGGAGAAGGCTACATAGCAGGGAAGGGGGAGGCCTCTGGGAGCTGAGAGTCTTACAACCCCAGGAAACTAAAATCTGCCAAGAGCATGAATAAGCCTGGAAGAGGACCCTGAGCTTCAGTTAAGACAGCAGCCCTGACTGACACCTTGATTACAGCCTTGTGAGACCCTTGATAGCCATGCCCAGGCTCCTGACCCACCCACAGAAACCATGAAATGATAAAGGCATGCTGTTTTTACAAAACTAAATTTGTTATATATCAACAGAAAGCCAACAGATTTCAAAAATGATTTCAGATTATCTCTAATTATTCTGTTTGGTTGGAGAAAATTAAACAGCCTTTAAGAGTTCATCAAAGTCTTTTTCTCACAGCCCCTAGTGAAAACTTCTCATATGATAGCATCCTTTAAAATGTATTTGCTTGTGCTTACCTCCTGATGCCTTAGGGAGTAGTGACTCAGTTATGTATACAGGTATTTTTCACATCTTTTAAAAAATTGTAAGATGTATAAAAATTTAAGAAATCCTAAACTTCAAGATAGCCAATAGTATAATAAATTTAAAACTCAGATGAAAGTGTCACGTGGTTCTAAAATAAAAAGAATGCTGGAAATAATAACAGATAAAAAGTTAAAGAGTAATACTGGTAAGTCACTATGGTACTTGAAAATTACAAATAAAATAGGTTCAAAGCCAAATACAAATTCCAAATACACATGATTAAGGACAAAGACACTTTCCAAGTGCTGAATAGTCTTGACATACCGTCTATAATGTCAACAGAGTTGTACCTGCCATTTGTATTTGCTATGCGCCAGGGGACTTACGCTTTTCGTTTCACTAGATTCTTTCTATCAGGACTATATAACATAGAAGTTATCATTTGCAATTTATAAATGAGGAAATAAATCTCAAAGAGGTTAAGTAATATTTTCAACTTTACTTACATCTACTAAGTAGCAGAATGGGAAACTAAACCCATGTCTCTCTAATTCAGAAGTTGATTTTCCAAAATCTACTCCAAATTTCTGCCCAACAATACAGCAATTTGTATATCAAGAAACTATTTTCTCAGAAATTTAACTTATCTAACTGTTAACTTGACTCTTAAAGTTCTTTTTTGTTGTTTGTTTCAGCAAAGAAGTCTATCAGTCAAGAGAATATATGTTATGCTGCTGTAAGAAAGAAATCCCAAATCTCAGTGGCTTACAATAGCAAAGGCTTATTTCCCTTTGGCTCTGCATGTCCAGACTGCCTTCACATCACATGACATCATCTTCACTGTGGGAGCCAGGCTGACAGAGAGGCCTCCGTCTGAAACATGGCTGGTTGTCATGGAAGAGAGATAAAAAGAACAAGGCAAACTGTGAGCTAGCTCATATGATTTTCAACTAGAATGACGTCCACTCTTCTCATATTTCATTACCCGAAGCAAGTCACATGGCCATATGTACACAGTCAACAGGGCAGAGAAACATATTCCTCCTTCAGGAAGAAGCAGCAACTATTGGTGAACACTTACACAGTCCAATACAAGGTACTTAAATATTCTAAGCCTTTGAATATTTGTAAATGTTTACATGTGGGGAGGAATGCAAGGAAAGATTTCATTAATTATAAAATATAAAACAAGACCAGCCCCTGTGTCCTCGTGGTTAAGTTCAGCACGCTCCACTTTGGTGGCCCGGGTTCCATTCCTGGACATGGACCTACATCACTCATCTGTCAGTGCCCATGCTATGATGGCAGCTCACATACAAAACGAGGAAGATTGACAACAGATATTAGCTCAGGGTGAATCTTTCTCAGCAAAAAAAAAAAAAAATTCATATATATAGCACAGATTAAAAAATGCAAAAGATAGATAAAAATCAAGTCAATTTTTGAACAAACCAGTATAGTAAAAAAAAATAGCTAGCCTAATCAGGAAATAAATTGAGAAAACAGCAATAAAACAAATAAGGGGAAATTTGTATCCGTTTATATATATATTTACTTGAGAATCAAAGACCTCTAAAAACTATTTTGTACAACTCTCTGGTATCTAGATGATACAGATGATTTCTAGGAAAATAAAACGAATTATTTCTGGCTCAAAATGACGTAAAAAACCTAATTATACTAACAGCTATGAAAAGAAATTGGAAAGTTGTAAGAGAACTGCCCTTCTGAACAAAACACCTCATGGAATGGAAATTATAGTGAAATTGACTTTTTAAAGAAAGATAATTTTTATGCTACTTAAAATACTCTGGAGCACACAGAAATAGTAAATTATCCTAATTTTTATAAAGGTCAGCATAAGGCCAACACAAGACTTTTTGGCAAGGATAACACAAGAAACAGAAAGAAAAAAAGAAAAGATGGAAGGAAAGTAGGAAGGAAGGAAAATGAAGAAGAAAACCATTGACTAATAAAACATTAAAAATGTCTAAACAGAATGAATTCAAATAATACTGAGAAATCTACACAAGTGAATAAGTATATGGGTAAAATGCTAGTGGACCAGAAAAGTCTTAAATATGTCCGGGAATCAAATATATGAGAAGATAATATTTTACATAGTTGACAATTTTATTTAAAAAAAGGAGTTATGATAACTGAGAAGTTGTTAGAACGAAAAAGCTGAATTTCTACTTCAGACTCAATACAAAACAAATTCCAAATGGATTATATATATAATATATAAATAAATAATATTATTTAAAAACTAGAAAATTAATTTTTGGAGGTTCTGCATAATGCTGAGCAGCTGGCTTGTCTGTGAGCCTGCAGTGGGAGCACCCAGGTTTAGTAAAGACATTCCTAGGGTTCTTTGGGTTCTACAGTAATTTACTGCATCTGTCTCCGATTTGATTTCCCCAAGAAACGACTGCTTCATAAAAGGGGAGGATTTCATCAGGCTCCTGAAGACCTTTGCCTCTTTCTAGAGGGTGACCCCCTTACACATCTTGATCTAATCCTGAACTCTGCCACCATAGTAGAGTAGTACCATGTACCGCACAGTACCATAGTACTCAGACAATCCCAGGGAATCTGAGGCACTTCTGTAGTTCCTCATGACATCAGCAAACTCATGACACTGCCTGATGGTGTTGACCACTCATGAGCGGCACATTTGTTATTCACTCTCCAATGCCAATTTGCCCCCCAGACTGCCACCCTGTTTACTAGTTCAAATGTGGGGTTTTAATTTGTACCCCTCCTACACCACACTATATTGATGTGATATTTTATCTTCTCACAGAGTGATAGCACCTTAGGAAACTTAGCATTCTTTATTACGCCATCCCACTAAATGCTTAGCCCACTGCTGCGTACAAATTTGATACTCAATGAATATTTGCTTTAGATAAATAAACAGATGTTTGTTTGGAGATAATACAGGAAGCATAAAAAATTTCTGAGCATTTAAATCTCAAATATCTATCCCTATATTTTCACCCCAGACATATAAAATCTTAAATCTCATATATAATATTTTTAGAGTGCCAAATTTCTTACTATCTGAGCACATATCCCCTAAGTCTTTTGTCTCACTGTAGGTATACTTGAACTAGCTATTCTATAGAATCTTGTGCCTCAAAGGTTTTTTTTCCAAATCTTTCTGCATATTGTCTACACGGTAATAATATCATCATATCAGATTTATACTTACAAATCTTCTGAAAGTAAAAGCGTTTCACATCATAAGTTAAATGTGTTTGTAAACATGCAGTAGACTAAAAGGTTCAGGTAAAAGGTCTTTTGAAATAATTTTACCATTGGAATTAAGGAAACAGACACTCAACCTGCAAGTGTTGCTCATCTGGTAAACAGAAGACTGCCCCTGATTACCAACCAGGCAGTTAATGTGCCTTGTTTTAAAAAGACTTGCCTTCAGAAACAGTGGAGTTAGCTGCTATTTTGAATTTCTAAATGGGGCCCTGATTTCCTGTTGCAGCAGGTCTTGCTGACATGTCCTGGGTTTTACAGCTATGCTTCACTGCTTGAGTTTTGCTTCACTGTGTCCTTCTGCCCACATGCTTGAAGTCTCCCTCCTCCATTTGCCACCAAGCAGCTGCTTAAGCATCCAAATGTCATCCATCTTTCACACACGCCCCACCCAGAGGAGTCCCTCCTGCAACACTCCGAGAGTACTTCTGTGCTGAGGAACCGACTGCATTCAAAACCCAATAGAAAATAACAAGTTCAAGGGGAGATACTAAGAATATGTAACTGGTACTGGTTTAAAATACCAGAATAATTGTAAATAGAAATAATTTAGAAAGGTAAGATCAGTCAAGTGGCAAAATGACCAGTCATCTACACGAAATATATTGATATCCAAAGAAAAGGGTAAGAAACAAAAAGGTTTTGAATGAGTGAATAAAAAGGAGAAAGGTAAATTAACATATGAAGTCAGCACTTTACTGAATACTGAAATACTCCCAGTGCTACAAAAGAAATTAGGGAAACAGCAACATGAAATAGAGGACTCATTTTTAAAAAGATGTTTCCAATTTAATAATTATTCATTATAATGCAAATATGTGAAACAGTGTTTAAGAGGTTATGTTTCTGTATGAAGTTTATACAAATCTCAGACCTGGAAGAAACGTGGTGATGAGTCACCCAGGTTGCTGTCTTCGTAGCGCCTCGTGAGTCTCAATACCCACCGCCATCAGCACTGCCTCACGAAAATGTCCTGTATTTTAGAGGGGAGAGGAGAATACATGATACAGTGTTTATCCCCTTGATGTTGAAAGGAACTGGCAGAAGAGAATTTGTAAAGGGAAGGGCAAAGGGAATAAAGTAAAAATCCAAGGCTATTAGTCAAAAAGAATGAAAAAAAAAGGTAAGTTCTTCAAGGCAAAGTGATTAAAAGCACGACACTGAAAGGTCCAAAGGGAATGCATGTTTCAAACGGGGCTGGAGTGTTAAAATATACATCTAGAAGGATTTGACACCTACATTTCTAAAGGGCTTGAATGATTTTCTGCAGACCTCAGGCTAAAAATTTGTAATGAGAACTTCTCAGAAGCAAATACCAAGGGGAAAGAGTGAGCTGTTAATAAAAAGGAATTTGTATTTGATTTTCATTAATTCACATTTGTTTAATTTTCTTAAATGAGGAACAAGACATCATCACAAAAAGGATAAAAGAAAATAATAGTTTGTATCTACTGAATAGAATATTTCAGATCATTTTGCAAACATTGCCATATGAAATTTCTTTATAACTCAGTGACATTCAACAAATATCATTGTGAAATAACAAACCAAGCAATAAGAATAAAGCAGGACTGCCTGCTTATAGTGTTGTATCAGACGGATAGTGAGTAGACATGATTCAAAAGCCACGGAGAGGGCCTGGCCCTGTGGAGAAGTGGTTAACTTCGTGCGCTCCGCTGCAGGTGGCCCTGTGTTTCATTGGTTCGAATTCTGGGCATGGACATGGCACTGCTCGTCAAACCACGCTGAGGCAGTGTCCCACATGCCACAACTAGAAGGACCCACAACGAAGAACATACAACTATGTACCAGGGGGCTTTGGGGAAAAAAGGAAAAAAAAATAAAGTCCTTAAAAAATAAATAAATAAAAGCCACGGAGACAGTGTAAATTAGGGATGTCCTTACAAACATAGGGGAGGCAGTCAGCCCACCTACAGAGAGATTCAAAGAAGACAGGCATAAGCACCTTCCACAAACTATGTCTACCACTAGTTACAATGTTTGAAATTTAACCAGCAATTTTGTTTTTTAGAGATCTTTTGATTTTAGTAATCAGTTATTAAAAAAAAAAAAAAAGCCTGGGAGACAGCAGTTAACAACAAAATGAAAACAAAAAGTCCTGGTAAGGATCTTGACCTCTAGAGGTTGCCTATTTGAGCATCTTAGAAGGATGGGGCATCTACCAGAGTAAGGACAGAGTAGAAGGTGAAAAGGGATCAAAGATAAGCATTGAGTATTTCTGAATCTTACTGGGCTGGCAGTGGCCTCTATTGTATGGCATCTGTAAGCCAAGTGGAAAACCAAGATATTGTGCCTGTTGAGGTGAAAATGCTAAACTCAACCCATCATTTTTCACACTGCTTTATATCACAATGAAGACGTCCTTCAAATTACAGAACTTACATTCTGGTAGGAGTCTCTTGAGATATTATAAAATCACCAACATTTTCTTGCTGGGAAATACAGATAGATTTTGACTTACTGAGCTCATAAACCAGTTACTTGTACAGCTAAGACCAGTAGCTCATCCTCCCAAGTCAGTGGATTTACAATACATCTCACAATCTGTTTGGCGAAATTTTTTCTCGTTAAATAAAACTATTAATGTCAGTGATGTCACAATGTTATAATTAGACCATATCACTGAGTTGTATCTGCACTACTGAACTGGTATCCAAAGGTATACTAGGATCCAGTGAATTGGAATGAAACATTGCATCGCTCTTTCATGAAAATTTTGTCTTAAAGTGGTGATACTTTGACTTTATTCCTAAAGATACTGGATGCCATTGGAGCTAGTTTCAATGGGTTTTTACTTTCAAATTTAAGAATGGTTTATTTGCTAAAGGATTGTACCTGTTGATTGAAATTTTCAATGATGAAACATTGAAAAATTAGTAAATAAATGGAATCTTTAACTATTTGAATTGTAGGTTGCTACATTGCTCATCATGAATTGATCATTGAACGTCCATTCTTTTTTTCCCACTCATTCAAGTTGGTATCGGAAATAATAAGACAGATAGATGATCCATTTGGACCAAGATGTCTCATGTCTGGGACCTTACTCATACAGTCGCCTGAGAGTTGCCAGGGCTCTGTGTTGTCATGAGTTTCAGGGTTACACCAGGGGTGCATGAGATTACCATAGGAAAGTTTCTCTTTTAAAAAAATTATTTTGTTGAGGTCATATTGGCTTATAATATTGTGTACATTTCAGGTGCACATTATTATATTTCAGTTTCTGTGTAGACTGCATCATGTTCACCACCAATTAGTAGGGAAGTGCAAATCAAAACTGCAATGAGATATCACCTCACACCCGTCAGAATGGCTATAGTTAACAAGACAAAAAATAACAAGTGTTGGAGAAGATGTAGAGAAAAGAGAACCTTCATATACTGCTGGTGGGAATGCAAACTGGGGCAGCCACTATGGAAAACAATATGGAGTTTTCTCAAAAATTAAAAATAGGAATACCATATGATCCAGCTATTGCACTACTGAGTATTTATCCAAAGAACATGACATAAATAATTCAAATAGATATATGTACCCTTTGTTCATCACAGCGTTATTCACAATAGCCAAGACATGGAAATTTTCTTGATGTGTGAGCCACTTCGCTGGTTGTTTGGGAAACGACTTGGCATCTACTGTAGCTGTCCAGTGCTGAAAGAGTGATAAGGAGTGTAGCCATTTTTTAGCACAGTGGCCACAGAGTGACATCTTAAAAATGATAAAAGAATTTGGCCCGTGTTTAAGCCTAAACTGTATCTAATGTGATTGAGATTCATTCATTTGTATCGCATCCTTGCTTTCAATTTTTCGTAAGTTTCTACAGGCAAATAATACTATGTCACGCCTGCTTCATCCTGCTTTTTCTAGTATTTGAATGGTTAACTTCTTAAAACCATATTAAGAGGTTTTATTGAAATAACAACAACAAAAAAATAGACTACACAGATGTCAGACATATAAGGAAGACAATTCAAATAAATTATGAAAATTGTTGGGAACTCTTGACTTCCAAACTCATTTACCACGTTGACACTAGTGATGATGTTTTCTGCTACCCTGAACAATTGGAGCCCTTGGCTGACCCTTTAAGATTGTGTTCAGTTCCCAGAATTTCCCAAACTCCATTGCCCATAGATTGCCCAGAAATTCCCTTCAACTCTCACCTCAAAACTCATCTCTCCTTTCGGATATCTGTGGCAGTTGAGATTGTTGCCTCAGTTCCTACCTTTCAGAAGCCAGAAGTCTCAAGGTGGGTTTGTTTGTCTTGCTTTACTCCTCCTTCAGGAGACACACATTGTCAAACCAACTTTGTGCTAATCAGAGGGAGAAGTTGTTTCCATTCACAGCAAATGGAAATCAGCATCTAGTTTCTGCTTCCTCTAACTCTTCTATTGTTATTATCAGAGTCCTCTGATAATCATCTTGCTGTGTTCTTCAATATGCCTCTGTATTTCTTATATCAAAATTTTGTTTCATGTTGGTTTACTTTTTCAACAAATATTCATTGATTACTATTATATGTCAGACACTCTTCTAGATGCTTCAGAAATGGGCATCAAGAGGGTATTGTCCCTGTCCAAGGAACTCACAAATCTCTGAGATCTACAGTTTCAATGGTATGTTGACATTATAACCCAGGAGATTAAAACCACTCCTTGATAGATTTCTCCGTACATTTATCTCTAAAGCCATTCATTGTTCCTAGAAGATGCAGTCATTTGCTACAATGTAGATTGATGGTCTGTATAGAGGAGAGAATGCTGGAAAAGAAACTAAGCCATTTTCTGGCTGTGTGACTTGAACCAGTTAAGTGGTTATTCCCTAAGCATGAGTGTCCTTATCTGTGTAATTGTTATAACAATGCCTTACTTACAGGATCACATGAAGACCACTTCAAATACCTAATGGGAAACCCAACACTATTACTTCTCCATGGTAGGCACTCAATAAATGTGATGTTAGTCAAATAAATTATCATCAAAATATTCTATTAGATGCTGCAACTTTTTAACTGTTTATCTTGAAATAATTTAAGCCCTAAAGGTTGCAAAAATAGTACAACAAATCCTCATATACCCTTCACTATGACTCTGTAAATTATATTATATATATATATACAGTATTCTAATATGTAATATTTCATAATATAATTTTTTGTGAAACATTTGAAAGTTGCAGACATGAAGTCCCTTCACTCCTCCACATTTCAGTATGAATTTCCCAAGAACAAAAACATTTTCTGATATAACCACAGTAAAATCAGCAAAATCAGAAACAAACATTGATACGGTATCATCATCTAACCTATAGACCTTACTCACATTTTATCACTTGTCCCACTAATATTCCTCATAGCAAAAGGAAGAAGTATTTTGTGGTTTAAAATCCAATCCAGGATCACATATTACATTTACTTTGAGAACGCTTTAGTTTCCATTAATCTGGAAAAATTTCTCTGTTTTACTTTGTCTTTCTTAATCTTGACTTCTTTTTTATTTATTTGTTTTTATTTTTTACCTTTTTCTCCCCAAAGTCCCCCAGTACATAGTTGTATATTCTTAGTTGTGGGTTCTTCCAGTTGTGGCATGTGGGACGCTGCCTTAGCGTAGTTTGACGAGCAGTGCCATGTCCGCGCCCAGGATTCTAACTGACGAAACACTGGGCTGCCTGCAGCGGAGCGCGTGAACCCAACCACTCAGCCTTGGGGCCAGCCCCTAATCTTGACATTTTAAAGAATATAAGCAGGTGATTTTGTAGAATGTTCCTTAATTTGAGTTTGTCCAAGGTTTTCTCACAATTAGATTCAGTTTACACCCTTTTGGCAAAAATAACACAAGAGTAACGTTGTGCCTTTCTCACTGCATCATATCAGGAGGCACATGAAGTCTATCTGTCCCATTAGTGTGATATTAACTTTGATCACTAGATTAAGGTGGTGGGCCAGGTGTTTCCACTGTAGAGTAACTCATTCTTCCTTTGTAATCAATAAGTACCTTGTGAGGAGATCTTTTGAGACTATGTAAATGTCCTGTTGCTCACTATATTTTTCTCCACTAGTTTTACCATGCAATGATGATTTGTGCCTAAACATATTGTTACTTTGGAGGTTACCAAATGGTGATTTTCTGATTCCTTCTTCATTAACTAAATGTAATTATATGGTAGCACTTATTATTAATTGTGAATAAACTAATCTTTAGTTGATTTATCTAACAACTGATGTTAAGAGAAACCACTGATTTAGGCATTAGAGGAAAGTGTTTTTATGTGTTATATACATTTTTTTACAAGCTAGGTAATCATTATCAAGACAGCATCTGCTTGAAACAATTTTAGAATTGCATTAAAACCCAAGCACAAAGAACATGAAATCCTGATAAAAATGACAGTCTCTAATAGGAAACAGGAGACTGGAACCCACCAAGAACAAGATTAGTCAAATAACATTGCCTGGGCACACCTGAGAAGTAAGAGAATGGTATCTGATATACACACTAACATGGCTTATGCTTCTACTTTTCTTTCTTTTTAACGTCACTCTGCTTCTGAAGAAATATCTAGGCCTAACTTCACTGTGATGCTCAAAAGAAAATTGAAGAAATCACCTTATATTTTTACAATTAGATTTGTTATTGGGACAATGTTAGAGAGTCCAGAAGAGAAAACTCTTCATCACTAAGAAAGTATGTGAAGAAATTTTTTCAAAGATGCTTTCCTACATACTTGGGAGTTCAGGTGTTTTTCAAAATTTTAGTTTATACTTTTGTTCCTCAGGTCCCCCTATTTGGGCTTTTATGATACCACTTTACTTCTAATTCCCAACACAAATTTTCTGAGTAGCACAATAGAGTGCCCAATGAGTCATAAAAAATATCTTAAGAGTTTACTACATAAATCAGTGTTCTCCAGAGAAACAGAACCAATGGGATAAAGAGAGAGAGAGAGGTTTATTATAGGAATTAGTTCACATGGTTATGGAGGCTGAGAAGTCCCACAGTCTGCTCTTTGCAAGCTGGGGACCCAGGAAAGCTAGTGATACAATTCAGTTTGAGTCCAAAGGCACAAGAACCAGGAGTGCCAATGTTTGAGGGCAGGAGAAGATGGATGTCCCAGCTTAAGCAAAGAGAGAGCAAATTCGCCCTTCTTCTGCCTTTTTGTTCTATTCAGCCCCTCAAAGGATTGAATGATGCCTGTCCACACTGGTAAAGGCGAATCTCTTTACTCAGTCAACTGAATCAAATGCTAATTCTTTCCTAAAACACTCTCACAGACACACCCAGAAATAACATTTTACCAGCTATCTGGGCATCCCTTAGGCCGGTCAAGTAAGTCGACACATAAAATTAACCATCACATTTACTAATAATGGGAAATTTGTTTACTTTTTGGTTGTAAAGCAAAATTTTACTGTTATGGACTGAATGAGAAATCAGTGAGTAGCCTGAATTACATATTAATGCTTGATAAATTAAATTTACAGCTTTCAAATATTTATATTAAAACAAACTAATTGGTCCTGCTAGATGCATTTTGCTGTCTATATAGATTAGAGATGACTTGGATAAGTAGATTGAGTAAAGCTCTAATAGTCTAATAGTCAGGAGACCAACATCCAGATTCAGCTCAATACTAATTAGTTATGTGATCTTAGGTGAGTTAATAACCATCGCTCACCTTGATTATTTATCTGGAAAAAGAAAGAGGTGGATAATATAATCTTTTGAGGTGTTTTTTAAGATCTAAAATTCTTCTAAAGGAAAACTATTCTGATTCTATTTCTCAAATTCTAATTACCGTATATTTTAATTAGCATATTATATTCAAATGATGGTGTTCTGCTTTGTATATATTCTAAACCACTAGCTCTTTATACAGACCTAACTTAACTTCCTATGTCTCTTATTTTTAACACATCGTGTGTGTAACTTCAGGCTAGTCTGAAGTATCATTAACTCTACATTAGTCATGATCCAAAACAAAATATCACTAATTCAAATTATCAACACGTCGTCTCTATGTTTTTCCTTTATGTTAGTAAACATTTGCGTTATTCGACTAAATCTGTTCCTTTTTCCCTTCTTACCAGACTATCCCTGCTTAAAATCTTGCTTTCCTGAAAATTTGCTTTCATACAGGGACTGCACGAACACTGTAATCTGTCTAACAATTCACACAATATCAGTAAAATGCATTCTGATGAATATTTTATTCTCATGTGAGTTTGGTTACTATGAACCAACTACTTTATGTTCTGATGTTTCTAGAATGCTGGCAAAAATCAAGTTTCTGTACCACTGGATCAGCGGAACTACCATGACTGGACCCTGGTAAATTTATCAAGAAATCTTCAGGAGATCTGATCACTGAGATCTGATAATAGAGTCAGCAGGCCTGGCTCCCCATAAGTTTCTCTTCGAATGTGTTCTTCCCTACTTTTACGTTGGGCATTTCTGTAAGCTTCAAGCCAGCTATCAGAGCTGTTCAGGTAAAATGGGCTGTAGTAATTTTTGGACCTAATTCTTAGATGTTTACTTGATAGAAAAACAATGTTAGACAAGAGCCGCCAATCAAAAAAGTCAATCTTTTCATTTCAATATTAAGAAAATGTGAGAGGGATGCAATCATAAAAGGCAAACACCCAAAGTGATGATTCCAGGATATTAAAGTGAGTGACGGAATGACTCAAATTCAAATCACTAAGTTATATCCAATATCCAGGTTTATCTAATAACTTATACACTTAACACCAGAACCTGGCAGCTCATTTCAGTGCACACAGCCTGAAGAACTATTTCATTTCAAATACTGGATTTTTTCCATTTGGAGAAAGTATACATCTAATTCTCATTTAGCTCTGTCAATATAAGTAGACATTCTCATCCTGGACCAAACTTTCCCTGCCATGCTACTTTCATCACCTGCTTACGAGTTTACTCTTTATGCTGCACCTGTGCATCCAGGTCATGACAGTCACTTATCTGGAAGCAGGGTCTTTGTCATGTATTTCTGAGGAAACTAGGGATGCATTAATATTTCAAGCCATGTTAAAGACATCTTCTATAGTCATCTTGTTGATATGGTATGACGCTCATCTAGGTGCAACCATATTTGTTCCTCCTGTTTTTCATATTCTATATCTCTCAGGATGCCTTCCATCTCTCATATGATAGCTCTGCTTCTATTTTAAGAAGAGCACGTATGCATGGACACATTCTAGGTAAATACCCACATATCCTAATAGATAGGTAGATAGATAGATGGATAGATAGATATCCTCTTAGCCATTTTGTCACTGGGTTTTACCCTCTCTCCTAAGCCCTCTTGTCTCCCTTAAAACAGGTTAAAGCAACTGTCAAATGATTAGCATTATCCCTACCTAAATCCTAGGGAGGTATCCTAAACCATAACAGCCTAACCTTCTAAAATGTATAAATCATAGAACTTTCTTACATGGTGGTTAACCTGGTTGAACCTTGGACTACAGATTTTTTCCCAGCTCCTTTTTCCCTGGTCCCTGTACTGTGCTCTTTGTTACCACCAAAGCCAGGATCTAGGACAGACACTTATTAAGTACCTTTATATGCCAGATGCTTTGCAATCCATCTCAGTTAATATTCCTAACAAGCGTACTAGGTAGTGAACATTATCCTTATTTTACATGCAAAGACAGTGAAGATGAAAGAAGAATGGTAGCTGTCCAATGCATCACAGCTAATCGGTGGCAGATTCTGATCTACTTGACTCAGATGTCCATGCCCTTCCACTGTAACAGACTGTCTCCTGATGAGAATGCTGCCTGCATGCTTTAAGTCTATCTGTGCTATCTGACAAAAAATAGATCAGAGCCGGCAGTATCCCAAGATTTCACTTTGCCAGTTTCAGATTTAATTACTTTCCAATAGGGTGCACATTATAGGCATAATAAGTATATAGGATGTATGTGTGTGTGTAAAAAACTAAGCCATGATTTTTCAGGCTGTCCTTTTGAATGATTAATTTTGAAAAGTATTGTCACAGAAGAGGTTTGTCAGAGTGTAGCTGAATTTATTACATGCCAATTGAATTAGCACATTACACAAGTAACTTTGGGCTTTGGGATGGCTCTGGGAGTCTCCTTTTGATTTGGGGATTGTCATTTACCCATGCCTGAAAGGAAAAAATGATGGCTGGGTGGTTGTGGATAGGCAATGACCTCATTAATCATTGTGATGGAGATATGGATTGTTCCTTGTAGTGACTCATTATAGAGTACATCAAATAATAAACAGTGACAGCTAGCTAGTTGTGAGTGAAGACTGACAGACGGTCAATAAATTCGGAACTGGCGTATTTTTGTAAACTGATTGTAGCTTTGAAGGTTTACAGTGCCTTTCACAAACAACTTTAAATCACCAAAGTTGTCTTCCAGATTAAATGATTAAAATTTAAATATGAAAAGTCCTAACATTTGAGAATAGATATTTCTTACCCTCTTATGCCACTGAAATTCACCCAATTATTTTTACTAGAAAAAAATCATTTTTAGAGTTTACGCAAAGAAAAAATACAGAGGCTAAGCTGAAGATACTTTTCTATGAATACCGTGAAAGGTCTATCTAAAATAAAAATATAGCCACAAAATCTGTGAAACTTTTGTCCTGCTAAGAATTATTATTTCCGATCTAAATATGCAAAGTTAAAAACGGGAACAAATGCAAAGCTTGAATAATGTGTGAAACTTTATAAAATGCATTTCACAAGTCTAGATATTCTGCCACGTAAGATGTAGTTACTATAGGTGATATAGTTCCCTCTTCTCACAACTTTCAAAATTGCCTGAGTCTTATTTTAGTGGTTTTGGGAGATTTATAAAAAGCGTGCCAATTTCAAAGCCCAGGGCAGTACATTCAATAAAGGTAACAAACCTGTCTTCTGTGTCTGTCGTGTTCAGACAGCCTGTACCAGCTACTCTCCTTTCATAGCTCTTCCTCACAAAGCAGAGATTGTAAAAGAAGTCTATCCTCAAGAATGATGAGAAAATGCTCATTCAGTTCATTTTATTAGTGACAAGTTTATGTTTAATATCAGCATCACAAATAAGTACCCAGAACACTTTTTTTCCCCATGGCGTTATGTACTAGATCTCTTGTATTGCCCCTCCAGACATACACTGCTCCCTGTCTATTATGGGTTGAATTGTGTCTCCCCCCGCCAAAATATGGGGGGATAAATTCAAGGGCAGTGGGAGAATGAGGACAGGTATTTATTCCCCCCAGCTCCCTCCTGCTATTGCTTTGACTTAGTGGTTTCTCTCCCAAAGGCCACAGCTCCAGCCAGTTATCCCTCTCCAAACGGCTGTGCTGTCTGGGTCTGATAACTCCCTTGTCCTTTTCTCCCTTCAGACTTCTAGATGGTAGTGGTTGCCAACTTTTACTATCTATACTATCTATTGCTGTATAAGAAATTGTCATAAACTTAGCGGCTTGAAACAACATACATTTATTATCTCAAAGTTTCTATGGGTCAGGAAGCAGGCATAGCTTAACTGGATCCTTGCTTCAGGGTCTCCTAGAAGGTTGTAATCAAGGTGTTGGCCAGGGCTGGAGCTCATCTGAAGGCTCAACTAAGGAAAGATCTCCTTTGAATTCACTTACACGCTTGTTGGCTGTATTTAGGTCCTTTCTGGCTATTGATCTGAGGGCCTCAATTCCATGTTAACTATTGACCAGAGGCTGTCCTCTGTTCCTTGACACGTAGGCCTCCCCAGCATGGCTACTTGCTTTATCAAAACCAGCAAAGGAAAGTGTTTGCTGCCAAGACAGCCCTCAGATTCTTCTGTAATTTTCTCATACAAGTGGCACACCGTCAAATATTCTATTGGTTATAAACAGTTTATTTAAGGGGCGATTGCATAAGATAATGACTATCATAAAGTCAAGATCATTGGGGATCATCATAGAAGCTGCTGACCATACCATCTCTTATTATAGTCTTTAAATCCTGCCCACACCTTAGTAAATAGTTACCTTTGAGTGTGCAATCTATTTTCTTCCTCAATGTTGACTGATTCGGAGGATGATAAACAGAATTTAATCACTCTTCTTCCTATTCACAGGGATAAATTATTGTTCACTCTGACTAATATACTCGTTTCTCTAAGATTCATCAAAACTAAAGAAAGCTACGTAGATTTGATCACGACAAGGTGAAACAGTGCTGGACACCCTCAACCTACTCAGTTATCCAGGCCAATATGGTCTATACATTTAACAATTTGTCTAAGGCATGGGATTAAACTTTTTTTCGGAAATGATTTATATTTATGCTGGATTAGATCAAAGAAAAAAAAAAGTTCATGTGAAATTGTGTAGGATGTCAAGGACCAAGATAGAGTCAACAAGTGTGTGAGTAGACCAACTGATAATGTAGTACTCAAGATCAATATTACACATGATCATGGAGAGAAGACAGAAGTCAAAGTTGGAGGGGCAACACCAAACGTTACTTCTAACTGATAAACGAGGACTGTGAATAAGTGGATGGGTCAAGAAAGGAGATGAGACTGTCCGGAGAAGCCTTGGACTGGGAATGGCTGGGGAGAGTGCAGGACAAGGCTATCCATACAACAGGGAAAGACACCCATTTGCATTTGGAGCAAGGGCAAGCTAGGTTAAA
The DNA here is from genome assembly GCF_021613505.1 of Equus quagga. Lineage (NCBI taxonomy): Eukaryota > Metazoa > Chordata > Mammalia > Perissodactyla > Equidae > Equus > Equus quagga. The sequence continues at coordinate 47,774,667 of NC_060272.1, read as the reverse complement.
AACTCTTCCACAGACACATAAGCTCCATGTGGGAGAAGCGGGCATCACAGAAATTCTCTTTTTAAGAAAACAAGAAAAAGGTGGTTTCATTTTTATTTTTTTGTTGTTGTTTTTATTTTTCAGGTAGTAAAATGTTACAAACATAATTTCAAGGGAAGAATATCAAACCAGAAGCAGAATCGGGGAGTACAGATCCTTCCTTGCTTCAACGCAAACATCAATTTACCGTGTGAAATAGAGCAATCCATTAATCATTTTTAACCTTAATTTCTTCATCTAAAAAATGGGATAATAACATCTCCTTACCTATATCACAAGAATATTGTGAAGATTAGATAAGACAGTGAGTATTTTGAAAAGTAAAAAGCGTCAAATAAATATTATTAAAAATATTTTTCAGGGCTGGCCCAGTGACATAGTCTTTAAGTTCATGCACTCTGCTTTGGCGGCCCAGGATTTGCAGATTCCGACCCCTGGCACGGATATAGCACCGCCTGTCAAGCCCCACTGTGGTGGCACCCCACATAAAATAGAGGAAGATTGGCACAGATGTTAGCTCAATGACAATCTTCCGTAAGCAAAAAGAGGAAGATTGGCAACAGATTTTAGCTTAGGGCCAATCTTCCTCACACACACACACAAAAATATATATCTTTTTTTTTTTTCAGAACTCAATCATGTGGCATCTGTTTATGACAGTTATAGGTCTCAGTAAAGTATCTCTTCATAGGCATCTCTAAATTTTGTCATTAAAATTTTAAAAGTACAAAATTTTCTTTACTTTGCTTATAATTGGGCTGTTTTGGTAACTATCAAACTAAAACATATAATATATAAAAATATATCAACTTAATGGCACCAAAGAATTTTTCCCTAAGATATAATTCAGTAATTCATGTCAGCTCAATATTGTGAAAAATGAGGATAATATTTTCTAGTATTTCCTGACACAGTTTCTTTCTCAGTAATTAGTTGCCTCCCTAGGAAATGTTATCTTGAAGGGAGAAAGATATGATATAGGAAACATTCTTAAAGACAAAAAAAGAGAAACAGGAGCTTTTTCCAATGGTAGAGGACAAAAAGAAATGTTAAGCCTCCTTTTCTGCCATCCTACCATGTGTGAGTAGAAAGGACATGCGGGAAAAAGAAACCAGATCGTTTAGGAGGAAGGTAATCTGAAGAGCTCAGCTTCCTGTAAGGTATCTTATACTCTGTTGGGAAGATACTACCTAGAATGACTCCCCTCAACATGAACTGAGCCTTACATGGAAGTGGTGGCATGATGTGTACAGGGAATGGAAGACCTAGGATTAGAGCCATAAGACCACCCCAGCTTCCACGGAATGTGACATACCAATGGGGGACATTGGAAGGAGCTGAGAAGAAAAGCTAGTCTACCTACCAGGGGGCATTGTGGTAAAGATCATGATGAACCTATGTCAGAGGCTAAGATGAAAAGCCTAAGCTAAGGGCAAAGAGGATTTGATTGAGACTCAGAGGAGTCACAGAAATAAGGCAGGCCTAGGAGAGGACAACGCAGCCCGGAGATACTCCAAGGTTTCCCAGCTTTGCAGGATGCTCAGTGAGCAGATGGAACAAAAGACCTGTCACAGAGGCCAACAAGAAACCAAAAAGTCCACACAAGGGCCCATGCTTGGATCCAAGCTTTCCACCCACATGCTGAGGAAGGCCAGAGCAATCTTCCCTTCAGCCCACATGGTGTCTTGGATATTAGGAAACAAAGGAAAAACCATCTCTGAAACAGAGTTGAGCTCTGTATTTCCTCAATATTTATCCCAAAGGAGAAGGGCTAAAGCTAGATGAGACTAAAATACGTATAGTTAGTAAGTTTACATTTTATCTACACTTTGTGGAGAAGGGTTATGAGGAAGTTCAAATCACTTACAGAGAAATTTTTGCACATTTGACTATAGTGTACAAATTTCAACTTTACCACATTTCCAAACCTGTTTCACACATACATTTTAAAAGACATATCACATTTCAGATACACAAAGAATTTAACCATTTAACAGGAGCAAATATAGTTTGCATAAGTGTCTGCCTTACTAAGGAATGACTGATTCTGAAATGAATTTGTATGTGTAACACGGCATATTATACATGACAAGTGCTCAATGGCACAGGACAAGTGTCCCCAGGCAATAACCCTCTCCTCTTTGGGATGAGATGTGAACCCTGTTAACCAAAGAGCAGTGGAAGTGCAGCCCACGGTTATTTATTTTACAGTTCACAGACTTTTTTGTGTACAATAAGGCATTCATAAGTTCTTTTAAGTAGAAATTTTGTACTGGAATTCCAAGTCTGTCTTGAAAAGAAGTGCACATTAGAACAATACATATAGGGAATAACTTAGGACTTGGCTTAACGTCTTATTTTCACTCCATTCTAGATTTCTTCTTTATGAGACATCTAAATATCAGACACATTTGGAATATTGAACAGATTTTTTAAAATCTAAAGCAGAGGACACTATTTATTGAAAATGGTGTCGAAAAAGGCTCAATTCTGGTATCAAAAGAACATATTAGTAGGGCTGGCCCAGTGCTGTAGCAGTTGGGATCACGCAATCCACTTCAGTGGCCCAGGGTTTGTGAGTTTGGATCCCGCATGCGGACCCACTCAACGCTCTTCAAGCCATGCTGTGGAGGCATCCCACATACATAGCAGAGGAAGATTGGCATGGATGTTAGCTCAGCAACAATCTTCCTCAAGTAAAAAGAGGAAGATTGACAACAGATATTAGCTCAGGGCCAATCGTCCTCACCATATATATATATATGGTGTATATAAATAAATAATCTTGTTATTCAGGTACTTGCAATTTAAAGCACCTTATCTTCAGAAGCCTATAAGAAAAAAAGAGATAATCTTACCCCACTTTTCAGGAAACATTTTTGTGTTTAAATTCTTAGAAAATATTCCTTCAAAGCCAACTTAGAATATGTTATCTGAGGACAATACCAACAGCACAACAAACCATGCACAAAAAAAAATGTTTTGACTTTCTAGTTGATTGGTGTTTTCTGTATAGGAGATCAAATAATGATTGGGGTTGAGTTTTCTCTTGGATCAACCATTTCAAGTATAATGTTATTGACATTTATCGCAAAATCTACCAGATTATTCAACCAAAGACAAGCATCCTAAGGATTGCTTGTTTACACAGGAAACGTTCCAGCAATAGGAACCATCTGTCCCTTCCCTCAAGCAGCTTCCTGTTTCCTAAGGTCCAATCAAAATTACTAGATTTTCAGAAGCAGACCAGCGGGAATGAATCCTAGATACGTCAAGCTAGAAATCTCTACAGAGAGACGAAATTTTTTAATTTTGAAAATACTCTACTCTACACATTTCTATTCCTTACAGCAAGAGATGGATTATGGCTTAATACCTAACCAACATTGCTACCCACAAACTCTCTGATAGAGACAGAAGTTTATAGCACAAATGTTTTTTAAAAATCACTCAATCTATCTATTCCCCCCCTGAGAGTTTTCGAAGTATCCAGAATCTACTTTGTAGGACAGTGTCTGAAATCAATTACATAAGTGGTTCCTTGATTTCCAGTCTCAAAAATTAGATACTAAATTAAGATGGAATTTTAGCTGCCAGTATTATATTTTGATAGATTTTTGTATCTTTGAGGGCATTGCTAATAATTTGCAATATAACTTTACAAAAGTAATTTTTTCTGTTTTTCTGATATGTGTGACATTCAAAAAGTAAGAGCTTCAACTTGCCTGGCTCTACAGCAGCAGGGGGAATAGGGAATAGTTGCTAGCCGTGAATGAATTTAAAAAGAGTTAGTGGTTAGGTTGGTGGAGGACACGTAGCTTAATTTGGTAGAAAAGATTAATTTAAAAATAAATGACCATGTGTCCTTTATACAATTGCTTACACTTTTGGCTACATCTGGCTTCTGTCTTGCATCCCAAGTTGCTTCAGGAGTAGTCAAAGTACGTTGGAAATAAATTTTGAGTAGCTTCAGGATAATCTATATCCTGGCTGGATACTTTAAATATTTTAATTTTTCTGAAAATTCATGTATGGTAAGTCACATTCGCACCCCAAAATTTATAGTCCCTGAGTAGCAGTAATTCCTGCTTTTGCCACTGACTTACAGCCTTTACAATTCCTTCTTTATTATTTTTTTTTAATATCATGAAACTTAATACTGCTGGCTCCGGCAGGAAGGTAATCCCCCCAATTATTTTCTTCTCCACACTTAGTATTCATGAAAGAGGTTGATTAAAGAATTGGTATGGATGTAGCTTATCACGCAAGAAACTGCTGGCTGACTAGCATAAAAACTTAAATATTACAAAATATCAACAGTGTGATTAAACGTAGAAGAGAAATGAGAACATGCTCGCTGATCCTCTTGAAAATCATATTCAGCTATGCGACATTATCAGAAAAGTCCAGACAAAATATCTCTGGAAGGTCACTCCATTATATTTTGTTTAATTCAGAACATTTTTCTGCTGAAGAGCAGTCTCCCATCCTGGTCATTTCCTAATTCTAGGGTTGGTGACTCCATGAGAGCACAGGTGACATTTAGGGACTGAAAAAAGATTACCAGGAGTAAAGTATATTTTTACTTTATTATTATAGGGCAGTTTACCTGACAATTGATATTTTCTGTAAATATTCATATTTCTAAAACTATTCCTCTTCAACTGTAACTTTATCAGATGGGACTTTTCGAGCTACATAAAAGTATGGTAAAAATGCCCGTGTATCAGGCATTCTGTTTCATGTTGTTGTTGTCGTCATAACCACTGGAACACAGTAGAGTAGAAGGCAACCGGTAAGTATCAGACTCCTCTTTCTTCTAATAAATTCACCTCATGCCCCTGAAAAAAACTCGTTTATTTCAATTCCTTTTTCTCTCAGTTTAATTAATAAATATGAAAGTAAGCATCACTTTCTATAGAATGTAGTGTGTATTTTAATTGGTTTATGTAAGGGAATTTTGAGATCTCATCCTAGGAAGGTCTGGGAAGTATCATGAATGATGATCAGCTCGCGACTCCAAAGTTATTACATGTTCATCTTTTATTGAATTTCAATACCTGTTTAAAATAAAGGTCTAAAGCAATGATTCTCAAACCTGAGTGAGCATCAGAACCATATGGAAAGCTTGTTCAAATACAGAATTCTTGGCCTCACCCTTAAAGTTTGATTCAGTAGAGCTGAGGTAGCATCTAAGCATTTGCATTTCTAACAAACTACCAGGTGATGCTGCTAGTCAACACACTACACTTTAAGAATTACTGATCTAAAGAATAGCTTTGTTCTGTGACCAGACATAAAAGTGGTAACCATAACATTAACCGTAAGTCAACCGCAGATGACTATAGAATAAGATAAACTTACAGATGCATTTGTCTCTCTGTGTTCATTTAAACGTCAATTTTTAGAAGCTTTGCTAAAAAGTGGTTGAGACCACAGCAAAAAGCCATACAGCCTGGGTTGCTTGGATGAATTACCTGCTTAACAAGAGAGATGTCTGGCAAGATAGCTACATTAGATCATTGTACCATAAACTGTATTTTCTCTAGCACACAATAGCTGGTAGTCCAGCTAACTCAATAAAAACAATATTAACGCTGTTACATTACCAGACAATCTCATTCCCATTAGCATCAGCCTCTTGAAAGGTATTCTCAAGTTGGAAGTTAGCCAAACTCCTTCAGACAATCTCGACTTACAATACAATGTAATTTGGAAATGGCCATATGGCAATAAATATGACTGCAAAATTTCACACAAGCCTTTGCTCAGCCTTCTTGGGTGACAGAGAGAACTGAGCATCTAGAGATTGCCTTAATGGTAGCCTATATATATATGTGAAACATATTACCATAATCTTTGGCTCTGTAGCCACAGAGAAATAAACATTCTTTCTGAAATTGAATAAACAAACATTCTATCACTCTAGTCACTTCTAATACACAAATCCTTGCCTGTGCTCAGTAAGATATAAGTGGTAGGAATAAGAAAAAGGATTCCAAGCAGGGTTTCTTATATTGTATAACTGGTCACGTTTTCTTCCACAAAGGAGATTGCTTACAGCATTTTCTTGTATTTGGTGAAACTAAAGAACTAAGGCTGACAACATTAAAGCAGAAATATTTAAAACCTGATAGAATCTGAAGTGAGGTCTGTTCCCATTTTTTCCTCTGCTGTGTACTCAGTTCGGAGACTCTAGTGGACTTCTCATAATAAGAGCTAGCTTTTCTATTCTCTTGCCTTTTAGCATTACCCTTCAAGTACAGCCACCTTCTCAGACAATCAACACGACTTTCTATGACTGCCCAGTAATTGAAGCTCACTCCTCTAACCCAAGGGTACTGTCAATCTCAAATATCGATATGAAAGCTTGAATTGCACATTTTATGATCAGCCAACTGTACTTAGGCAGTGGCCATATTTAGAAGAGAGCCATTTTCTTACCTTTCAAAACCATATTCTACTTTGCCCTCTCACCAATATTAGAAACCTGTCATTTTGCATATTAAATGCAACATTACTAAAAATGCAGCAGAATGAATTGGTAGCTCTATTTCTGCCCAAAGGAATTTCAGAGTTGTTATTTCTTTCTGACAGAAATCTCCAGAAACCATCATTAAGGATTTTTAAAGTGTCTTCATAGAAATGCGGCTGAAGAATATAAAATTAGCAAGTACATATCTCATGCCACTAGCCCTACGTTAATTCTGACAAATGTTGCTCTTTATTAAGACATTTATTTTCCTGATACATTTATATCAGCGATTGTCTACTTTTTCGTGGAGAAGATAAGGAAACTATCATCCGTCTCCTTCAGCATTTTGTAAAAGGCATGTAAGATCTTACTGCATATTCTTTTACCATGTACCTATCCTTTGTGAACGTGAGAGTTTGTCAGATGGTTCCCAAAAGATAGAACATCCTGACTCAATAAGATTGGATGGACATTAAGTCAGATGGTAGTATTTTAATTTGTGTTTTCCCCTTTACCTAAATCAATTTTTAAAATATCTAACCTGGCACAAGTCAAGCCTAAATAGAAGCTAAATCATTGGCAAAATGGACTGCAGTATGGCTCATATTAAATTTTTCCACCATCTTACATGTGAAATGGCTCTGTTCTGACTACATCAGTTGAAAATATCAACTCAAAATTACCTCAGGCATTGCTACTGCCCCAACTGTAACTCAGCCGCTATTTCTTGCCTGTCACAATACTGACCTTAGAAAGTGTCCCTTTGATCTAAATGAAAGCACAAAAGGAGCGAGAATTTTTCAACAAAGTTGTAAGTATATCACATGTATGAGATATTAGATGAAATTAGCTATGGGTGTCACAACATGTTTCTGATATAGTGAAATGAACATTAAATTTAAAGGTAGAAGACCAAACTGGGTTTGTGACTAGGATCTATTCTTTGCTATTTATGGAAGTCTCTTAACTTCTGTGACTTTCAATCCCTGTCGCAAAGGGGAAAGTGTTAGCGTAATAACGCTTCCTTCATAATGTTGTTATGGACATCAAAATAGAGACGTATCTTAAAATTCTTTTGAACTAAAAATCTCCATATAAATATTAGTTTTTGACACCCCCCACCTCAGTTTCCCCCTGTTATCTCAGAGGACCAGTCCTCTAGACAATCTTGAAATACAATTCATGGCTTCAACGACCACGCATGTAATGCTCACACTCACATTTCCATTTCTTGTTAAAATGCTACCTTAGTCCAAGTCAACTGGCTACTACACAACTCTATTCTCAGGTTCCTGAAGCTCCATATGTCAAAACCAGAATACCCCTACTTTCCTCTTAAAATCTGCCAATTTTCTTACACTCCCTTTCTTGGTGAATGGAACCACCATCCATTACTATCCAGTTCTCTCTTTACTCCATTGTCTATATCTACCTGGTCAACAGCCTTGTTCATTCTATGTCATTAATGTTGCCTGGTACCATATTTTTGTATCAACCACTATCGACACCATCGTGGTTCAAGCCCTCACCTCTTCTCTCCTGAATTAAAGATCTCCTTATCTCAGTCTCCCCATTCCACTTCTTCCCTCAACAGTGCTGCCATTAAACACATATCTGATTATGTTATCCCTTGCTTAAAATCCTCCATTAACTTGCAGTAATCTTGAGGGTGAAATATGAATTCCTCTGTGCAGACTTCACCAGGCCTAGCTTCCTTCTAGAGTGATTTCCCCTCCAGCTCCTCACCATTCACACCCTGATTCCAGTCACGCTGGAACTGGAAGTTCTCTGAATGGGCCTCACAGCTCCACTAAGCCTTTCCTTTCCACAGGCCTCTCCCATTCCCTAGAAGTACTTAATTCTTTACCTCTCATTCTTGAGGAAACATTAGATCCATGCTATTCCAAGAAGCTCTGCCTCAGACTGAGATAAGGGCCCCTCTTCTGTGCTGCCAGGTCAGCCTTGTCATATCCTTATCATTCATAACACACTAACAGTTTTGTAACTATTGCTTTGTTCTTTGTCTCTCTCAATTAAAACGTGAGTATTAATTTTTCTTTAATATCTAAATTGCCAGTGTCCTTGTTGCCCAGAACACTGTAGATATTAATAAATGATTGCTGAAAAAGCACATTTTTCTTAGTCATTTGTGTTTCTTAATCTCTGATTTGTTAAAAAGTCATTAAATATTTTAAACATCTAAGCTAATGATGTCTATTTACTAGCAGAAAAGCTACCTATTTGCCTTCATATATCTCAGAACAAAATTTTGCTGTTAAAATTTAATGTACGTATGGAGTTAGAAATTCCAATCCTGGGAAAGTAAGTTGAATTCTTATCCAATTCCATCATAATGATTCCAGTTATAGGAACACTATCTGATTTCCAGAACATTGAAATGAAAATTACCAAATAACCTTGTCTCATTCCAAGCAGCGCTAAAGGTTGAGAGGGCCTTTCTTTGGAGAAGGATGACTCAGTGTATTAAAATCGAATCTGACATTGGAGATTTCTCTGATGCTTAAGAACAGTTATCTTTTACCATTAATTTTGCAAGTCTAAATGATGATAGATTTAAAATGTGATAAAACCTCTTATTTAAAAAGATGTATTTTGTACTAAAATATGACTAAGTTGCTTCATATATCTTCAGAATTTCTCTACCAAAAAAAATCCTAGTTTTTGTTTTGTTTTGTTTTCTTTTGTTTAGTGCTGTAAATGGTGACAATCTCTAACTCATCATTTAGGGAAAGTGGGACACACTATCATAAGAAAGATGCTTTTTAAAAGTAACTCCCTTATTTCATAAAATGATTTTCAATACAAATGAAGTAAGGAAAAGGAAGCCGGATAGTATGGAAAATTCTTCTTCAGTGGCGCAAACGTATCAGCCAGATAGAAACAGGAAAGCAAAGCATAATTAAGGTGCTCCACAAACTACATTGTAATTGACATAACTTGAGGTCAAGCCTCAAATTTACTGATCGTTTTATATAAACAGTTTTCCTTATGTTTCTTCTTCCTTTTCATCCTGGGACCACATCCACTTCACACTAACCACACTCTCCTACAAAATTCTGCCTCCCTCCAATGAAAAATAAATATATTTATATAAAGAATCCTGTAATTCAATTTATTCTCTTTAAGGACTTTGGATAAGAGTTTACCTTTTTTTTCCCCCCTTAAAAAAATAGAAGTGTTTTAAGTAAATTATTTCACTATCATCATATGTTCAGGGCTTTGTACTCATGTACAAAGCTAAACTCCACCATAACTTTTATTTTATAGTAATAAGAAGATAGAATATGCTGAAGTCTTTTCAATGATGTCTTTTGGGGAAAGCGCAATAGAACTGGGTTTTGGTGAAACTCTTTCTAAAGATCCTTTGGCACTCCTATCACTGAACCTTGTATTAAATTTCCTGCTAGTTAAGCAATAAACCAACTGCTAGATAGAAAATTGCTCACACGCTAACATAATCACCTAAAAGATTTTCTGATTAATGGTAAAATCTCCTTTGAAGTGGGTTGTTGATACTACCATTTCCAGTTAAAGATAAAGCTATAGGTGATGAGCCTAACCAAAAAACACTCAGAAACCTCAACCCCTACCTTCTTAGTTAAAGATGTGATTATCTCAACAACCCCTGAAAAAGAAACTAAATAGAATTGACACTATTGAGAAAGAAGTTAGAGCATATGCGCTTAAATATGTAATTTCTCTTAACATTTGTTTATCAGTCTATCATTAATAAAAACAAGAGTAAAAATATTCACAAAATAAACTTACAATAAACTCCTTTCTTTCACATTGGCAATTATTTATATATAAATTAATTCACTATCTTCGTATGTTCAACTATTAGTGTTCATGTACAAAACTCACATTAATTAAGATTTTAAATTACTGTATTTGATAATGTGGCTCTGAAATTTCTGTGATATATGTTATGAAGCTTTGATTTTCTAAGGCTAAAATAATAAAATCCTTACAACACTACCTCCGAGAGATCACATCTCTATGTGGCAACACATCTCTAAGATGGTGAGAGGAAAGATAGTATCTTTCAAAATTGAAAAATAATAAGAAGAGAAAGAATAGACTTAATCGTTCCGATTTCTTTGAAGATAATGGCTAAGTCCATTCACTGCTTTTAAAATAAAGTGATTTGCAGAGAGGGAGAGAAAAAACATGAGACATATTATAAACAGATGCTCTAATTTCAATGACACTGGCTTTATAAGAACCTAACACGTGCACATTCCTTGGACTGGAATAAAGGGCATGGCATTACACAGAAATCTAAATCTCTCATAAGACAGCCATTTACCAGAGAGTAATCAAATTGCAAGAGATGTGAAACACTACTTCTTTACAGAATAGGTCTGGTCTAAAATCAGGTTGTTGGGGTTTTCAAAAAACTTTTTTGAAAGAAAGAAAGTCTAATTAAATATATTAGGAGGTAATCTCAAATTTTTGTTGAAAACAATCATCACCTTTGAATAATGAAAAACACATGTAGTGGTGCTTTTTCCCTTTTATTGATGAATCAGCACCTTCAGAATCTTCTTATTTCCATGAAATTCCCATAAATGTTTATACTAGAGCTTCTCAGGAGGCATTCCCTGACCATCCCAACTACAGTAGCCACCCCACCACTACACACCCTCACTTCACTCTTTTATTTCTTCGCTTTTTCTTATCACTATTTAAAATTTTCTTCTTCTTTTTCTACTTGTTTATATATTCATCTCCCATCCCCCAAGAACGTGCACACTCTAAATGTGGGACCATGTCTAACTTGTTAAGTGTTGTATCTCCAGGACCCTACTATGTGCCTGGCATAGCAGCAACACAATGAGTTATTTAAAATTTCTTTCACACCTTCCCTCAATAATTTAATGCCCATCTTTTATTAAATATCATGGTTCTATGTATGAAATCAAATATGTTTCAATGTCTGAATGTATATTCAGACAGACAAACTGAGGTCCTTGAATTCTTTTCATTCTGGGTGTTTTTCCTTTACGAAGTTTCCTCGGTGGTGCCTGGAATGAAATTCACTGGCTGTGACAGGCTCTGACATCAGGACCAGTTCTCTGCCAGCAGCCACTGCCAGGCTGACCACTGCTAGAGTAGCTTATGCACCGTCACACATGGAGAGCTTGCTTTGTAACAAATTGCCCCTACAATCAGCACCCAGAAATGGGCAGGGCTGCTATTATCAGGCTCCCTTAAGGGGACTCTTTCTTCCCTCCTGCTCTTTAAACTTCAAGGGAGACGAGGAGGAAAAAAGAGGGCAGACGAAGGAAGGATGAGAGAAAACACAGCTGAGGAAAAGGGGTGTGGCAGCTTTTCCCTAAACCATCAATTGCCAAGGTTACTTTTGGCAGGGAGAAAAAGAAAAAGGGCCAGACGGTGCCTGCTTGAAGCTTTTGTACTTCTGCCCAGACTGTGGGGAAAATGGTGGGATTAAATAAAAATGCCAGCAATAACAAAAAGGAAATCTTCCCAATAGTTTTCCTTGCCTGAAGGATGAACTGCTTGAAGCGCTGACCTCCCTGCCTGTCTCAATGAGGTCAAGAAACTGACTGTCACTCCTACAATTATGATTAATGATGCTCCCGCTGGTGACACATTTCTAACCACGCTCTCTGGAGTGCAGCAAGACTCAGTTGCCTGGTGGTGTGTTGAGTCGTTGCTCTGGCAAAAGATCTATTTGCTACAGCTATGGGCTTAGCTTTCAACAAGCCATCCTCGATTCTTTGCTGCAACATCCTATCATGAAAGAACAGAGAGCCCAGGACAAAGAATGACTGCTAAGAAGGATAAAACATCAAATTAATTTTAAAAAAGCTTTTGTACTGAACGGCAAAATGCAGCGTAATGAATAATTAAACAATTAATAATGTAATCCTCTTAAAAGCACAGAACCGCTATGTGAGAAGATTAAGTGTTTAACAGTTTCCAGTATAATGCAAATGGTAAGGATGAGCCCTTTTTTCCACTTTTTAGGGTAACAGAATTGAAAGCACATTTCCGGGTTTTAATTAAATACTATTAAATTTTCAGTAATAAGCCAGCAAAAACAGGGCTGCAATATGGAAGGATTATCAAATACAAAAGTAAGTACACAATAGCAAGAAGCTAACATTTCTTGGTTCTTTTTTTATAACAAGACGTTACTTGAAAGGGTGCATTCTGTTTCTAAGCTGCTATGGTGCACGCCACAAAACAGCAAGCTAAATGCTAATCTGTGGTAATGACTATAAGACCGGGATTTCGATTAATGTATTTCTATGACAGTCCAATCATGGAAAAAGAATTGGAAAAACAATGTAGAAGAATTGCAAAACTGTGAAACAAAGTAACTGATGTATCTAAATCCCCTTCCTCTATTACATTCTCAAATCTACAATTAATACTCTCCATAGCATAGTACCTATGTTCCTATGAGTGTACTTTCACTCTTTCCTAAAATAGTACAAGTATGGGTTATCCTAACTCGGTTTTCCCAGAAGCAGCACATAAGAGAAAGATTCACGTGCAAGTGATTCATTGAGGAAGTTCTTCCAGGAGAAATAGTGTGGCGGTGGAAAAGAAGGCAATAAGGTGCGTTTTCAAATGAATCCCAGCTCAGTTTGATCTTGCAGGGAGTTCTGGAGCGTAAATGTCACCACAGAGTTCACCCTGACTACAGCCCTAGGCTGAATGCTCTGAAGAAGGAGCAGAACATGCAGAAGCAGCCCTGGGCAGTAACGGGGATTCCAAGGATCTAGGCACAACACCAAGAGCATCTCCATATAGTTGTAGTAAAGAAATATCTTCGCTTATAATTATCTACGAACTAATTTAACTGTAGACTTAACTACATTCTAAGTTTAAAATGCTCGTCAGGTCCAGCCTTAATCCCTATTTTCCACTTGCCTCCGCTCCCAGTGGCTGACTCCTACGTGAAGATCTATTTATCCCCAGGACCCATTCAAACTTCAAACAGAAGAGATTTTTGAAAGTAGTAGCATTTTCCCCAACACTATAAAATTTGGCATCAAGTTACCTTGTGCCCTGTTCCAAGAGCAGAGATCTATTTCTGAAACTCAACATCACCCACTCTCCCATAACATCTCCCCTTTGTTCAGGATTCCAGTGTATTGCTTAGATCTCAGTCTTACTAAGAAGAATTTCACATCTGCCGTTCCTCCTCTGAACTCTGACTCTAGACTCCAGACTCACAACATTACCACCTCCCATTTGGTTACTTTCCATGAAATCCGAGAGGATGTCCTTCACATATACGTTTTTGAGAACCCAATAACCAAAATTGTTGCTGCTCTCCACTAGCATGGCCTCTCGCTATCAAGTCTACGTTCCAGATTCCCTTTCCTCCTATATCTATAGCTGGAGCTATAGGTTAATCTCTTGCAGATGCCAGATTCTCCTTTTGTCTCATCTGATAGCAATTGCCTATGCCATAAATAGCTACATCCTAAAAGATAGTGTCAGTTATGGTTCTAGAGAAGCCCAATTTTTTTAAAAAAGAATAAGCTGTTGAAGTCATTCAGCAAGCAATTCTGCAGAGAGTGGGAGGTCCAAATTAAAAAAAAAAAATTCATAAAGTACTGCAGGATAAAAAGATATTTCAGAACCTTGGAAAAATGTTTGCTCTGTAAAGCTTCACTCTAGGGAGTAACTTTTCAGACTAAGCCAGACTTAGAGAACAAGTTGATCTGGAAATGAAGAACAGTGTTCACCATGGTCAAACTTTAACCAGAGAACGTAATGACTATTAAAATTATTTAATCCTGAAGGTGTGGATATACAAAAAGTAGCTGAGAATCAAGTGAAAGATTGAGTCAAGTAAATTAATAACAGTTCATTTTAAAAAAATTTTTAGGAAGCACAACTCTTAACCAGTAGTACTTAATTTTTCATGAAAAACAAAGGGACAACTAAATATTATATTATTAATGTAAATACATTTTACTGTGTATGATATAATTTTTGGAATTTCACAGGAAGCCTTTGTTTTGAATTTATTATGAAGCTTATCCTAAAGTAAGTTCCATAGACTTTACACTTCCCATCTCCACCGTGTGGAGTACAGAGTCTGAGACCACTAAGTTAAGGAAAAATCTGGTCTTTAGTAGATGTTTGAAGTCCAAAAAATGGTGGGCAAGATGAAAAACCCTAATCGTTGAGACAAAGAAGAATCAGAAGTATAGAAAGGACTAGATGCGAAAGAAGACCAATTTGATGGGGAGTCAAAGAACCTATGGGATAAATCAGGCAACAAACCCAGTGGGAATTAAGGAGCAGACAGAAGTAGAGCCAGGAGGTATACAGCTGATTGAGATCTTTATGGCTGGAGTTCTCTTTAGAACTCATTGCCCTCTAGGATAGATCTATCAATTCTGAAGTTACAGCTTTCTAAGGGCAACCTCCATGTTGTGTAGTTGAAAAGTCTTGGACTTTAAATCAGAAATATCTGGATCTTAATTCCAGTTCTGACACTTATTAGCTGCATGAACCTGGGCAAAACATTTATATTATTTGAATTATAATGGGAGCATAATATCCCACTCAGAAATACTGTGAGGATTAAATAAAATAATGGATGTCAGGTCATGACACATTTTTGGGTCCTTATGAGTGTTGTTCTCTCCCTGCCCACTCACACTTACAACACCTCAGGAGCCCTCTGAATAAAAGGGTTTCATGTAGGGCTGGTAAGAGAAAACAGCTATATCATGGGAGCTGTTATTACACTGGTAGAGGATGTCATGCCAGGTTGACCTGCAATTCTTCTTAACTTAGCAGGTACGGCAACCAGCTCCAGCACCAGCAGAGTCCTATACCCACTCTTATGAGCATGGGGTGCAGGGAGGTCAAATGTAAGATGTGTTCCTCAAAGATCAGATGAAGGAAAACTCATGATATGCAACATTGGAAAAGAACAGAAGCAGGAGATAGAAAACAACGAAGTCAATCATGATAGTTAATTAAAAAAAAAAAAAAGATATACCTAGGAAACTAAGCATCTATTAAGTTCCAGAGTCCGTGCTGAGTATTTTACATCTCATTTGACTCACAACTCCTGCAAAGTAAGTATTTATATAATCACTTTGTAGATAAAGACATTGAGCTTTCTATGAGTAAAATAACTCGTCAAATTACACAGTCAACAAGTTGTCGTAAGAGACCTGTTTGAATCTATATTCTCAGATATCATCTGTGATTCATTGTGAGCCATGTTTGGACAAGGATATGGGGCTAAAATGATGCAAGGATTTTTTTAATGTTAAATAAAGCCTTTTTTTTAATGCATGATAGATTTAAATCACTATGGTATTTGGATTTCACTGGATACGTTTAGAAGAGTGATGAAACATTTTTAAATGTCGCAATTTACATTGTACTGGAAATCACATGCTTCACAATTGTTTAAACTTGTGATGTGAAATTTTTAGATGTCAGCTTAAAAATGTGCAAGGGAGTATATAACTTTTCAAAGGGGAATACTTTCAAATTTTGACGACCTTTACTCTAGAGCAGGAGTTCTTAATGTGTGATGGGCATCAAGGATATAATGTAGTGGTGAGAGACACAGATTTAGGAGTCAGTCTTGCTAGCTGTGTGACGTTGGGCGAGTGACTTAAATTCAGCTCAGTCTACTTATCTGTAAAATGTGGATAGTAACAATACCCTATCTCAGTGGTGGTCAAACTTCAGCATACGTCAGAATCACCTGGAATTTTATTAAAACACAAACTACAAAACCCCCACCCCTAGAGTCGCTGATTCAGGAGGTAAGAAGTCAGACCTCCAAATTTCCATTTCTAACAAGTTTCCAGGCAAAACTGGTGCTGCTGGTCCAGGGACTGCACTTTGTGAACTTCGGTCTATCTCATAGGTCATTGTGAGAATTTAAAAACTTAGTTCCTAAATTGCTTAGAATCACCCTGGAACGTCATAGATGCTAATATGTATTAATTAGCCAGTATCACCAGCTGAGACTGGATTCATTATAACAGAAAATTCCACTCCAGCAGGTTAAATAGAAAGGGGTTGACATATTCTATTTAACAAGAGGTAAATTATCCAGGGCTGGCGCCACTGTTCAAGAATGTCATCAAGTTCCCAGCCTCCTTCTGTCTTCTTGTTCAATCATCTTTGTTCCATGGCTTTCATCATCATGGATGCATAAGAGCTGCTCTTCCTCCAGGCATCTCGTCTATTGTTGCTATACATATTAGCCAAGGTTGCCAGGCTATTTCTCAGCTCTGCATTTGTTTATAATCCTGGTTCCTGGGAAATCTCTTCCCT
The DNA here is from genome assembly GCF_021613505.1 of Equus quagga. Lineage (NCBI taxonomy): Eukaryota > Metazoa > Chordata > Mammalia > Perissodactyla > Equidae > Equus > Equus quagga. Next base: position 47,757,830 of record NC_060272.1, on the reverse strand, counting down.
CCACCTTGTCCACCTAAGACAACTCTGACCTTTGCTGGTGCATCACCTGGCCTCCTGATCTCCTTTCCTGGGCAAAGTAAAATAGATTACTGGTTTATTACAAAGGATCTTAAAAGATATGAATGAACAGCCAGATGAAGAGGTACATGGGACAAGGTCTGGAAGGGTCCTGAACATGGGAGCTCATGAAGTTTGGGGCATACCACCCTCCTAGTACGTAGATGCATTCTTATTCACCAACCTGGAAGCTCCAAAGTAAGGATTTTGATATGGTCCTTAAACTAAGGGAATTCTTGTAGTAATTGGCCATAGACTTATCCTGGAATTTTGATTGCTGATGTATAAATCCTTCCAAATTTAACTAGGTAATGATCTATACTGAATACAACAGTGAACCAATTGGATGTTGGGAGAATGTGAGAGAAAACTATCCTAGATGTCATATGCATGCTTATGATGTAGGACTTCAGCATCAAAAACATTCTCTAGATTTAGAAGCTTTCTTTACCACGGAGCATACATTCCTAGAGTAAGAGACGTACTAAAAAGAAAAAACAAATTGGGTGAAGGAGGCAATTTCCAAAAGTTCCAACACTGTTATTATACTAGAATGTCCAGCATTTAAAGTTGAAATCCTTTATCTCCATCCAAAGTTTTCAATACAGTCTCAATTTCTCTTTATTTTCCTAAGGAAATGCAAGTCCAACTTCTAATGATAACCAGTGGAGAAATCTGATTCGCTTTTAAGGAACTATTTTTCCAACCAAGTTTGCTGGCATTCATCTACACACTAATGAAACATAAAAATTCAGTTCTCAACATTTAACTACTCCATGTTGACATTTGAAACCACTTTAAAGGAAAAGGGTATCATATTTGAATGTGAAGAGAAGTGGAACAGGTGTGAAAAGGCTAAGACCTCAGAGCCTCTTTTCTTAAGAAAATTAGCATTATTCTTGACATTCTCTCTTTAAAGAATGAGCAGTAGAGGATGAGTTGTGAAATGAAATTTGTACATCAGATACCTCTAAGAGTTTTGAAGTCATTCTAAGTGAGCCAAATTTGAATGAGATAAGAAGCGGAAGAATCAAAATATCTGTTATTACGTCTGAATTATACCAGGCTTCCCAAATTTCAACCAAAGTCAGAGAGCCAGGAAATATTATTACCAGTAAAGAATGTGAATATTTTTGCCAGGTGGAACTGATTAAATTCTTTCCCTGAGGAAAGACTGATATTGAGAGAAAGCTAACACTTTGAGGCAAGTAACATAAATAACAAATTTATTCAAGTAACACTCTTTATTAGGGACTCTATTTGGTCTGTTTGCACCAGTGCACACGTGTGGATGCGCTCATGCTTGGAACCCTGAAAGCCAAACCACACAACAGTACACCACACAGCGCAGGCACAGGAGTCATTCCAGAAGGCAGATAGCTGTGGAAGGAGCAGCCAGAGGGAGAAAAGCCCATTGTTTCTCTCAGTCCAGCTGCTACCCACTTCCCAAACTTAAACACAAAATTCACTTAATGGCTGTTGAATTCCCTTTTAAATGACAATATAGATACCTCAGTCTCAGCTAAATCTAATTTTATGCTCATTTCACTTTGCTGCAGCATTTTTTTTTTTCTCCTATGCTGCATTTTTCTTCAACAATCACCCAACTGGCAGATTCTGACTAGCTTGTCAGAAAGGAAAAGGAATTTATGTTTCATAGGAAATTAATCTAATTGGTAGAACATTTATAAGAAGACCAAGCCAGACTAGTTTACAAATGAACAATACCTGAAGGGGAGAAATTTTAATCTCATTGTAATAATGACCTTCCAAAGACTAGGACACCATTGTTTAATTCTCTTTGTTAACTCAAAGTGTTCAAAATTTACTGTGTCTTCTGATTTTCAGGGAAAATAAGGAAGCTGAAAATCACCTTGTTTCAATAAAATAGGAAGCGGGAAGTAAACCAGTAATAACTGTTAATACTGTGATGAAAATAGCCTTCATAAAACAAGGATAAACAACATTGCAGTCTAATTTGCCTCTGCATAAAATGTAAGCTAGAATTCAATGTGCTATAAAATATTAGTATCTTTACTGCCGGCATAATCTTAACTAATCATTTCTTATGTTATTTCTGTAGTTACAGTAAGTTATCTGCATGAAATTTGACTGAATAAGTCCAGCAACTGAAATTACTGTGATTTTCCTCTCTTTCCGATTCACAAAAAATTTTTTTATGCATTTTCTCACGATTTCTAAACTAGTCCCAAATAGGATCAGCCTCTACTCTTTTCAGAATGTCACCAACCCAAAACAGTTTTCTTCTTAACAATCCCCTTCTTTGTAATACATAAACACATTCTTCAGGGGCACTGTAATTATCCAAAATGAGCTTTAGTACTGCAAATTACTTCAGCACCCCTATGATTTATCTGTAGTAAACACACTTTATAATATTTATATTCCCATTAAAACTGCCACTAATAATGAATCGACAGTCTGTAAACATTTATATGATACAACGTGGACAAATACCAGATGCCCCTATAATAGTTACATTCCTTCCTCTTCCTATCATATTGGGAAAGACCAAATTTTGGCATTTTGCCTTATTTATGAAAATACCTTTGAAAATGGCTTAGCACATTGCACTTCACATTTGCAACCATTTCCTTTAAAAAGATGGCATTCGTCTGTACTTACGAGGTCCTGGGTTATTGCATTTTCACATTATGCATCATTACTCCGAGTAGGTGTCTTATCAGCAGCTCCAGTTGCTGTAGAGAAGATTGGAATTAAGCACTGGAAGCTTTTTATTTATTTTACATGCTTTATTCCTACGAGAGTTTCTGCATGTAAGCTTCTTTGTTCGGCTGAGAATTGGACACATTGCCAACGCATTGTAAAATTTACATCTTGCTTTTTCTCCTGTATTCTTTCCAAAATTGGATTGAAAACAAAGTATGGTTTTTAATTAAAGTTCTGACCAACAATAGACATTTTTTCCCCTAAGCATTGGCATTTCTGATCAGCGGTAAGGTTTTATAGAAGCCTAGTGGTAGAGGTTCACTACTTAACTGGATCAGCCTTCAAGTAGTTTATGTGTCAGCTAAAATGTGTGGTATTCCTGACAATATTGATTTAAAAATAACCATCACCAAAGTTGATCTAAGTATGATCAACAGGGCATGGAGAAGCCTGAAGCAAATTTACCTTTCCCTTTTAACATCGTGTAATCCACAGTGACTCTCTTGCTGTTAAAACAGAAAAACTAAAAGAATTGTTTCTTATTTTTTGGAAGCAATTTCAAAATAGACTTTTTATTATCATTTTATTACTTGTTTCCAATTATCATGGCCTATTTTATCTTTAAGTAGAGTCTGAAAGTCACCTTTTTTGCCTTCAAAATGGCTTAATGGCTTTAATGTCCTCAATAAGGCCAACGGTCTGTTCATCTCAGCACAGGTTCAAAAGATCCAAAGATCATAGTTAACATTGTTATGTGATTGGAGGCTAAGCTTGCAAGAAAAAAGAAGCTCCATTTTCTTATTCGTGAAAGGAAATTAGTAAACACTCCTCCAATATGGGAAAAATCTTCACTCTTCATTTTGGAACTCTCAGGTTTTGACTTCAATGTCACCATCAGTTTCTTCTTTCTTCCTGGGTATCTGCCTCCTATACCCAACATTTAGATATTAAAATTCCTCAAGACTTAGTCCTAGTTCCTCTTTTTATTCTCTCGCCACACTTTCCCCTGAGATCTCACTCATTTTCAGAGCTTTAAAAACACTTAATGCTGATGACATCTAAATTTTTACGTTCAACCCAGGCCTTCACTGAGCTCCAGACTCCTATGTCCAAATGCTCACTTTATATTTTGACTTAAACATCTCACACACATCTCAAGCTTAACCCATCCCAAACTGGAATTTCAATTTCCCCAAATTTCTCATTTACTGTACATTTTCCTCTAATCTGTCTCAATTAATAAATAATACCTCATTTTACCCTAATGTCTCTAGCAAAAAAGAAAAATTAATACAGTAGGATGCATCAACATCAGTAAATTCTGACCATTCCAGCTCCAAAAGACATTTAAAATTGGTCCAATTTTCTATTGCAACCAACCTATTAGAAGACACCACCACTCTTAACTTGTCTTTAAACTTCCCTGTCTGCCTTCTACCAGTTCTTACTCTGTATAGCAGTAAAAGTGATCTTTTAAAAGAATAGAGTGAACTTCATGTGAGGCTCTTATTTCAATTCTCCAAGTGGTTCCAAAAACATTATAAATAAAAGCCAAACTCATTTCCAAGACGTAGGAAGCCCTTCATGATCTGTCTGCTGCCTGTCTTATCAAACTTCACTTTCTTCTTTGCTCGCTACGTTTCAACCACCCTAGCTTCCTTTCACTCCCAGAACAAGACATCTAACAAGTAGCCCAAAGCTGAGCTCTATTCTCTTCTTGGAATACTTTATCTTCTATTCTTAGCCAGCATAGCTCCTTCTTAACCTGAGCTCCGTCAACATGACTGCAATGCCTTTTCTAACTACTCAGTCTAAAGAATATCCAAACACTCCTCCTACTGCATTCTTTCTTAGTGTATTTTATCCTTCATAGTAATTATCATAATTATGTTGCTTACCTTCATATTGTCTCTTCACTTATTATTCTAAATTTCCTTGATTTTGTTGTTCATTGCTCTATCCCCAACCTCTGCCATGACACCAAATACGTTACAGATATTCGATGATCCTACACAGCTTTAATATTTTGTTTCATTTAGATTGACTCCTGAAATATGAAGAATTCATTGGAATCCCCTGATGGCTATCAAAAAGTCCTAACCATTATTCCAGTAAAAGGAATGTCTAAACGAAAGTAAATAAGGAGTTTTCATCAGGCAGAACAAACTGGTGCCAAAAAAGAAAAGATTGAGATGCAAGAAGAAATGATGAGCAAATAAAGTGGTAAAATTATAGGCATCTGGGGCCAGCCAGGTGGTGCAGTAGATAAGCTCTCATGGTCTGCTTTGGCGGCCCAGGGTTCGCCAGTTCAGATCCCAGGTGTGGACCGCTTGTCAAGCCAAGCCGTGGCTGGCATCCCACATATAAAAAGCAGAGGAAGATGGGCATGGATGTTAGCTCAGGGCCAATCTTCCTCAGCAAAAACAGGAGGATTGGTGGCAGATGTTACCTCAGGGCTACTCTTCCTCAAAAAAAAAAAAATTATAGGCATCTGTAAATAAATATTGGCTGTATAAAAGAATAAACTTAAGAATCACTAAGAAATCTTAACTTAACAACTTAAGTATGTATGCAATCAATAACATGACATCAAAATGTATAAATTTATAAAATAACAGGGCTAAAAGGAGAAAGAGCCAAATGTATAGTTGGTGGGAGATAGCACATATAAACTCAAGAAAGATGTCAAGGAAAAAAGTTGACTTAATGGATATCAGAAAACCCAACAACTGGACCAGTTAAATTCTTCTTACGAACAATTATAAACAGAACAATTAAAAAATTGAACAATGTTCCATGCCATAAAGCAAGTACTAGTAAATATGAAAGGTGATCATAAGGTATATATTCTTTGACAACTATCAATCAATTAAAATATAACCGGAATATCCCTGTATGTTTGGATATTATGAAAATATATGTCAAAGGACGTCATGAGAGAAAAAGATATATATACTGAACTGACTGATAATGAAAATACAACATACCAAAATGTGGAAAGAACAGAATGTAAAACGAAATGAATAGCCATAAAAGCATACATTAAAGAGAAGAATGGCTTAAATGCAATGATTTAAGCATTCATCTTAAGAAATTATAAAAAGAACAGCAAAAACGAAAATGGAAACAATGAAATATTAAAGAAAAAGAGCAAACATTGATGATGATGATGAAAAAATAAAAGAGAAGACAAAGCCAAAAACTATAAGACTGATATCATTTAAAAATATACATAGGAGAACACTGACAAAGAAAATAATACAGAAGGGACGATTAACTCATTACAGGATTAAAATAGGGGAAAGAGTATAAATAAGGTCCTACAGATATTAAAAAGGTAAGTGTATGTTACAAACAACTTTATTCCAATAACTGGAATTCAGAAGAAATCTCCTAGAAAATTCCTAGAAAAATACAACTTACAAATTTGCCAAAAGAAGCCGTAAAACACTGAGATAAAAATAAAGAAACTGAACCAGTATTATAAAGCTTTCTCCAAACAAACTCCAGACCCAAATGACTTTCATGACAAGTTCAAGGAAAACTTCATTTCAATCCTATGCACTTCCAGACAACATAAAAATAGGATAAACTAACTCACTGTATTAGACTGGTACTTCCTTCATCTCAAAACCCTATAAGGAGAATATAAGAAGAGAAAAATAAAGCCCAATCTCATTTTGAATGTAGATGCAAAAATCTTTTTAAAATATTGGCAAAACGAACCCCACAATTAGCAAAAAGGATAATTCACTAAGTGTCCAGATCCCAATACCAATGTGAGGGAGGGAGTGGATGGGTTGCTACCCCACCACCAAGCAAGTCTCCATATGCAAGCAGAGTATCCAAGAATTCAACTTAATTCAGATACTCTCTACTCAGAGATAGCATCACGCTCCATAGATTAAGGATTGGGCCCTACAAGACTGCCCATGCCCCCAACTCAGAAGCCAGTCACAAGCCCAGGTTGTTACTTGTGCTTCTGACCACCTGGTTACAGACTGGTGGTTCCCTTGACCCCCTTCTTAGACTTCAGACACCAGTCCCAGGCCGAGGTTGTTACCTATACCTCTGACCAACTTGTTATAAATCATATGTTCCCACGACCACCTCCTCTGGCTTGGTTAATTTTCTAGAGTGGTTCACAGAACTTAGAGAAAGATTTTACCTACTGGATCATTGGTGTATTATAAAAGGATATAATTCAGAAACAGCCCATTGGAAGAGCTGTATAGGGCAAGGCATGGGGAAAGGGTGTGGAGCTCCCATGCCCTCTTCAGGAATGCCATTCTCCTCACATCTCCACCTGTTAACCAACCCAGAAGCTCTCCAAACTCTCTCCCTTTTGGTTTTTATGGAGGCTTCTTTACAATTGCATGATTGATTAAGGTATTGACTATTGGTGATTGATCCAACCTCCAGCATCTATTTCCTCCAGGGATGCTGGGGAGTGGGGCTGAAAGTTCCAGCCCTCTAATCACATGATTGGCTCCATTGGCAACCAGTCCCCATTCTTAGGTACTTTCCAAAAGTCACCTCATTAACATAAAAGACATTTTACCACTCTCATCGCTTAAGAGATTCCAAGGGTTTTAGGAGGTCTGTGCCAGAAATGAGGACCAAATATATGCTTCTTATCATAAATCACAATATTACATGCATCATGATCAAGTTGGTTCATACCAGAAATTCAAGGTTAGTTTAACATTAGAAAAGCAATGTAACTGGCCACGTAAACAGATAAAAGGAAAAAAAGCCTCTTTAAAAAAATGAGCAGGTCATTGTATACCAAAATGTAAATGATATTAATTATTCGGCATGTATTTCTTTTTAATAACTTTCTTTTAATTATGGCAAATAATCATGGTTTTATTTTTTCCTTTATTATAATGACATTAGTTTTCCGTTTCTAATACATGAATTTAGTAAAAAGTTGATTGCTTTAAAGAAGGTAGCAAACTAAAGGAAGATAATAAGACTAGCATACACAAACACAGTGTAACTGGTGGTAAATTCTGAGCAATGCAAAGAGGGAGAGGAAAAGACTCCAGGTAGCTGGGAAAATGTGCGAAGGCCTTAGGACACAGCTCGGCATGTAGAGGAACTGAGAGAAGTCCGGTATGGACAAAGCTCTGAGGGAGGAAGGGTAAGTGTGGAAGATGAGGCAGAGGACATCAATAGTGGAGAAGAGAAATGAAAAGAGAAGAATGTTTCGAGAAATTCTAATGTGAGAGAGGTGGAGGAGCAAAGAGCAGGCAACTGAGAAGGGGCTAACAGGAAGGCGGCAGGAGAGCCAGGGTAGTGTTGCATCAACACAGCCAAGGGAAAATGTGCTTCTGAAGAAGAAGGGGTTAATGTGTCCAACAGTGCTGAAAAGACAAGATGAGAACCCAAAAGTATCGGTTGGATTTAACATGTATGTCATTCATGTCCTGAGCAAGAGCAATGAACATGTCTAAGGTCTCTGATACATCTTTGGATCTTGGACAAATGAAAAAATGGGTCTTAGGTAGAAGGTAGGCCTTGACCTCTGTCCAGTATTATGGCCCAATTTTTCACTGAAAGGTATTCTTCAAAATTTATTTCTCTGAAAATGAACTGCATAAAAGGATTATAATTTCTTATATATATATTACTAATGATTTATATTTTCCTTTGACAGCAAATTAATATTCCTTTACTATATGTTTGATCCTGGGCAAATTATTTAACTATCTGAAGTTCAGTTTCCTCTTCTGCCTATTAGGGGAAATTATGCCTACGTATAGTTTTTGTAAGTTTAAGGATAATGTACAACCAATGCCTGTCACAAAGAAGACATTAGCAGGTGCTGTTCCAGTAGAACTCCCTTCTCTCACCACCTTGTCCTGTTCCCCTTCCTTAAACCACCCGGAGAAACTGAGTCTAAGGATTTCTCCTTTAACATCACACACTTACCCCTGGGGTTACACAACCAATTCTACATAAGATCAGTGCTTCACAGTGTTCCAAAAATAATCAATACTCAATAAAGTATTAAAACAACAACAAAAAAGAAAACGTAGGCGAGTAGCTCACTTCTCCCAAAAGTCAGATCCCTTAAAACAAATTGAAACTCCAGGAAACTCATGAAATTCTATTTCCTGAGATTAACATTCAAGAGATGCTTGGTATGCCATAAACATTGTTTAGAATATTACAGTTATTTTAACTTATTCTTTTTAGAATAAATCACATTTACAGAAGTACATTTATAGAAGGCTGGTGAAGACAATGCCATGTGTCATAAATAGAATTGTTGTTTTTGCTCTTGACAGTGAACACTTATTAAACACCCACTAAGTACTTGAGCTAATGGAAAGGAATATGAATTAACACATTTCTCCTCCAAGAAGACATTTTTCAGTGACTTGATTTTTCTCTAGTATTTGGGGTAGGAAAAGAAAATTGACTGTATCACATTAGAGATCAGTCAGTTATCAAATGTAATTTTTGCAACAGCAAACATTTTTAGATTATATGAAGACATACACACATGTGCGCGCACACACACACACACGCACACCACAAAATAAAAGCAACTGAATAGGCAATCTTCTGTTAATTTAAATGTGCTCCCTGACTGAGATCTGGTATGCTAGCCTGAAACAAAATTAGTTTAGCCTAGCTATTAACTCCTATAAAGAGGGGATTACAATGGAAATACTTGGAGACCAAAGAGTGGGCAAAACTTACTGTCCCAATAATGGTGCAGCCATGAGACACACTTGTCCAGATTGCCATGTCGTGCTAGGGTGGTGGTACGTAGCAGCTATCCCTGACTTGTAGCACCAACCTGGATTTGTGTTTGATTTTTTTTCCTTTTATGATAGTTTTCAAAAAATTTTCTTAACAGTCTCTTTCTCTGTTCCTTTCTTTTCTCTCTTCTCTGGCAAAATTCTCAGATCAGATTGCTCCTTTAAGGCTGTACCAAAGAAAAGGGTGGGAGCGTTTGTTGAAGCAGAACCTATGAGTAAAGATTGCTCAAGTGATCTGAAATGAAAATGCCAGCACTGTGACCCTTGGCAATTTTGCAGAGCCCTTGTTGAGTGACTATGGATGTGAGTGCACATTTTCTAGTGTAACCTACTAGGTTCTGATCATTTTCCAGAATCCAACACTATTTTTTTTGAGCTTTCACCAGGGCTATAATACATTGCCATCTAAATTTATGTTGTAAGCCAGCTGTTTGCTTTCTTGTAATTAGGTGGGTTAGCAGAATTTATATATCTATCAGACATTCGTAAGACTTGAAATAAATCATTTTGTATAGTACAATATTGTTAAAAGGGACTAGTAAAAAAATTGAAATATTCTATTTAGCCTACAGATTTCAAACAGGCACAAATAGATAACTACAAAAGTCATTTGAAATCACAATGTGAAGAGAAGAAATTGAGTGATCCAAAATGTACCTCTATTTTAAATGCAGATACAATTTTCATCCATAGAATGCACAGACCTTAAATGTTACAGTTTGATGAGTTTTGACAAATGGATACACTCACTTATATAACCTACAAATCTTTTATAAAGGAATATTTCCATCATTCTAGAAAGTTCCTGGCATACCCCTTAGCAACCAATCATCCCCAAACCTCTCCCCACTAAAAGCAATCACTGTTCGAATATCTCCTGCCATAGATCAGTTTTGCCTCTTCTAAAATTACACTAAAAAGTAAAATAAACTTTCGTGATTGACTTCTTTCATTCAGCATAATAGTTTTCAAAGTAATCCTGAGTTTACATGAATCAGTAATTCTTTCATTTTGCTGTAGAATAGTATTTTATTCTATAAATTCAAATTAATTTTGCATGAATATTTGGGTTATCTTCAGTTTGAGGCTATCATAAATAAAATTGCTATGAACATTCTCGTAGAAATATTTTGGTCAATGTATGTTTTTATTGCTCTTGGATAAATACCTAAGAGTAGAATTGCTGAGTGATAGGGTAAGTCATTGTAACTTTAAATCATACTGCCAAATGGTTTTCTAAATTAGTTGTATCGTTTTACATGCCTGTCTCCAATGTATGAGAATTCTAATTGCTATAAATACTTGCTAATGCTTAGTCTTGTCAGTCTTTTAAAATTTAGTTATTCTAGACAGCATAAACTGTATCTTATTGTGGTTTCAATTTTCATAAGCCTAACAACTAATGATGTTGAACATTTTTTCATGTCCCATTTGTTTATCTTCCTTCATAAATGTCTGTTCAGGCCTTTTGCCTATTTATTAAAAAGTGTGTTGTATGGGGTTTCTAAGATTGATTTATGAAAGTTCTTTACGTAGTCTGACATAAGTCCATTGTCAAATATATGTGTTGCAAATATTTTCTCCCAGTCTTAGGCTTTTGATGAGCAGAAATTTTTAATATTTATGAGGCATAAATTATCAATTTTTCATTTTAGCTGTTGCATTTTTCTGTTCCAGAATTTTCATTTTTTTAAGTTTCTATTTCTTGACTGCGTTTGCCATCTGACTATTCATCATGTTGATTTTTTCCTTTAAATTCTTAAACATATTTAAACTGCTGTTTTAAACTCTTTGCCTGCTAATTCCAACATCTTTATCATCTCTGGGTCTGTCTCTACTATTATTTTTCCCCCTGGTTATGGAGCACACAATTGCTTTCTTCTATGACTATGTACTAATGTTTTAAGTTAAACATTATGAATGCTGTGTTGTTGAGAGTAAGACTTTTTTAATCTTTATTTAAAGAATATTGAGTATGTCGGTGTTGCGATCCAACTTACACACCAGGATAGATGCAGAGAGGCCTGATGGCCACTCTGAGTTTATTATAACCAGCGTTTCAATATATACATAGCTTACATCTGTTAAACATACACAGGTGTTCTGGATAATGTAATTAGCAGATGCCAAGAATTCTTAGTGATTTCTCAAGGAGCCCTCCCTCAGTCTCTGTTTGGATATTATCACGCTTTTGCTGTGCTCGTATATTCTTATCTCGGAGCATGCAAGGCCTCCTAGGCAAAGGCCTTTCGTGCTCCCGATATCGTGTCTCCATCTGTGCCCCTGGGTGACCGTGTCTGGCTTAGGTTGCCTCCCTCTGGAGATCTTACCCTTCTTTGGCTAATCAGCCTTCTCACCTCCAGGCCACAGTTTGTTGGCAAGACTTTTCCAGTGATTATTAACCCTTCCTGCATCAGGGGTGGTTATAGAGTGTTACTCTAGTGGGAAATTATTTTAATAGTACACCACTTTGATTGTTAGGGTAGGTCTACAATATTCCTTATTCTGAGTCTAGAGTAGCCCTACTCCTAATATACAAACTTTCAGGGACCTATGTTGAATGTCTATAGTATTCAGCAAAGGTTCCAGCTGGTCACACCCCTACCTCTTCCAGAAATATGTGACCTCTAGAGACTATCTTCACTTTCACAGCTTCCCAGCTTTCCCTGTGCCTGTATTTGGTGAAAAACTCAAAAATTATTCTTTGGCATATTTCCTTCTTTGCACAGCTCCTTTATCTCTGGTCCTCACTTCTACAAATCCCTACCCATTTAGCAGCCCTGAATCCAATTTCTGCCTTCTAAACTCAGCAAGACCATCATACTTAGCTTGGGCTCCACCTCTCTACTTTGCAATCTGGAAACTGCCTTCAAAAGAAAGTAATGATGATTATGGGGTTCACTTTGTGTTTTCTTTCTCTCAGAGATCAGAGTCGTGAGTTGTCCTTTGTCGAATGTCTAAAATAGTTGCTTCATATATTGTGTCTTATTCAATCACTGTTTATAGTGAGTGGGCTAGCCCAATGCCAGTTACCCTGTCATGCTACGCTAGGAATCCCTCAAGATCAGCTATTTATGAAAGATAATATGCATCAGTAACACAAAATATAGATGCTAGTCAGTAAAATGTCAAGATATATATAAGGACTTCAAAGTTTTTAATAAAAACTCCACTTAAAAATCCCTACTTTCATAAGAGTAAACTCCCTATTTTCATCAACTCCAATGCACAACAGATTTCTGCATTATGCCCTTCAGCTAAGTGAATTTTCAAACATAATGTAAGCAACTTAAAAAAAAATTAGCACTTAAGAAGAGTCAAATACATTGTATACACTCCTGGAAAAAAATATATGAAATGTGATTTTTTGGAAATCAGATCTGAGTTGAGCTATACATGACATTTGATTTCACCGCCTTTCCTCCCTTGACAGAGCATTTCACTTACGGGCATTTATATATTCAAAGTTGAAGGTAGACTCTGGACTCCTGACTCTTTATAGTTTAAACTAGTCATATGCCAAATTTTCTTCACTGAGCTCAAGCTGTTTCACAACTTGCTTCTGAGTATAATCACTCTTAACCCTTACCACCCTCGCACATACACACACACACAGATTCACACAAATGGCCCTGTCAGGGCAGACCCATCACTGCCTTTGCCAAGGATATAGATAGGCAATGAGCATAATAAAATTTGAATTAGTGCAACGTCTGTTATCATCTTTTTATTATTCCACATAGCTTGGTGTCATCTGGTTTTTCTAATATATATATACATACTTCTTTTTAAGCTGAGAAGACAAACACAATTTTACTGATTTAAATTTAAACTATTAAAGAATAGGATGATTTCTGGATACAAATATGAAGACTACATGTATGAAAATGTATTTTTTGTTGTTGTTACAGGGTAAAGTCTGTTTCTCTTTCTACAAACTTTGTTAGCAGTGGTTGGTGGGAGTGGAAGTGAATGTAGGGAGCAGCGGTGGTTACAGAGAGTATATAAAGCTTCCTGGACAGAGGACAAAAAAATAAAACTGAATCATGTTATAAGAGAAAATAGCTAAAAGCTAAAAACTCTTTCACTAAGAAGCCTTCAAAGGAAGAAAAGAATAGACTAAAAGATGAGTGGAAGCAACAGAGCAGCCAAGCAGAGCACAGGAAAAAGAGATCCTAAATGAGCAGTCCCTTCATCTAGCAGCTGCAATAAGCAGTAACGTGAATTAATAATATAAATTCCAGCATGTGTGGTTTATTTTGGAAATCCAACATACTCCAATTGCAGGACATTTTTTCTTAGATCAGGTACTGTGCACAGAGCTGAGGGACTGTTCCAAAATCTTAGCATTTAATTTAAATATCAGAGAGCTGTATCATGGTAAAAATATTTCAGGGTGGATGTTTTGTATTCTTTTGCAAGATGGTCAGTTAGGTGCAACCATAAGAGGAGACAGAGGTGAGGCTCAGGAAAAAACAAAGTTTATTATACTCACCGATTCTAGAGACAGAAGGCATGGCATGCAGGACCACATGGGAAAGCCACCAGAGTAGTCAGGAAAGAGAAAATAAGAGGAAGGGGAACTTTTAGACCAGAGCTTTTATTGAAGTTTCTACAAGAAAGGCAAGACAGGGTAGGGTGAATGGTTTAGGACTGGCTAGTTTGAGGAATTTCTTCAGTGGGCTTTGGGCTATGGGGGTGGACCCAAGTCACCTGGCTCCTGGCCCTCTGAGGGTTAAGGCAGAGGAATAGTGCCTCCTGGGGTGCCCAGGCCAGAGAGAGGAGGTGGCTCTAGATGGGTTACTTTTCTTATCGAACACATGCACCTAACTGGATCCTTTGTTATTTCTAAGAATTGGATAGCACAAGGAAGGGCAGTCTGCCCCAAGCCAGAGAGGCTTTTTAAGATGTCAAAGCATCATAGCATACAGAAAATTAAAAATATTTACAATACAGTGGGAGAGAAGGCTATGCAGCCACCCTGAGAAGAACCTGGTTTATGAACCTCCACAAGAAATGACTGCCCATAATCTGCCCAAGAAGAGAGGCAGGGACCATGCTCAGGCAATGAATGGAGTCTGCTGACAATATTGTCAAAGACATGTGCTGTGCTGGGCTCTCCAGTGGAATTTTTAAAGAGCACTGCTTTTTTGACAACTTATTTCCTGATGGGTAGCAGCCATCCTTGTGAACTGTGTAAGATCAGGTGAAGGGTTATCTGAGAATCCATCCAAAACACATTTAATAGTTGGAAAAGCACACACCCCAGAGAGTGACAGTGAAGCCTTAGATGTCATAGTCTCCCAAATTTGTCTCATACCACCCCCATCCCTCTTCCTCTCTATCCCTGCCAATTCCCTTGTACAATAAATTTCCCTTATCCTCAATGCATTTTTTTTTTTCCGGTGGTAGATGAAGGTATCTACATCTAAACTAATGCCCCTTGAAAGAACCACACGTTGACCATGGAACATTCCCAGCCTGTTTGTATCCTGGCAAAATAAGCCTCCGTTTACTTGGTCAACAGAATTATAGTTTGCACTCTCCCCCCTCCTCTTCTTTTCCTCTTATATTTTGAGTCAGTTAAGAGCTTGACATCCATCAGTTACCACCTCACCTGCTGGCACCTCCTGATTTACCCACAGGGTCTACAGCTGTCTCATGCTCCTGGGGGAAAGAAGAAGAAAAAATCCCAGGATCCTGGCTCTAAAAACTCAATATCAACCAATCTTCACCCATGCGAGAAGTTGCTCTTACACATCTCCTTCTCTTTCTTTTCCTCTGGTTCATGTTATTTGAGCATTGGTTCTTTGACTAACCCACACAGAGAGGGAGGAGAATGAAAAAAGAGGGGCAGAGATTTGAAGAGCAATGTGGGGCCTTAAAGCTAAGATGGGGAGGCAGCCTCCATGCATCTGAGAGGATTCCCGGTCACTACATGACAAGACAATTGAATTGGGAAATCACTGGAGCAGATTAAAGCACAACTGACAGGGACTGCATTTAGCTAGGAACTACACAAACAAAAGATTATATCACTAATTACTAACTCCAAGATTACTTCTGGTGGTTTGCTCTGTCTGACAGTTGCCTCTCTAACCTCCATGCTTTTCATCTTGTATCTGTATATTTGGCAACAATTAGAGGAATATTTTCAACTCCATTGATGGAAACAATCAGTTTCTAATTAGGAATCATGTAGAGAATCTATTTGGTAAGCTGCAGTGTTCCTGTAACTTGTCAAAGGCACTTTGTCCCCTACCTAATAGCTATTTCTAGCCCTTTCCTTCTTAATGTCACAGCCCTAAAGCTCTGAGGGTGAAGATGCTAGAATCTTAATATACTTAATTTTCTGTTTTTCATGGAAGCTACTGCAGACCCAAAAGGAAATTTACTCGAAGATGCCTAGCAAGATTTTTCTCCCTAAGAAAAGCACATCTGCTAGAGTAAAAGCTTCAATGTTCGTTCTTGCCCAATCTTCAGCTTTTCTTCCTATTTTTGATACATTTTAGCTTGAGGACTGAGGTTTAGGGCTGCTGTGGCCATCTTCTGACCAGGAAAGCAGACCAATGATGAACTACCGATGACAAAACAGAAAGAAGAGGCTTGGATCTTGAGCTGCTAAGCCAATCACAGGAAAAAGCTACCTAAAGACTTCTTGTTATATGAGGCAATAAATTTCCTTTACTGTCAATGCACTTTTTTTTTCCGGTGGTAGATGAAGGTATCCATATTTAGATGAACGCCTCTTGAAAGAACCCCACATTGACCAGTGGCATGGCAAAGCATCTTATTTCTACTCATTCTCAGTCATTAGTCTCTCCAAATTGACTATCAATAGGAGATAACAAGTACTCCAAAGTGAGCTGTGGAGTTTGAAAGGATCATGGAAATTCAGAAATGGAAAGAATTTGACACTTACTCTCTCTCCTACCTCATCAGCACTCTTTTCTACCATGTTTCTCCTGGCAAGTCATTGAGCTCATGCTCAAGCTTTCTCAAGAGAGAGAACTCATTCCCTCATGAAGCTGCTGAACTCTCCCCTTTTTTTTTATATTATTTAATTTTCCTACCAGACCATAAAGCAGTGCATTATAAGAGAGAAGGAGGAATTAGATGACATTGATTCTTTCATTTATGCACATTTCTAAAATGCACTGTTCTACAATGAAACCATTTGAGACTTAGGGGAAGATGACATTAATAAATTTTATATTTTTCTTGTATTTTTATGAATCTTTAACACATTTGTAATTGACTTAAAAGTAAAGAAAGTGAACCAAGATTAACACTATATTGTAAATAACGTGATGAACACAATTAATGTTATTAATAAAACAGGCTTGCTGCACTCAAATTGTTAATTAATGGGATGTTTGCTGCCGAGACCAGCTAGGCAGCAGCTGAAGGGGCGGACGGAATGAATATACAGAACACGTCTATATGATAGACACAACACACTCTATATTATTTAATGGGACAGGGCATCATCAGCCTCTAGGACTGAGGTGACATCCCTCTGATCACCATGTATTTATTTGTAGGCCAAGAAGTACAAGCATAGCAGGAATTCATGCCAGCAGGAATATGCAAGTCAAAGCTCAGCAGTTCTAATCTTCCCCCCTTCAATGTACCCCGGCCCTACACAAGGCCATTCTCTGAGGAAATATCCTGGGAACAAACAATCTGGCAAGTTATGCAGGTGGCGTTCCGTTCCTGCAAGGGACCAGCGTTCTTAAGCTCCTTGCCTTCATGTTTGATAAGATACTACCTTCCGGTCTTTGATTCCAAAACACAAACAATCTAACACAGTAATTTATGAGAATCAGCAAGTTGCATATTTCTCAGTCACCCATTTTGTAATTTGTTCTTGCTAAGCTTAAAGCCTTGCAATAATGTTGCTATGCTCTCCTGCAACAGATGTTAACAATAGAAGACAAAAGAAAAGCAAAAATAATTTATCAAAGATGATAAAAACCCCCTATGAAGGAATGGGAGATAGAGTGCTACAAAAACATCAAGGAAGAAAACTACAGGAAAAAAACATTGACTACATATGTAAAAATATGCGTAAGTAATGTAATATTAAGCATAAATATTTGTCTAAGTATCTATCCAGAACTTGGCTTCACCTAGCAATTTACAATCTTAAAAGAGTCATGCATTTATTTATTTTTCAAATGTTTTCCATTTTATTTTGATTCACAATAATCAGAAGTTTAAAATAAAATTCACTGAAAGAATTTCCTTGGTTAGGAACTTTATTTTGACGTTTGTGCAAAAGGCCATTATAATGTGTTCAGTGATTGATGGGCTGATTTGGAATTTTTTGTGTGCCTGTAATGTCATATTGAGATATTGCATTATTCTAAGATTCCAAATTTTTTAACAAAACTTAATAGAGCCATTCCAGTGTTATTCCACCAAGTGCGAGATATCAAAATTGCAGTATATCTTTAGGCCACAGACATGAACCACACTGTATGAAAATAGAAAATAAGCTCAAGAATTGTATAGTACAGTCATTGATCTTACAAAAGCATCTGTCTGCTGGAGCAAAGCTGAATCCTGCACACCAAAACAGTGTTATACTTATTTAGTGCTCTCTCAATCTTCTAAGACACATGCACCCATCTTTTAAATCTGGAATAAGATTATGTCGTTTCAGACTATGAAATTATCTCCAAAATGCATACTGTGAATTACCTGTTTTGGCAAAGCAATAGACAAGACACCTTGTATTGCATTTTTCTTTGATTCTTTGCATTTTACACAAAAACATCCAGTTGAATGGGGAAAAAAACAAACACACTCAAGGTCATGTATCATTAACGAAAGTTTATTTTCTTTAACAAGTTGCACATGTAGGCAAAGTCTAGGTATTCCACCTGTGTCCAGTAAGTACCACAAAATATATTAAGCCATCTGTTTTTCCTTATCTTTTTAGGACTAAAATTTCACAGCTAAAATTTGCCCTACTGTCCTCCAATTGCAGAGTACTGATTACCATGCTAAGGTTTAGTGTGTCTACAAACAATTTATGTTTTTATGATCTCACAATTCACCCAAATAGACACATACTGATTTGTCACAAGTTGTGTGAAGTTAGCTTAGAATTTCCAAAAGTAACCTCTGTGAACTTTCATTTTAACATGATACGTTTTTTGAGCATTCTCATTTTCAGAACTTTGCTTGCCATTATGCCAAACAAAGTTAATGATCCCTGGAAAGCATAAAGTGGAATGCTAGGTGCTATGTGGTATATATTTTTTGTTTTGTTTTGTTGATCATACTATGAAAATAAAAAGGTTAATTTTATGGCTAAGTACTGTCCAAACCAACTTTGAAAAATGTCACCTCCAGGAACATCACTTTTCTCTGGTTGATAGCCCTTTATATCCTAATCTGAAAGTCAAATGAGCATTTCTAGGCAAAAGAAATAAGAGCTAGGGTGTGCCACTGGGTTTATTTTTAATTGGAAAGAGAACTCCTCTTTCTTAAAAGTCAGGTAATGATTTCAATGTGTTTCTAAGCAAGACCTGAATAAAATATTAGACAATCATGCTCAAAAGCTATTAATGGTTTTCTAATCTAATACAAGGGGAGGTAGTTTTGAAAGTAATTGGAGTTTTTCTCATTTGTAGCTGTAGAACTTGTGGGAAATTTACCAAGTATAACATTTTTTGAAATTTTCATCAGGCAAAGCACTGAATTTCAAGTTCTTTACATGTGAACAGGAATAATATTCCCATGTATTAACTGATGAATATAACACACTGAAATGTTCTATAGAAATAAATGCACAGTATTCATAAGATAAAATCTGGACCTGCAGAGGGGAGAGAGAGGCCCTTTTACACTGTTTCATTTTCCAACTACTAACCATATTCTGTTATCCTAGGGCAGGGTCTTTCAATCATTTTTATACTTCTGGAGCCAAACTCGAAGAGTACAATCTATTATGTTCTCAGATAAACAGACTTTTAATTGAATGAATCAATGGAAGTATCAATTTGGAATGAAATTGGGATCTACGCCTTTTCAGTTCTGACCAAAAGTCATCGTGAACCACACAATTTGCTTGTCCATAACACATCGCAAATGCTTGCATAGAAAATTACTAAGCAGGGAGAAATGGCTAGCTTTTATTTAAAGAAAGAGTGGTCTGACTTATGCCAGTGTAGGGGAGGAAGACATTTCCTCTACCCACTCTAGGTCCTTCTGGCCGGGCATTGAATTAAATTCACATGAGACAGAATAACAGGAGAAAATTAAACAAAGCTTTATAACATGTATATATGAGAGAAGCTCAGGCAAACTGAGCAACTCCCCAAAATGGTGGAAGCTCTCCCCCTAAATTCCACCCTCAGGTAAAGACAAACGAGGATGTTGAGGATGGAGGGTGTTGATCATTGGAGGTTACCAAAAAAGCACAGTAAACAAGAGTAAGGTTATTATGCAGATTTAAGTCCTTGCCTTCCACATTGATTAAGAGTTTCTAGAGATAAAGTCATCCTTCTTCTTCCTGGTACAGAGAGGGAGACACCTTTACAGCTGGAGATTTCCTTTACAAATGTAAATGTCTCTTAACAAAGGGCAAGCAAATTTTACTTTTCAGAGTTTCTTTCCTGTCTGTAGTTTTTAAAAGTAACCAGCCCAAAATAATTCTCATGCCAAATAGATGTATCTTGGGGTGGCCAATTCCACTCCCCCACACCAGAAAGAAAAACAAGCTATGTTGCATGACAGGGCGAGTTGCTCTTTCCCTCCTCTGAACACATTAGTATGAAATGCAGAATTTCCTTAGGTAAAATGGGTGCATGGTGTTTGGGGTTCACGTTTTTAACTGATAACCTTGACAGCTGTGTTAACTTTCAGGATGAAAAAAGAGAATCAGACAAAGTGCCAAAATATAAAAAAATCCAACCATCTTGCCCTTAGAAAGAGGCCTCTGATGCCCTCTAAAAGTAAAGCTCTTTCAAGAATATAAATCCAACTGTGCTCTCAAACTGTAGCTTTTGCATGGTTGAAGCTCAATTAAGGGAGAGTAACTAGGATTTATTTCCATTAGCATACAAAAACTCCATTTAAGGAACGTTTAAATGGTGACAAAAGAATTGCTTCTCCACTGCATCTTTAAAAGGGCCAGGAACAACATTCTCGTCCTGCTGATGTCATTTTTTTCTTCCTGCTGTTCATCCATTCTCCACTTTTGAAGACTAAGTATCTTCTTCATTTTTTAAGAAAACAAACAAGAAATACTACAATAAATCCTAATCACTTGACCTAGAGACTAATTATAACTACCGTTTTAAGCATCATAAACATAATCTAAAAAATAAGATACATTTTTAATATACAGTGATGTACTTTTCAACACTAGCAGGATGCATTAAAATATGCTTGCCTTAAGAGATTTCAATTCATTACTAGGTAGTTATATTTTCACTTTAGTTTTAAAGGCAGAGTTGACAATGCTCTATGAATAAAAACAAAAAGTAAATTCCAGAGTGTGAAAGGGTTGTGAGCCCTTGTTCCCTGGGACGGGAGATCATACACTGGGCAAATTGATAGCCTGCTGATTCAACTTCAGTGAGTGACAGGGTGGCTAAAGTGAAAAAAAATCTAAAAATATATTGGGCTCTGGCTACCAAGAGGCTTATTAACCACATATAAAAATCAATCTGAGTCTTTTGGATTCTCAATGTAGAGATTTTTAAAGAACATATGAAGGGATTATTAGTCTTCCTGTTCATCTGTTAAAATAAAATAGAGGCTGCAGCTCTCCTCTTCTTCTGGCTATGAACAGTTAGAGAATCAAGTTTGGGCAAGCAAATGCTGCTTCAGATCCTTAATCTCTGCACAGTTCTCCATCTATCACCGTGTCAGGCACTCAGTTAAAGGTAAGATTATGTCTGAATTTCAGAGCTGAAAGGGATTGTGGGATCATTTAATTGAATGCTTGATTTTGTAGTTGAATAAAGAGAATCGACATAGTCATTCAGCTATTTAGTAGCATAGCCACAAGTAGAATTCAAACCTTCTGATTCTCCACCAACAGTTTTGGGGGGTTTTTTCTCTCTTCCATCATACTCAACAGCGATATGTTTTGTGAAGCAAAAGTCAGTGGCTTCCAAACATTTTTGAAGATATGGTGAGAAATATAGTTCACAATATTACCACACACACACACATAGACACAGGGCTGAAACCAAAATTTCTGGAAACAATACTTACTAGATATGATGCACTCAGGTATTCTTGGTTCCTTTCTCATACATTATTCTATTTATTTTTTAATGGTGACTAAGACTCAGTAAAAAAATGATTTTACTGTTCATTAAGGAGGCATGACCTCCATTTCGAACAATAACTGTAGTCTAACTTTCCTATTTTGTTGTCTTCAAAGAGACATAAAGAACTTTAACTGTAACTTGAGGAACGTATGCCAACAAAGAAGCATCTGGATGGGACCCGAGCCCTCCAGTGGAGGAAGACAGAGACAAAAGTGACCGTGCTCACTTCACTCCTCATGCATGCCTCTCTCAAATCAATATTCACCCAGGACTGCTTGTCCAAATAACACTGTGAAGAGGATGATCTGGAGAAGAAGCTTTATTTCCCTAGTATGGCTTCCATCTTCCCTATTTCCTTTTCCTGGGCAGAAACATTTGCATTCCAACCACGTATTACAAAGGTGGAAAATCAGAATAGCTTGTGCTGTAATTACTTTTCCTCTCACAAGTAAATCGGGTTTCCCACCTTTTGCTGGATAATTCTATTTGAATAATCCTTAAATACATGCCCATATCTTTCTTTTAGCTCAGTGCCCCATCCCATGGCTCATAGGCAAGCCATTCTTCTATCCAATTCCTCCCTCTAAACAGATAACAGGGAGCCCTGTGGAATACTTACCAGTCCTTTGATTCTGTCTTGGTAGTCACATGAACCTCTGTACCCTACCCTGCTTACCATATCTCCTCCCACACATTCCCATTCAGTCTCTCTCGCACACTCTTATTTTGTCTGTGTCACACACAGACATACACACGCCCACAGGGATACATATCTCAATCTGGGGGTTAGGGTGTGTAAGCTGACTTGGCTCTTCAGGTAATACAGATATGTGCAGTACCCCATCACCATACATCCCTATCTCCTGTACCTCTGTGCATACATTTGCAGGTCGCGCAACCACCACAACCCTGTGCAGAGATCAAGTGAACTTTTACATGGTTAATTCTTTCTATTGGCTAGTTCTGTGATTTTGCCCACTTGCTTTCAACCAAAGCTTAAGCAGAAGTCCAATATGAGAGAGAGGGAGAGAAGGAATCCTTCTGGTTTCAGGGGAATATTGAATGTACATACTGTACTGGCTTTGTGTTGTAACTGCCTTCCACCCCTGATCCTCCATCCCCCACCACTACAAGGTAGACTCACCTCCTTAGAACAGTTTAAAAACTCTCTACCAATGTTCTCAGATGCTACTAGAAAAAAATAGAATATTCTGATCATCTGAAGTGGGAATGGAAAGGAAAGAAAAAAAGGAAGAGAAATAGAGGGAAATGAATTCCTCACTAGGTGTTGGATAATATCTGAAGAGTTAAGAACAAAGCTTCACTGAAGTGTTCGCCACAAATATTATTGGCTGTTTTGTTTGTATTCATCCTCCTATCAGTTTGTTATCGGTAGCAGTCACAAAAGTGGTAAAAGGGTTTTCAGAAAGGAAGTACTTTATTATGACAAACATCACTCAATGGTTAAGCCATCTCTACATCCCTGAGGCATTCACAGGCCCTCAAAAAGAAGAAAACAAATTAAATTAAAAGGGATCAACACACATCAGACAGCAGTGCCCCTTGGCAAAAAAAGGCATCCTTTCCTCCTTAGCTAAAATCATTTTTCAACCAGTAAAGGAGGAGACTGCTGTGAGGTTGTCTCCCTGCTCTGTGAAGCAGTTACGGAAATGACAGGTGATGCCTTTCCAGCCCTCTGAAGGGTCAGAGAAGGATTTCTACTTCTTCACGTTTGCCCTGCTAAAGCTACATCAGATGTAATTGCAAAATAAAAGCTAGTGTTCTCAAAACGTTTCTACTTCTGCCAGTTACCCAGATGATCACCCTAATGAACTTGCCTTATAGACATTCTAGACTTAAAATTAGCACAGCCCCCATAGCTTCCTCGCCATGGTAGAAAGAACCTATCCTAACGCAGTGTACAGTTCTTAGCAAAGACTTATGACTGCCGTGAAACTGTACAAGCAAAGGTGGAGACCAAAAGGTTTCTTGAAAATGTTCTTGTCTGTCCCATACGCCTTTAGTTAATTACGGATGGAAATGTTTAAGGCAACTTACAATGTCAAACCATTACCAGGATAGATTCCTCTTACTGAACATGGAGTGAAAGGTTAAGCCATGAGAAATTTGGCAAGTCTTCTTGGCCAATCTCCGTCAACAATCTGTTTTAGAAGGCCTTCAGTTATCTATGTTCTGCTTTCAGCCTCACCATTTGTTTGAGGGTGATGAGGCAGAATTGTGACATGTTAGATAAGGGTGCTGTCTGCCCGTTCCTCAAACTCAACTGAGGTGAAAAAAAAAACGTAAATGATAATGTCTGTCAATCTGGGGTGCTGCAAATAAGTGACACGGAGGCAGCTGTGCCCAGGCACAGAGATTTAATTTAAAACTAGAAGCACTTGGAGAAATATTGAACAGTATCCCAGAGTCATAAATTGTTTTCTCTAGAATGCTCCAGCAAAATAATTTGAGCTCTTAACTATGGCTTCTTTAGTCCTCTTACCCAGCAAAGTAAGCGATTTGGAGATGTTACAACAGCAAATTGGCATGTGCTACACACCTTTAAAGACTTAAATATCAGAATCGCTTCCGCAAGACCAGCTACATTTTAAAGCCAAAGCTTTTATGCAAACACTTCAGAATGTGTGCATTTAGTGTGGCAAACATAATGCATCACTTCTTTTGAGAAGAGCAATGTAATTTCCCCCCTTAAAATGTATGTTTTATGCAGAGACTGTTCACATGAATGTTTGTGAAAGGTTTGGTTCCTGAGCAATAACTTAATGAAAAGTAAACAATTGGTGTCTCATTGCTTGTGGTGTTTGTGGGTAAATCAAAATTCCCGAGCTGAGCAATGGTTTCTGTTCTGTGTAGTGTAATAACGCAGATGCAGAAGATAACAACTACTTAGAAAGTGTCCTCATGCTGGTCTCCAGTGACAAATTTATTTTCCATAGGTATGACTCAGAATCATGGTAGAACTTGACATTTGTTCCTTCAAAGAAAATTTAGGGTTTTTCTTTGTCATTTAGTTATATTGTCAACTGTGGACTTCTCTTAGATGGAGGGAAGTCAGAGGCACTGATACAATTTGTCTTAAAAAGTGACCCTATAACTTCCAACTACAGAGTTCTTCACTATTTTATTCAATATTTGATTATGTAAATGAGAAGGAATTCCATGAATCATTTTCACAAACTAATAGAGAAAATTTGGTTTACCAGGATCCAGGATCCATTTTAGGAAGAACCCTGTATTTGTTGGGAGAACAAATAAGTAACTAAGACTGAGGGTGATACCACAAGGCCTGTTCAGACAACATGAGATGCAAAAGTCCAGCATGGGAATTCATGATATGACTGGAGAAGGGAAGGAGGGAGACTAAGGAGAAAGGAAAAAGGAAGACTATGGAGGATACAGAGAAAGGAGCAAATGAGGCAGTGGATTCTGTGCATAGCAATGAGTGATCATGTCATTTTTAAGTAAACTTGACAAAAATCATAAAAGGTTTGGTATGAGTGGATTTCTTGTTGAAACTACTTGAGAAGCTAAATTCTGCATTCTGTACTGATTTGTAGCAAAATATAAGTGCTAAGTCTGGACTCAGTAGCTGATATGTGAAATGTGATATGTAATACGATTTGTTGACTCCGTGCCCAGGAAACCATCAGGAATATTTTACCATACTTGGAATCCTAGAAAATAAGAGCTCACTCTTATATAAAAAATTAAAAATCCAGATAAATTAAAGAACTCAATATAAACAAATTTCTCCCATAAAAATTGACAAGAAATTAGGGAAATATTTTCTGATCACTAGGTGGAAAGAGAATATTTAGCAGAATAGGGTGAAGGAAAGATCATTATTAAGATAGTGAAATGTATGAATATCAAAAAATATTTTTAAAATTTAAAAGGTAAAAAAATAATTGGAAAAGATTGCTGTGAATATGACATATAGTAAAAATATTCAATAAAAAGACTTATGCAATCAATATAGTAAGTGCTAACACTTTAGGATAAATATGAGCAAAAAAAATCAGTCCTAGAGAACACATACAAAACAATAGAAGTACTTAATGAGTATGCAAATGCAGAAATACTTAAAGCTGGTGAGTATGCAATGAGATGAGCAAGCTTTTCCTGAAGGCACATAAGGACATAATGTAAGTCTGTATTTGTGAATCTATCCCACTGAAATTATGAGAAATTTGAATGCATTTTTAGTGTAAATATGCCAAATATTCTATTATTATAGTAATATTTGAAATTATCCTAAGAGTCCAGGAATGGTTAAATAATTATGCCATATACTCACGATGGAACATTATGGAGCTGTTGAAATGATGTTTTCAAAGTACAATCAAAAAAGTGATAAAAGGATCACAATATACCATTAGGAGACAAAAAAGTGAAATACAAAATTCTATGTATACTAGAATTCCTATGGTCTCTCTCCATCTCTCTACCTCTGTGTCTCTCTCTTTGTCTATATTTATTTATTTTATTTATTTTTTGTGAGGAAGATTCACCCTGAGCTAACATCGGTGCCGGTCTTCCTCTACTTTGTATGTGGGACACCTCTACAGCGTGGCTGATGAGTGGAGTAGGTCTGCACCCGAGATCCAAACCCCCGAAGCCAGGGCTGCTGAAGTAGAACTCACAGAACTTTACTCAGCCACAGAGTTGGCCTCTCTTTATTTATATTCAGATAAAGAAAATAGACAACAGATACAGAAAGCAGGTGAGAAATGGTAGTTATATGTGGATTCTCAGAGTAAGAGATTTTCGTTTGCTTCTTCGTACTTTTCCATATTTTTCTAATTGGGCATTTATTTCTTTTGTTATTTTCGTTTTGATCATTCTTTTATGAATCATGAAACATTATCCTCTTAAAGCACTGAATAAATAGGAAAAATATAGTCTGAAAGAAAGAGATGCTAAAGTTGGGATGTACCTAAAGAATAAAGTCTTGGATTTTCTGTAGCATGATCACACAGTTGAGAAGTAGGCTGAAGATTGCTAGTGTATACATGGTTGCATAAGAGTAGAGACTCCACAAAGTTACACTTCATCATTAAGCATGGAAATGGTCTGTCAAGTAGGTGTAGCCACTATGAGAGCATCTTGATTATATGCTCTGATATATATATATTAGAACATTATATATATATATATACACACATAACATATATATGTATGTATGTTATGTGTGTATATATATATGTTTTATGCCAAAGAGTACACTACTGGCTTTTAAGTGAGTTGATACAATGGATTGATCAAGACTAAACTATATGGGAGCCTTTTTGCAAGTTCCGGTTTCATTTATAGTATCATATATTTGAAGCCTAGTTAACATTACCAGATGGGAATCCTATCATCATAGGCTGTGCTTCTGCAGTTTCTGAAACCCTAATAGCGAGAGCCTTGTAGGTGCAAAATATAAAGGTACTGCCATCATCAACACCCAAGGTAGGGTAAACTGAGATCACAATTGTTGGGATTAACATTAATCTGAACTGAGCCAACAGAGTCAAGTCTTCCAGCCTCAGGAAATGTTAATTTGCAACTAAATCTGTTATTTCCCATCTCTATTTTCATCAGCCTATTCCCACCAAATTCCTCAGGACTTCAGACTATCAATTTTTTTTTTTTTTTTTGCGTGATAAATTCTAACCTCTCACTCTCACCTGGTTTCTTCCCATCAGCAAATTAGAGGGCTAAATTTCTTCCCCATAAAATGAATGCAAAAAATAATCAATGCCAAATACTCCACTGACCTCTCATGCCTTCCAGCAAATACTAGATTTCCTTCTTCTCTTCACAACAAAACATCTCAAAAGACTTTTCTATAGTTCCTATGTACATTTCATTTTCTCCCAGTCACACAAACCAATGACCTTCATGTTGTTGAATGCAAGAGATAGTTTTTAGTACTTGTCTTATATATATCTTTTTGATAGTTACCCTTGATGCTCACTGCCCCATCCTTCCTCCTTTTTTGGAAGCATTTTCTGCCTCAGCTTCCATAATTTCTGACTAAGTTCCCTAAGTTGGGCCGTTCCTGCTCTGTCTCCTGCATATGATCAAACTTCTCCACCAGATCTTTAAATGATAGCTTGGTCTGCATTCTTTGCTTTTTAAATATAGTAATCTCCTCCCAGGTGCTTTTATTAATGCTGATGGCTTTAAGTACTACCCCACAAGAATTTTACCAATTTTTATCTCAAGCTCTAGCCTTTTCTCTGAGCATCTATTTAACACCTCTACAAAGATGTTTAAAGGATGCCTCAGAACTGCACCAAATTCATCATCTATCACACCCACCCCACCCATCACCAATACCTGTAACTTCACTCTATTCTTATATTTCTACCTCATTAAACGGTAACACCTCATGAAGTTGCACAAACTATGTATTTAAGCATTATTCATAATACATGCCTCATTATTTCCTTATCCAATTCAATGATAAATCTGGCTGATTCTTGTCTCCTAAAGTATATTCACTTCTTCCTACCTATAGAATATCTTACCTGGTCTCTCCTTCCTCACTCTTCCCTCCCTCCAATCTGCTCTCCATTTTGCAACCAGAATGATATTTTCAAAATGCAAGTTTGTTGATGCCGTTCTCTGCTAGAAACCCTGAAAGGGGTCTCCATTAGTTCGCAAACATCTTTTCTATGTTCTAAAACTCCATTCCTATTCACAGCCCTTGTCTATCTCTCCATTGCCTCTCTCGTCATCTCCATCTGCTTTCTGTCCTCAGTGCATGTTAACTTTCTTCTGCATCTTAAACAAGACATGCTCCATCCTTCCAGAGTATCCGTCCATGCTGTTTCTCACCCTAACTGAAAAGCTTTTCACCAAGACACTTCATACTATTATTTAATTCTTACTCAACTCTTATATCTTAGTTCACGTACCACATATTTTCACATATCACTTCTGTTGCCTTTTAAAACTAAATCTCCCCCAGGATAGACTAAGTCTCATGATACCCTCACCTTTCTTTCAATGCAATTCTCTCAATTGCAATTTTAAATTGTAGCAACAACTCCTTTACTGCCTAAAACATATTAGGAATGAATGCATGAATAATTAATCAATTAATATGTACTAGGTACTGAGCTGAGAATAGAGATTTTAGGATAAATAAATCCCAGTTCCTATTCTCCTTGCTGATGGGAAAGAAACCCAGGCAAATAATTAAAAGCACAATGCAGCATGATAAGTATTAAAATAAAGAAATGTACCATGCAAGTGTGCAGAGAGGAAGATCCAATTATTTCTGCATGGAAGGGACAGGGCAGGTGGCTTCAAAGGAAAACTGACCTTTGTGCTGGCCTTTGAAGGCTGATCTGGCGTTAGTGAGGTAAAGACATTGAGAAAAAGATATCTTGAGCATAAAGAACAGTATGAGCAAAGTCAAAAAGGTTCTGCCATGCGTGTCAGGTACAGGGCCTTGGCATGAATGCTTCATTGTGTCTAGAACATGTGGCATAAGGGAGGAAGTGATGCAAGATGAGGTGAAGAGGTAGACTGCCAAGGATCTGAAATACTATGCATGGAACTTTAGACTGCACTTTTTCCGAACACAGTGGGATCTCCTTCTCTCTCTTTCTCTTTCAGATGATATGAAGTATTTGCAAAAGATTGTCGTTAGTGCCTTCGAGTCGATTCCAACTCCTAGTGACCCTGTGGACAGCAGAGCAGAGCCCTGCCCGGTCTTTTTGCACCATCCTCTCACCTTCTGGCCCTATATCAGACAATGTTCCACTGCTATTCATGGAGTTTACATGGCCCGTTTTTTCGGAAGTGGGTGGCCAGGTCCCACTTCCTAGTCTGTCTTGGTCTGGAGGCTCTGCTGAAACCTGTCCACCATGGGTGACCCTGCTGGTATTTGAAATACTGGTGGCATAGCTTTCAGCATCATAGTAACACACAGTTGCCATAGTATGACAGCTGAGAGATGGGTGGTGGGTCTTCCTGACAGGGAAACAAACCCAGGCTGCAACGGTGAAGGTGTCGAATCTTAACCACCAGACCACCAGGGCTGGCTATTTGAAAAAAATAGTAGGTGATAATATAGAGAGTGTGATGGAGAGGTGTAGCAATATCAGAGTCAGAGAGGCCAGCTGAAATCTGTTACAATCATCCAATGAAATTGTAATAGAGCAGTAGCAATGGAATATAGAGAGAATTTTGCAGGAGAGAGAAATATGATCTGGTTACAGTTGGAATGTGCACCAGGAGAAAGAAAGAAAGAATCAAAGATGTCTAGCTTGGGTGACTGAGTGAATTATAAAAATGCTTACTGAGACCAGAAACATATTAGGAGGAAAACATGTTTCAGAGACAAACGTCACATTTCTCTGCCTTTGTGGAGCGTACAGTCTAGTAACAGAAAGACATGGTATCACTACCTACACTGTGATAACCATAGGCAGGAAAATCTTGTTTTTCTTAGCAGCTGGAGAGAGAGAGCATCTTAAGGAGAGCCCATCATGTGCACATGAAGTGTCTTGATAAGTCTGATTAGAATCTGGACTGACAAGTAGGATTTGCAGACCTGGGAACCAACGACATGGAATTTTAAGCCAACACAGAAAAGAAACATTGGCAATCTGGAGGTTGGAGAAAGATCAAAAGAGAGGGAGACACGGTAACCAGCATTAGGGAAGAAACGACCAGCGGGTCTTTGGCGGTGAAATGTTTGTGTTACATGTGATATTGAACTCTTCTTCAGTTTCTCCTATGAATTCTTCAATATATTCCACATTTCTCACTAACGCCTTGTGGAGAGTGTTTTCTAGGGGAGAATGCAAAGAAGTGCTGGGGTTGTTTCATGCTCGATGCATAGAGAAATCAGAGGAGAGCCATATGTGGGTTTCAAGGCAGTTTAAAAGCCCTGTAAAGAGTATAAAGTAATACATAGAAGCATAGAAGCTTAGTAGGATAAGCCTCCTGTGTGAGATTTCCTAAAACGGAAGAGGCTACAGTCCATGGAAAGGGATGAATCATGAGCAAAGGCACAGAGAGAGAAAATGGTAAGTAAGCTGGGAGGATTAGGGGCGCAGAGGGTGAAAGAAAGAGGGGAATAGTGGGAAACGATTGAAATAATGATTTCAGAACAAAATTTTCAATTCAAAAATTGTCCATATTTGGTTTTTCCCAATAGTACTTGAGAGCAGATTTACACTACTTGCTGTCTAGTCTTTTTAAATATTTTAATATGAATACTTACACAAAGGAATAAGGAATTAAAAATGACCACATATGAGGCAAACAGAAGTTCAGCAGGTCTTCATCATTTTATTGTTGAAAAAAAGTTTGGAACATGCTGAATCTCTTAAATATCCCACTAAAGAAATTTTTGAACAATGCAATTACGAAACAACCATGCACATGAGGTTACCATCCCCTCCTGTCTTCCTGTAACGTTGCCCTGAAAAATGAGATGTTCTTGCTAAAATTCAATGTTTCATAGTTAAAGCACAGGCTATGTCTCTTGGTTGAGGAAGAATTCGTAGAATTTGCAGTAAGAGTACTCGCCAATGTGGATTTCCTCTCCCTTCACTCAGAATTGTGGCTAATGCTGGTATCTGCTTAATATGACTTTCCACTCAGGGCCAAAGCAAAGACTCCTTCGCCTTACAGGGTAGACAAGCAATTATGCGTGACTAATTCTGTAAAGCTCTCATAAAAGATATAAAGATTAGTATCATTACATTTCCATTATTCTTTAATAATTATTAAAACAAAGGACTACCTGCTGTAGATGGCTCAATGGACCTTGTGTTTCCTTCCTCTGCATTTGCGATGAATTGAATAGATGTTATATTTTCAACAAATCAATTGCCTAGCTCCTAATCTACATTATTGTTCTCTTAGAAAAGATGAAACATTTTACTCTTCCGGGCAAGGTATGATAACACATTGAATGAGTACAGGGTTTTTATGTAAATTATTCACTGACGCTAGCGAAACAGAAACATATCACTTAATATCAAAGTTAAATTAGCTAAAAAATTCATTATTTAAAAAAATTTTTTTCTCTCAACTAAGTTTTAAAGCCCAAGATTACAAGCACACCTACAGTTCTTTCTGCATACGTAACATATTTAAGGGAAAAGCATTGCTCCATCCACAATTCTCTTGAAAAAAATCCCTTTTACTCTTTTTCAAGATAGCAAGGAAAATGATACCAATTTTTCTTCCTTTCTATAGCGTGTTACAGGACTTCTTGGCTGCTGTACAGCATTTTGGCAGTTCCAACACAGTGAATATGGAGCCATCCAAAAATCTTTAGTGAAAGTGAATAGTGATTGTGTAGGAGGGTTTCTCTCACATTTCATCTTGGACCTTCTCTAGCTCACACTGAGATAAGCTGGCTTTTAGAATCATTTTATTAACATTACTTAACCACGTTAAGGAAAATCACTTTCAGAAAGAATTTAGTCCAACCACCCCAACCCTCGGGGAAATCATTCAGTCAACCTGTCAGACCAGGCTAATAATGGTTTGTGAAGTGCCTGTGGCCTGGTTTAAAACATAAACACACTGAAAACAAACCGCACCCCCCACTATTAAACTTATTGCTGTCATGAGACTGGCTAGCTCGAATACCTGGGAGATAAATATGGAGCTCACAGTTCTCACCAACTCTAAATTTTATCCCACAGTTACAGCCAGACCACATTAAAAAATAATAATAGTAAAACCTTCCTGAATGATGATTGGTTATCCCTGCTGCTATTTTTTTAATTCTCTTTACAAACTCATTTTCATTGCTGTGTCAACATTTATGACTTCCAAGCATAAAATATATCTAAAGTTAAAAGGTAGTGCTATATTCAAGAAATGCGATAGCCCCAGTTCACAGTAAGGCTAAGTTAGTTCAGCAAATCTATCCAAGCACAAATCTAAAAGATGTTGTGATGCATTGCCCTAATTCTCAATAGTAATATGTCAGTCCTCATTAGGTATATAATAAAGTGTATTGCAAGACCTTTTAAGTCAGCCACCATTTTGACATGAACTGATATCAGGATGAACAGCTGTTGCAAAGAAGTGATTCTCAAGAAAAATATAGATGTAATCAACCACTATTGAACAAGAAAAAAAGAACTATGGTGTAAAAAAAATTTAGCAGATGTAAATTTCTCTCTGTTTGCGGGTAGTCAATTAACTATTCTCTTTCCACAAATATATGAGCGAATCCCTGAGTGTAGTCACCGATGTTCTAATAATTAATGTTCCTTCAAGTCTTCCTCCCACTACTCTCTGTAATAAATTTTTTCAGTCACTCAAAAAGCAGAGAAAATATTTTATCTATCACACCAAAAGCAAAATTGTGAAAAAAATAAATAAAAATTATAAGAGAGTCAGATACAAAAGATTTCAACTTCTGAAGCATAGTATCAGGTTTTTTTTTTTAGAAAAGCTTTCCATACTAATGCCCTTAATCCTATATGTGCCCAAACATGCTTGAATAAATGTAGCAAAAGATAGCCAACCCACACAAAGTATTAGGAAAAGTGTCCCCCAAAGGAAAAAAGTCCAGTCTAAATGAGGATGAAAAGAAAACAGAGAGACATCACAAGTTATCTTCACAAAAACAACTATGTTAATTAATCTACAATAAACAGTAACATTTGCAATCATCTTTAAATGCATGAAATATAAAAATAACTTTTAAATCATAACTCTAAAAAATACTATTATGCAACTAGTTCTTGCAAACTTGTTGTTTTTCAAATAGAAACATACTTTTTACCTACTTATAATTTTTCATTTACTTTCAAGTGACAGACACACCTACTAGGACACCCTTCTATTTATTCAAGAAGCATTTTTGAAAGCCCAGTATGTGCCAGAATCTGTGCAGGTACTCCTCTGAAAAGAGATGTGAAGGGCCGGCTCTGTGGCACAGCGGTTAAGTTCGCACTGTCTGCTTCAGCTGCCCAGGGTTCGTAGGTTTGGATCCCGGGTGGGGACACGGCACCGCTTGGGAGCCATGCTGTGGTAGGCATCCCACGTATAAAGTAGAGGAAGATGGGCACGGATGTTAGCTCAGGGCCAGTCTTCCTCAGCAAAAAGAGGAGGATTGGCAGCAGATGTTAGCTCAGAGCTAATCTTCCTCAAAAAAAGAAGAAAGAAAAGAAATATGAATAGCTACCTTTAATGTATCTTTTTTTCCAAGGTTAGGTTTTGCATATTTGATCTCCTAGAGAGGACCCAAAATACGTTAATAGGATATATATCAGAAACAGTATTTGCTGACATAAGCATGCATTGTGTGGATTTATTCAGTGTGAATAAGTCAGAAGACCAGAGAAATATCAACCTGGCACCCAGAATCAATGCAGGCTGAATGGAGCATAAGAAAAACAAGACAGCACAATCAGGAAAGGAAACTGTTTCGCTCAGGTAGCAACACCATACTGGAAAAAGCCAGTGCAAAGTGTTTCTATAAACATGAAGATAGCATCATACTTTAGCAGTGATAGCAGTGTAATTATGACTGTTTTGTTTAATGTTGTTTTAGGCTTTTAATTCCTTTGCATATGCTGCAAAATTACAATATTAGAAAGTTGAGTCAAACACAAATCAACTGAGAATCATTATAGTCATTGAGTAAAGTATTTGTGTTTCTTCAACACCATGAAAAACCCTTAAAAATCATCTCTGGGCTGGCCCCATGGCTTAGTAGTTAAGTTTGGCATGCTCTTCCTTGGCACCCTGGGTTCTCAGGTTTGGATCCTGGGTGCAAACCTACACTACTCGTCAGCCATGCTGTGGTGGTGACCCACATACAAAGTAGAGGAAGATTGGCACAGATGTTAGCTCAGGGCAAATCTTCCTCAGGAAAAAAAAACAATCATCTCAATTTATATGACTGTTAAAAGTTGGAGGTGTCTAACTCTCCCCACTCAAGGAAATTTGACCACCCACCTTTACACCCCATTCAAACTTCTGTCATCTCACAAAACATTTTATTGCACTTCTTTATAAATCTGCCTCATTTGACATGCTATGATTATCTGCAGGGTAAGGTTCTTGTCTTATGCAATGTGGTACCTATGATGCATGGAATGTAATAGGATTTCCTAAACAAGAAATAAGAAATTTGTATTTGAATTTGATTTTTAAACGACCAAAGTCAAAAAAGAAAATAAAACCAGAGTGTTACCAATATTTTGTTTTGGAAAAATCAGTTTTATTTGAAAATGTGACATTTCTCATTACTATTGCTATGCTTCTGTTGGCTAATATTGCAAAGCCTATATCTTTAAATTCTGCATATATAATTAGGTCTCAGTATGACACAGACCAAGTCACTCAACTGCTCTGTTAGTAGTAAAATTTATTCTAATTTATCTTACAAGAAGGTTGAAGAAACCAGCTAGGAAGCAAATTATAATATAAAAGACTCTATAAAGATTAATAGGGAGGAATACAACTCATAAAAAGTGATTATAATGAAATAAAATAATGCAGTCAACAGCAACTTATATTGCAAACAAAACATCTGCTCAAACAACTTTGAAGTTATTTCAATGACTATTTATCCTAACAGCATTATATCCAGATCACAGCTGATATTTATTCTTGTAGCTCCTGAATACACTTCTGAGATTACCTGTCTAATACACCTTATGTTGTAATAATTAATAAATCATTGAAGCTATAAAGCTCATTATTTATTTTAATGTCCGCAACTCTGAAACAAGACAATGAATTCATAAGCTAGGAGAGAGAGATTATTTGAAGTGAGATATATTTGGTGAGCTATAAAGATCCAAGGGTTTGTGGGTTGCAAAGATTTCTTTGTCTCAAGATCTCTTTTGTCTCACCATTTTATTTTGAAAAATATCAAGCTTACATAAAAATAGTACGCGGAATACCATATTAAGCTATCTACATTCACCAACTGCTAACATTTTGCCACAGGTGCCCTATGTCTACACACCCAGATAATATTCACCTCCAAATACTAAATACTCCACCTGGTACCTTCTAAGAAGCAGGAAACAAGGACATTCTCCTACCTAACCACGGTACCACGCTCGAGAAATAAAACATCGACACTATTAGCTTAATACAGTGTTTCTCAAATTGCCCGTGGAGAGGTATCAGTATTCCTTACGTCCAATCAATTGACAAAGAATACTTCAGTGAGATAAAATAAAAATGAATTCCTAAAAAGTGAGGAAGCACCTATATGCTACAACAATGTCAAATTAGTATAGAAATTTCCAATTGCTTACTCTCAGCTTCTGTACTTATCTCTATGTGGATCAAGAAAAAAACAACTCATTGCTCGGCAATGCCTTCAGGAGCACATTTTGAGTAGCACTATTATGGTACTGAGTAAATATTCAAATGTCCCCAGTTACCCCACCAATTACACTTATGATGTGATCCAATCAAGAATCACGTCTCTTTATTCTCCATTAATTTAAGAAAGTGAGGCTTCCTCTTTTTTTTTTTTTTTCGACGTTTATAACATTGACCTTTTGGAAGAATCCAAGTTAGTTGATTTGTAGAATTCCCCATAATGTGGTTTTGTTTGGGACTACCTCACGATTAATTTCATTTGAATCTCTTTGTGTCAGAATACTACAATTGGCGAGTCTGTGCCCTTCCTGGTGTAAGATATTAAAAGGCACATAATGTTGGTTTGTCCCATTATTGATAATGTTAATATTGTGTCTGTCAGATTTGATTATGTATATAACTGTTTCCTGTTGTAATTAATGAATAATCTGTTTGATGATACTTTGTCATAATATAACTATCTTGTTCCCCAACAACATTTCGCCCAATGCTTTTATTATCTATTTATGAGACTTGCCTGAAATAATTATTACATTTTAGGTGAAAATGATAACTTTTAATTCTGTCCTTTTCTTTATTTATTAGCTAGCATTCTGTAAAGAAGAGCTTTCCTTTGTTCCTTCACTTTATTTTGGGAGAAGTATCTCTGTGGACTCATGGATTCTTTTATTCTTTTTCACTTAATGTGCTACAATCTATTATCATCATAATCCATTTTGAAGTTCAAATTGTTTGAAATTTGGCCAGTGAGGTTTTCTTCAGGCCGGTTACTATGCCCTTGTGACATGTCCCCATAAGTTTGTGAGTACTTCCTCACTTTCTAATACCAAAAGGTGTTCCAAACTAACCATGTACTTCCCTTGCCCAAGACTAAGAGTAAACCATTTCTGATTCCTCATTTCTTTGAGTAGGGAATGGTATTCAAAAACCAAGATCTGGGTACTAGGGGCACTCATTACTCTTGCATGTTACATTTTTTAGATACATACAAAGGTGTTGACATTTTTTTGAATCCTCCTCTCACCATCCCAACCAGTACAAAAGAATTGTTTCACACATGGAAAGATTTAGTATGAACTCTATTAGAAGAGATTTACTATTGAGAAGTTGTTGAGTTAAAATGTCATATACATTTAGACATTTAAACACTTATAACTAGGGCTATGTTGTCATACCTTATAGAGGTGAAGTTTATAACGCATAAAGATGTAAAATCTTGTTTCTATCTTTTCAGGAGTGATATTTTCACACTTTCCCAATGTCCCTGATAAGATGTGATGGAGCTCTCTCTCCTTACAACCCTAATGGGATGTTGTTTCTTAATAGTCCATGAATACATAGGATACTATGTCTCCTGCTATGAAAATTTCTGCCTGTTGCTCATCTAACCTTAACTAAATTTGCACCTTTGAAAAACGTGTTACTTGGTTTCTCAAAGTATCTATTTCTATATGAATAATATTCTTTCTTCATAAGATTGATACAAAGATTGAAATTTCATAGAATGACCTCAGAAATTGTGACCTTAAATCAAACAAAATCAAAAGAACGACCCAAAATCTAGTTAGTGGTATTTGAAATATCCATAAATGTTTGGGATTCTGAGAACGCAGGATTCAGTCAAGATCAAAGGGTTTAAGCATAAGGCAGAAAACACATTTACATATTCTATCAAGTTAAGACCTTTAGACCTACTCATGAAGATGTTTAAATATCCTAATATATTTTAAAATGCAAAATCCAATAAAACGATCAACTTGAGAAAATTGTCAGGCTTCCATGATTCCACCAAGCCAGAAGCTAAAATAGAGTTTTATGTTACTTAACCACTGTATTCTTGAAATTTGAACCCCAGGACATAGTTTGTTTGGTTTTTTCCCCAAAGATTTTATTTTTTCCTTTTTCTCCGCAAACCCGCCTGGTACGAAGTTGTGTATTCTTCATTGTGGGTCCTTCTAGTTGTGGCATGTGGGATGCTGCCTCAGCGTGGTTTGATGAGCAGTGCCATGTCCGCACCCAGGATTTGAACCAACGAAACACTGGGCCACCTGCAGCAGAGCGCACGAACTTAACCACTCGGCCACAGGGCCAGCCCACATAGTTTTTTATTAATAAAAATGCAGAGCACTAGGCAGGGGAGATAGTACAAAGAACAACCTGGACATCTGAAAC
This sequence comes from Equus quagga, assembly GCF_021613505.1. Classification (NCBI taxonomy): domain Eukaryota; kingdom Metazoa; phylum Chordata; class Mammalia; order Perissodactyla; family Equidae; genus Equus; species Equus quagga. The sequence goes on along the minus strand of NC_060272.1, from coordinate 47,719,492 downwards.
TTCAAGTCACATAATAGGCCAAATGCTCAGACAGTAGGGAACCTCAATTGTCCAAGACAGTAATTTTCTTCCTAATAGTCAACATCTTTCAAAAGGGAAAGACTTCATATTAAACATGGACATGTTTAAAAGTAAACACAGTAGAGGCTTCTGGTTTCAACTCCAGTATATAAAGAAATGAGAATGTGTCATTTCTATTCCTATAACGAGCAAATCTAGATAAACTGAAAACCAGTTACTTCTCTTAGACCTATAAGAGGACTGAGATTATGGACAAATTGCTACCCTGAGATCTAAAGAGATAGGCGCATCCAGAAAGATACACCAACAGAGATCTGCCTACCTGGAGCAGAAGCCAGTGGAGCCATAAACTGGTAGGAACACCTAAAGGGTAATTTTAGCAAATTGCTGGAGACTGAGTGTGGTCTGGAGTGAAAGTGAGAAACTCCTGGTGGCCACAGTCATAGAAGGGCATCCACACTTTCATGGAATCTCTGTCCAGCAACTCCACATGTTCTCAAGGTGCATGGAGGCTCTGATAGTGGGAGAGGAAGAGTAATATCGTAAAACATGCCTAAAGCCTTCTCCATAAAAATGGCCTACTCTCCAGGAGAAAGAACTTTGCCAGAGCACAATTCTAAAATTTTATCCCTGCTGGGAGAAAGGAATTTCTCCTCATTTCATCTCCCTTCAGCCTTCTGGTCTCAGTGAAGCAGGGAGAAAACAGAGTCAACAAGGAAAAAGATTGAGAAGGCTAGAGCTGGGGGGGGGAGGGGGGGGACAGTGAGCTATACCACTGGAGAAACATTTGTGAAAGTCCCAGAATCAAGAGAAAAAGACAATGAAAGACTGAGATTTAATCAGCTTTAGCCTAAAGCTGTAGAAAAGGAATAATAAAAGAATTCATGAAAATTAGAGCAGAAATCAATGAAACTGAAGATAGGAAATCAATTGAGACAATCAACAAAACCAAAAGCTAGTTCTTTGAAAAGATCAGTAAAATTGATAAACCATCAGTCAAGTTAACCAAGAAAGTAGAGAGAAGACAAAAATTACCAATACCAAAAATGAAAAAGGAGTTTAAATGACTAATAAAGTAACACTATGAACAAATCCAGAACCACAAATTTATTATCTAGACAAAAATGGACCAATTCCTTGAAAGACACAAACTACCAAAACTTACACATGCAAAAATAAATAACCTGAACAGGCCTATATCAACTACAGAAATTAAATAAATAATTAATAACATTCCAAAAAAGAAAGCATCGAGCCCAGATGGTTTCACTCATGAATTCTACCAAATATTTGATGAAGAAATAATACCAATCTCCACAATCACTTCCAGAAAATAGAAGCAGAGTAAATATTCTCTGACTCATTCTGAGGCCAGTGTTACTTTAATACAAAACCAGATAAAAATATCACAAGAAAACTACAGACCAGTATTTCTCATGAGCATAGAAAAAAAAATCCGCAAGTAAATATTAGCAAATCAAATCCAACAATGTATAACAAGAATTATATACCATGGTCAAGTGGGATTCAGTCCCAGTATGCAAGGCTAGTTCAGCATTTGAAAATCAGTGTAATCTGCCATATCAATGACATAAAGAAGAGAAATCATATGCACATCAATTAATGCAGGAGAAAGCACTTCACGAAACCCAACACCCATTCATGATAAAAATACTCAGCAAACTAAAAGAAGAGGGAAGCATCCTCAACCTGATAAAGACCATCTACCAAAATCCTATAGCTAAAGTAATACATAATGGTAAGAAACTGGAGACTTTTAAGATTGGGAACAAGGCAAGAATGTCCTCTCTCATTTTTATTGTATCTCATAATAGTTTTAATTTGCATTTCTCTAATGGTTAGTAATGCTAACCATATTTTCTTGTGTTTATTTTCCATTTAATATGTCTTCTTCAGTGAAGTGTTCTGTTCTTTTGTGCACTTTCTAATTGAACTGTTTGGTTTTTTTACTTTTGAATTTAGAGAGTTTTTCATATATTCTGAATCTGAGTTCCTTGCCAAATATAAGATTTGAAAATATTTTCTCCCAGTTGGTGGCTTGTCTTTTCTTTGTATTAACAGGGTCTTTCACAGAGCAAAAGTTTTTAATTTTGATGAAGTCCAATTTATCAATTTTTTTTTATGGATTGTAGCTTTGATGCCATGTCTAAGAACTTGTCACCTAACACGAAGTCATCCAGATTTTCTACTTTATTCTCTTCTGAAAGTTTTGTAGTTTTATCTTTTACATTTAGGCCGAAACAATCAATTTTGAACTCAGTTTTATATTTGTGAGGTTTAGATCGAGGTTGATTTTGGTTGACTATTGATGTCCAATTGTTCCGGCACATTTTGTGAGAAGATTATCCTTCCTCCATTGAATTACTTTTACACTTTTGTCAAAAAAACTGTAACTTGAATTTAGCATGCATAAACTTACTGAGCTGTCAATTTAAAAATCACAAGTCCAAAGCCATCATGTGGCACACTGAGACATTTAGAAGAACTCTAGCTTCACCTCATTGAAAAGTTTAATTTGTTAGATTTATAAAAAATTTTTTTGGAGGATGGAGAATTATTTTATTTTTCTTTTTTCAACTTTATTGAGACATCACATGTCCTATTGACAAATAAGAATTGTATATATTTAAGGTGTACAAATCAATGTTTTGATTTTTAAGTACTCCAAAGGGTTTATTTGTTAGTCAGACAATTGAAATATCTTAAAAGGAAATCAATCATATTAAGTGTAGAAATGTAGCTTAAAATGAGTGAAAAGTGATTAACTAAATATGTAAATGATACCAAATATTATTAAAAAGCCCCTCAAAAATAATTGCTAAAATTTTCTAGACCCATCAATAGACTAAGTCACACAAGCTGCACTTACATACTTAAAGCGTGTATTTTGAATTTATAAGTTTGATAAATTGAACACTAATTTTAAAAAGTAAAATAACACCTATTAAAATAGCTGAACTTTAAAATAACTGTAATATCAAATGCTGGAGAGGATGCAGAGAAGCTGAATTCTTCATACATTGCTATCAAGAATGTAAAATGGTGCAACTACTCTGGAGAACAGTTTGGCAGTTTCTTACAAAAGTAAATATGTACTTACCATATGACCCAGCAATTCCACTCTTGGGCATTTATCCAAGAGAAGTGAAAATTTTGTTCATATATAAACTTGTACACAAATGCTTATAGCAGCTTTATTTGTAATAACCAAAAACTGGAAACAACCCAAATATCCTACAACAGGTGAATGGTTAAACAAGTTGTGATATAATCATACCATGGAATACTGCTCAAGAGTAAAAAAAAGAATGAACTATTGAGAGATGCAACAGCTTGAAGGCAATTATGCTAAGCAAAAAATCTAATCTTCAAAGATTACCTATAGTAAGGTTTCATTCATATAACATTATTGGACAAAATTATGGAGATGGAGAACAGATTAGTGGTGAGCAGGAGTGAGGGACTGGCAGCAAGAGCGGAAAGGGAGGTGGTGTGTCTACAGAAGGCAGCATGAAGAATCCTTATAGTGATGGAACTGTGTGTATCTTGAAGTGGTGGCAGTCACACAAATCTGCACATATTACATAGCACACATGCAAATGAGTGCATGTAAAGCTGGTGAAATCTGAGTATCAATGTCAATATCCTGGTTGTTTTACTGTACTCTAGATTTGCAAGATATTGCCATTGAGAGAAACCAGGTGAAATACATACGGAATCCCTCTATATTATTCCTTACAGTGGCACACAAATCTACAATTAAATTTTTTAAACATAAAATTTAAAAGAATAGTAAATCTACAAATAGTCCCTTCTGTGTAGACACACACACACACACACACACTTAATCACAATCCCTTAAAGCATCAAAACATGCCTACGCTAACATAAAGATATACAGAAATTGTTTAGAACAATGGATGAAAATATAGTATGCATTTCACAGACTGTACCTTCTGTCACTGTTGTCTCTATTATTACTACGTCTATAAAGGTTATCATTAATTTAACGTTTGGAACTGGTATTTGCTCTTATGCCTGATACTCTTCCTTCAAACATCTTCTTGCCTAACTTCCTCACTATTTTTAGGTATGAGAATTTTACCACAGAAACCACCACTTCTTTGACCAATCTGTCTCAAATAACCCTGCCTGATCTTTCCACCTTTTATTTCTCCCCTCCATCCTTTCCTCTATTTATTTTTCTTCTTAGCACTTGTGACCAAATGAAATATTGCATTTTTCTGTGTTAACTTGTTTATTCTCTATTCCCCGCCGTAGAAGGCAAGCTCTGTGAGCACAGGGCTTCATCTGGTTTTCTTCCCTGTTGCATCCTCAGTTCTCACAAAGTGCCTGGCATGATAAAGCCTCAGGATTTATTAAGTAAGTAAACATTGCAATGAACTGATGAATGTTGATATTAAATATTAAAATGCAAAAACTAATTTTTCTCCATTTTTAAGTAACAGCTTCTGATATGTGAGAAGAATGCTAGATGTCTTAGAAATCTCTTTTCAAATTTTTTATTAAAATACTTATAAAACTATTTTTGAAAGACTCTTCTATGCACTTCAACATCAAAAAAAAAAAGATCAATGAAATGTTGCGTTCTTCTAGGGTTTGACACAATTCTCCTTATGCCTTATTCATGAGTTAGGGTCCCTTTTGGAATCTGCTCTCTTAATTTCACTTCTCTGCTTCCACTAGCTGTTCCAGTTAAATGGTTCTTGGAGTTCCACCTCGTAAGGTGGAAGCTCAGTTGCCTCAGACCAAATTTGCATTTTGCCTTCGGGTTCCATATAAAGTCTCTTCCTTGAAGTTTCTTTCTGCCTCTTCATGCAAGAACTTTGGAATTCATCTAGCTGCCTAAGTAGAAGCCTCCCCATCTTTTCCTCCCAGGATAGCTACAAGTCACTTTATGTTCCCTAGAGAGAGGAAATGGCATTTTAAAAATATCTACTGTGCACCACAACTGTTTTAGAGGTGATACACACTAACTTTCCTTCTGCTTCAGTTCTTAAAGGAACATCTTTTCCACCAAAGTCCACCATGAAATGGGTTCCAGCAACTTTCCCAATAAATAGGAAAAAGAAACTTGCATAGGATCTATGGAAGATTACAGATTCCTACTAGTTTTTGAGTATTCTAAAAATGTTGTATATGCTTCAGGATATTAGAAGGGCTGAGGCCCCAACAGATAGTTACCAGACAGCAAAGTGAAAGTAAAACCGCTCCCACTCCAAATGATGCGGGATTTACACAAGGATGCTGGAAAACCTATTTCATGATTCCTGGAGACCGTAAGCTTTGAAAAAGCAGTCAGAGAGGAGATTGATGAGGAATACTGTAAAATATAAGGCACTCCAAGATAATGTAAATTCAATACTACTGGTAGCTGGCTTCCATCCTCTACCTAGCTTTCCATTCTCAAAATGCCCAGCACACGATGTGAGGTTGGGTAGGATATTGATCATTTGTGACAATGTATGGTCAGTTTTATTTGGTGTAAGTTTCACTGTCTTTATATCCTAATGAAAAAGTATTGTTTTTCATTAAACTCAAAACAGTACACACTTACAGTTTATAGATTTGAATTCTGGAACCCAAATTTGTGTCCTTGTGGGAATTTTACTATGTATCTTTGGCAGAAGCTCTTGTCCTCCTAGGAGGCCTTTCTAACCCCAAGCCTAGCTGGAAGGGAGGGATGGTGTGAGGAAGACAGCCCAGCCTTCAATAGGACTAATCAAAGTGTGTGGGAGTGTATGCTAACAGTTGGGCACTCTAGAGGACCAGGACCTGACCCATGCACACAGTAGCCTGTGAGCTGATGTCTGACCCTTGCTTGGGCAGAGGAGGGCTGGCTTAACTCACTTGGTGGCAGAGCGTTGGGTCTGGCCTGTCCCCCCCCTGAGTTCAACAGAGCAGAAGAAACTGAGTCTTCCCCCAGAACAGGATATAGGACATGTGGGAGAAAACACTGTCATGAGTGCTGTCCAATATCCTGGGTCCTGTCCAATAGTGTGGCCTAAGGTCTACACAGACTACAGCAGAAAGATGCAGCAATAGCAGTAGGTGGATATCAGGTGGCTTAGAAAGGAATCCCAAACCACCATAGGACTGAGCTGCATCCTCTGGGAAACTGCAGGAGAGGAGCTAGGAGGCCCCCTCTGAACTGAAGCACGCATTAAACACATCACGAGGAAAGAAAGGCAACTCGGACAATCTGCCAAGGCCAACAGTCTGTCACAATACCAAGCAATGGTTGTCCTATCCTCTTAATCTCTTCCCCCACTTGACCCCAGGCAGAGTGGAAGAGCAGCAAGTGAGTATGGGTAGAGGACCCCACCTTCTCCGTTATAAGTCTCCAGTCTGAAGCAGGTCCAAATTAAGAGAAGGAAGATTATGCTATAAAAGTTAGGAGTTCCAATTATTATACAGTATTAGACACTTCAATTAGTTAATTGAGACAATATTTGTGACTTAAAGTTTCTTTAGAACCATGTCTTATCTAAAAATCTGACTTCTTATCTTGGGCCAAATGGAGTTTTCTTCCAGGGGCAGGAGAAAATTACCCCAACTGAATGTGCAAGAAAAGAAAAGAAAATTTCATTCTGATTAAAATCCATGTATCATGCCTATTCAATATGCTGGCCACACATACATGATGCTATTTACACCTCACAGCATCTTTGAGAGCTAGGCATGCAACTTGTGCTGTTGTGAAGGGCCACATGCTCAAAAAGGCCTTGTGCTTGTTTTTTGTTTTTTGTTTTTTTTTTTTTTTGAGGAAGATTAGCCCTGAGCTAACTACTGCCAGTCCTCCTCTTTTTGCTGAGGAAGCCTGTCCCTGAGCTAACATCGTGCCCATCTTCCTCTACTTTGTACGTGGGATGTCTGCCACAGCATGGCTTGATGAGTGGGGCCATGTACGCACCCGGGATCCAAACTGGCGAACCCCAGGGCCACTGAGAAGCGGAACGTGCGAACTTAACCGCTGCACCACCAGGCCGGCCCCCTTGCACTTGGTGTAATGCTCTGTTCTTGCTCTCTTGAAATCCTCAATAATTTTGGGAAAAGGAGCATCACATTTTCATTTTGCACTCTACCCTATAAATTACGTAGTTGGTCCTACAAAAAAGATTTGGGGACACTTGTCATGTTCAACTTCTTGACCTGGATTGGAATTATATGGTGTCAACTTTTAACAATTTGTTATACTGTACATATGTTTATGCAATTTTTGGCATGTATTTTTGTATTAAACAATTTTAAATGTTAAAAATAAATCCTTCCCCAGAAACAGTTTTACTCCAGAAAATGCAAAAAGAATTTTTAATTTCTGACTTATGTTCTCAGTGAGACTTAAAGTCATGTTTCTGTCAAATAAACAAAAATAAGAAGAGAGTAAACTTAAATTTTTTAAATTTAAGAATTGAAATAATGGGGCTGGCCTGGTGGCACAGCGGTTAAGTGTGCAAGTTCTGCTTCTTGGCGGCCCGGGGTTCACCGGTTCAGATCCCCAGTGTGGCACTGCTGGGCAAAAGCCATGCTGTGGTAGGCATCCCACGTATAAAGTAGAGGAAGATGGCCATGGATGTTAGCTCAGGGCCAGTCTTCCTCAGCAAAAAGAGGAGGATTGGCAGCAGATGTTAGCTCAGGGCTAATCTTTCTAAAAAAAAAGAAAAAAGAACCTCTCTTGGAAACATCAAATAGCAGACTTGACACAGCAGAAAAATAAATTTTTAAGAAGAAAAGGATAAGCTTAAGATGTAATCCTACAATTCAGAATGAAGACATATGAATGTGAGAGAAGATAATAGAAACGCAGGTTAAATGACAGAGATTCAAATTACCAATAATGGTCATCAAAAAAAGAGGGAAAAAAAGGATCAAAGTAAATTATAATAAAAATATATCTTTCCAGAGTTGAAAGGTCCTGACACCAAAGAAACTAAGAAGGATCACTGTGTTCATGGCAAATTTAACAGGCAGTGTGTTTCCTGTTAACTTTATTGTGTGAACCCCAAGAAAATAAAAGTTATCTTGAAACTTCTAAACTGAAAAAAAACAATCTCCCAAGAATTAACGTAAAATAGAGAAAGTTCCATTTTTTTGTTCTTTTCTCTGCAGAAAACAATAGAGAAATATCTTTGAGTTTTTGGCAGTGGCGACAGAAGGAGGTGATGACACCAAAAAGCATGGTAACCAGCCAAGCTGGCATTCGTGACTGAGAGCAGAATGGCAATCGCAGACCTTCATTGCTTCAGAAAATATACTCAAATACTACTATGAAAGAGATTAAAGATGTTAATTAGTCTACTGGAAAATGAAAACAAATCGAATTTAATACTCTATCATTGGGAAGTCATGGTAGAATAGGAAAGAACTAGCGGTAAACACTGAAACATAAGAGAAATAACTTCAGAAATCACTAAATGTTACTAGGAGAAAGGTTGATGTGATAAGTAAATAATTGATGTAACTATGGAAACTAACATAGGAGACAAATGACAAAATATGCTTTAATAAAAGAGCACTTGTAAATAACAAGGCTTTCAACCTCAGATTAGATTAATGGAAAGTACATAAGATAGAAAGGAAAAGGAGCAAAAGTACCATATTGCTTGCTTTTCCACAAAACAGAGTTAAGTTGTAATTTTTTGTTCTCATAAAAGCATCACAAATACAACTTTAAGAAATCTACAAAAATTGGTAAATTTGCCACTAATAAAGTTAAAACCAAATTCTCCATTTTCCAAATTATTGTAAAAGATGAGAACATATGAACATTTTCTATTCAATAGAACGCAAAAAAGAAAGAGAAACCATGGCTAAAAGAGGCATAAAATTAACACAAGTCAGACCCAGCAAAGCAATTAGAATCAATTACAATAAAGTTAAGTTCAAAATTAATCACATGGTTCAAACAAAAATACCCTGAAGCCTTGGAATAGTCCTAAATGACTGCTATTTTAGAGGATATACAGTACAAAATACAGGACTATATAGAAAATTAAAGAAACAAAAAACTGTATCTTGATGAACGTGGTTGCTAACTTGTAAATGAAGCGATAGAGAACAGAGGAGAGCCAAATCTACATAACCCTAGTTTATTTTCTCTCCCTTTTGCTAATTCAGTCAGAAGACCTGAATCGCCTCATGAGAAGAACAGGCAGAGGTCAGCCACTACATTCCAAGAGTCCCCTTTTTCTAAAAAGGCCCCTTCCAGACCAGGGAGCTTCCATTCTTATGCGAACACAAATGTTGCCTGGCCCTCACGCGAACGCACAGGGCCAGACCAGGGCGGGGCTTCCCTCTACTGGCACATGAGCCGCAGTGGACCACGAGTTCTCTACGCTCCTCTAAATTGTAGAACAGTGAGATTTTGGCTGATCTGCCTGTGCTGTACTCTTCTCTGCTATAAATTTCCTCCCATAAATCCCGTATTAAATCTATTCTACTTCGCTAGTGAGGCCGTCCATGATTGCTTTGCACAACAAGAAGCCAACAATTTATTATGCCAAAAGATATTCATCTGAGGAATGATAAGTGGATTAAGTTTATAAAATTGATTAACATCATACGCCACATAAAAAAGATAAATAAGAAAAATTTGTTTTATCCCTTTAATGGAGTGGCAAAAAGGCATTTGATAAAATGTTATGCCCGTTTATATTTTAAAACCCTTTGAAAAGGACAAGAAGGATGGGTTCAGAGTGTTTATTTCAAAATAATGTCTAGTTTCATACTCAGTAGAGAAAGTGCTGAAGTCTTTTCCTTTCAAATCAGTAGTAAAAGAAATAAGATTTCTATCTAATTCAAAATTAACAATATTCAAGAAATTCTTATCAATTTCATAATTTAGGAACCAAAAATAAGTGAAACCATAATAGAAAGAAGTAGAAAATATTTTTGTTAGTTGCAGAAGATATGACACAGAAGCCCTAGAAAAGTAGTCAATTGAAAAATAGAATTCATAGAGAAATTCAGCAGAGGAATAGTAAAAGATAGATATGAAAAACATCAGTTCCAGTTCTATACACCAAATTCAAGAATTCTCATTAGAAATAGCAAGAAAAAACTAAGTAGGAATTATCCCAATGAGAAAAGTGAGTGATGCATAGAGGCGAAACTGTAAAAAACTATTTTATAATTATATCTAAGAAAAAAAGCATATCCAGTATTCCTTTATCTTTCTCAATAGTGTCAAGATTTTAAATCTTCCCAGATTAATGCAAAGGTTTAATGTGATTAGAATGAAATTGTAACGGGCTCCGTTTTGAATATTAAGGAAATAGTTTAAACTCCATCTGTTAGAATACCACATGAGAATATCTTTGAAATTTTTCAAAAGAAAAACAGCAAACCACATATTTAAAACAAGGTGTACAGTTACAGTAATTAAAACACTGGTCTACTTATCTACAGATAAGCATACAGGGTATTGCAATAGAGAAATTGACCAAAAAGAAGTTCTATTACATATATGATAAAAGAGGCATCACAAATCAAGGAATGATGAAAAGATCATCCAATAAACGGCCCTGGGAGGAGGGGATCCATGTATATCTTCAGTTCATACCATTCAACATAATTCATTTCTGATGAATTAAAAAATTAAATTTTGATAGAGAAAATTGATCTGAATATCCATTTTTGAAGAAAGGCTGATTTTAAGCAAACATACAAAAGAAAAGAAGAGAGAGAGAAAATAACCCTATACTTAACTCCTTAAAAATAGAAACTTTTCCATGTGAAAAAGTTAATGGAAAATGAAAGGTAAATAAAAGATTGAGTTCAAATTTACAAAGGCGTAATATTCTTATAAACCCCACTGCTGTCCTCATTTTCATCTACTTGACAACTACTGAGATGAGCACGGTCTCACAGGTTCACTTCACAGTTGTCATTCCACCCTAGTATACTACCTGTTTATATTATTTTACCATGTATCTGTTAGAGTTTTAATATTTTCTAATTATTTCACCTTTGGGGAAAATATTTTCAATAAATAAAGCAAAGCATGTAATAGTTTTAGTGTACAACATTAATTTTAAAAACACCGAGCCCCAAATACTTATCAAAGAAATGGAAGCCAAAGCTACAGTGAAAAATGGTTGCCTGCCTGTTAAATTAGCAAATGTTAAAAAAATAAATAAATAACTCTCCAAACTGGCTTGGGTAAAATAGAAATTTTCTCTCATTTGTATTTGGTAACAGTGGAAGTTGAAATTACAATTAGCGGAGCAAGTTATAGTTATAAGCAATACTTATAAAAATTTTAATGATAGTAAGCCCATATCCTAAAAACAAGCAAGCAACCAACCAACCTTAAAATATGGAAAAGACTATTTAAAAAATTTCTAAATAGCCTATATATCCAACAGCACAGGAAAGAGAAAGCAAATTATGGCACTCATACAGGGAACTCAATGTTGTCATTAAAATGATGATTATGAAGATTACATAACAGCATGGAAATACTTATGATAATTTTATCGTAGGAAAACACAAACGCAAAATAAAAATTGATGCACACAGTAGCAAAAGAACAAAATGGAAAGAAATGCACTAACTCAATAACCTGGTGGTTTGTTTCTAAACAACAAAAAGAAAGCCCAACTCCTTTAAGTTACAAACTGAAGTCTCTACTCAGTAATTAAAAGTATCCAGTTCAATATATTAATCCACATTCTGTTTCCCATTCCAAAATAACCTCTTACTCCCACGCCAGCTGGAGCTGGAACCGGGGAGGTGCGGAGGAAGAAGGATTTCTTATCTCTGTTTCCTGCTCTTCCTCCCTAGATTGCTAATTTGGGATTTAGGCTCCTCTTGCTGTTGGTGTCCCCTCACCTTCTGAAGTGGTCTTCTTAGGCAGGATTTTTTTTTTTAATACGTTATTTTTTAGAGCAGTTTTAGAATCATAGCAAATTTGAGCGGGAAGGTATAGAAAGTTCCCATATCTTCCTGCCCACATAGGCATAGTCTCCCCTGCTATCAACATCCCCCCCACCAGAGTGGGACATTTTTTACAATTGATGAACCTACGTTGACACATCATCACCCAGAATCCACAGTTTACATTAGGGTTTGCTCTTGGTGACACACTCTATGGGGTTGGACAAGGGTATATTGACAAGTATCTGCCAATGTAGTATCACACAGAGTAGTTTCTCTGCCCTAGAAATATTCTGTGCTCCCTAACGCCTGATTAGACAGAATTTTAATCAGCTCTCTCTCTCCTGTGGCCCCATGTGGTCCACGGGAAATGCACACCCATCCTTTGCCCAGCTGAGATCGCAGTAACCAACAGTGGCACTGTACCCCCTCTGCCTCGCTCTAGGCCTTCAAACCTGAATGAAGGGAAGCCATGGAGAGCACTCTGAGCTGCTGGAAGCGTGCCTCTCTAGGCTTGAAGCAGAGAAGCCACCCCTCCCCTCTCTAGGAACTTGGGAGCCACACAAGTGTAGCTTCCCTCACCAGAATAGTCTCACAAGTCACTTTCTCTCTCCATTTTCTTCCCCCTTTTACATTCTTGAAATGGTCAAGGGGTTCAAGAGCTGTTGACAGGATTCTCAGATGACCACTTTGAGGTTTCCTCTTAGGGTCTCATCAGATGCTTCATTTTAACAAGTTGTCATAAAACCACATAGCACAGAGGAGCCTGTCACTGTTGTTTTCAATTTGTTTTAGTGGTTAAAAAATAAATTTATAAATAATGAAAACAAAGAAAAGATCCAATTAAAAATCAAAACTTCAAGATCTTTCTTGAACCTTTACTATTTATATGCCTTGGTCAGAGTCCTTAAACTTCCTGAGTTCCTATTTCCTCATCTAAAATTGTGATAATAAATAATAGCTGTTCTACAGGATGCTATCATAAACAGGTAACTTGTTTACTACAAATATTATATGAACACTAGCTAGCCTTATTGTAACAACTTACTATTTCATATACAGAAATATTCTAACATGTTCTGTTTTCTTCTTCATACAAGTGACTTGCTTCGCTCCTCTCAGAGGTGGAGTGCTCAGGAGTGAAATAATCAGAAGTGAATACCAAAGTCAAAATTTACTGTTACAATTTATTCATTGGGGCTAATCAGAATATCCTTGGTGGCATTAAAAAAAAAAAAACCTGTTAACACGTGAAAAAAACGACAGCTTGTAAGAGTTTTTTATTTAACAGAAATTAGCAAAAATGAGATGTAAAGCCTCTGAAAACAAAAGCACATCAAAGCTTTTCTTTTAATGATCATAAAAGACATTGCTGGGGTTAGACACTTAAAAACCCAGTGAAATGAGTCTAGTGTTGAAAGGAGTTTTCTGTTGAAGACTATTGCTTTTATTCAGATTCAGAGGAAATTGTTTATTTTAGTTAGACAATGAATTTCTTCCTTAAGAATAATTTCCCTGTAAAGTTATTCTTATCAGTGGCAATTTATATCTAATGTTAGGACAGAATCATAACAGAAGCACTTCGTTCTGGGTTTTCCCGGGGCGGTTCCCTCAAGCTGGGAATCCTTGAATGCGCAATACAGAGCAAGGAAAGCCTAGAGCAGAAGGACCTTAAAAGCTTGAGCCCTGCTGGCCGCATCTCTGTTTCTTTCCTCTCATCATATCTCCTCCTATCTCCCTCCTTCCCTGATGAGCTCCCTAACAGATCTCCTCCGGGTCCGGATATGATCATTCTTCCCCAAGGAAGAAGCTCCATTCTAAAGGAATCTTTGGTTCATTGAAGGGCAAACATTTTTGGCACAGGGACCTCTGGAGCTCCTTGCCCATTTAAATTCCACTCTCTTTTTCTGCTCCCCTCAGCACACAGGCCATTCTGTTAAGCAAATGGATTTCCCCCTGTTTAGCAGCCTTCAGTCTACCCCTGCCTTTCCTGGCTGCAATCTCACTTTCACAGCTGAAATATGGGTAAAAACAGCCTAAAAAACAAAGCAGTGTTTTTATTTGGGAGATCTAAGCAAGGCAAATATTTAAAGCCAATAATGGTACACTCCCAAAAAGAGAGTCTTCTTCACATATTTCCTAATAATGGAGAAGTTATATGAAATTATATATGTGTGTTTGTACATTACACACACACACATACATATGTGTATGTATCTTCTGAAGATATACATATCTTCAGAAAACGTTAATAAAATAATTTTGAAATATGAGTCGTTACATTTTAATAACTATAGTATTAGTAATGAAGTGTGGTAGTTCAATGTCACATGGAAATGTTTACAGTGTTTTTCACAAAACTATACAATTTTAAGCTTAAGTCATTCAGAATTACCCTAGTATCTTATATGTGAGGACCGTGAGTGATGAAGTGACTTGTCCAAAGGACTTTGCAAAATCAGAACAAGAGTTGAGGGCTCTTCACTCCTGGCCCTTTGGATGTGTATGTGTGTGTTTTACACAAGATCACACACTTCCTAGGTTTTGTTACAAATCTTGTTAGAAAGTATTTATTGAAATTATCAACGTGAGACCTACCTGGGGCCATTGTAACTCCCTTAAGGATCAAAAGAGATGAACAAGAGAAGGAGAGAATCTACCAGGGTTCCTATCCTCCTGCTGACCTTATATTCCCCATATGGCAACTGGTGACACCCATCTTGGTCCCTTCACTCCCTCAGGAATCATCACTCAGATTTTTGACGTGAACGAGTGGACCCCACATTCCCCTCATGTTGTCGCACTAACGGCTCCTGCCATATTATCCACCAAATTGCTGGGTGTGCTTCATTGCTTCACTCACTGCCCCTCACACACCGTATCCCCAAATTCTCACTAAGCGTGCAGGCTTTGGCCTGTGTTTTGGAATCACCCCAACAAAGCTCTCCAGTTTCTCCACAGAAAAGACAAACCTCAGCTTCCCAACAGTGGCCCCACTGCCATTCCTATAAATACACAGCTTCTTAGAATGCCAGGGCCACTTGCTGCCTAAACTCCATGAGTGTACCTCACGGAGGTAGGGGACTGCTGTGCTTGATGCCCACACATTGCCACTCTACCCAGGGACTGTGATTACTCCTAGTCCTTCAGGTTAGGGGTACTCACTCAACAGGAGACTTTGGGTTCAGAGGGAGATTAATCTTCAGACCCTGAGGAGAAGCCCAAGTCTCTCAGGGCAATCTGACTTCTCTCCTGATATGGGAGACATCACCCAATACAGAGCAGAGAACCAGTGAAGGGCCATCACCCTGAGAGTACTGTAAATTCATCACCTCAGGATCCTACACGTAGCCTTCTCCCCTCAACGCACTCCTCCCCTTCCCCGCCCACCTTCTGCTCAGCCCTGGGGCCCAACGAATAGTCTAATGAACATTTATAAGTCCCTTTGCTTACCTAAGTTCTTTATGGGATGATAATATAAAATTGGCATTCAGGAGTAATGAACAGCCATTGTAAATAAATATTTTCCCATTTATATGTCAGATATGTTTTGATATCTCCTTTCATTATTTACTTATGTATTCAAAAAATTTGTACAAATATATGAAATTATACATTGGCCAAACTAAAACTATAACTAAACTTAATTTGTTACTTTGGGAAATAGAGAAAATCAAATCTTAGACTCTGGAATCAATCTGCCTGCGTTCATACTCCAACTCTAGTGTTTGCTCGCTCTGTGACTGAGGCAGGCTATTTAATTCACCTGAACCTGGTTGTTCTCACGTGTAAAGTGGAGATAATAACAGCACCCACTGAACAGCGGTGTTCTGTACAGAAGTTGGTGCATGAAAAATGTTTAGCACAGCAGCTGGTGCATGTGAGCACTTAGTCAATGTATCCTATATTTCCAAAAGGAAGGACACGTGTTCCAATTACAAAGAAAAGACTGTAAGGAAACAATCCAAATGTCCTTCAGCAGATGAATGAATTAAAAAATTGTGGTATGTCATATCATGGAATACTACTCAGCAATAAAAAGGAATGAACTATTGATACACACAACAACCTGGTGGATCTCAAGGACATAACACTGAGTAAAGAAGTCAATTATGTAATTTCACGTACTCTACATTTCCACTTACGTAACATTCTTGAAATGACAAAATAATAAAGGTGGAGAGCAGACTAGAGTTTTCCAGAAGTTAAGAGAGGGAAAGGGAGAAAATGACTTTGGCTATAAAAAGATATCACAAGAGATCCTGGTGTTGCAAATGTTCTGTATCTTGACTGTGGTGTTGGTCACACAAATCTGCTGATGTGATAAAATTGGAGAGAACTAAATATACACATACATGCACAAAAGAATGCATGTAAAACTGATGAGATATAAGTTCCATGGATTGTGTCAATGTCAATTTCCTGGTTGTGATATTGTACCACAGTTTTGCAAGATGCTACCTTTGGGGGAAATTGAGTGAAAGTTCCATGGAGTCATGGTATTTTTTCATACAATGCATGTGAATCTACAGTTATCTCAAAACAGAAGGTAAAAAAAACAAACAATGCCAAAATAATTTTCTGGGGCTCCTTTAATTAAGTCATTCTGCCTTTGGTCTTTTCTTATTCAAGAAGGATACCTGAGAAAAATCTCCAAATAAAAAAAAACTGGTAAAAATGTATTTTAAAGTTATTGAGAATCCTTTAAAAATTACATAAGCTTAGAAGTGATAGGCAAACAGATTACTTTGCCTTTTCCTTCGAAAAGGAAGGATAAAATTGGGCATTCATTGACAACTTACTTACAACCTATAGACTGTTGTTAGTTAGTGCTGACTGTCCTGATTCCAGCCATCAAATCCAAAAATAGCTCATCCTGGACTCCTGACATCTACAATGCAAAAGTCTAAGATCAATTGTGCCTAAGAACTTTATATACACACACACAAGAACAAATAAAGGAAAAGTGGCAAGAATCAGGAGGAAATGGGAGAGGAAACAGAGAGATTTTGTTTGCAGATGTCTTCCTGCCCTTCCCACCTGGTTTACTTACAATGCCAGATGTTTCTTCTTTGGTCTTCCTCAAGTTGTTTACCAGATTCTAAGACTGGGTTTTGTAGGTCACCAGGGAAGGAAATGCTGACTGCTGGTGTCTACCTGCGTAGCACTGGCCAGGCTGGATCAACGTGTCCGTGGTCCTGTGAGTATTCTAGAGGGCCTGGTATTTGCTTCAGTGCTGTTTGTTGGACAACTGGTAGCCCCTTGCTGTTGTGATGCTCTGCATTATTATACCTTCACCAATTTGTTTACAAGTTTTCCATCTCATCTATGACACTAGCAAAAGTTCTCTCTATTTCCTCTGTCTCCCGGAAGTCCTTCATTCAAGCAGCCATAGACCAGTTGGTGCCATGATGTCCTCAAAACTCCAGATGCCACCACTGCCTTGATAATAACATATTGTGTATAGCACAGTTTAAAAGCAGGAGGAGCTGTGCAATTAGCTATAAAAAAAAAAAATCAGTATGTTAGGGGCTGGCCCGGTGGTGTAGTGGTTAAGTTCACACTCTACTTCAGCGGTCCAGGGTTCACTGGTTCGGATGCCGGGTACAGACCTGCACACTGGTTATCAAGCTGTGCTGTGGCAGGCATCCCATATATAAGTGGAGGAAGATGGGCACGAATGTTAGCTCAGGGCTAATCTTCCTCAAAAAACAAAAAAAAAAAACTGTGCTAAATATCAGCTTTCAATTAGTGTAATTCAAATTGTCTAGTAGAACAGAGCTTTTCAAACTACTTGAGTTGAGGAATCAATCACAGACGGACACGTCTATAACATTCAATAAAAAGATTATTAGAAAAGTGAAAAAAATGAAGACATAAAAAAAATAAGCCCCAAATTTTACTAGTAAATTGATATAGAATTACTCTATGAAATTGCTATAAAAATGTTCAAACACTTAACTCTCCATTTCTGTGCTAATTTCAGCATAAGCAGTTCATGAGCCAACACTGCTCCACCAACCACATTTTGAGTAGCGCTGAACTAGAAGACATTCTGTCATCCAATCATCCTTCCTCACTTCCTTAATCCTTTTCAATACCTACTTCAGACAGCCCCTCTCCACTTTCTTTTCTCTGTTGCTGCTCTTGGCAAAGGAAGACTATCAGAAAAAGCCCCCAAGTCTCCTTGATCCTCCACATGCGCATGTTCTCTCATTTAATTAAAAAAAAAAAGAAGAAAATTGGTGGATCCAAATTTATTAAGCCTGATGCTTGATCTTTACTTTCTCAATGGTTGAAAGGACTCTGTAAGGTAGGAATTATCTCAGGGAAATCAAAGTTAGTCAACTTGTGAGTAGCAGGACCAGACATTAAATCTTGATTTTTTTTCAAAACCTGAATGTTCTCTGAACTGCTTCTGTCTCCTACCGCAACGTTCTAAGAAGATTATTGTGCCTGTTTAAATCACTTTGGTATGTAGTCATCTACATTTTCTAACATAAAGAGTTCAGTACATTGTTTAGAGTTCCTTCCATTGCTGTTTAATAATTCATTTATGCATTTCTTTTCTACCCCAAAGAAAGCATACTTTCTTTGAAGGCAGAGATTTCGCCTATTAACTTTTTATATCATCCACAGCATCAAGTACAGGACATAAACCAACATTCAGTAAATATGAAATTAGGAAACTAACATCAGTTTTCATATTGCTAGTTGAAATATTATTTATGCATAATATATTATTTTCAGAGAGAACTAAAATAATACTTCAAAGCAAAAGGAATATTTTAAGCACAGAAAGAAAAATATGACAACGTAATTTTAATGCTCTTTGATGATTAAAAAGGCTTTCCGACATCTCAGAAATCAGTTTTTATTGCCTTGGCAAAATATGTGTAACAGAGCAGTTACAATTATTTACTTTTTTCCTGAATTGGACCATCACAGTTATCTTGGAGGACCCTGAAAACAGGGTTGAATTCATCCCTGGTTAATAAGGACTCTCAGTCAATAACAAGAATACCCCGGCTGTTAGGCTAACCTCAAGAAGCAACTAATGACCCAAGTTGGATGGTTTTCCAAGGTACACTGCCTTCCTGGACTCGCTTTTCAGTTGACAGAATCCCTACATCTGCTTTAAAAGCTTTCTACTTTTTATTTTTCCAAAGCCTCTTTAAACATTGCCTATGCGCACTGAAGCTTTTTCAAACAAATCGGAGCTTTGTATGTCACCAAAGCAGCTGTGAGGACTTTACGTTTTCAAGAGGGAATGAAAGACGGAGGCTGTAAAGGGTGGCCTATGAGAATCTCTGTACTTATAAATAAAACGACTTAATAAGCTTATTCATGTAAACAAAATAATGGGAAATGATAAAAACCATGGAAAATAATTTGCTATCTTGACTAGTGTAATTATGTCAATAGAATCCGTCCACTCCTGTGGAGGAGAAAAATGAAGATAAATAACAGCAATGCTCTAAATCTCTGAAATCTCACACGTTAGAAAACTATACTTATGCTCCCAATTAAGGTTCTAGGCAAAATTTTCATGGATCAGGTTGATACATTATTATATAATTCCAAAAATTTTTCCTAGTGTTCTAGGCCATCTTTAAAGTGCCAAATTGTAATATATACAAAATGGAACAAATATGATTGTGGAAAATTATGATGAACATATTACATCTTGATAACAGCCTCTTTATTCATAGTCTGTGTCCTGAGTAATCAAATTAAGCATATATTTCTAAGAAAAGCACACTACTTTGCTAGGTATTTAATTGCACAGTACATATTTAATCCCTATTCCCAGCATACCTGGGAACAATTTCCAAGATATCTACAGAGTGAATTATTTTATTGGTAAAATCCTCCTCATTATTTAGCCAATATTAATAACCTTCAGCAAAAAGTGACCATTAAATTATATATTCTTGATAGAATAGAAAATTCCTCATGAAATGACTCATATGTTCTGGAAAAGTAAACATTTGAATTGATAACAAAATATAAGAAATTCAGTTCATAAACTATATAATGACTAGATTTTCCTTTGTTTATCAGTTCTAGATGTACCGTAGCTCTTTCCATTATCCTGTTCTATTTCTTACGACAAGGAAGTAGGTATCCTGTGGCCAACTGGCACCCAGTGGGTTCTTGTGAGCATTTATTAAATGAATGAGTGAATAAAAGAATGAGTAGATGAACAGCTGAATAAGAATACTAATATAACTATGCCTACCCAGGACTGAGCAGAATGTTAAAATAGCTTTTCTACTTCCAGCATGCTGATTTCCCAACTCTAGGCATTAAATAAGGACTTGTCATTTTTATTAAAACAACATAGTTAACACTCCCTACCCCTCCAAAAGAATACCAGAATTTCATTTGTTCATTTTAAATTAGTAAAGTTTTACTGCATTCCTTATTTTTCACCTTAAGAATG
Organism: Equus quagga; assembly: GCF_021613505.1. Lineage (NCBI taxonomy): Eukaryota > Metazoa > Chordata > Mammalia > Perissodactyla > Equidae > Equus > Equus quagga. The sequence continues at coordinate 47,699,106 of NC_060272.1, read as the reverse complement.
TCTGCTCAACTGGAAGGATTTTTAATTTCTTCCATAGACTTTCACAAATATCACTTCCATTATGCAATAAGTCCATTTTTCCCTCTTCATTTTACGTTTCAGTGTTTGACAGGCTATGTTTACCAACCAGCAACAAACAGACAAAACAAAGCGGAACAAGCGAGTATAAGTACCAGAGGGAAGCCTGATCCCTCCAAGGCTTAAGAGAAAATGAAGACTCCAACATACAGCATTAACCCTGTCACCACTGGCTTGAGCACAGAGGGTAGTGCTGAAGAGCATGGGCTCTGCTGTTGGAGTCCCTGGGTCTAAATCCCAGCCTCACCCTTCTTAGCTTTGTTTCAAAGCACAAGCAACCTCTCTGAGCTTCAGTTTTCTCATAGGTACAATGTGGGGAATAATAGCATCTACCTCGTAAGCATATTTGGAGAATTAAATGAGCACATGCATACAATGTGTTCAATAAATGTTAGCTATTTATTTTCATTGCAGAGAATCCATATTCTTTTTCTGGAAAATAAACAACATTTTAAAATTGCATGCATTTTCCAGTATCAGTACCCTCAAAGTGATTTGTGAATTAAGTACTTTTTCTTTTTCTAAATTTAATGTAGATTATACTTTTGTATTTAATTCTTGTTCTAGCATTATTATAGGCATACTTGTGGAGGGCAAGAGTGGAAGAATTATACCTCACGAAGATCCCATCCTTGAAAAAACAGGGTCATTTCTTCTAGAAGGCAAGAAGCTGGCATTGACATCCTTTCATTTGCCCTTTGTTCCCAATTGCCATCCCTTCCCTCCTTTTCATATTCCCGTCCCTGAAGGCTCATGATGCTACCTCAATATAAAACAAGTTGACTAAAACAAATTATCACTGAATTATTAAAGCTATGTCACACTTCCCACAATGTTTACATTTTAAAAGAGGCTTTTCTGTAATAGCTATGCTTAATATATTGTGTAAAGCTCAAATAGTGAAATTTTAGTCTCTGTAGTATCAACTGTACAATAGAGAGAGATAATCTTGGCGTATACAGGGCAAGTACACACTTTACAAGAGGCAAGAGAAGTGAACCTGAAAATGACGGCCTGGTAAATCTAATATCAACAGAAAAATAATAAAACAGGCCCAACGAGATGGAATTTATCAAAATCTGGAGGATGATGGAATCATGAGCAATAAGCAACATGGTTTTATAAAGAGCAAATCATGCCCGACACAATCAATAGCTCTTTTCAGCAGAATGACAAAATTAGAGGATGAAGGGAATCAGGTAAATGTTGCCTATTTGCACTGTCACAATGCATTTAAAATGGTCCCTGCAAATTTTAAATTCAACTGTAGATAAAACTGATTCAGCTCTGAATGCTTTCTAAAAAGGCCTGAAAAAAAAGTAAAATATCATAGATAATGACAATGGAGGCCATTGTGAGACACGAGTTAATAAAGCTCATTCACTGCGTTTCCTAAACTGATGAAAGGGAAAAAGTATATCAGGATTGTGTATAACGTGCTTAGTGAACAGCGCATTTCATGGAGCACAATTAGGCAGATTTTAAAATACAATGGATAATCTACAAAGATCCTTAGTGAGACCCCTGCAGCTACTACCTCTTGACTGAAATAAAACAGACTGAGCTCAAGGCAAAGCTCTCAGGAAGAAGAATCAAGAAGTCCTTGGTTGTGTTCTCCTTCCACCTTCTCTAACTGCAGTCTTCCCCTCGTCTTACTGTCTGGACTTCATTCCCCAGCCCTGACTTCAGGGTGGAACGTGATTCAGCAGGAATCTGATGATGCCCACTGACTACATTGGCTCTTTGACTAGAACTTGATGGCGTGAGTTTATAGACACTTCTTCAACTGACACCCCTGTTCTTGGCTAAGAACAAACATAATTGCAGCCTTGACTCGGAGACGCTCTCCTACCCACAGCCCGATCAGAGAGAGAGAAGAAATAAATAACTAAAGAGCGATGAAATAAGAGTAATAATACAAATGTATAGAAAGCTCTAGAGCAACTCAAATCAAATAATAAGAGATTGTCACAGGGAATTGGGTAAACTTTCAGAAAGGAAATATTTGAACTGGCTTGAAGGCCAGGTAGATGAAGGGTAGGAACTGAGGTGTCCGCCACATACAGGAACAGCAAACAGGGGAACTCTCCTCATGGATATAACGAAAAGAATAACTCCTGTTCAGTCTAGCTCAGAATGCTGCTTTGAAGGGTAGGTAGAATGACTCACATGACAGAATTTTGTAAAACAACATATAAATATGAAAGATTTTAATTATATTATGAGCAGTTTAAAAATTGCTTTGAAATAAAATTACCTAGTCGGATAAAAACTAGTTGAAGCTTAAGCCCAACACCAGCCTAAACATGGCAGCATTCACATTACCAAACTTTATCCACCTCTCTAACTCTGCTTCCAAATGATGCGTAGGGGAGGGAGAGGCCGCATGCAGAGCAGAGCCTGAGTTTTGTTATGGGTAGACGTGCTCCAAAACAGAGCCTGACTCACATGTGTGGGATATGAAACCTCCTACAGATCAGCATGGATTTACAGGCAGCAGCTGCCACTATCCTCCTCTGCAGTTATGTTCACGGTGAAGAGCGGGTATCAGTGTTCCCATCATCTAAGCTTGAATGCTTGAAATCACCTTTGATGCCTCCTCCCTGTACTGTGATTTCATAGTAACTTATCATGTGCCTTGTACTCATCCTTCATTCCCTTTCATGCTGGCACCAACAATCCACCCTCTCACTTGAACAATTACAAGGCTCCCTACCTGGGGTCTTCCATGGGCTATCTTGCCTCTCTCCTTCCTCCAGTCCATCCTCCATACCCACTTGGTGTATAAAGATACTGCTTTTGTCCTGTGGCATTTCTATTCAAAATTCATCAACAGCTCCCCACTGCTTACAGCAGTGACTCTCAAACTTCATCTGTTTGAAAATGCTGTCTGATATTTGCTTAAAATGCAGATTCCATATGCTCCTTCCCATTCTGACTCAGCAGTGGTGTGGTCCTAGAATCTTCATTTTTTAGCATAGAAAAATTTGGTACTGGTTTTATTATGAAGTGCTCTAAGAACAGGCCTGTGACGGAGATCAGCTCTTTTTGGTCTATACCTGAACTTTAAATACCTGTTACCAAGTGTCATTTAGAGTCCTTTGGACATAATCACTTTATTTAGGCATGATTACCAAAAATAGAAATATAATGGATAATTTATATATGTCCATAATGCATATCTGTCTATCCATTTGTCTATCTATCTAAACATATAGTACTCTATAAATAAAGTAGCAGCTGAGATGTCTCTCTGCCACCCTTAGGGGCTACTAACTAGTCCAAGGATATCAGTTGAAATGGCTCACAGGTAACAATTAAAGATGCTAAATTCTGTATAGTCATGTTCAAAGGAAGCTTGATTTATGGTGTTAGGATCTCACACTTTAAATAAGTCTCCAAAAAGCAACTTTTCTTGCCAGGAAGGATGGGTTGTCCTCCTGAGAAGGGTTAAGTCCTGAGATAATTACTTCTTTGCCCTTTCCTCCATGTGGTGAGGCTGGTAGTGGTGGAAATTTTAAATTATTTCTCTTATCATGATGTTCCATCCATCAACTCCAAAACTGGAAACTGGTACTTGGCTTCTATCCGAAAATGGTAAAGCGATCAGGCAGCAATGTGCTCCACTGTGGCCAGGAAATGGTCAGGAGAATAAGAGGGAAAGCAAGAGGCACACTGCATAGGAATAGCCTACACTCCTGGAAATCAGCACTCAAGGATTCATAAATTGGATGTGAGTCCAAAGTATGCCACCTTACGTAACCGGGACTTACATCAACTTTCCAGTCACCCGCTGGAGAGGAGCCTAGAAGCAAGAGGTGTGAGGGCACATACCAAAAGAACCGCCAAATGAACCACAGGGAAGATCCAGCATTTCGCGGCCTGCAGTCCTGAAAGAACCAATGGCCACGCTGGTTGGACAATTGTACAGCAATCAAAAGAATGGGCTGTCCCCTCCTGTAGCTACTAACAGGACCTGGGGCTGAGAGAGGCCTGACACTCTCCCAGGCCATCAGTTTTTAACAATTTAAAATCAGCTTCCCTGGTTTTGTAGAACCTCTGCTGTGTCTTTGGGAGAGAAGGCATCGAATTAGAGAGTGTGTAATAATATCCAAAGCTGACTGATCCAAACTAGAAGCCCTAAGTGTTACGGGAATAAGAGTAACGTCTATCAGAAGATATGGTAACACAGTCGATAACTTCAAATCCGAAACATAAACAGCTGCTTAGGATAGTCTCCATTTTTTAAAAAAAAGGACCATAAACATACGATAAAATTAAATCAAGTGTAATTCCAAAGTACATATCAACAATTCTTTTTAGTTTTGAATTACCATCAGTGCAACAAGGTACAGAGAAAAAAGTTTCAAATGGGAATCAAAGACCACCAGAATATTGAAAAACTAGATGAGTGATATAACCATTATGAGCTATAGCTTTATATCTGTGAATTAACAGCAATAATTATCATAGTACCTGCTAAAACCAGACCATTGAAACAAATAAGATACATCATGTTATCATCCATAGTATTATTAGACTTTCTGAATTCACTATTCAACTCTCAATTTTTGGTAGAGATATTGAAAATGAAAACTCCATATAACACCAAATCTTATTTTACTCATTAAAAGTTTCTGCCAAGTTGATCTCTTTCACAATATTTTAGGGTATTCACTAACACTTAAATCTAAAATTTCTTTTCCAAATGAGAGAATTGGACTGTATGTTTTCTAAATTCCCCTTCAGCTCTTAAGATTTTATTATTTTATCTTTTCCCTTCTCTCTTAGAACACCTTTCTATGAGAACTGTTAGCAAGTGTGAGCAGAGCTAATGAGGAGTAAAATAATCAAATGGGAGCAGAAATCTGGAAGGGGGAGAAATAGAGGGCAAAAATTTGAAGAGAAAGACTGGAAATCAACTAAAGAAGTAACCAAAAGGGGCCAGACCGGTGGTGCAGCGGTTAAGTTCACACTTTCTGCTTCAGCAGCCTGGGGATCGCCGGTTCAGATCCTGGCCGTGGATCTACGCACCGCTTATCAAACCTTGTTGTGGCAGGCGTCCCACATATAAAATAGAGGAAGATGGGTGTGGATCTTAGCTCATGACCAGTCTTCCTCAGCAAAAAGAGGAAGATTGGCAGCAGATGTTAGCTTAGGGCTAATCTTCACCAAAAAATAAATAAATAAAGGAAGGAAGAAGTAACCAACAGTTAACTTTCTGTTCCTCTTACTTAGTACAGTATTCTATTAGAAATATTTCACTCAATTTTTGGATTGCCTAAAACAAACAAAATCTTTGATATTGATTACAGTTGAAGCTAAAACGTCCATGGATAATAAGACAGAAGGTGATTATCATTTCCTGACTCATATATGATATAAAAGGATCACCAGTCTGAGATAAAATAGTGCGAGAACTTGATGTTACCTGTTGTGAATTTGAACTGTCTAGAAAGCAGTAGTCCCAGGAGTCAGTTTTTTGGCAACTTGGTGGCGCGGCATAAGGCGTTCTCCACTTTTTACGTTTCAAGCAGATTGGGCTGAAGTATTGCTGGAACAAATCATAACGACAGAGCCTGATCCAGTGTTTGTGAAGTTCCTCTCCCAGCAAGTTGGTGAGTCCCTTGATTCAAGGATAGATATTGAGTTACAGACACCTGGCAATGCAAAGCTTTGATTTTGTCCACAAACCCTAAATTACCTATGAATGCAACTCAAATATCAGTGTTAAATAACTTGTAAAGGAAACATAGTAATGCAGAGATTGCTCAAGTAATCAGGTAGGAAGCGAGGGAGCCCAAAGAGAGAATTTCACATCAGAAACCTGTTCTCTTTTCCCACTGAGGCTAAAGTAACTACGAATCATTTTAATTAATCTGCCATAAAATGACACAGCCTAAATGAGTTCAAAGGATTTCAATTCAATCCATAGTGCATCACAAATACCACCATGAACCAGAGCCAATGCTGCAGCCTTAAATCTGAGAGACATGCAGATAAGAAGACAGGTGTATGCAGAAAAGAATAAAGTATAGTAGAAACCAATTACAGCAAAGCCGTTTTTCTTCCATAAGAAAAGAATTTTATTATAAAAAGAAAAATTACTACAACGAAAGGGACCGTGATTTCTCTAATGATTGAAGTATCTACATACTTTCTTGATGAAATGAATTTCACTCAGGGTGAATTATAAATAAATTGTCCAACTTGCCATGAATATTATAGTTCTACTAAGAATCACAGCACCTACACTGAAAGACACGTTCACCACCCCATGTCCTAAACAATCCCATGTATTTAATGGGGCAGTTATAATTAATATCATGTTTTCATATCTAAGATTAAATATGCAGATGGTGACGAAAGTCTAGGGTACATCTGGTTCCAAATAAGAGCCTGACAAAGGCTTTCTTTCCTGATTTCCTACTTAAATATTTGACAGGGTACAGAGATCTAATATATAATTTTGCAGGTGAACATCACCACCCAGCTAATCCGACTGTGGATATCTTTATATCTCAGATCTATAGTACTCTTTCCAGCTTCAGCAGATTGCTCTTGGTGGCAGCTGAACACTTAAGAACAGCAAAGATGTATTATTAGCAAAAATCTGGCTCATTATTCAATTATCAATGGCTGGTTGAACTCTCAAAGTAGACTAAGTATGGAGTTGATAAGTAGGTAGAAGTTCTCAAAATGTTCTAAAATAGTAATATCACAAAAAGAAGCTTTTCTGGATGTTTTTTGTTTTTGCTAAGCTGTATCTGTCTTTTTCTCATTCAACATAACTAAGACCATATTGTGTCAAAATGTATTTTAGGCTGTTGATATTTCAGGTGTGATCATAATCATGTTTAAAATAAAAAATAGATAAAGGGAAAGATGGGTTTTTACTTTTAATTAAAAAAATGTGTTAGACAATGCATTTTAGCTGGTATTTGACTCAACAATACAATTTATTACCATTATTATGAACTCAGTATTATCTGTATGACTTTGAGAAAGTTCTTTAATTTTGCTGGCTTTCAATTATGGTGACAATGATAAGGATGCTTCATGATATTTCCTAATGATTAAATATGTCATTGAACCTTGTGTGGTTCCAGACATAAGGCAGATATTTGTTATATTTCTTTCTGCTTTGAGTAAACATTTCTTTCTCTCCTTCTTTGCCGCCTTCGTCCTTTACTCCTTATTTCCTTTCTTCCTTCCTGACGATAAGGTTTTCATATTTGCAGAAGGGCAAAAAAGTTAGAAATTTAGACCCCTTCCATTTCTGTCACTATACCGTAGTCTTTCATGCCTCCATGACAAGCGTTACCATGTTGTATTGTATTTGTCCTTACTTGTCTGTTTTTCTACTTGACTATAAATGTCTGTAAAAGCACGAACATATATTTTCATCTTTATATCCTTAGATCCTAGTACATTTAGAACACATAATAAACTAGCAATAGGTGCTTGTTGAGCAAATCAATATTGGGAATGTAAAATGTGATCCCTGCTCCTCAGGTAGAGAACATATAAAATGTAATTGTTCAAACCCTTGCTCGCATAATTCTATGCAGATTATAAAATGCTCCCATGTACATACTTCATCCTTTTAAGCTATCCAACAATCTCGAGGCATATGTTAGCATGACAAAAGAAGTCAAAAGACCTGTGCTCAAAACACATTACCAGTCACCTGACCTGAACCTATGACTCTGAGCCTGTCTTCTCATCTTCAAATAAGATTAACATCTGTCCTGCCTCCCTGGTAGGAGTGTTGTGGGGATCAAATGAGAGAATGTACATCAAAATGAGTGTGAACTTTAAAAATATACATGTAGGAAATGTCTACAAATCTTATTTTAAAAAAGATAGGTTAAATATAATTAATTGGTTATTAGACGTCGTCTTCATTTGACAATTTAAAAAACATGACGACTAAAAGGCCCTATTTTGTACAGAGAGATTGACAGTTGAGATTGATATAATGGGAGTAGTTAGTGAAGAGTGCCTATAAGAAGTCAGAGTGCATCTGAGCCCTGAAGTCTGGTATAACCTGGACAGGAAACAAGCGAAAGGTCTGAGGTGACTGGCAAGAACGTTTTGAACTAAGGCTTAAAGTGTAGCACAAGCAGATTATTTGGGGAAGAATAAAAAGATCATCCTTGCTGAAATGGAGTGTTCATATTTGGAAATAGTAGGAGACGAACTCGGATAGTGTGGAGGACTTTGAACGTCAGGGTAAGTTTCAATTTTTTTCACGTAGATAATAGTGTATTTCATGTATGTAAAATAATATTTTATGTAACCAATAATATATTATGAAGCAAATTGAATTTTAGGAAAATAAACCCAGTTGTATCCATTGGATTGGAGATGGAAGATTACAACACAGAGATTGGTTAAAAGGCTATTACCATGTGGCAATAATGGAAGGAAGGAAGAAAGGAATGAGGGAGAGAAAGAAGAAAGGAAGGAGGGAAGGGAACCTATTATAGTCTATTCAGAAATAAAGACCAAAAAAAAGATTAAGGAGTAAAGTGATGATGGAAAGTGGGAGGAGAAGTAATGAATTCAACATCATAAGTAAGGAGCTTGGAGTTAGTATAAATTTCAGATATGTACAGAATGGCCTTAGGACACAAGAGTGAGACACGCTTCATTGGCTAGATGGGTGGTGGTGAGTCTGTGAGTCCTAAGGATGAACAGCTCTCAGGAGGAGGCCCATGATATCAAGTCTTTGTTGGTATGGGTAAGTAAACATGAGTATAGCATTATAAGAGAATTCAGTCGTTGAGAATACAGCATTGGAAAATCAAGATCTTATTTATACTTAAATTGTATGAACATAATAATATTATAACCTGGATATGAGACCCAAATATATAAGATTTTACCCCTACAGATTAACATACAGTAAGAATAATAAAGGAGTCCATGGAAAGATAACTATCGATAATAGGATATCAACATTTTGGTCTATTGGCTCTAAAATCATTACTAAATAATTGCTAGATCCTTAATTAAAGAGAAGAAAAAAGGAGGGCAAAGAACTCACCCCAAAATCTTTTGGAGAAAGCTAATTAACGGGAGGTCTAACACTCAGATTAGGAATAAACACACACAAAGAGAATGTGATGGTTAATTTTGTGTGTTAACTTGGCCAGGCTATGGTGCCTAGATATTTAATCAAATATTATTTTGAATGTTTCTGTAAGGGTGTCTTTGGATGAGATTAATATTTAAATTAGTGGACTTTGAGGAAAACGGATTGCCCTCCAAAACATGGTTGGGCCTCATCCAATCAGCTGAAGGCCTGAATAGAACAAAAGACTGACCTCCCCCATGCAAGAGAGACTTCTGCCAGCAGATGGTCTTTGAACTTGAACTGCACATCGGCTCTTCTCTGGATCTCCAGCCTAGTGGCCTACCCTACAGATTTTGGACTTGCCAGTCTCCGTAATTGCAGAAGCCAATTCCTTAAAATAAATCTCTCTCTCTCTCCATCTTATTGGTTCTATTTCTCTGAAGAACACTGACTAACACAGAGAGCGAAACACCCATAAGAGCAACATCGCCCCAGTGTTGAATATGCAGTGGGTAAGACACATGAACATTCAGCTAAGTGGATATTATGCAAATATTCAATAATTTAGTCTGTATACAAGACTGAATCTTTCTGGGTTGAAGCTGACTCTAAAGTTTGAAATATCCTGTATGAATAGTATAACTTCTACAGTATAAATTCTGCAGAAAGTTAGAAATTCTCTTATTTTTGTATTTTGTAACCAGTCATGGAAGAACATCACAGGACGTAAGAAAGATCATTCAATTTTGGAGCAAATCAAAGTAATTGTAGATATTTAGTAGCTCTTTCTTTCTACTTTTAAAATAATAGCATAAATGAAAACAAATATTTGAAGTTATAATTGATAGGACACTTCATTTTCATAGAACTTGGCAGTTTACAAAACACTTAAGTGAATGTTATGGTTATATTTATTGATAGATATATACTAACAGATGTTTGTAAAGCTTTTTCATAAACTGTAAAATACAGATGCAAAAGTAAAGTATTGATAGCTATTTATAGTCATTTTATTGAACAATTTTAACTTGCTCAGTTATGTTCTTGAAAAAGTTTTATTTTTCTCCAATTCTTGTCAAATCTTTTCTGTTCATTAATGATATCTTAGGCAGATTCCCTAGATTTGAGGCCACTTTAAAGCATAAAAATACAATGAGAGTAATTTCAAACCCCAATCTTCTATTCCCCTTTATCCCCAAAACCAACCATGAGCCTTTGAAGTGGGAGGTGAGAATGACTGGCTCTTCATGCCTCCTACTGCTCATTCTGGTTTTAGCGTCTCTCAGGACGAAGATACAGGAGGATGGAAGAAAAAGGGCAAGAGTTTCTTCCCTTGGCTGCAATCCTATGCTGTCTGTCTCTGTACTGCAGCTAAGTGGCCCTGATGCCCTCACTGGGGAGATGTTCACTGCTAACTCTCCCACCACCACCTACCTACTTCATACTTCCCTGAAATAGATGAGGAAGCCATAGCATGGAATTTTCTAACCCTCTTCAACTTCTACCAGGGCTTCAAACCACAGGCAGTCACTGTGGGGCCCCTAGCCTTGTGGCCAGTCAGCCCCTTTGGTTAGGATAACAGCTAAAATAGGACAGAGGCAGACTGGCAAGTCCACTGCCTAACCAGAATCCTTAAGATGGAATACACACTAATCATACCTTCTGGAGAGCATCCCCCAAATCTATTTCTGATTCTGTTGGATCTTTCCCCCTTGTTTGGCTTAGGTGTATTAGTTAGCTATTGCTGCATAAGAAACTGCACAAATTTGTAGTGCTCTTAAAACAACATCTATTATTTCTCATAAGTCTGCACCCAACAAAAGAGTCCTGCTGAGCTTCTCTCAGCTGGGTTCACTCATGCACCTGCAGTCAGCAGCAGGTAAGCTTGGAACTAACTGTTCTCCTAGGGCCCCAGCAGGAAGGCTCAGCTCTCCTCCATGTGTCTCCCATCTGGCAGGCTAACTGGGTTTATTCTCTTGAAAATGGCAGGATTCCAAGAGGGAGAGAGGAAGGCACCTTGAGGCATAGGGATAGACTTGGAACTGCATCACTTCTGCTATTATTCTTTTGACCAAAACAAGAGTCACAAGGTCATCACAGGTTCAAGATGTGGAGAAACAGACTCCACTTTTTGATGGCAGAAGCAGCAAGGTTACATTGCAGAGAGCAAGAACAAAGGGAAGGATGGAAACTTCGGGTAATTTTGGAAATCAAATTACCATAGAAGCCCTCTGGACACAATTATTCACATCCATCCCACAGGCTAAATATACTCATCACCTCCCAAGACCTCCCAAAGGCTCACCTAATCATGGCATCATGATTGTGACATACATTAGTTTTTTTTGTGGTTCCTTGTGATCCAGAGATATTTGAACTAAAAAGACAAGCCTCTCATAACCCAAAATACGAAAATGAACCTACAAAAGAATAACCGCAACAACATCCCCATTTAAAAATGTGGAGAATGAGAGGAACAGAGTAATCACTACTCAATGTCAGTTCTGAAGTCCTTCTGGGAAAACATTGCCAGGATCCTCCGTTCCAGTTTTGGGCAATATTCCTTGATCAGATCCTAGTTTTACTCCCCGGGAATGACTCTCTTGTCCAATGTTCTCCTCAGATGTTTCTATCGCCCTCTTGTCTATCGGTTCTGGGATATCCTTCTTTATTCATCACAGGGCCTGAGTTTGCAGCTGAGTAGCTCTTTCTCAACTAGATTTCTATGTAAACAAAGTTGAGGATACAGAGTTACTTTTGCAATTTGAACAGTGTCAGTCCCTTTTAGTCCAACCTTGCTGATCTTTTGTCAACATAACCCACTTTAAACTGTTGCGGGCTTTCCATGTATCTGATTATTCTCCATGTCATGTTCCAAAAGTCACATTCAAAATTGGTTTTTGGTCTCTCTCGCTAGATTTAATCACTGTTACTTTGGGATCAGACTTCTGTAGGACCACACCCGTAAATTTTCTTCTGATCCCAAGTCAGTTGCTCCATAATTTCTACTTTCGAGGAGTTTGGGATTGACAATCAGGTTGGGAGAAGGAATTAGCAGACTTTTCTAAAAGCTGCCTTTGCATAGCACTTAACACAAGACTGAAAAAAACTTCAATAGTCCACCTGAAAAAATGGGTGGCAAAGTCGATGAAAATTATGCAGAGAGTTAACCACCACCCCCTACCGCCAAGCCACACTTGGTGATGCCTTTCCTCCAAATCTAGTGCTTCTCCCGCTATACAGGCTTGCCTCTTGCAGTGGGTGGTATTATGTCCTCCAAAAAGATATTCTGATGTCCTGACCCCCAGTACCTGTGAGTATGACCTTACTTGGAAATAGGATCTTTACCCATGTAATCAAGTTAAGATAAGGTCATACTGGTTAAGGGTGGGCACTAATTGGAAAAATGGTGTCCTTAAGTCCTTATAAGAAGAGGGAAATTTGGACACAGACAAAGAGATACATAGGGAAGAATGCCATGTGACAAAGGAAGCAGAGATGGGATGATGTATCCATAAGCCTAGGAAAACAAAGGATTGCCGGCAACAACCAGAAGCTAGGAAGAGGCAAGACAGCATCATCCTCTAGAGCCTTTGAAGAGACCACAGCCCAGCTGATATCTTGATTTCAAGCTTCTAACCTCCATAATGGTGAGACAATACATTTCTGTTGTTTTAAGTCACCCATTTGTCACAATTTGTTATAGCAGCCTTAGGATACGCCTTTCAACTTCTTCCAAATTTTTACAAACTTCTTTCATGATAAGTACCATAGTGTACACCTTGTATAATCTCATGAAGAGAAAGAGAATCACAGACTAGTCAACATTTCATATTTCTTAGAACAAAGAAGAGAAGAGTCAGAAGGAACAAAGAGCCCTTGCTTTAGAAATTGTTTTTTCTCTTGAATTCTCACAAATTCAGCCCTCTTGCCTAAAACAGCCACTTGAAGCTAATCTCAAAGCTTCCAGTACAATTTTATTTGATTTATTTTACTTAAAGACCACCTCTATCGGGCGACTGACTTTGTTCCATCCCCTTGGGCTGTTGCAGAAAGCAGGTTTCACAGTGTTTCTTTCATTGTTCTGCTTGGGAATCTAAAACCTGTCCATCCTAAAAGAAACCAACCTGAAATTGCCAAGCAAGGCAATAACAAAACATATTTCATACACTTTTGAGAAAAAATATCCAGGGAAGAAAAATGAGGAGAATAAAATAGTCTGTTTATCTGAAAACTATGTTTTTGCATGCTAAGTACTACGTTTATAGAGCCAATATATCATGTCCACCAATAAGTGGAAGTGAAGCATGTTTCTTCCACACATTGTTTGACACGGAAAGTGAGTATTTTATTGGCATTAGGTGATTTAAACTCACATAGTGGTGTCTGGAGTGTATTAGCAGCATGCCACGCAAAGACTAAATTGTTCGGCAATTTGAGTACTAGAGGGAAGCCGTCCAAAATAATTCAGAAGTGGAGCAAGAAAGGAAAGCGTGGGGAAGTTGCTTTATGTTAGACATATGTAGTTGTCATTAAGATGATACTGATAAAAGCTAAGAAACCTGGGACCCAGTTTGCTAGATACTAGTTTATATGGCAGAATTGCAGGCAATGACCTGGGAATAAATACTGCTCCAACAACATATACAGAACTGACACCTACTCAGGTAATCTCTTGGATTCATTCTTCCTATTTTTTCTCCGGCTCTTCTATAATAAACAGCATGTGATGGGACTCACACACATACACGCATATTTATTACCATGAACACAGAGTGCATTGCGGTTAAAAGTGGCTCTAGAGTTAGACTACCTGAATTTGAATCCCAGGTTTACCATTTACTGCTGTGGAGTGTTTGTAAAATAGAGATTTATTTATCTGTAAAATAGAGTTTATACAATTTACTTCTCATACATACTATTGTGATGAGCATTAAAGGAGATAATGCAGCCTGAAGCACAGAATAAGCAGTCAATAAATGTCACATATCATCATCATCATCATCACTATTATTATCTAATTTATATCCTTGGTTATCAATGTATGTCTGTACAACTAGAAGTATCTGAAGGTTTGTATATAAACTTAGGGGCCTATGAGCTTAAGCTAAGCTTGGAATTTCAGGAAATTATATTAATTTTTCCTTTAAAAATATTGTACTGACAACACCAAGTGCTGGCAAGAATGTGGAGCAACAGGAAGTCTCATTCGTTGCTGGTGGGAATACAAAATGCTTCAGACACTTTGGAAGACGATTTGGCGGTTTCTTACAAAGCTAAACATACTCTTACCATATGATGCAACAATTGCACTTCTTGGCATTTACCAAAAGAGGTTGAAAACTTATGTTCACACTAAAACCTGCACCTGGATGTTTATAGCAGCTTTATTCACAATTGCCAAAGCTTGGAAACAACCAAGATGTCCTTCAGTAGGTGAATGTGTAAATAAGCCATAGCACATCCAGACAATGGAATATTATTCAGTGCCAAAATAAATGAGTATCAAGATATGAAAAGACACAGTATACACTTAAATGCATGGTACTAAGTGAAAGAAGCCAATCTGAAAAGACTGTTTGATTGCAACTACATGACATTCTGGAAAAGGGAAAACAATGGAGACATAAAAAGATCAGTGGTTATGGAGGGGGGTAGGGAAAAATAGGTGGAGCACAGAGGATTTCTAGGACAATGAAACTATCTTGCATGATACTATAATGCTGGATACACGTTATTATATATTTGTCCAAACTTACAGAATGTACAACACCAAGAATGAGCCCTAAGATACACAATGGACTTTGGGTGATCATGAAGTGTCAATGTAGGTTCGTCAATTACAACAAATATACCACTCTGGTGGGGATGTCAGCAATGGGGGAGACTATACGTATGTGAGGGCAGGGAATACATGGGAAATCTCTGTACCGTCCATTCAGTTTTGCTGTGAACCTAAAACTGCTCTAAAAAAATAAAATCTTGGGGCTGGCCCCGTGGCCGAGTGGTTAAGTTCGCGCACTCCGCTGCAGGCGGCCCAGTGTTTCCTTGGATTGAATCCTGGTTGCGGACATGGCACTGCTCATCAGGCCACGCTGAGGCAGCATCCCACATGCCACAACTAGAAGGACCCACAACGAAGAACATAACACAACTATGTACTGGGGGGCTTTGTGGAGAAAAAGGAAAAAAATAAAATCTTTAAAAAAAATTCTAAAAAATAAAGTCTTAAAAAATATATACTATGAAATAAAACTCAGGAAAATGTCTCAGAGCCCAAAGTTAATCAAGTGGCCAGTTAAGTAATAGAGAAAATCTGTTCAATATTGACAAATCTTGTCAGTTAGTCAACCTAGATAAAACAGCACTGTCTCATCTACCCATTTATGGACCATTTGATGCACACTCTGAAGGAGGAGACAACATGATTAAGGGCAAAAAGTAACTAACGCCAAAGGTGTTGAGTGAGAGTAACAAATGAGTCAATTTGTCTGGCTCCATACGTGGTGGTAACAAAGCCCACTAGACCTGAAACAAAGCCCAGCTCCACCCCCTGACCTGGACTTCTCGGAGCCTCAATGTTGGGCTGGCTGGTTTCATTTCAAGCATAAGCAAAGGTTTATGCGATATTAAGTGAGTAACTTCATGTTAAAGTGCTTTCTAGGAGTCTTCAAAGCTAGATAATAATAATAGCATTTATTATTAAATTCATTATCAGAGATCACATTAATATAAGGTAAAAAAATAAATAAAACTGGAAATGCCAGTCTAGAGTAGTTGGACTCTCCACTCCAGCCCTTGGAAAGCCAGTGAAGAAATTTTAAGTGAAATGATTCAAGCGGCGTTTCAATGGGTTGCTCTTGCAGCTATGTGTGGCCTTATTTTTTGTGGGTCATGTTTTTCTTCTTGCAAGTCAGATGGGATCACAAATAAAGCTCTAGGGGATATGTTTTCGCTCCTTAGAATTTGCTATAGAAAATAAACATTAGAACACAACTTATGACATTTTTAAACATGATTTCCTTGCTATCAGTCAGTCTTATAGTGCTACAAATGAAGACACTTATGTGAAGGTGGTTTTAAAAACCTATCAGAAATGGATTTTTTTTTCATGTAATAGCATTTGGCTCTATTTTTTTTTTTTTTTTTTGAGGAAGATCAGCCCCTAGCTAACATGTGCCACCAATCCTCCTCTTTTTGCTGAGGAAGATTGGCCCTGAGCTAATATCTGTGCCCATCTTCCTCTATTGTATATGTGAGACGCCTGCCACAGCATGGCTTGATAAGGGGCTCATAGGTCCGCACCCAGGATCCAAACCGGCAAACCCTGGGCCACTGAAGCGGGATGTGCAAACTTAACCACTGTGGCACCAGGCTGGCCCCTGTTTGGCTATATTTTTAAAGAAACATTGTGTTTTTTCTGTTGCTATAAGTGCATTGCATTTGACTTCTACCATATCCTGTACCTGTGTAGTATTGTATTATTGTTCAAAATATTTGCTGCCCCTCCCTGCGGGCTGACTGGAGATTGTTATTAAGTTTGTCTCTATGATTTTCTTAGACTAATAAAACATGAATGGGGGTGACATTAGTCACTTCCAAACAGAAGCTATAAAAGCCTTCATGTGGTTCCACCATCTTCTCTTTTCTCACTGCCAAGGGAGAATGAAATAATAAAAGCTTCCGTACTTCTAGAAAAAGACTGTTCTGAAGCCATGGGAACAAGTAAACACCAGAATTCTTTAAATCTAGTTAATCAGTCAATGACAGTTCCATAGCCATGGTAATAATCACAACTGCTTGGGAACACTGGCCAATCAGTGACAGCATTTTACTCCCGAAAGTCCTTAAGTAGGGAATGGACTTGTAAAAGCAACAGTCTCTGCATGTCAACTAGTGAACAGCAGTCTCACCACAGTATCCATGCTTCTACCGCTGATGTCAGCACACTCTCATCCAGGTCAGCCAGTCCCCAAATTCCATCCTTCCCAAAAGCTCTAAAAGAGATCAGTTCCCTGCTTTGCTTGAAGAATGTATGCCTGATCTGCATAGCTTTCTCCCACTTAAATAAGCAATAAATTCAGCTTAAGGTTTTGTTTCAGATATTGAGTGATTGTTTTATCCTTTGACACATAAAATAAAAAATGGCCAGATAGGGGCTACCCTGTTGGTCCCCCCAGAGAAGAGAATGAGGAGCAGAGCCATGGTCAACACATAATAGACATAGAACATCAGTGAGAACTGTTATTGTGTAAGCCACTCAGACTTTCAGGTAGTCTGTTAGCACAGACTAACTTAGACTAAGCTGAATTACACACCCCATAAATGTAAGTTATAGCTATGGGGAATTACATAAAGAAAGCAGGCACTTATAACTTACCTCCCATCCCCCCTTAAAAGATGAATTTTCCTCTTACAGGATCAGATTTCTCTTCCCTCATCTAATATAATCTTTACAGTTTCCATGTTTCAGCACAACATTTTAAAAGGTTCATTTTATTCTTTCATCATGAAATTATTTTTTCTGTCAAATATATAATTTTAAAAGATTTCTCCTGTGCAAAAGGGCTTTGCCAAAACGATAACAAGAACAACGTGAGTAAAAAATATAAAGAAATATAAAAATACAGCAACAAAAGAAATAAAATACTTCATAATACTTTATCCAGTCATAAATTTTCAATTCTTAAGCAATTTCCCCCATAGGACTCTGTATTCAGTTTTAAAATGAAAACAAATAAGGAAATTAAATTTGTCTTTAAAACATTAAATTTTACTAGAATGTATCTACTACAAAGGGAAATAGTATGCTTATATTTGTATCTCATTGGATATATGATTTCATTATTTGGTTGTATCTCATGGAATTCATTTTGAAGGACAGTTAATCATAAAAATTCAGTTATCATGGATCCCATTGAGTCATTTAACAAATATACGATGAGAACATATTACATGTAAAGAACAAGATTAAATGCTGTTAGTTTTCCAAAATAAATGACACAGAACTTACCTTCAGGTCTAAAAGTAGAAAAGAGAAAATTTAGTGTGTAATCATAATAAAATGTTAGATTGATAAAGGGCATCCAAGATATAGATAAAATGATATGCAAAATCCGAAAGATGAAGATTCACAACTGAGGAAAATCAGAGAAGGGTCATGGAGCAAGTGCATTGAAAGTGAGCCCAGAAATACAGGTAGGAAATACACACACGAGCCTGGCTCTCAGCCATATAAGCAAGGCAGAATCACTCCTCTCTTCAAGGTTGCCTTGATCTAGCAAGGCAGAGCTCTTCTCCCAATAACATGATTCATCATTTTCCTGTTGTGTGTCATCAGTACCCTCTGAGGACTGGCAGGAGGAAAAGAGGGTTATGTTTTAGGATCTGTTCTCAAGTTTTCTCCATTCACTTAGGCAGCATAATTTAACCCAACTACTTCCTCTAACAAATCTTAGTGAAGGAGGAATTTCAAAGCATACAGGTCATTGGAAATTAATTCAGGATCTATACATCTCTGAACTGTTGGCCTACAAAGGCCCAGCTTTGTCAATACCTTGACTCAGAATTTTTCTCAAAGCAGACTACCTTTCTATATTTTATTTCCTCTCTATGGGTCAGAGCTTAAATCCAAAGCACTGAACCCCAGCCAGGGATTAATAGTGGTGAAAATTGTTAGCTAACTAGATTTGATAGAGCAGTGGACTGATAAGGCTTGATTATAGGCCTCATAATTCACTGGAAAAAATTCATTAGTCAACATTTTCTCTGATACTCCCTTCCTAGTAATAGTCAAAGCAGAGTTCTACAGCCCTTTCCTACGATTACTTTTCTCACTTGAGAAATTCCGAGACAAAGGGATTAAAAGAAAAGCAAATCCTTCACCCCATATCTCACCTACAAAAGTGGGCAGCAACACGATTCGGAGAAATTTCCTGAAGTCGTAATGAAATTTATAGCAGAACAAAAGCCACCTGGACCTATTATTTATTTTGCAAAGCAAAGTAAGACCTTTAAAAAAATTCATATTCAATTTTATTAAGCAATATTAAAAAGTAATAGAGCTTCCAGGACACACAGGAATATAGTGCACATATCATTTATATGCAGTTGTGCATAAATCATCCCTTTTTTTTTTTTCAGATGAACAGAATCAGAACTTCATGGCACTTTCAGAAAATACCCACTTAACTCTCAAGCATAATCCTATAAAAGAATGCTTATCAAATTCCCCAGAATAAAAATCCAGCCTAAATATGAAGACTTTGCCATTATGGAGACATTCTTCAACCTTTTGACTTAGTATCACTGCCATCATTATTGCTTAAAGTAAATGGAATAATGGCCACTTCCTGGGAAAAACAGTAAATTAACTGGCAGAGCCCATGAACATGAATGAAGCTAAAGTCCCAATGTTTAAAAAAATTTTTTTTAATCCCTGGAGCTAAAAAATTCTTTATCAGCAGTCACCTTCTAAAAAGAGACAAAAGCAGCCTCGAAACTCCCCATAGCAACTTTACTAATGGACCAAACTAGAAGAAAAAATACTGGGCAATTGATTCAAATGTCCTCGGCCCCAGACTCAATACACTACATACACCAGTTTCTAGTTGAGATGAGGTCACCTTCTTTTCCTCAGTTTCTTCGCCTAAAACTCGAAATCAAATCTCAGCCTAGAATTGTTCAAGCATTTAATTCAAGAACACATGTAGAAGCATTCTGTAAACTGTAAAATATAAGAGGTCACTCTTACCATACTTTTATAAACTCTGTGTAACCTTGAGTTCTTACATACGTGGCTCGTTGGTCGACCTCATGGATATTTCCTTCTAGACCATCTTGGCATTGACTTTCTTGGTACTGCTAGATATGTCCTTACCCTCTCTTCTTTTCATTCTTCCCGCTTTAAAACTGAGTTCATCTCCACCAGTCACAATATCTGTGAATCACATAAATGTTTCAAAAGTTCTTTGAGAGACTCGGAACAAAAAGCAGTGTACAAATTCAAAGTGCTAGTCAGATTTTCATGACACTAAAATATTACCACATCTCTCTGGAATTTGTAGGGCTTTTCCATCCTTAGGTCACAAACAGAAGTTGCATGAGGGTTACTGGGTCCTTGAGAGCAGTTCCAGGCAGCCATCTACGCACACAGACTGGGCCCAAAGCTGGATACAGGGCCTCAGAATTCCATTATGGGCGCGTTGGAGGAGGCTGCTTTTTCTGCATCCATAATGAGTAAATTATCTCAGACTTCCCGACTGTTTTGAAACTAGACATATGACACAAACTTGAGTGAGGTAAGCAATTGCTGAAGAACTGACAGTCTGCGCCAACAAAACAGTTCAGAATATCCCCTTCTTCACTGGGTACATTTAACCATGTGAGGGGAAGAGGAACCAATCTA
The DNA here is from genome assembly GCF_021613505.1 of Equus quagga. Lineage (NCBI taxonomy): Eukaryota > Metazoa > Chordata > Mammalia > Perissodactyla > Equidae > Equus > Equus quagga. The sequence goes on along the minus strand of NC_060272.1, from coordinate 47,678,539 downwards.
TGTTTCAATTAGTTCCCAGTGACTCCAGCAAGCTGCCCTGGATTAATCAAATTCTGGCTTTTGGGGGGAAGGATTTACTTAAAATCAAATTGATCTGTTGTTCTCTTATTATCATTGGTAAATCTATATTTACTCTGCTTTAGGGCTTCTGAAGAGTAATAAATTATCACCACTCCTGCCGTCTGCCTGAGTCTCAAGTCACACTTGAAATGAGTTTAATATTTAGAGCCCCTTTCAAAAGTACTGCTGCTTGCAGCCACTCAGTCGTAAACTTTCCGACAACAGCAACAAAAAAATGCCACGACTGAGGCAAGATTTCACCAAGGCAGAGTCAGACTGTAAATTTTCTTCTTGACTTTTGGGGACGAGGAAGATGCTTTCACCAAACAAAAGCAAAATTAGAATGAGAGGAGGGTGAGAGGTAGGGGGGAGGGAGGGGGTGGGAGAGGCAGTGGGGATGGCATCTATGTTCTTTCTGAAGTAATTTTTCCATCCACTATCATTTCGAGCTAGTGGAACATTCTTCCTAGACTCTGCCTTTCCTTTCTTTTGCTGGACGCTGACAACGGCCTCCCCTGTTCAGAACACACTCTGCAGGTGTTGCTTCAAAAAGCGTGCACATCACTCAGTCTTCTCATCATCTCCAGGGACTGTTGTTTTTGTTTTTTTGTCCCTCACGGGACAAAGGCTCTGATAAAACTTCAAGGATTTGATGTTTAAATACAGATTCCTGCATTTAAAGAGCATCATTGTGGCTCTGCCTGCCAAGAGAGCCGGACTGCTAATTTGACACATCAAATGAACCTTTGGACTGTGAGGGGTTAACCCAGTCTGCCAGCCAAGCCAGGGGAAAGGAGCTGCCTCCCAGATGCCAGCGCTAGAAAAATTAATCCTGGAGCTTAGCATCTGGATGCTTCACCTGCCAGGCGGGCCCCAGTAGGTCTTTTTCATCACTGGGCCAGATTAAAAGAGAATGATGAGCAGAAGCAGTTCCGCACCACCAGTGACAAAAAGAAAAAAGGAAGAGACGTCCTCCACGGAGAGCAAATCTACCGACAGCCTCCAGGTGCTAATGTCCTGGAAACAGTGGACGGGAGCACTGTGCTATGTCCAGACATCAACTGAGCTGTCTGGCTTCTGGAGAAAGACTCAGGAACATCAGAAGCCACAGGGTAGGGCAGACTGAACATGTCCAGCTACCTTCAGGGTGCCACCTGTCAAGTTTTCACCTGAGCAGACAGAATTTTTAAATATGTTCTTTGGTTTCAGGCTGCTGGCAACATTTGTCAGGACATCCCTCCCTGCTTTTTTTCTCCCCTGCCTTGTTTGTTTTGCACTTAACAGAAAAATCAAACTTTCCCATATCCATGTGTCCTCTTGATCTTCTTGTCTTAAGAAAAATTTTAAACTCCAAACTTCTCTGGTCTTCGTAGGTGTTTGTTTTTTATATTTTAAAAATTCTGGTATGTTTAACATGTTGTTTTAAACATTAGAAATACAGTTACGTTATTGGGGAATTGGCCAGTGCTGGAAAAACAGTGCACTCCACCTCTCTAGACGAATTTGATGGGAGAGCAGAAGGCTAAAAAAACAGGAAGGAGGGCCAGGAGGACAGACCTGATTTGCAGGGCAAGAACCTCAAAGAAATAATGAGGTCCCAGGAGAGGTGGACCTCTGATGTAGGGAATTGAATCCTTTTCCAAAGCTTTCATAAGATGTATTTTTCTTTCTACTGCCAGATAAAGGTCTGTGTTTGTACAGGAGAAGAAAGAAGGAAGGGAGTGGAAACATTTGATGAAAAATGGAGGGGGAATGGCTCAGCGCTTTGCTTAGGTTTCAGGTAGGGTTTCCAAAAGTACCATGAGCAATTTAAACAATAAAAGTCTCTGCAATTAAGGAATAAACCAGGATGGAAACACACCTTTCAAGAGCTATTATTGGAAACAATGTTGTTTCTATTTAACAGACACAGCTAAAAGTGGGTGGCAAAGTAACACTTTATAAATTAGATCTCTGAATATGAAGCCATATTTTCTAAGTTTATGAGCTGGTATTTTTACAAATGGAATATCTAAACTCTAATGTAAATTGCTTGAATTTGTGTGTGTCCTCTGAAAAAGAATAGCTGGCAAGCCAAATCTCAAGTTTTAGATTTATGTTCTCATAGCAAGATAAAATAATTATTTCTAAATGCAAATGGAAAATGCTTAGGACTGTTTGAATCTAAGCATGGTTAGTTGGCTTTTCTACAGGGATGACTTTTTAAAAAATCAACCTGTTCTATAAGGAAATGACACCCTCCTCAACTTCATCCCTCATTCTCATTACTATGCGTGATTCTCTTATCATTTTGGAAACTATATATCCAAGCTTGCCTAGGATGGCCCCAGCTTATTCTTGCTATCCTGGTCAAATTCTTAACAGCACCTTTTATTCTCATGAGCATCCTGGTTTGGATGATAACTTATGTTGCCTTCTTACTTAGAGAGAACTGCAGTGCTCTGATGCACATAGGTTGAAGTCATAGGCAGGCTTGGAAAGCCAGGAACTGACCAGAACAGCAGTCCTCGGGTGAGGCATGGACCTAAGCACAGGGCCCATGAAGGAGAGCACAAACCGAGCTCAGTTGGAACTAGTAAGCCAGTGGCTTGTAGCTCCTAGTGTATCCCTTCACACTTTTTTTTATTATTGTTGTTAAAGTTTCAGTTCATATCTGTAGATCCTAGTTGTTAGTTTAGTTCTCTAAATGAGCCGCCACCACAGTATGACAACTGACAGGTGGATGGTGTGGTTCCACGACCGGGAAACAAATCTGGTCCGTGGCAGTGAGCGCACCGAATCTTAATTACTAGAGCACCATGGCTGGCTCGTCCCCTCACATTTAATAAAGTCTGGTTAGACGCTCAGAGTGCCCTCACCTAAATTATGCAGAATTGAACAAATGATCAGTGCCCACTTTATGTTTATGTTTAGTGAGCAAATATATATAATATCTACCATACACAATGCATTCTTCTTTAAGAGGGGATCAAACACATAACATCAATGATGTTTCAACCTCATAGAAAATATAAAACACACATGCATTCATACACAACTAACGTTTCAATGTTATAACATACTAAACTTTCTCACACCCTTTATTTTATCTGATCTTCTGGAAAGCATATTTTACAGTGAACAAAACCAAATTCAGAGAGATTCAGTGAGTCATTCAAGATCAGACAGCAAAGTAAGTAACAAAGCTAAGGTTCAAATTCATAGTTCCTAACCAAAGTTTCTTTGGCAATAGTTCTATTTCTTATAGGATGAGCTACACACAGGAAAGGATATGATCCAAGATTTCAATATGGCAAGAGGCAGAAGAGTAGAGGAAAAGAAGATTCTAGTCACAGGCTCTGTTAATTTAGACAAAGTTCTTGAGTTTCTATATCCTCCTTTGTGAAACAGATTAAATAGTTATAATACTCCATGACTTATCTCCCCTCCATGGTATCCCACAATGAAACAACCTTGAAAACTCAAAAAATGGTTCAAAGTTTATTCCCATCAGATACTAGAAATAATTAACGACTCCAAAGAAATTGTAACTAAACAAGGCATTTTTCTAAGGAAAAATACTAGGACGGGGCAGGAGGTAGCTAGACGTCTATACTGGTACAGCCATACGAGTTAGTAAAATTTTGAAATTTTAATTTCAGCTGCCTAGTTGCCACTTGCTCTAGTCCCTTGAGTGTTCCAGCCCCTCCCCTTGGATCTTCCATATCTCTCCATGAGTCAGAAACTGAAGGGTTAACTTTGGCGGGTTAGTGCTTCAGTGCCAAAGCCAGAACCAGCCTTACTAATACGACTTCCGTCCTGCCTCATTGGAGACATTCCTGACCAATAAATGGAAGACTCCACTATGTGTTTGCAGTTCGCTTTCTGATGTAGCCAGAGTCATGTTGCCCACATGTGCCTACGTTCCTGCGATCCATGCCCATGTGAAAATAGTACCACCCTTTCTACCCATTGCAAGATAATAATTCCTGGAAATATAAAACATGTGGCTAGGAAGCGAAGCTTATGAAAATGTGATGCTTGACCTCCAGGGGCCTTAATGCAGCTGTAGAGATGGTCTAAGCTTGAGAGATCTGGGAGCAGTGAGAAGGTTGTTGGTTATTTATTCACTATCATTGGCAAAGGAAAAAATAACGAGTGCTTCAATTATCCAGGAATTTATTCCTCAGCTCACAGCAATGTAATGCAATTGGAGCAGGAAACAGATCCCTCCAAAGCCAGCTGAACCTTATTACAGAAAGGCCATCTAAACACTAGGAATTTCAGAGACTCTTAACACCAACAACACTTGCCTCTGGTTTAAAATCTGAGACAGCTCCAACGGCTGTGAAGTGGACAGTGAGGCTAATCCAAGAGAAACTGCCAACACTGTTTGCATCCAAATGTCACGGTAGGACATACTCTGCTCATTCAGGGAAAGAAAACAATAAAACCAAAGAAAAGTAGGCATGGTACTTATGAAAATAGTCTGCACTTTAAAAAAGGGAAAGGATGTAAGTACTAAAAATGCAAAAGAAAAGTATACTTTTGAAAAAAGATCTATTACAGAAAATGGTAAAATAATAAATTCTTTCTTGCAGGCACCTTATTCCCAATGAAACTGAAGAAAACATAGATCTATGAAGCAATATAATGTTAACATTTAGATAGAAAAGAAACTGGATCAGGGAGTTTTAAAAAAAGAACAAAAGACTATAATGATATAAAATTACAATAAAAGTAAATCATTCATTCAATATGTCTTTACAAAGAGCTAGGCACTCTCAGGATAAAGGATGAGCAAGATATTTTTAGCAATATTATAGAAAATTAAATCAGTCCAATAGGCAACGAACTTAAGCACTTCAAGAAGGCAGAAGGTGTTGGTTCATAAACTAGCCCCTGTACACAGAGCACAAGGGGAAACTGAGGAAAGGAGCAGACCACACCAGATGGGTAGGTGGCAGTTTAACAAACAAGAGAAGTTAACTTAGAAGACTTGTCCTGGGCGGCAGCAATATGAGCAGATCTCTATGCATGCTCGCCAAAATCTAAAAGCTTGTATAGAGGACTTACTTGGGTTCAGTCACGTATTCAGTCCAGATGATCTCAGCAACACCTTACTCGCAAGGCTGTGTCCTTGAAACCTGTTCCTACTGTGGGCAGAAGTACCTTCCAAGGCTAGGGGAGGAGGTAAGGAGCCTCTGATTGCCAGCATCCAACTCATGGGTCAACCAGCAGTCACATCCTCTCAATGACCTCCTCCAACAGAAAGAGAAGATAAGAAAAGTTTTGTAATTAAAATGGAAGGCAGAAAATAAAGATATAAGAAATGGATAATTGATTTCCTGAAAAAAACACAACAAATATGACAGAATAAAAAATAAATGGTATAAAAGAGTAAAGCTTTCCTAATAGAGTCAAATGTTCTTATGTTTCCCCAATATGTTAAAATGTTTGTAATGTTTGCCTAAGTTATGTAAGGGAATCTAGGAAAGATTTCAAGAAAGACCTCAGGTCTTACATCAAAAGGTCTTACCTTTTTCTTATATTCTGGCGAAGTTGTGAATTTTTAAGACAGAAAGAGCAAATCCTACATTCCTGAGGCTGGGGGCAGGCCACACAGGAGTTCCAGCTCTCAGAAGAAAACCTCTGCCACTGGCCCTGGGCTTCTCTATAGCCTTAAAAATCATTTTCAAAAAGGTAAAAAAAAAAAAAAACACAACTTGGAGATACGTATTTTGGGGGGAAAAAAAAAAGAGTTGCCACCAAACCCTGTGTTCTGCCAAGTGATCATTCAAGTAATGAGAGAGGAGAAAATTATTCTTCGTAACGCACAGGCTCACAAAAGACATCCCCAGAGTTCTTTCTGAAAACGTTAACTGTTAAAAAGATCAATTAAAAAGAGAGCCAAGAAGTGAGGCTATGATATAAAAGGATGTACGGAAGGCACGGAACTCACTTCAACGTGATAATAATTGTAAAAGAAAATATGAAAAATGATTTAGAAAGAATAGGTACTTAGTGTTAATATAAAATAATTTAATAATATCCTTTCATTCCGAAATCCCCTATCTTATCAAAAACGCTATGAAGCAGAAAGTGTGGATGAAAGTGGGCACTCGTGTAGCAGGAGGGTGGCAACCGTTTCTGGTTCATTCATGACACTGATAATCAGCAAAATATATGTTCAAATATGCCATTTTTTAATTTTAAAAGTAACCTCTAAAATACTGTTTTCAGAGGCTTTTTTCTTCCAAAAGATTAAGCCAAAAAAATTTAAATGAACACATTTCATATGACAGAAAGAGCAAAGAAAATTTTAAGAGAAGCAAAACACACAAACAGCAAAATATAGAAATCTCCAAAGTGACAAAATAAAATCAGATGTAACATTTATAATCATAAACACCTCTGCTGAAAGATAGCTCTTAGACTCGGCCTCAAAACAGAAGCTAGTGGCGATAGGCCTCCTAAAACAAAATAGCAAAGAAAGGTTACAAGCAAATGTTTGAACAAAATGCTGTAGTTCAATCCAAGGAAAAAGAAACAGCCACATTATATTAATAACAGAAAAGAAGCCTTCAACAAAAATTAAAATATGCCTAATCTTATTTTTATATGAAGATACAATCTATACTAATGACACTGGAGTCATAAACAATTATAGTTTATAATGTAATATAAAATAAATGAAGCAAAACCAATTAAAAATAAATAGAAACAATATAGGAGGTAGAGATTTTAACACAATGTTCACAGGCTTTAATAAGTAAATAATATTAAAAATGATATGAAAAATCCTAAATACTTAATAATGTTTTCAACATATTTATATTGAACTCTATATGGAAAATGGAAATACATGCACTTCTTTTTCTCAAGGATCTGTGGAACTTTTGCAAAAATAGTTCTCATATGAGGCCATTAAAAAAAGTATAAGTAAAATTAAAAGAAAACTCCAAAAATTCCATGGTACACATTCTTTGAAACTAATACACACGCAAAAAAAAAAAAAAAAAAAAAACCCTACAAATAAATATCAAAACATCACACAAAAATTTCAAATATTTGAAAAATTTATCAACCTCATAAAGAGCTATACTAAAAATCAAAATAACCATTATAGAAAAATTTTTAAGTAGCACTAATGTTAAAACTGCATACAAAACACCTGGGAAATGGCCAAAGTTACTCAAAAGACTAATTTTCTTGATCTTAAATGTTTTTGTTATTTAAAAAAAGAAAAAAGAAATAAAGGAGAAAAATGTTAACTAAATCTGTAATTCCACAAATTGGAAAGGAAGAATAACAAAATAATTTTAGGGAAATTAGAAGAAACGATTTTTTTAAATACGTGAATCAACAATTTAAGGTAAAAATTAAAAAGCAGAATTAATGAATCTAAAAAGGAGTTATTTGAAAATAAAAGAAATCAGTCAAAATAACTAGTCTCTAAAAGAATGTAATTTAAAATAAAATCCTAATACTAAAATTTAGAATGAGACAGGATACATAGCACAGTACAGAAACAATTAAAAATAATACCAGGTATTAGCCTATGCTGAAGCTTTGAAAATATCAGTATAAAAGACATTTTTCTTCCTAGGAAATATAATTAACAAAATTGACCCAGAAGAGGTAGAAATCACTGAAGGAATCTAAAAGTTAATTAGTTAATCACTCGGCAAAAATGTGCCAAATTAAAGCAACAAGGTATAGTGCTATACAACCCCTCTGGAAAATAAAAATATATGATTAGTTTTCCAGTTTATGTTACTATTTTTTGCATAACCTTAATATCTAAATATAACAATAGATAAAATAGAAATTCGGGCCAACTTCACATATACATACACATTTGAAAATTTTAAGTAAAAATTGGTGAAATCTATTACAGCATTATATTTCAAAAATGGTTCACCATGATTGTCAGATTTATTTTTGTAATGCAGTGAAACCTTATTTTATATTAAGAAATCTAAGTTATCAAATAATCGAAAAGAAAACAAAAGTTACTTCAATCCATACTGAAAGGAATTTGCTAAAATTCTACACATATCCCAACGTAGTAACAAAGATTCTCCAAAAAAACTGAGATCCAGGAAATCTCCAAAAAATCACAGCAAGAATTTCAGAGTCCTCTCATCTAAATTTGCCATTATATCACTCTACATACGGCTGCATTGTGAACTGAGACCCAACTGAAAAGTCTAGCCCTTCCATCAGCTTAGGTTACTTGATTCAAACAAGATTCCTCATCCATATCCCTAATAAAAATCTATCCTGATGAAAGCTTCTTATAGTAATGAAACTGGCTCAACACAAGGTTGACTTAAGGGAAGCCATATGGTAGAAAAGAGACCATGTTGTAACTTTGAACAACCTCTAACTAACTAACCCAGCTGGATTTGCACCCTCCAGGAGATCCACCTGATCTGTAGATTTTATGACCCCTGCTAGTGCATATACCTCCCAGCTGTGGTAAGACGATAACTTCATTCTTTTGAGTTCCCTAGGAATGTGATGACCGCCCCCAAACAGAGAGTCTATGCTGATAGCCATCATCAACAAAACGGAAAGATCTAGTGTGGCGATTCCCAGTCTGTAACACCAGAGGGTCAACACTCTTAACCCCTCCCCTATAACCCACTGGCCTACATAACTGCTTCAAGATTGTGTGCCCTCCTTAAGACGATTCTTTTGGACATTAGTCAGCCATCTTCCCTCTTGCTAGCAAGCTGTAATAAAATGCCCTTTCTCTGCCACCATCTTGCCTCTTGACGATTTGCTTTTGTCTTGCAGCAAGCAGACCGTGCCCTCTGTGCCATAACAGTAACACTGCGGTCCACTGCCTAGATCCTCCCTTCCAGGAAGAACTTGGTGCCCTAACGCTGGGAGCCAGCCCTCTTCTTTCAGCCAGTTAGGGATTATCTCAAATGCAGAGAACTGCCTCACCCCGGGTCAGACCTTTTCTGAGGTAGCCCACATTCAACACAGGAGTATAAAGTGCTGGCCATCCTGACTGAACCCAGGACAACTCTGAAGGGCCGGTCTTGCCCGGGAGCTTTGGGATCAACAGAAACAATCACTGGGACTGTATTGCAGCTCAGCCTCTTCCTCTGCCCAACCCTGCTTTCTTCCCTTCCATTGCACAAGTGTTCGTCCAAAAGGTGCTCCTTAATAAGCATCGTGCCAGCTAAACTCCATCTCAAGAGTCTGCTTCTTAAGTAACTTGACCTATAATATTATAACAAAATGATGTTATCTTATTCAGTGCCTGCCCCTAATATTAGGCCAGGCATTACCTCTTGGGACAGGGACTTTAGAAAAGTGTCAGGAACACAGTCCTGCATTGCCACCTCAGGGATAGCGACTCATCTTTGTTCAATTTCTGATGCATTGCTCAGAGCCTCAGTTTCTCATCTGTAAAGTGTAGAAATCTAAGAGATTTTCCGATTCTAAAATCTCATATGATGACATTTTCAAGCAAATATACTAGATTTAGGACTTTAATATCCACACACCCATTTAGCTAATTTTCTGAACATAATAATATAATCACTTAGGAAAAATAAATTGTCGGATAGTTTGAGGTCGACCCCAGAATAGTTATTTAGGGAACCAATCGGATTAGGAGAGGTAGTGAACATTATCTTCATTTATTCATCTACCAACTTATTTATTCATCAACTACTTATTGAGCAACTACCATGTGCCAAGTAGTATGAGATGTTCTAAAATCAGTAAGACATAGCCTCTACCCTTGAGAAGCCAACAATTTAATGAAGAAAATGGATATCTAAAAATAATATAACAATAATCCACTAAGATAATTTCAGCAATAAAAAGCTATACATACATACCTATGATAAAGTTTAATTTATAAATTTGGCACTGTAAGAGATTAACAACAATAACTAATAATAAAATAGAACAATTATAACAGTATACTGTAATAAAAGTTTCCATAGATCTTAGAAACCTCAACATATGATTTCCTTTCTCATTAAGTTGAGAGTTTTCACCTTTTCACTTAGAGGAAGCATTTTAGGGCTTCACTTTGGAATACCCAATTGTCATCAGCACTACTAGTGTGCTTTGGGGACATTATTAAGTAAAATAAGGGTTACTTGAATGCAAGCACTGCGATATCGTGATGATGGGTCTGATAACCGAGAGGACTACTAAGTGACTAATGGGTAGCATGAACCTTGTGGATACACTGGACAGAGGAATGATTCACGTCCAGGGCTGAACAGAGCAGGATGACATGAGATTTCATCATGTTACTCAGGACGGCATCAATTTAAAACTTATGAATTGCTTATTTCTGGAATTTTCCATTTAATATTTTCTAACTGATTGACTGCAAGTAACAGAACCCACGGAAAGTGAAACCATGGATAAACAGGGACTACTGTGTAAGCCGATAAGTGTCTCAAAGCATGTTCAAAAAAGGGTTAGCAAATCCGTTCAAGCAGTGATAACTGTGCCTCACTGAGCTGCCCTACCCTTCTCCCACATGCTCAAGATTATGATTCTCTAGATGTAGGGCATGGTCCAGAAATCTACCAGCCAATCTGATCGTGTTGACTTGCAGCTGGAGTCTGCAAATTACACTTCAAGAGCCACCAGGGGTGCCAATACTTTCTAATATGCCTAGGACAGCCTTACTTTCACCTATTATCACAGCATAATTAGCAATAATTTCACCATTCGCTCTCAGAAGTGTGCTTGTTTGGAGGGTAAATTATTCCTGTCATTCTGGTCTCACATAGGTATCATGAAGGTGCCCCTGGACCACAGAGAATAGGAATAAGGAATAAGGAACGGTCTAAGGAGGGAAGGCTCTGGCCCCTCCCCTGATTCAGCTGGATCAGTGTTAGACATTAGGCCTCTGCTAGAGATTTTTTCTGAAGAACAAGTTCTGATACCTACAAATGGAAATGAAAATAGAAAATCATTGAATGATTTTAACATGCACTGACACGGTCAGATGGGTGGATGACCTTAACAGACAGAACATCTTGGTAGCTGTATAGACTATGAAGTAGAAGTGGGCAATCCAAATAGGAAGCTGGTCAGCTGTCCAGTGGAGGAATGATGGAAGCCCTAAATAAGATAATGAGATGATGGGAAATATTTGAGAAATTTTGAAATTGGCATGACTTAGTAATTAATTTTATAGAAGTGGGGTGAAAGACGGGAGTAAGTTATGGATGACTCCCATGTGAACATAAACCACTAAATAAAAGACCCCAGGATACATTCCGTGAATGCTTTATTATTTAACGGCTTAGGAAAATCTTCTGCAAAGGGCAAAGAGGATTTAGTGAGAAAGGCCAAATCTCTTGCCTACATATACGATAATAACAGCATTTTATTCCACTTACAAGAATGTTCTGTTTCATTAAACTTTACTAAGCATTTTTAGATTGTCAGATCATACCCAAAAAATAAAAAGATAATGCTGAGATCCAGAATCATAATGAAGCCAAAATTTACTAGTGTTGTATATAAGTGTTTAATCTTAATTCTAAACTGGAATGAATTCAGGATTTGGAGAACTGAAGATTACAAAATTTTGAGAGATATCTTTTTAAAAAAAGAATACCAAATTGGGTATAAAAATAAATTTTTACTTAAGAAAATAAAAATTATAAATTACAAGTTTTAAAAATATGAAAATATCACAAACAAAACACGGAAAATACAAGATAATATATTTACTAATTACCTGCTTAACATCTCCCTATAATACTTTTCCCATATAATTGGCTATATCCTCTTTGATCACCTCTTCATAAGACACGATTCTATATCATTTTCTATAGCAGAGTTTCTCAGGTTTCAAAATCTTGGCACTATTAACACTTTGAGCTGGGTAATTTTTTGTTGGGAGCAGGCAAAATGGAGAGGGGAGACACACTGTCCTATGCATTGTAGGAATTCTCGCAGCATCTCTGACCTTTACCTACTAGATGCCAGTAGCATCCCCATAGCTGTGACCATCAAAAATGTCTCCAGGTATTGTCAGATATTCCCGGGGTGGGGGGGATCACACCTGGTTGAGAATTGCTGTTGTGTAGAAAAAAGAGAACATGTCTCAGTCGGCTAGGCTGCCGTAACAAAATATTGTAGACGGGCTTTTCAGTTCGAGCACGAAGATGGTGAAGCCCAATGCCAAGAAGCCTGACGAGTTCAAGTCCGGCATCTCCCAGACGCTTCTTTAGCTGGAGCTGAATTCGGACCTCAAGGCCCAGCTGAGGGAGCTGAACATCACGGCAGCCAAGGAAATACAAGTTGGTGGTGGTCGGAAAGCTATTTTCTTTATTCCTGTTCCTCAACTGAAATCTTTCCAGAAAACCCAAGTCTGGCTAGTACGCGAATTCGAGAAAAAGTTCAGTGGGAAGCACGTAGTCTTCACTGCTCAGGGGAGAATTCTGCCTAAGCCAACTCAAAAAACCCGTACAAAAAACAGGCCAAAGCATCCCAGGTGCCGCACTCTGACTGCCATGCACGATGCGATCCTGGAGGAGTTGATTTTCCCAAAGGAAATTGTGAAACGTCATGAAACTGGATGGCAGCCAGCTCACAAAGGTCCATCTGGACCAGGCACAGCAGAACAATGTGGAACACGAGGTTGAAACTTTTCATGGTGTTTATAAGAAGCTCACGGGCAAAGACGTTAATTATGAATTCCCACAGTTTCAGTTGTAAACAAAAATGACTAAATAAAATATCATTCACAATAAAAGACAGAACGAAAACCCAAAAAAACCACAGAAATTTATTTTCTCACAATTCTGGAGGCTGAAAAGACCAAGATCAAGGTTCAGACAGGGTTCCCTTGCTGGCGAGGACCCTCTGCCTGGCCTACAGACAGCTGCCTTCTCACTGTGTCCTTACATGGTGGCGGGAGGGGGGAGGGCAAGCTCTGATATCTCCTTATTAGGACATTAATCCTATGGACCCATTCTTATGACCTCATTTTATCTTAACTACCTTCTTGTTGCTCCCATCTCCAAATACAGTCACACTGAGCATTAAGGTCTCAACATACAAAATTTTGGGGAAATACAATTCAGTCCATTCACAGATAGATAATCAAATCTTTTCTCTAGCATGATGGACCAAAAGAAATTTTTTCAGTGTTTTGCAAAAGTTTCTATAAGCTTCACGTCTCTTTACTGGTAATGTGTAAATTTTTAGAATTGCTAAATTTGAGAAAATATCAAGTGTCTTTCATAACTAATCTATAAGATTTTAAGACATTTCAAATTTTCTGGAACAATGATTAATCTTGTGTTCTTTGAATTAATGCCACTTGTTTACCAGTTTGTCACAGATGTCTTTATTGTAGTGGTATGAGTTTTACGTTACTACTGTAGAAGTCAGATTTTCATGTCACATCAGCAAGACATTAATACGAAATCTGCATAGGTCTAGTTGGGCAAAGCTGTCTCAGACAGGGGGAACAGCATAAACAAAGGTCTGTCCCGGCAATGACAGTCTATTTGGGTGGAGTGTGGTATCTATCAGTAGGGCTGCAGTGGATGAGAACATTAGAAAAAACGCTCTGGAGTCAGGATGGGAGGTGGGAAATATTGTCAAATGCTAGGAAGTCATTGAAAATAGATGACCTTGATCTGAAGTTTGGATTAAGGAATCAAAGAATATTTGATGGACTACTAGGCAAATGAAAGGCAACACAGTGTAGTGTAAAAATCATTGGTATCAGAGTCAGTCAAACCTTAGGTTAAACAAAGATCTGACAGAGACTAGTTTGTGAAATCTTTAACTGTGTCATTTCAGAGAGCTAGACACCAAGATGGAATTAGATGTGCAAGAGATTTATTGAGGGGAATGCCCACGGGAGATAAAGAAGAGGGGGAACAGAAGGTATAGAGAACCTTTCAAATATGATGAAGATCTGATACCTGTGAAAGGAAAGAGAGAAGGAAGGAGAATCCTAAGACTGCAGTGCAGCTCTGAGAAAGCCACGGCTCCAGGGCACAGATTGCCCATTCTGCATCGGGCAGGAATGGTCTGGCTCTAGAGCTCCAGCCATGCTCAGTCATTGGCTGAGAGCAGCTTAGGGAGAGCATGGTCTTGGCGTGATTCTGTGGCAGATCTGAAGGTGCAGTAGCTGGAGGAAATATGACAACGTGTCCTCTAGAAGGGAGATCTAAGCTGTGCACCTTCAAGGCTGGCCCACCAGGCATGGCTTGCTCATAGAAGTAATTGCTAGGCACGTAAATCCATTCCAATAAACCTAAACTAAATGTATCTCACTCACATTCTCCTTAGTCATATCCAAATAAATGTCCTGGCCCACTGCAATACCATCAGACATGAGTGGAAATATGACAGAGTCAGGGTGAAAAGACACAGTGGTCTTCATGGGCTGCAGTTAAAACATCTTACTTTTGCAAATTTACCAAATTGTATGTCTATGTGAACACATTGCTGGAGCCACTGCCAGGGCATCAAAAGGGGCCCATGCAAATGAAGACCCTGAAACTTAAGATTCTTTAGCTTCATATAAATCCATTTCTCATGCCAGCGATGGTCATAATTTTTTATTGAACAGGACTAGCATTGAGACTTAGTCCCACTCCTAAATCCCCAAAGCTTTCAGCTAACTAATACTAGGACAGGATGAGTGGATCTGGAAAAACAGAAGTGCTATCCCCTCCTAGAATACAAAATCCCCAAGTTCAATGGGACCAGGGAGCTCTCATTTTTCAACTTGGGCCAGATCCCAATATCTAAGGGTTTGATTTAAGGGAGAAAGGCAGGTGCACCTGGGATGAGGAAGTTCAATGCGGGGCAGTTCTCAGTACAATGTGTAGGAGAGCTCCAGATAAGAGAGGTCCACATAGGACAACATAAACCAAAAAAGACCAAAAGTGGGATCCAAACCAGGTTAAGGGGCTGGCAGGATCTAAAAGAGGGACCCAGAGTCCTAGTCAACAGGTAGTGCTAGCCTCTAGACTTAGGGGAGGGGCTAAAGTGTTGAGGAGAGCACCAGTAAGCCAGACCTCCTGGTCAGCTGCCTGACTCTACTGGTGCATAGTGAGGATGGCCAAGCTAGACTGTGAATTCACTATCACTGGTGAGGAAGGAGCTGCTGGACTGTTACCACAGGTTCCCCATTGCCTCAGGGGTGGATTAAGGGAAGACAGGCTTTTATTACCCACACCTAGGCAGAGCAGGGCAAGGAAGACAGGTAATGAATGGGGAATTACATCCCTTCTGAGCAAGACTATCAGGCATCCAAACCTCAAAGCTCTAAATGTCCTAATCACCATCTCCAAGCTGTCAAGATACTAATAAAAGGAACGCTTAGCCAAGAGGAGACCCTGAGAGGCACAGAAAAAGAGTTACCAGAGGAGGACGAAAACAACTATGGTGAGTGTGTACACTAGCACATCCACTTTACTCGTATAAAATGAGATGTAAACAAGTTAGAAAATAATCCTGTAGGAGAGATCAAGAGAAAAAGCAAAATAGCAACAGAGAAATGGCAAAGAGTTCCTCAGGAGAGTCACAGAGAAGTGGCCCTTTACAATTGCAGCATTTGTATAAAATCCAGGAGTAAGCAGCAAAATTGCCACATCTTTAAGTTTAAATATCTCTTTCTTAAACAGAGTTAATTTGTGTCCCAGGTTCCTGGTTATGGGTCTCATGTTTCCCCTAAAAAATAACTTAGAACCTATAAGTGGGCAGAAGGAATTAGGGATTTTCTCCAGCCATAAATTATTTATCACCTTATTCCGCTCTCTCTTTACCTTCATTGGGATGCTTCCAAATTGACAAAGAAACCTATTTACTGTTAATTGATTACCACTCTAAATTCATTGACATTGCAGCAGTAACAAGCATCTGAAGTAGTTCGGTTGAGATTAGCTGTATCACATCACAGGAGAGGAGGCAAGATGTGGCTACCACAAGTTCTCACTGACAGTGGACTTCCAATTTCAAGTGCATACGCTTCGAAATTCAATACGACAGTCTTAATTTGTCTGAAAGACAAGTTAAAGTGCAGAGCTTCATCTTTGCAGCACAAACGATGGTCCATGGGAATTGTCAGGAAGAAAGAATCCTTACCTATTCCACTATATGTTAAAACTTACTAAAAATATGTAAAAACTCTTGAGAACATATCTGTTGATGGCATTGAAAAAGTTTTCATTTTTATTCAATTCTAGCTCCCCAAATATAATAAGCATTAAACTTTAAAGCAAATAAAATAAATGCAGCAGAATCTAGTGTTACATGGGAATAAGACAAAAATTCTACACTAAAAATGAGCACTATGAAGATACATTTTATTTCACAGTATTTTTGCTGGAAATGCGTTGTTCATAATATTATCCATTCAATAGTAAGGTTTTACTGTAGAAATTGCAACTCGCCAAAATTGGGAATATTTCTTATCAAAGCCCTAGTTAATTGTAAGAGTGCCTGATGTCAGCAGTTACAAGAGCAAAGAAAAAATAGATAAAATTAATATACTTAAGAACTTTGACCCAACGTACAAGAATGACGTTATATCGCAAATATTTTTAACATCAATTTATTCATTCAACAAATACAAATTGAATTCCTAGTTCAAGGCAAGCATTATTCTAACTGGAAGCAAATCTGAGAATAAGCTCCCGTCCTTATAGATTGTACATGCAAAGCAGGATGGAGAGTATTGTGGGAAAAACTATAAACAAATGTATTCAATGTTAAGCAATGATGCACGCTATGGAAGAAAGCGAGTTGAAGTTTGAGGAGAGTGTTGCCATTTTATAATAAGTAGTCAAGAAAGACTTTCTGACAAGGTGTTATTTTAGCAGAAATGTCAAACAAGTGTGGAAATAAACCACTTACCTATCTGGGAGAAGAGAGTTCTATGCAGAAAGAATAGCAAGATGACAGTTTATTGGCATGTTTGAGGAACTAAAATGTGGCCAATGTGACTAGCGCCAAGTAGGTGGGGGAGAAAAGTTGGCCATGATGTCAGAGTTCGGATCAAGCAGGGTGAGGGAAGCCATTGTATAGACTTTGGATTTCACATTGTAAGTGGGCCAGTCTGGCTCCTCTGAAAAGAATGAGAACAAGAGGATGGGGAGAAGGTGGGGGGCAGGAGGGGCAGGCAAGATGACTAGTTACGAGGTTATTGCCGTAGTCCATTTAAAAGATGTTGGGAGGTGACAGTGGAGGGTGTGACAATTCAAAGGCAGGACTGACGTATATCCGGATGTCAATTTCCATAGAGAAAGAGGAGTCAAGGATAGCTGAGGTTTATGTCCTGGAGTTGCCATTTGTTAAGAAGGGGAAGGCTGTAGAGGAAGGTGTGCAGATTTGAGGCAGGAAAGTTGAGTTCCATTTTGATCACATCAGAATTGAGATGGCTATTAGATATCAAAGGGGAAATGCGTGTGTGTATGTGTATGTCTTTCACTGGTCCTATTACTGAGAAAAATCATTGTTACTTCTAGTAAGGATTGAATCATGGATTAAAAAAAAAAATCTGAGGAGGAGATGCCTGAGGCATGGTGGAAATACTGAAAGACTACCAAACTGAAAGAGTTAAAATGCCACTAGCTGAAAGATCTCAGGGTGTCAAAGAACCTTTCAGAGACTCAGGAGTCTCTCATCTCTAAAATAAAGAAGGAGGACTAAATTCCATGAATGGATGACTCAGCTCTTCCAAATTCAAAGAGGATATAAATCCTCCCAAACCATTCCCCACAAATAGATCACTCTTGTCCATCCCAGAAAGAAAACACTATTTTGTAGATGATGACAATTTCCTCCTATGGGACTCAGGACTTGTTTCAAGGCTAAAGTTCAGAAAGGCCTGTGCAGAGGCCACACAATGGAGAGGGAGAAATGCACAAGCATCAGTTCCGGCGTGTTCCAATCCTGGCTCTTCTGGCAGGAGCTTGGTAACCTTGCTCAGATCTCAAGAAGTCTGAAGTGTCCTTACTTATAAGAGAAACCAAATAATATTGTTCTCACATAGTGGCTGTGAAGATCTAAGAATTAAAGAATTTAACACCACATAATATGGTATATAGTATAGTGTGATTTAGACTCTACCATATGATTAAGAACATACCATAATTGTTAGTTCACTCCTTTCTCATTCCTATCTCCCCACTCGACAGCTAGAGGGGAGCTGGACAAGAACCAAGTCCTTTTGTGTCAGGATATGATTAGTCATGTAGGTGAATGAGTGAGAGCTCTCAAGGATACCAATTAATTTACACAGTGGGGAGGCCAAGAGAACTATATTTTTAGCATCTACTATATGCTAGGTATTTTGTAAACATTGCTTGAATTAATCTCCATAACAAACATACAAGGTAAATATTTTCATCCTATTTAATAAATAAGGAATCTGAGGCTCTGAAAGGTTAAGTAATTCAAGTAACTCACCCAAGATCATGCAACCAGCAGTTGTTTCACAGACATGCTTGATTCTGCAACCTCTTTTCACTCCATCGCTTTTTCTCTCTTGATGCTGTTCCCCACCCTGCCTGGGTTGCCTAGCACTGTTTTGAAACATTATGGTGGGACCAGGTCTCCAGACTAAGAATAGCCTGTGAACATGACCTGTCTAGACACGTGCCTGTCCTTGCCTCTCTCTTCTCTGAGTCCCACCTGCCACTGTGCTCTGTCTGTACTTCAGTTTTTATGATCAAAGCCCCTCTTTAAATCACTGTTATTCCTGATCAGTCATCTAGGCATGTCTCCAGCCGGCAGCCTGGTCTACAAATCTACCAGCAATCTCCTTTGACCATTGGTATTCAACTTTGTAGAAACCTAGACGTCATCTTTAAGTTTTCCCTCTGTCACTCCTTATGTCCAATTCATCACCAAGCTCTGTTGTTTCTACATCCAAAATAACTCTTGAATCTTCCCACTTCTCTCTCTTTCTATAGCCATCATCCTACTCGAGGTCATCAATCACCTCTCACCTGGATTTCTGTAACAGCCTCCTTACTGTTCTTCCTAATTTCTCTCTTCCCCAACCTTAATCTAGTCTCCATATAACAAAGTAAGATTTTTAAAGCAGAAACGAATTAGGCACCACTCCCTCCCCCTTTAAAATAACTTCCAGAGCTTGCCACTGCACTTCAAATATAATCCTTGGCCTTTTGGGTAGCATATACCACCCACAGGCCTGCATGACCCGGCTCTTACTCTGCTTGCCCCAGTCGTAGCAGCCTCCTTCTACTTCCAGGAGAGGCAAAGCTCCTTTCTCTCTGAGATGTCACGCTGCTTCCCCTCCTCAAGCGTGCCCAGCTATTTCTCGTCCTTCCGGTTCCTACATAAATGTTACCTCTCTTTCTACACTCATTTCCATCGCTTTATAACAATTCACAGCTTGTTATTGCATATAGTTGGCTGCCAAAAGAAAGGAGAAAAGCCTTCCAGGCAGAGGTAAGAGAAAATGCAAGCATGTGCAAGGGTTCTGACCTGAGGCAGGAAAGAGACACGTGTGTTTGTGAAATTGAAAGGAAAATTTTTCAAAAGATGGCTTTTGTGTCTCCCATCAAGACTGCAGACTCCATGGATGCAGAGTCATATCTGTCTCCTTCACCTGTTCACGTAGCCTGGTACATACATGGCCTGATACATCGGAGTCACCCAGTACACATGCAGGACACGACTTATCGCCCTTAAAATCAGGTGTAAGTCACTCTGGATATTACTGATTAGTGCTTACTCAGTTTAATCTTTTTCTCAACAGCACAGAAAATATGTGGTATTTTCCTCAGAAGCTTGTATTACCTACCTCACATACACATGCTTTATTTGTAGGTACTGATGCTTATCTGCGCATAATTTTGTTATCTTGGTTCAGACTTAACCTTCATTTAATGAATCCATCGCCCACTTTCTTCTCTAAACTGTGCTCCTACCCCAGCTCTGCTCTCCACAGGCTGTGGTCGATCGGAAATGTCATGTGGCCTCATCTTGGCTGACACGTAACTCACAAAAATAAGTATGTTGGCAATTCTTTCTCGGACTTGCTACTCTGACAAAGGCCTTATGAATATTTTATAAATATTTACTGATGGTGTGAGTACAAAGAACTAATAAGCCTGACTTCTTATTTCATGAAATTTATTTCAAAAGTCTGCATTTATTCAACCTAAAATTGTTATTTGTACAATGATATTTGTATTAATTTTCAAAAAGCCAAGGTAAAGACATAAAGTGGTAAATAGCATATTTTAGAATTCTGTGGAATTCAGAATAAATCCAATGTAAATATAAAATAACAGCTATTATTGAACACCTATTTAGTGTTTATATTTGTGCTAAATTATTTCACATATATCTTTAGTCCTATACAGAAGATATTATTAGGTTTTATAAAAGAGAAAATTTAGGTTTACTGAAATTAAGAAAATTTTTCAATAGCATAGAGCTGGTAAGTGGCAGAACCACAACTGTAATCACAAACCGGAGTCAGTTTAATGAATGAAGACCCTAGTTTTACAAGTAATTGAGTTTATGGGACCAGAATGTAAGTAAAGATATCTAGTTTTAAAAATGATCAGGTTTCAGGGCTGGCCCCGTGGCCGAGTGCTGCAGGCAGCCCAGTGTTTCGTTGGTTTGAATCCTGGGCGTGGACATGGCACTGCTCATCGAACCACACTGAGGCAGCATCCCACATGCCACAACTAGAAGGACACACAATGAAGAATATACAACTATGTACTGGGGGGCTTTGGGGAGAAAAAGGAAAATATAAAATCTTTTAGAAAAAATGTTCGGGTTTGTCGTCTATTGCTATGCTAATGCTACAGAAAAATAGCTCCAAGATCTCAGTGGCTGAAGCAATGAGCATTTGTTTTTTTCATTCATGGGACTATGCATCAACAGTGGTTCGGCTGAT
Source organism: Equus quagga (assembly GCF_021613505.1). Classification (NCBI taxonomy): domain Eukaryota; kingdom Metazoa; phylum Chordata; class Mammalia; order Perissodactyla; family Equidae; genus Equus; species Equus quagga. Next base: position 47,657,586 of record NC_060272.1, on the reverse strand, counting down.
CTTGGCTGATCTCACTTAGATTCTTCTGGGCTTGGCTGGACTCCAGTTGCAAGTCAAAGTCAGGTGTGTTCTACATTTCTTCATCATTCTGAGGCAAGAACTACCTGGGACAGGGGGCAGAAGTACAAGAGACTAAAACAAGTGGCAGCAAATGACAACACATTTAAAGCTTCTGGTTACTTTCACATTTCACTGGCCAAAGCAGGTGACATGGCCAGGTCCAAGCCAAGTAGCCAAGGAATTACACTTCACCAAATGGACTATGTGAGGTACTACAAAGTCACATAGTAAAAAGCATGAATGTATAAACCTATAATAAGAAGAGAGTGAAGAACTGGGAACCGTAGTACAATCCACTACAGCATTCATGTCTAGCTGCTGAGTTCAAGGAGCAGTCTTGGATCCAGCTACTTAAAGACAAAATAAAAGGAATAGATTAGATCAACTCTTTTAAAACCAGTTTATTGACAAAAATACTTATTCTGAGATGTGCATTTACATATAAACTTAAAGATAAGTACATACAACTATTTTGAGAATATTATTAAAAGAATGTATCAAAAATAGAAGCTGGCAGTTCCAAAACTCTCCTATCCAATGTAAAATTGATTTACAGCAAGTCATTTTTAAACTGTCACATCAATAGCCATTAGCTACTAAAATTTATCATAAGGTGTTAATTCGTAGGTCTTGCCAGTAGAAAGATATTAAAGATCAATACAAAAATAATGAGATCCTATTTAATATGGATTTAATATGATGGGCTAGAAGAAAGTGTTCAAATTCATGAACGTACAAAAAGCTAGGAACTATCTTGAAAAAGTTGCTCATATTGTAGTATCTCTGAAAAAGTAAGAAAGCTACAATTTATAAAAGATGATCAAAGATCTTGGGTAAAATTTTTAAATGCTAGAAGTGAAGTGAGAAAGGAAGAAACACATGCACAAAATCACTCAATTAATATCTTAGGCTGCCCTGGTGGTGTAGCAGTTAAGTTCACATGCTCTGCTTTAGCCTGGGGATCACCGGTTCAGATCCTGGGTGTGGACATATGCACCGCTTATCAAGCCATGCTATGGCAAGTATCCCACATATAAAATAGAGGAAGATAGGCACGGATGTTAGCGCAGGGCCAGCCTTCCTCAGCAAAAAGAGGAGGATTGGTGGCAGATGTTAGCTTAGGGCTAGCCTTCCTCAAAAAAGAAAATCTTAGGCCAAAGGAGATAAGAGCAAAAATTACAACAGCAAAAAGCCACCAAAATATTAATATGAATAACACAATTAAATGACCTTTCATACCTATTGTAAAACTAAAAATAAAACAAGCAGATAACAAGTGAAAATATTCATCATTGCCGTTAGGTGAACATCATTCCAAACATCTTATGCACATCCTATCTATATACAAGGAAGAGAGGGAGGGAGCGAGGGAGGGAGGGAAGAAAGGAGAGGGGAAAGAAAGAAAAAAGGAAAGAGAGAGAAAAATTTTTCAAATCTGGAACCATACCAATGTTACTTTTAACAAACAAATGTTAAATTTCCTTTGAATTATTTTTCCTTTGAAAAAAATGCAACTGAAGAGAATGCTGAACTTAAACTTTTTCTCTACCAGAGAGATATTAGCATTTTAAATATTAAGAAATTGGCTTTAAATCTTTAAGAGGTTGGAATCATTATGCTATTTAACAAACATATGTTAACTTCAGAAGAACATACCAATGCCTTGCTACAAAAGATGAAGAAATTAGTCTACTTCCAATTCTTCCCACTTCTTGATTTTTTTAAAAATTGTACTCAATTACTTCATCGTGGTTTATAACATTTACCTTTTCCTACCTCGTCTCCCACTGGCTCAAGGCAGCCATGATAAGTCTCTTGTTATTTCTTATTCCTGCCAAGGTCGTTCCTGCCTTGGGTTCCTCTTACTTACTTCTCCCTCTTCCTGGCACTTTCTGCCCCCAAATATTTGCCAGGCTGATATATTTTTGATATTCAGGTCTCAGTTCAAATGTCACCCTCAAACAGAGGTTCCCTGACCTCTGACCTGCAAGATGCTCCACGTATCACCTCGTTTTATTTTCTTTAGAGCATTTATCATTATCAAAAATTCCCTTGTTCACACGTTATTTTCTGTCTTCCACACTACTGTGTAAATTCCATGATAGCAGAAATGCTTAGTTACCACTTCTTTTCAGGACTGTGACCCTTGGCAGGAAATCTGTAGTTTTCTCTGGATTGGAGAAGACTTGCAGAAGATCCCAGCAAACTCTCTTGTCTCAAGCTAGGCAGTCAGGATTCGGGAGTTTTATTTAATATTTTGCAGTTTCGTGTGGTTTCTCTATCCTCGCACTAATGACAGTTTTTAAAGGGTTTACCTCTATTTTTCTTCTTGTTGCTCTTCCAGATTTTGACACATTTTAAGAGAGGAAATTTAACTAAAATCCTTCCACACCAACATCACCAATTTGCATCCTGCAAACATAGTAAATATTTTAATTTTCCTCTTCAATTTGTTTATACAAGACTGAACTTAAAAGGAAGAGATGATGATGGAAGCTAAGCAATGTGAACCACTTACCACCATTGTGAGTAGCCGATGCCTTTGGGAGTCAAACAAAGAACATAGACTCTTTCCCCCATAAAAAATGAATAGGCAGACCCATAAACGCAGTCCCTGGAAGTCCATTCATGGGCTCCTTTGAGAACCATGAACCACATATAAGGAACTCTGAGGGAATATGGATTTCTCCACATTAACATTTTGAACCTCTCTCTCAATATACATGTAATACATTTTTCAATAATCTGAATTATTCAAGCCAAAATAAATTCTGCCACACTCTACCAGGAATTATCTAATTATAGCTATGACAATAAGTTAAAATTGGTAAAGTGTTAAGAACAGTGCCTGGCATATATGGAGCACTATATACATGTTTGACAAATGTATTAAAAAATCAAACTGTTTTGAAATAACCCTGGTGCTCTTCTTAGCTGCTCAAGACATATGGATGCTGTGTAGCATAATTGCTAGTGAAACAAAATATATGCCCTGGTACCTATATTCCAAATGCATGCTACTACTGCAAAAAAAAAAACATGAGATAAGCTGACACAGCGGTGCAGCGATTTTAAGGCTGTGATGTCAAGGACGGTAGAGAAACTCAAGCAGAAACTACATAGTTGATTTCAAACCCTTCCCAGGAACCCAAGAGTATAAGCTTCTCCCTTTTCCTAGTCCAGAGTTCCTGATTTCTTGGCTTTTCTTCCAAGTTGTCATAGTGCTAGTAAGTACCAGAGAGGTAAGATAGACATGGAATATTGGCGTGATAAGATTATGTAGGAGTAGCAGTACCTGGAAGTCTTCTTCTGCATGCAACCTGATTAATCTATTTGTATAAAAGTTATGTTCTTTCCATTAATTGCTCTTCTTTTTTTTTGGTGATGAAGATTGGCCCTGAGCTAACATCTGTGCCAATCTTCCTCTGTTTTTTTTGTATGTGGGATGCCGCCACAGCATGATTTGACGAGTGGTGCGTGAGATTGTGCCCAGGATCCGAACCCGCAAACCCTGGACTGCAGAAGCAGAGCAAACGAATTTAACCCACTACATCAGTGGACTGGCCCCTGCATTCATTACATATTTTTTGGAACAAAATCTTCCAAATTGCTCCTAGACTTTTCCCAAAGTGGAAGTAATTAGGTTCCCTCTCTAAAAATCTGCATGTTTTGTCCCTAAGTATAATGCTATTACCATTAACTAAGTGTACTCTTGCGAAGACAACCAGAAATGGGGTATCTGTCGTCAATGGGGCAACTTTGATCAAGAACTTGAACTCCATTTGGTCAGAGCATTTCTCATTATTGACTGCCTTCACACTTGGGTTAGAATACCACAAATCTTTCTACAGCGCAGCGATTTCTTTCCTAGTTGTGTCTCTCATTCCTCAAAATCTGGATGACCTGCACAGATTTGTCCCTCTGACCCACACTTCTTCCTCAACATCTCTCTATTTTTAAGAAATTTCTAAAATTGTATTTCCTCACTAAAAAAAGAAAAAGCCCATTGTTGAATTTTACCTTTTAAGAAACAACTGCTTATACAATATTCTTGAAGAATAATGATACTCTCCTTTATTATCCTTCTCATATGAAACTATATAAAATGTCACAACTTGCAGTTTCTTCTTAATCTATGCAGTGACGTTCCCCTCCCCTAACACAGTTGCTGAATACAGAAGCACATCTTTTGACCACTGTAGATAACTTTGCTCTTTTTCTTTGTTTCCCACAGGCAAAAAAAATCCTGAAATTTCTCCAAGATGGGCTAATGTATCCTCCAGCAGCAGCTCAGATGTTGGTCATGCCACCTAAACCAAAGGAGCCTTTTCTATATATCCCCAGACCATGAAGCTTCTATGTCTTTATGTGCCTACACTACCCCTCTGACTGTCAGTCGTTCAGGGTTGCTGCATTAGCACACAACAGAGAAAAAAGAGGGCTTTTTAACTGCCAAACGTACCTCAGTCCAACGCCCCCTTGAGCCTAGTTTTATACACTAATAGTTGACCTCAATAATCTAGTATATGCAATCCATGTGACATTCTGCAACACTGTCAGTCTCTGTACCAGAGGTGTTCCCACTACTAATAGAGCACAAAAGTAATTCAAAAGAAACACCACATTTAGTTACACAAAACTCAGCAATGACCATACACACCACCCACCATACGTAAGTGTGCTCTCTACATTCACAAAGACCCTACCAAAACATTGCAGGAGAGTATAGCTAAGGCACTACCTGCATTTTCAAATGATATATGCTATTCTTTTTACTCCTTCAAATAAACTGTCTGCTACTATATTTATTCAATCACCGAAAACTAATACACTAATGCAAGTATAAATGTAGCCAGCCATGAAAAATAAATACCCAACAGCCAAAGCAGATTGTGTATTAAGATATGGGTTCTATCAAGGCAGGTTATTTCTGTAGGGACGTCATCCCCACAAATCCTCAAACATATATGGTGTTACACAACAGATTGCTCTGTCAGGGCTTCTGCCTCTGAATTCCAGGTGTGCTTGATTTTGCATCTGTTACTTCACGAGTGCATCAGACTTGAACGGCAAACCATATGGCTTCCCTTACTGGACCTACTTTCGATCACAAATATGCACAAATTACCACTACAGCGGCTGCGCCATCTGAAAATGCCAAGAGTGAATGGTGTTGGGTTGGGTGCACAGATATAACTCAACATGAGTTTACAGCAGTCCTGAATGTACTGTCTCTTGCTTCCCAGCTGACCCTGATCTATGGTATCTGGATAACAAATGTGCACATTTAGAATATTCTGTTCAGTTACAGCTCTGCGCTGGGAATCAAACAAGCTACAAATAGCCCCAAGTCCAAATACAGTAGTGACACACAGTAATGGTGTCATTATCAGGCAATAATTCTCTGCCTATCACTGACTCCCACTGGCAATAAAAATGATAGCCTGTAGCAAAGTGGCCACTAACAGACAGTAGCAAGGGGCTAGCAAATTACACTTGTACCATGATTGTATCTTCAATTAGCTTTGTGTGTAAATGTGAGTCCGTGTGTGTGTGTGTGTGTGTGTGTGTGTGTGTGCCTGTGTGAAAGTCCTAATGATACAGCTTGAATGTATGTATTTGGCCACTAGTTCCCTAGAAAAGAAAATTTAAGTAAAACAAAACAGGAATGTTCATTTTTTAGAATCGTTTTCTAGCACTGCCAGCTGCCGAGTTATGAAGAGGTGTGTTTTCACTGCACAGCACTTCTTTTTATAACACAACCATGGATCTCCAAACATTCCCTCAGGACAAGATGCTTCTTAAGAAGGGAATTCTCTGAATGCCAAAAATAGTGAAGTGTTCCTATATAGTCTCTCAAGCAATGGAAAAGTGTTCAGAGAGGACGATCTATTTGAAATTTCCAAGCAAGGGGAAAACAGAAATTTTTTGACCCTGCATATTCATGGCGCCTTAAGAAAAACTTTGGTTGAGATTGTTGTTACATCCCTTTTATCAAGGACTTGTCATCAACACTGCTTGAGGCAGTCTCAGACTATAAGCGTTTTCTTATTTAAGGAAGACAACAATTCGTGCTGCCCCACTGACGCTTTTATAAATTCCTTGTTTACAAACAGTAAATTGTTGACAGAGCAAAAGTGTAAAAGACCATCACAAATTTACATTATTTAACAACACTCAAAACCAGTCTAATTTTATGATTAGAGAAAGGTTACAAACAGTTAATACAAGAGAAACAAGAAATCTGAAAGTTCAAAATTGGAACCAAAGCTAGCAATATTGAGAACGTTAGTGTGCTGTTAATCTAAGTTTCCATGTCCTTTGATTGGCATTGCAAGCTTAGTGCTAATCAAAGCAACAAATAACATAGCACCAAAGTTGGCTGGAATCACTTGGCTTTCTCTGCTTCTCTTTACTTCCTAGTGTGGGGTGAGGTTGGCTATATTTCAATGTTATTTACTTACTTGTTATCAACTTAGGCAATGAATTCTACAGTCAAGAGCATCATATGCTTTCTTTCTTTTGGCTCATTGCATTGATTTAGTTCCTTCTCATTGGCAGATAAATTCAGCTTATGTAGTAGCAATTATCCAGAGGGAACATTAGTAAGATCCACAAGATATAAGGAGGTTGCTTAAGCCTCCTTGACTATCTTTAAAATCTGACTTTGAGACTGTTTTTTATTCATGTAAGACGAAAATCTCATTGGCCTCACCTCATTAATCTTGAATGCAATGTCACAATTTACAGTCTATAGGTATAACTCTAATAAGCACAGATCCTACCTTTATCAGACTTAAAGTTAAAAAAAATAGCCACTTATGTTTGAGCATGAAAGGCTTAACAGAGACTCATGATTCTTGCCCAAGTAAAGTAAAGTTGTAATGGGCAGCAGTGGGAAGACTCCTGAAATGAAATCTACCATAGGGAGGCACGTGGAATATTGCTTTGTGACAAGTTGAGGTTGTCTCAATATTCATTGATTCTATTTGATTGCCCTACCTCCTGACAATTTACTAATTATCATTAATTATACACAAATAGACTGAACAGAATAGTACAGAATAGACCCCAGCCATGTGGTGATCAAAATAATGAGTTAAACCAAGGGACAAAGGGAGGAATTTGCTGCCATATCCTTAATAATGGGTGTCTTTAAATTTCTTACTTATTAGGTCATTAGAATTTAATAAACAAATATTTATACTATGTCTTAATATTGCCCCTTTCCAAAATTGCTAAATTTACTATTTATTTACCCAAGCAGACAGATTTTCTCTCCATTCACCTGGCTGTTTAAGAATTCCTTTTAGCAAAGAGCTGGAGAATCATAAATATTATGCAGCCAACAACATAGTTGACTCTCTTATTTCTAAATTATGAGACTTTACCTTATGCAGGATTGGACCTCCAGGAAATTGATATGATACTGTATGTCTTTGGCATTCTCGATGAATGCATCCTCAGAACTCTACAATCTTCAAAATTATGAACTCCATTAATTGTGATACAGATGCTGAGCAACTGGCTAGATTTCCTCACCAGGAAATGAAATTCATACAGTTTTCAGGCTAGCAGCCATATTACTCAAATTTGTATTGGTATTTTCAAGGGATATATTATTCATTATCTCTAGGAAGTAGGTATGTATGTTTTCCCTCATTCTAATTATGGAAGTTTGGATCCTTCAAGGAATACCAGAACCATAAATGCTAAATTTTCTAATGCTAACAATTGCCACAACCCTAAACTTAATATTCTTTGCTTTTGGTAGGAACAAATAAGTTTTTAATGTCAAAGCAATAGTAACTTAAACCTGATCTTATGTTTATGTAGATGTTGAGTAAGTTTTATGGATTTTTATTGGATACCAAAGTGTAACCTTTCCTGTTTAACATAAGAATGTATGTAGATCCATGTGGTATTTTTACACATTGCTTTGAAATCTTTTAAAATAATCTGCAAAGTAAGAAGCAGATAAGATTCAACTATCAGTTACAGTGAACTAGAATGTAGTAGTTAAGAAGGTCACACTTAATTTTAAAAAGAAAGATGAAGTTAAGGAAATAAAGAGAAAATGATCAAATAGATGATCACTACGAAATACATGAGGGCCAGCCCCATGGCTGAGTAGTTAAGTTCGTGTGCTCCACTTTGGCAGCCCAGGGTTTTGCCAGTTCAAATCCTGGGCGCAGACATGGCACTGCTCATCAAGCCATGCTGAGGCGGCATCCCACATGCCACAACTAGAAGAACCCACAACTAAAAATTCACAACTATGTACTGGGGGGCTTTGGGGAGAAAAAGGAAAAATAAAATCTTAAAAAAAAAAGAAAGAAATATAAAGGAAGCAAGAAATCCAGCATAATCATGTGCTAATAAAGTGATCAGGTAGTAAAAATAAGTTTATCAAAAGTGAAAGGTAGAACACAAAAGTTAATGCATTTTAGATCTCATCAAGATGGTGACATAGGTGGTTTCTGAATTCACCTCCTCCCATGAACATAACCAGGTTTACAACTACTCTTGGAAAAATTACCCAATGAGAGAACTGAAAACTGGATAAAAAGAACCCCTGCAACAAGTGACAGTCCTGACTGAGGTGGGAGAGGCAGAAATTCCTTCTGGAGAGAAAAAGAGCCACCTTCCCAAGACGCAGAGCTTCACAGCAGAGCAAGAGCAACCCTAAGATACCCAGCCCTCCCTGGAGAAGTGGGGACTTGAGCAGGGGCACATTACTGCAATAAGTATCCTTCAGACTCAGCACAACTGAGACAAGTCTCATAATATATAGATTTGCTGGCTATTAAATACAACAGGGAATATCCCCAGAAAAGCTATCCACATAAGCTGAAAAAAGCTGGCTCTTAAAGAGCCCATGCACAAATTCACCTGTTTCGGAAAGCAACCTAAAATGACCAGAAAGAAAGATGCACAGTCCTTTGGTGACAAGAGACTCACCTGGAAGGTTCTGGGTGCATCTCGGTGAGTGGTAAGACCTCTCCAGAGACTGAGACATGGGCAGCAGCCATTGTTGTGACCTAGTACAGGCATGCTGACACAGATGCTGGGAGACGCCATTGGAGTTTTTTCTGTGGCCTCTTAGCTGGGGTATGCCACACCCACTAGAGCACCAATTTAATCCAGCTCAGCCAGGACAGGCAGCCCACCGTAGGGACTGGCCCTACCCAACAGCAAGCCCTCAGGCTACTTGTTGGCCATAGATGGGGTGAGTCAATCCTCTGCAGGCAGGCAAGTGTGTCCACCTCTGTGGGGCATGGCCTGCATGGGAAGCAGATGAACTGTGAGAGGTGAAGGTGGAGAGTGTAGGGGCTTCTGCAGAGGAGTGACTGGGTATGCTCCAGGGGGTTGGAAAGTGTGCATGGGCCAGAAATGTGTTGATGGTGTGTGTGGACATGTTGGGGGTGGGGCTTATCAGTGGCAGAAGATCTGTGCAACACAAACAGCCACAAAAGGGTTTGGCTCATCCTTCCAAAGCCTGGGCACTCCTGTGCCTGGGGCCAGCCCCACTCAGCTGCACTCCTAAGGGAGCTGACAACAGCCTTGCAGGCCTGAGATCTATAGAAATTGTAAGCCCCTAGGCCTAACTACCAGCCACACTGGGTGCCTACTCACTTAACAGAAAAACTGCACCTGGAATCTGCTATTAGACATTGCTGCCAACTGTGCTAGGGCTCCCCAAACCCAATTTACAAACAGCGAGCCAAGGAGGGAAAACTTAGACTTGCTGGGTACCTGCAGTAAGAGCAGCCCTGTTGAAGCAGAAGGACACATGTAGCCCACACAGGGGTCACTCCTGGAACATCTGGACTGGTGACAAGAGGGAAGGTCACTGCTGGGCCTCAAAAGGAGTCTCTTACATGAGGCAAATTCTCCAAGATCAGGAGACATAGCTGACTCACCTAATACATAGATATAAGCACACAGAAAGAGGTATAATGAGGAGACAAAGGAATACATTCCAAGCAAGAGAGCAGGACAACCCCAGATAAACAACTAAATGAAACAGAAATAATCAATCTACCTGACAAAGAGTTCAAACAAAAACTCATAAGGATGCTCACTAATTTTGGGAGAAGGCTGGATGAACACAGTAAGAATGTCAACAAAGCATTGGAAAATATAAAAAAGAACCAATCAGAAATGAAGAATATAATGCTGGAAATGAAAAATTCACCAGAGTAGCAGAGCAGATGATATAGAAGAATGGATCAGCAAGCTGAATGAAAGACTAGAAGAAATCACCCAAGCTGAACAGATAAAAGAAAAAAGAATGAAAAAGAATAAGAACAGTTTAAGGGAACTCTGGGACAATATCAATGTATCAATGTACTAACATTAGTATTATAGGTGTCCCAGAAGGAGTAGAGAGAGACAAAGTGACAGAGAATCTATTTGAAGAAATAATAGCTGAAAACTTTCCTAACTAAGGAAGGAAACAGACATCCAATGCAGGAAGCACAGAGAACTCCAAACAAGATAAGCCCAAAGAGGCCCACCCCAAGACACATTATAATTAAAATTTCCAAAATTAAAGATTAAGAGAGAATCCTAAAAGCTGCAAGAGTGACACACAGAGGAAACCCTAAAAAGCTATCAGTGGACTTCTCAGCCAAAATGCTACAGGCTAAAAGAGAGCGGCATGACATATTTAAAGTGCAGAAAGGAAAAAACTTACAGCCAAGGATACTCTACCCAGCAAGGTTATCACTCAGAATGGAAGGAGAGGTAAAGAGTTTCCCAAACAAGCAAAAATTAAAGGAGCTCACCAAGAAACCAGTTCTACAAGAAATGCTGAAGGGACTTATTTAAGTGGGAAAGAGAAGACCACAAGTAGGAATAAGAAAATTATCACACAAAAAAAAGAAACAGGAAATAAAATCACTGGTAAAGACAAAGATATGGTAAACGTAGCAGATCACCCACCTATGAAGATAATATAAAGGTTAAAAGACAAAAGTACTAAAATTACCTATTTCCGTGATAAGAGGGTAATGGATAGACACACTCAAAGTAAGAGATTACATATGATTTCAAAACCATAAAATGTGGGATGAGGGGAGTAAAAGAGTAGAACTTTTAGAAAGAGGTCAAACTAAAGAGACTATCAACTCAATATAGATTGCTATATACATAGAATGTTATATATGACCCTCATGGTAATCACAAACTAGAAACCTATAATAAATAAACAAATAAGTAAGAGGAAGGACCTCAAACATATTACTAAAGAAAGCCATCAAACCACAGAGGAAGAGAGCAAGAGAAGAAGAAAGGAACAGAGAAAAACTACGAAAATATCCAGCAAAAAGTTAACAAAATGGCAATATATGCATATTTATCTATAGCTACTTTAAATATCAATGGACTAAATGCTCCAATCAAAAAGCATAGGGTAGCCAACTGGATTAAAAAACAAGACCCATATATCTGTTGCATACAAGAGACACACTTCACACCTAAAGATACTCACAAACTGAAAGTGAAAGGATGGAAAAAGATACTCCCTGCAAATGGCAAAGAAAAGAAAGCTGGGGTAACAATACTAATACAAAATAGACTTTAAAACAAAAACTGCAACCACAGACAAAAAAGAGCACTACATAATGATAAAAAGAACAATCCAACAAGAAGATATAACACTTGTAAATATCTATGCACCCAACAGAGGAGCACCTAAATATATAACGCAACTATTAACAGACATAAAAGGAGAAATAGACAGTAACACAAATAATAGTAGGGGATTTTAACACTCCACTTACACTAAAGGATAGATCATCCAAACAGAAGATCAATAAGAAAATATTGGCCTTAAATGATACATTTGCCCAGATGGACTTAGTAGATATATATAGAACATTCCATCCAAAAACCACAGAATACACATTATTTTCAAATGCTCATGGAAGATGCTCCAGGATTGATCACATATTAGGCCACAAAACAAGTCTCAATAAATTTAAGAAAATTGAAATGATACCAAGCATTCTTCTCTGACCACGAAGGTGTGAAACTAGAAATCAACTACAAGAAGAAAATCAGAAAAGCACCAAAAATGTAGAGATTAAACAAAATCCTACTGAACATCAATTGTCAATGAAGAAATTAAAGGATAAATCAATAAATACCTGGAGGTAAATGAAAATGAAAATACAACGTGCCAAAATCTATGGGATACTGCAAAAATAGTTCTAAGAAGGAAGTTTACAGCAATTCAGGCCTTCCTCAACAAACAAGAAAAATCTCAAATAAACAATCTGACAGTGCACCTAAAGGAATTGGAAAAAGAAGAAAAAACAAAGCCCAAAATCAGCAGAAGGAAGGAAATAATAAAAATCAGAGCAGAAATAAATGAAATAGAGACTACAAAAAAATAGAAAAAAATAATGAAACCAAGAGATGGTTGTTTGAAAAAATAAAAAAAAGATTGACAGACCTTTAGCTAGACTCACCAAGAAAAAAAGAGAGAAGGCTCAAATAAATAAAATCAGAAATGAAAGAGGAGAAATTACAACAGACACCTCAGAAACACAAAAGATTATAAGAGAATACTATGAAAGGCTATATGCCAACAAATTAGATAATCTAGAAGAAATGGATAAATTCTTAGAATCATACAACCTTCCCAAACTGAATCAAGAAGAAGTAGAAAATGTGAATAGACCAATCACAAGTAAGGAGATCAAAACAGTAATGAAAAGTCTCCCAAAAAATAAAAGTCCGGGACCAGACAGCTTCCCTGGTGAATTCTACCAAACATTCAAAGAAGACTAAATACCTATCCTTCTCAAACTTCCAAAAAATTGAAGAGGAGGGGAGGCTTCCTAACTCATTATATGAAGCCAACATTATCCTGATACCAAAACCAGACAAGGACAACACAAAAACAGAAAATTACAGGCAAATATCACTGATGAGCATCGACGCAAAACTCCTCAACAAAATACTACCAAATCAAATACAAGAATACATTAAAAAGATCATACACCATAATCAATTGGGATTTATTCCAGAGATGCAAGGGTGTTTCAACATCCACAAATCAATCAACATGATACACCACATTAACAAAATGAAGAGTAAAGATCATATGATCATCTCTATAGACACAGAGAAAGCATTTGACAAAATATAGCATCCATTTATAATAAAAACTCTAAATAAAATGGGTATAGAAGGAAAATACCTCAACATAATAAAGGCCATACATTACAAACCCACAGCTAATATCATTCTCAATGAAGAAAAACCAAAAGTTTTCCCTCTAAGAACAGGAACCAGACAAGGATGCCCACTTTCACCACTCTTATTTAACATAGTATTGGAATTCCTAGCCAGAGCAATCAGGCAAGAAAAAGAAATAAAAGGGATCTAAATTGGAAAAGGAGTGAAACCGTCACTATTTCCAGACGACATGAATTTATATATAGACAACCCTAAACAATCCACTAAAAAACTTTTAGAAATAATAAACGAAGACAGCCAAGTTGCAGGTTACAAAGTCAACATACAAAAATTAGTTGCATTTCTATGCACTAAAAATGAAGAAGGAGAAAGAGAAATTAAGAATATAATCCCATTTAAAATTGCAACAAAAAGAATAAAATACCTAGGAATAAACTTAACCAAAGAGGTGAAAGATCTGTACACGGAAAAGTATAAAACATTGTTGAAAGAAATTGAAGAAGACACAAAGAAATGGAAAGATATTCCATGCTCTTGGATTGGAAGATCAACATATTTAAAATTTCCATACTTCCTAAAACAATCTATAGATTCAATGCAATCCCTATCAAAGTTCCAACAACATTTTTCACAGAAATAGAACAAAGAATCCTAAAACTTATATGGAACAACAAAAGACCCCGTATAGCCAAAGGAATCCTGAGAAAAAAGAGCAAAGCTGGAGGTATTATACTCCCTGGTTTCAAAATACACTACAAAGCCATAGTAACCAAACAGCATAATACTGGATCAAAAACACACACATAAATCAATGGAACAGAATCAAGACCCCAGAAATAAACCCACACATATATGGACAGCTAATTTTTGACAAAGGAGCCAAAAACATAAAATGGAGAAAGGAGAGTCTTTTCAATAAATGGTGTTGGGAAAACTGGACAGCCACATGCAAAAGAATGAAAGTGGATCATTATCTTACACCATGAGCAAAAATCAACTCAAAATGGATTAAAGACTTGAATGTAAGATCTGAAACCATGAAACTTCTAGAAGAAAACATAGGCAGTACATTCTTCAACATCAGTCTTTGAAGCATTTTTTTCAAATACCATGTCTGACCGGGAAAGGGAAACAACAGGAAAAATGAGCAAATGGGACTACAGCAAACTAAAAACTTCTACACGGCAAAGGAAACCATCAACAAAACAAAGACAACCTAACAATCGGGAAAAGATATTTGCAAACCACATATCAGATAAGGGGTTAATATGCAAAATATAGAAAGAGCTCATACATCTCAACAACAAAAAAACTAACAACCAAATTAAAAAATGGGCAAAAGATCTGAACAGAGATTTCTTCAAAGAAGATATACAGATGGCCAACAGACAAATGAGAAGAGCTTCAACATAATCAACTATCAGGGAAATGCAAACGAAAACTACAATGAGATATCTCCTTACTCCCATGAGAATGGCTATAATGAACAAGACGGGAAACAACAAGTGTTGGAGAGGATGTGGAAAGAAGGGAACCCTTGTACACTGCTGGTGGGAGTGCAAACTGGTGCAGACACTATGGAAAGTAGTATGGAGTTTCCTCAGAAAACTAAGAATAGATCTACCATATGATCCAGCTATTCCACTGCTGGGTATTTATCCAAAGAACTTGAAAACACAAATGCATAAAGATACATGTACCCCTATGTTCATTGCAGCATTATTCACAATAGTCAAGACTTTGAAGCAAACTAGATGCCCATCAAATGATGAATGGATAAAGAAGATGTGGTCTATATACACAATGGAATACTACTCAGTCATAAGAAATGATGAAATCTGGCCATTTGTGACAACATGGATGGACCTGGAGGGTATTATGCTAGGTGAAATAAGTCAGAGGGAGAAAGTCAAATACTGGATGATCTCACTCATAAGTAGAAGATTAAAAACAATGAAAAACACACAGCAACAGAGATTGGATTCGTGGTTACCAGAGGGGAAGGGGGGAGGGAGGAGGGTGAAAGGGATGGTTAGGCACCTGTGTGTGGGGATGGAATGTAATTAGTCGTTCTGTGTCGAACATGATGTAATCTACACAGAATTCGAAATATATTACGATGTACATCTGAAAGCTATATAATGTTAGAAGCCACTGTTACCGCAATAACAAAATAAATTAATAAAAACAATTAGTGCATTTAACATTTCAAGTGCCTAATGATTAAGTAATTGGGCTGCTGTTGTTGAGAATGCAGCCCTTCAAATGTGGTGATTCACTCTTCAACAAGAAGTAAAGACTTTTGAGCTGATGCTATAAGCAACTGTTCCATATTTCCCAAAGTTCTGAGACTAATGGCTGTGCTCGAGCGGACACTGCACCCCAATGGCTATTCTCTTCTTCTTCCTTAATATTTCCTTCTTCTGAATTTTTGCTGGCCACCCAGAATATGCCAACTCTCCGGGCTCCTATGCAGCTAGGTGTGATGATCGATCCAAGTTTACACAATGGGTTATAAACTGAAGTCAAATAGCAGTTTCTTAATGCTTTTTTAAGAGTCAACTAATGTCCACATTTTACCCTGTTTTCAACTGTTTCTTCTTGATGTTGTCTGGAACGCTAACGTGATGACAGAAGCTAGACTAACCATTCTAGACCATAAGCTGACCTTAAAAATGGCAGCCACAAATGGTAGAAGAAGACAGAAGAGATCTCAGTGCTGGCACCACAGCGGCTCTGAACTATCTACTTCTAGACTTTTACATGAAAATAAATATATTTTCGTCTTGTCTAAGGCACTAATTTTTGTTTTACACTGTTTTGTTTGTTTTACCTTTAAGAGCTGAACCTAATCTTTTCTGAGGTGTGCTGATAACCACGACCCTTGAAATTATTGATAATTAGTTATTTGGATAGCAGTCTTAAGCAAGTGCATAGCTCTTGTCTAGGAAAAGAAGCTAGGCTTACAAAGTTGGCCTTTGCATCAATATCTCTGCCTTATATAGGAAATATGTCTACCAGCTTGAACTTTTAAGTTCTCTCTTCCAGCGCTAATTCTGGTGAGAACCATGACTTACACTGGCCACATTTATCTGTTGGGTGAAGCTAGCATGGGGAAGGTCTCTGTCCACTCATAGTCCAGTCTTTTGACTCTGTCTACCTGAAAACAACAGACATTTACTCAACCTCCAGCTCCCAAGAAAAACTAATGTAAGCCAGACTCTACCATCCTGCTCCTGCAATGAGTGGATTAATTCAAGACAGTGGGGATGGAGGAGGAAGACTCATTTTGGCCTCAGGGCCAAGCCCAATTCTGCAGTTGACCTAAATGGTGAATAGGGCAGTTACTTAAATCTTCATCCTGCCCTATTGTGACTGTTATCCATTCAAATAGAGCCTTGAGGAGAAGACAGGTGAATGATAAAACTACCCCAGTATTGATATTCTGAGCTTCTCCACAGTGCAGCAGTGCAGAGTCAAATCAGAAGCATAAGCAGCTCTTAATTCTCAAGATCTATATATATGTCCTTTTTTTTTTTTTTTTTTGGTAAGGAATATTGTTGCTGAGCTAACACCTGTGTCAGTCTTCCTCTATTTTGTATGTGGGATGCCACCACAGTTTGGCTTGATGAGTGGTGTGTAGATCTGTGCCCAGGATCCAAACCTGTGAACCCCAGGCTGCCGAAGTGGAGCATGTGAACTTAACCACTGCACCACTGGGCTGGACCCTATTTGTCCATTTTAAGTAATTCTGATTCTATAAAAATTCCATAGAAATTATATGTTTTTCTTTCTTCTTCCTCTTTGGGTCTGTGATTTTGAAAATATACATCCAATAAAACAACACACAAAAGCATCCCCACTCTCTCTATTAGTGATCTGAGTTGAGAACAAGTACCACACAATAGTACCATTTACAATCCATGAAGCAGCATTTTCAGTGATGTCAATAGGAATGTAATGCCCAGGGAAGCGAGAGTCAAACTCCAGGCATTTGGCAGTTTTTTGGAAACGTAGATACCAAACCTTAAATAATCCTAAGAAATATGCCAGAGAGAAGTCTTACACAGCCGAGTAGTTAGATGTTATCACATCCCTGTAGATGAGGGGTAAGGAAGTCTGCGCCTTTGCTGTAGTATCATGCCAATCTATATTGGAGCCTGAGGCAAAAGGAAAAAGTGAGTTAACTTTGGGCTGTCTTTATTTAAAATTTTGATATTTTGTTCATTGTGGATTTTTTGTACTACTTTTGACTTAAATATTGCATTGAAACATTATTTATCTCAATTGTTGAGTTTGTTAGCTCCTCCTTAAATTTGGAACCCAAGATGAAAGTGTATGGGGATCAATAAAATGGTCTTGGGGGTCTCACCCTCGTCCTGGCCCTGCATTTCAGAATCTAGCACTGGTTCTTTGTGTGACAAAGTTCTGCCAAGTTCTCCATTTCTGGACCTTAGAACATCTGATATGTAATAGCAGCTGATGCCTCTTTGCTTCATGTATTATTTGATAATCGGAAAAGCCTATGCCAAGCGTGATCCCTGAAGAGTTGGCATTAAATAACGTCGAACATCAACAGGATCTTGATGTTGTCCTTAGAAATAAGAGTCCCCTACCTTCAGTAGGCAGGTTCCTAATAGAGTTGGTCAAACCATCCCTGAAGCAGGAACCACATGGACACATCAAAGAACTACAGATCAGGTTAACAGTACATTGTGAATCTCTTTGGTGGGACTTTTCCTCTTTTTAAAAGGAATGTGTGCAGAACTGCTAAAACCTGCAGATATTTAATAAGAATCAGCATCTGTGCTTTGCCTACTTCCAATTACACAGCCTTATCCTAGTGCCAGTCCAGAGCTTCTTCCATGCACTGATGGTTAAAGCACAGCCATAACAAAAACCTGGACTGACACTTTTCTTTGCCTCTAGCAACTGCTCAATGTTCTGTTTTATTTTATTTTGCTTTGCTAGTTGGCTTTTGCTTGGCCGCCCTAAATGCCCAGCCTGCAGCAACAGCAAACACGGTTCCCTTCCACAAGACCCACAAGACCATTCTATGGATCCTCATACTCCCTGCCTTGCAGGGGGCACAAAGAAGGGGCAAACCCCTTTCAAGGAGCCACACACAGACACTGACATGCACGTTCCTTCTCACAGGATGGATGCTGTCTGGAGTGTTGAGATTGCTGGCAAAGAACAACAGGCATCTTCGTGGATAAAAGCATTACCTAAATGTAAGATTTTATCAGGTAATGACCTCACGATTTTCAAAGTATCTCACAATTGCTGCCTGGTGGTGATTATAGGGTGGTGCGCAGCGTGCGTAGTGGAGAGGTCCAGACTACGCCTGTAAGGGAGGTAAGGTGTCTGGCAGGACTGACATGCAATGAAAGATTATAAAAACCTGCTTTCTCCAGCCTGACAAGAGCATAGTTAGAAAGGAACTTAATTGCACCATTTAAGATTAGGAAAGGTACAGGGGGAACAAAGTTATCAATTCCAAGCTTAAAATGCCATCGCACAATATGAGAATAAGTACTCATATGAATGGCGCAGCAAGAAAATTTAAAAACCAATAAAATGAAATACTTCTGCACACAGTGGAATTCAGTGCTGCAGGAGATCAGAGAGTCAAATGCAGCAGCTGTATTTTAAAAGGAGTCTGAATAATTTTATGACCATTATAAAAGAGGAGACAGGCTTAAATTGCTGCAGGAGGTTAGAAATGAGGAAAAACTTCATAACTACAAAGGGAGTAAGACCCGGGTGTGGGCATAATCAGACTATTTTGATTTGCCATGTTTTCTTTAGCTTTACCAGGATTTGTCACTCTTACTAGCCAAACCCAAGATCCGCTCAACCTCTAAAACCCTTTGTTTTGTTCTGTGTTGCCTCTATCATCTTTTGTCTTCCATGTATATAACATTACCAAAGCGTTTATCATGGACTCTCTGTGATCTCTTCCCTGGAATTCATACCCACCAGAGTGATTGGCCAGATGCTGTTTACTTTGTACACAGATTCCCAAAACCTACTTTATGCCTTCAGTCCCTCCTCCACTTCAAATCGCATTATAGCCCTGAGGAGTTACTGGGAGCAGACTCTCCAAACCGCGCACAGAAATTCCATTAGATTTCAAATCAGTTGCCTTAACCTCTTATGCACCACAGACCACAACAATCTATCAGACCATCCTGGTTTAACCACATTCTACCTCTCCCTAATAGCAAACAATAAGCCTCTAGATGAATTAGGATTTCCACTCTGTACTGTTGATTGCTTCATACTCCCTCCTGGATCATTTCTTGGATGGTAGCACCCTAAAATAACCCCTTGCATTTGTGTAGCATTTCAGAAGCTAGTGTTCAGAAGTATCTATCACCTTTGATAATCACGGAAACTCACCACAAAAGTCAGATATGTATATCTCCTTTTGAAAAATGAGAAATCAAGCTTCATTTCTGCTCAAGGGCTTGCATCTTTTTCAATACAAAAGATGATTTCCTGCAGCTAAGCAAACTGGTCCTTTTATTCACCAATCTCCCTCCTTCTTCTGTCACTTCACTTAATTGTTCTACCACATCTAGAATGGTCTGCCTTTTCTTTTTAATAGTCTTAGCTCCTAGAATGCTATTTACTCTGCAAAAACAACATTTATTCATTTAAAAGAACCTTATACCCTAAGCAATGATCCCCAATACACACATAGTTCTAAGACTCTTTCTCTAGTCTGCTGGAAAAGCATGTCTGTGTTCGTAAAATACCAAGGAATAAACAAAGTGTATAAAATCCACAATGTTACTCATTTTATACGCCTCACAGATTCAGGAACATCTTCCATATGAGCGTTCATATTTTCATTCATTTATCCAATAAATATTTGAGCACCTTTTATGTGCCAAGACACTGAGGATATGTAGCAGAAAATAAAGCAGACTAACATTCCTGCCCTTATTGAGTTTAGATTCTAGTGGGGAAGACAGACAATAAACAAAGTAACTAAGAAATTTATAGAATTGTTGGACAGTCTAAAAAATATAAATTTAGTAAAGAAGGAAGGAAGTGTCAGGATGGAGCCAAGAAGATGAAATTTAGATAAAACATATAGATAAGGTTTCACTGAGAAGATGATTTTTTGAGCGAAAATCTGAGTGAAGCAAGAGTTAGCCATGTGGCTCTTTGAGGGAAGAATATTCCAGATAAAGGAACTGCAAATGCAAAAGCCCTCTATCTGCTTGGTTGAAAATAGGCCAAAAGGTGCAAGAGCAAAAGCAGGAAGATTGGTTAAGAGTCTGTTGCATTAATCCAGGCAAGTGACTCAAGAGTTGTAGTGGGAGTGGTAAGAATGGGATAAATTTAGGATATATTTTGGAACATCGAATCAGTAGAATTTGTGACAAATCATATGTAGAATGCCAGAGAATGAGAAAAGTCCAAGATAACACCAAGATTTTGGCTAGAACAAGTAGGTGGAAGAATTTTCTATCAATAAAGATATGGAAGACAGCTGTAAGATCAAATTTGGAGGTGGGGAAATATCAGCAGATCTGTTTGGGAAATGTTAAGTGTGTGATGTCTCTTAGAATCTCCACAAACATCATGGAGTAAGCATTGTGTATATGGCGTATTTGGATGTGGAAGTTCAGAGAGGAGATCCGAAGCGGGAGATAGAAATACAGACATCGGAAGTATGTAGATGTATTTAAAACCATGAAACAAGATGAGATCTGCTGGGCAGTGTAGGAGAATGAATAGAAAAGAGAAAAAGTTTAAGGAGTGAGCCCTGGTACATTCCAACATTTAGAAATTAGAGAGACAAAGAGCATGGTAAAGATGTATCTAGAAGAGTAAAAGAAAAGCCAGGTAAATGTGGTGTCTTGGAAGTCAGTTGAAGAAAGTATTTCAAGGACAGAGTGATTATCTATGTCAAGTGCTTCTGATAGGCCAAAGTAAGATGAGATGTGAGAAATAATCTTTAGATTTAGCAGTAAGGAAATCATACATGACCCTGATAAGACTGGTCTCAGTGGTGTGGTGGGGGTTAAAAGATGGTTTGAGTGCAGTAAAAAGAGAAAGGAGAAGAGTAATTGAAAACAGCGAGTTGGCAAGCATAGATAACGCGAGGTGATGGATGTTAACTAACTTTACTGTGGTAATCATTTTGCCGTATGTACATGTATCAAATCATTATGTTGTTCACCTTAAACTTATACAAAGTTATATGTCAATTATATCTCAACAAAAATAGAAAAAAAAAAAAAAAGGTGATGTCAGTGAGATTCCGTAGGCGTGGGACTAAAAGAAGAAACCCTCAGGGATGGTCCCTAGGACAATATCCCCACCCTGTCTGTCTTTCACATCACTGGCCTTCCCTGCAGCGTCTCTAGTGTAGCCCTGGATAAATAAATATTTTACACCTTTTCATCTTAATAGGTATTTAGAAAAAGAGAAGGTAGAAGATGGAAGAAATTTTTCCTATGAAATGTTTTAAATTTTCTAACTTAAAAAAACGATATAGAAGAGCACGCTCAGGCTGCCGCTTCTAGTCTCTTAGAGCAAAGATGTTGCTCCCTGATTATTGAAGGTCAGCAGCAGTCATCGGAGCACACCCTGTGTCATCCTCCTTAATGGCATCAGTCCTACGGGTAGCTGAAACATGAAAGAAACACAGTTTATTAAAATCTATGTCAATCCAGTAGGGAAGAGCCAGCTGGATAAATCAGAAGAGACTTCAAATAATCACTATATATGAAGCAGCAAATTTATCCACATCCCTATCTCAAAAGCTAACACATTTCATGCTCTTTCTCATATTTAAATCTAGATAAGTGAATTTCCAATATCCTTTGAGGATGCAGTTGTTGTTTAACACTGATTTCATATTTATATAGCTCTTCTCATCATAGGATCTTAGACCATTTTACCAGCATAATTCAGTACTAATAACCATAAAAAAAGAATAATTTCAGGTATACTATTCTACTGGGCAACTAGTCAGGAACACATTTATTTTCCTGGGCATTTGGAAGTTCCTGCTTTATCCTCAAGGAGAAAAAGCAGACAAATCCTCTGATCCTCCAGAGGAAAATCAAAAATAATTAAGGTCAGCCAACAGAACAAAAGAGTGATATTTCCAAACAAACTCCACTTGTGGGGACCTCTCGAAACCCACTTAATATGTTCCAGTAAAGAGGAAACGTGTTTGGCAAAGTGGTGAAAAGTTTTGACAACATTTAGATAGGAAGGGAAACCAAATTTTTGTATGATTAGGCTACTTGGATAAATTTATATTTTTAGATTAATGTGGCAACTCCTCAAAACGTGACTATAGAAAAGTCAACTTGGAAATGTGTTTCCCATATGAATGAATGATTGGAGGCAGCCTCTTCTGTGAGCCCTGCACCTGGAATATCTTATTCTCTCCCTCTACCCCCAAATCTTGCTCTACCCAACAAGTAGCCGGGCTGGCTATTTGCATCCCTGATAACTGATGTCTGATACTGGGAATGCTTGTTCTTAGCACCCCCAGGAACCCCTTCTCCTCTCACTAGATAAGTCTGATCCCCTTTTATTTTTCTTACACCATTTGCTTAATTCCATCTCAAACCAGCTTTCTCAGGCACTTACTCTTCCCTTTCCCAATATTTAAATCTACGACCATAAGTAAAAGGGGCTTTGGCACAAACCACTAGTTCCTGAGTCAGGGAATGACCACTCAAAACTTATGGAGAAAGGGGACAAAGAACTCCGCGTAGAAAAATGAGCAAGTATCCTCTCTTCTGTGTCGTAACCAAAACGCAGTCCTCTGTGCGTGTGTGAAGATTAGCTGTAAAACTTGGCAGATTCTCACCAGATGCTAACAATGATTTTTAAGCAGTTCAAATAGCTAGGATAACTATACCTCATTAAATGACATTGCACATGTCAAGCACCTTACAGCACGGTTTATTTTGGTTGATTTGCATATCGAAATCTTGGTACTGTATCATTTCTCCCTTTTTAAGATGAACTCTCCTTTTGCAAGTTCCTTTTTCTTTTTTTGTAAATCATCCACACATCAGCCCTCTCCCCCAAAATGCATGTCATTCACTCAAATCAGGTCACAAAACTGAAGAAGTAGCATGCTGGGAAAACAGACTGAACACTGGACACTGTTAGACACTGCAGGATTACTTAAGTAGCTCCAGAAAGAAATTGCATTTCCATGTCACAGTGGTCTGAGATGGATTTAGGACAAGACAAGGCAAGTAATAAGGATGTCTGTTGAATGTCATGAATCCTACTAAATCAATTAGTTGCTAAGATATAAGAAGATTTTCTCTACCCTCTTCCTCACCCCTAGTGCTACAAAGGCCACGAAGTTATCAAGCACAGAGGACTGGAGTGCTCTGCCAGCATTCAGCTGCTGCAGGAGGCTCCTAAATGGAAAATTACTCTGATTGTAACAGTCCAATTTCAGATGGCAAGCATCATCGATGATACTGAAACTCTCTACTGAAACTCAGAGAAAAGCCCAGTGTTTATCCCATTCTAAAGATACAATTAGCTATAGTTTTTATCTCCACATCTCAAGAGCCTAAATCAGACAAGTGCCCCATGAGCATTTCTGGTCAAGAAAAGGAGGACGCAAGCCCACACTGGGCTGGTTTCTTTTTCTTTCCATTAACTGACTTTTTGAATAGGCAGCAATTAATCACCCTCTTCTGCCCACAAAGACAAAATTAGAGCTTTGTGTTCTAACTCTAATTAGATGAGTATTTAGAGTAAAGAATCATCAACGTGGTCAGCATCTTCAACATTAAAATAAGAGTTTAGGCAGAGCGTAATGACCAAGCAATTTTCTATCTCCACAAGAACAGGCTATTTCAGCACAAAGAACTTTTTAGAAACAAGAAAGTTATTTAATCATATTTGGAGGGTTATAAAGCACAAATAAATATATTGTTAGTGATTTCATAAAACAAGCACAAAGCACACACACTCAGCAGGGTGTTGTCCATGAGTGTTACTGTGAGAGGCTATACTTAATACAAGCATTCTTCTATAGCACTGGACCTTTTTGATACTTTATTTTGGAATTTAATTTTAAGATTAAAATGCGTTCTCTCACTAAATATGTGTCTATTGAGGCTGAATGTAATATTTGGTAACTTCCAAAATTCATGTGGAAATTCGTCATTTACATCTGATGAATGAGAGTCCCCAAAGTGACCACGTTGAGAAACAACATTCCCTAATGAATAACATGTTTAGCATGTCCCCTTAGTTAAGCAACACTTACCAACTAAAACATTACCACCTGTATGGAGAGATAAAAGAATATACACATGCACCCTCCCCTTTAAGGAGTTTAAAGTCTATGGTGAAGAGAAAAATAGATACTTGGGCAAATGCAGAGCACCTTCAATGATTTATAAACAGAGTGCTCTGAGAGTACCTACAAAGGAATGATTAATTCCAACTGAGAGGATCATGCAAGGGTTGGTGGAGAAAGTTGAATATGATCTGGAATTGAGAGATGAGTAATATTTCAACAGGGGAAATTAGTGAAGGATAGGAAAGAAAGTTTTTTTTTTTTTTTTTGAGGAAGATTAGCCCTGAGCAAACTACTGCCAGTCCTCCTCTTTTTGCCGAGGAAGCCTGGCCCTAACAGCCGTGCCCATCTTCCTTTACTTTATATGTGGGATGCCTAACCACAGCACGGCATGTCAAGCGGTGCCACATCCACACCCAGGATCCGAACCAGCGAACCCCAGGCTGCCGAGAAGTGGAACATGTGAACTTAACCACTGGACCACCAGGCCAGGCCCAGAAAGAAAGTTCTTATTAAACAAATGTGATAACAAAGCCACAGCACACAAGAAAGGGCAGAGTGTATGTATGGTTCCACAGGTATCCTGCTGTAAGCAGGATAACTAGATCCAGCCAGAACTGAACCCAAATCTTCTGCCACTCAGGCCAGTTTCCTTTGCACCACTCCACGTGCAGGTTGGCATTACAGTTGGAAGGTGACTCTTGTAAGCAATAATGAGTTTGAAGTTTTTGAGCCTCAGAGTGATATGATCAGATATGCATACATTAAAGAAAACTCTGAGAGCAGTGAGAAGAGACTGGAGAGAGAAAGACTGGTTAAAAAGTCTCTGCGGTCATCTGAGTTGGAGAGAATGGGAGTCTGAACCAGAACTGTGATGCCTGAAACAGAAAGGAAGTGATGGACTCAAGTGTAGTTTCAAGGACGAAACTGCTATATTTGGTGATGAGAGAGAGGGAAGAATTACAGGTGATGATCAAGCTTAGAGCTTGAGTGAAGGCGGATGTTACTCCGTCACCTGAGAAAGGAAAAGGGGGTTAAGGAAAAGACTCAGAGGGATAAAATAGTCAACTCTGTGTTCTCCCATCTTGGTGAATGGGACTCAGTCACTCATTAGAAGCTGGGACCTATTTCTCTACCCCAAGTTTCTGGCCCTTAGAACATACATGCAAAGATCAGTAGCAAATGGGACCAAAACATCATCTATATTAATGACTGATGAAGAAGAATAACAAAAAGTGAGCTTTGGGGAGCTATACTGGAGACGTAGCAAGAGAACTTTTATTTTTGTCCCCAAGTCAAATGGTGGGGAAACAGAGTAATATGTCTACAGGGCAGACCCTGAGTGCCCTTCCCAATAAGCATCAAGGGCAGATTCACAACCTAGAGACAGGATGCAGAGAAGAACTCCTCCCCATAAGAACAGACAAAGAAAGGAGAGGTCTTCTGCCTGGTTCTTTATTTTAAGGATAGAAGCCCCATCCTCTAATAAATCATTGTCTGATGAATATCAAATTCTTAGCAAGCTGAATAACCAATCCTCCTCCTCAAAGGAAATAGAGAGACAAGCAAGAGCTTCCTTGCCAGCATGACCCTGCAGAAGCCAAACTTCCAACAGAGTCAAAACAACAGAAAACTTTCTTGCTCTACTTCCTAAATCAGAAACCTAGGAGTCATCTTCTTCAACGTTCTTTTCTCCCATAACAGTCCAGCAATCCTCAAGCCCTGTAGCTGCTATCTCCTGAATGCCACACAACTCTGTCTCCACTTGCCCATGCCCGCTGGTATTTTCTTCATAGCTGCCCTAGATCAGTGCGGTAGAATCTCTCAAGTGATGTTTTCATCTCTGGCTTCACAACTTTCCATTTCATTCTTTACCATACTGAGAGATACCAAAATGCAATGGAATCACACTTTTCTCTCACTGAAAACTCTCCACATCCTCCCAGTCATTTGGATAACATCCAAATTCTTGTCGGTACCAAATTTATTGCAATTATTTGTTGTCATGTTTTTCTATCCTACTAAATTTTGAGTTCTTTTGTTGCAAGCACTTTTTCTAATTTATTTGTGTATTGTCATTGCCTAGCAATGTACCTAAGTGTTCAAAAATATTTTTTCACCTGTACAAAATGCTTCCACATCTGACCCTGCCTATTTCTCCAACTTTGTGTCCTCTCCCAGCCCCACCAATCCCTACCTCACTCTCATGCAAGTTTCAGTTCCAAGTATACCAAACCCTGTGCAGGTGTCTGAGTATTCTTTGCTCTTTCTCCTCACATTTGCACACTGTCTTTGTCCCCTTCCTTCTGTTCCTCTTTTCCACTTACATATATTTCCTATATATTACCTATGCTTCAAAGTATCAGCTCATGCCTCTCTCATCCACATAGCATTTTGTAATCTTAATCCTTTCTTCTCATTGCACTACTGGGCCCAGACTGAGTAGAAGACTCTTCCCATACTATCTCTGCATATCTTTAACACTCCATTTATGAAACTGCTTTATAATAGTGATTTATCTTCTTTCCTCCCATATAGATGCTAACTTCCTTAATGGTAGTGTAGGGTAGAAAGACATTTCCTCTACCCTCTCCGGGTTCATCTGGCCGGAGAACAAATTAAATTCACATGAGAGAGAATAGCAGGAGAAAATTAAACAAAGCTTTATAACCTGTATACATGGGAGAGGCTCAGGCAAGCTGAGCAACTCACCAAAATGGCTGAAGCCCCCACCTTAAATATCATACTCAGCTAACGACAAAGGAGGATGTTGGGGGTGGAGGGGGAGTCGATCTTGGAAGATTACCACACAAGTACAGTAAACAAATGCAGATTTAAGTCCTTGCCTTTGGCATTGATTAAGAGTTTCTAGAGATAAAGTCATCCCCGTTCTTCCTGGTACAGAGAGGGAGGCATCTTTACAGATGGAGATTTCCTTTACAATGTAAATGTCTCTTAACAAAAGGCACCCAAGTTCCACTCCTCAGAGCTTCCTTCCCTGTTCCAGTTTATCAAAAGCAACCAGCCCAATAATCCTCATGCCAAAGAGACATATCTTGGCATGGCCAAGACCAGTCCCCCACAGTAGTCATGGGCCTTCATCTCTGGAAGTAGCATGGAATGACACATACATAAATGTGTAAGAAAATGTAGTCAGTAAATGTAGCAAGAAAGAAAGAAGGAAGGAAGGAAAAAACAAGCTCAGTATTTTACATATTAAGTTTTTCAACAGAACATTCATTGAGAAATGTCCGATAGATCCACAGGGTGGAGTAGATGGAGGGTTGAGCATCTATTCCTCTGTCTTCCTGCTAATTACTTCATTTTCTTAGACTTCAGAAACAATGCAATAGCTACAGAGTTCATTTTAAATTGCATTTTAAGCTGTTAGGAGACAGAGTAAAAACAAACCTTTTAGGAAAAGCCATGTTTCATTAAATATTTAACTTTCTTCATTTTGGCTTAAGGTCTGTGGAGTTATGCAAGTCAGAAAAAGTCTACTACCCAATTAAAAGGTGCAACTATAAAAAGTAAGGTCCAGGGCTGGCCCCTTGGCCAAGTGGTTATTTTGCTCACTCTGTTTCGGTGGCCCAGGATTTCACTGGTTCAGATCCTGGGCATGGCACCGCTCATCAGGCCATGCTCAGGTGATGTCC
Source organism: Equus quagga (assembly GCF_021613505.1). Taxonomy (NCBI): domain Eukaryota; kingdom Metazoa; phylum Chordata; class Mammalia; order Perissodactyla; family Equidae; genus Equus; species Equus quagga. Next base: position 47,629,347 of record NC_060272.1, on the reverse strand, counting down.
CCCATACCACAACTAGAGGGACCCACAGCTAAAATATAAAAGTATGTACTGGGGGGATTTGGGGAGAAAAAGCAGGAAAAAAAAAAGTAAGATCCAATGGGGCTACATTTATGAAGTATTTGACAGTTCCCTACACCTAGAAGAGTGCCATGTCCCTCCAATACATTGTTGCTGCCTTCTCTCTGGGCAGCTGCATTTCATGGCTATGGTCACAATCATGAAATACAACATTCCAGAAATCGAACTATAGTCTATTTTTTCTCTGATGAAAGTCAAAGGTCCTTCACAAAATTGTTAACAGGAATAAACAAGAACACATGAAATACTTAAAAGAATAAAACCATTAGAGCTAAATTAAGTAAGTTAAAGCTGCAGGAAGAACTTGTGGTGATTAACAGATACCATTTATTAAGACCAATGTAGAGACTACATAAGTAAGTTGTAGGAACACAAGAAGCTTTATTTTGCAAAGCTTTTAGCACTTTTGCTTCTTTGGAGAAGAAAGCAGAACAAAGAAAATTAAGCTTCCTCGCAGTGATAGCAAATATGAAACTAGCTGACACTTCCACTTAGCATCTCTTTTGTCTTTTCCTTGTCTATTCTCATTTTAATGACAAACCTATTTGATGCGGGCTCTTCATTCAGTCAATAAATGTTTATTGCATGCCATTATCTGAACACAAGGGTTAACAAAATGCATTCCTTGCCCTGAAGCTTAGCAAGGAAATTAAAAAACCAAAGACAAAATCAAGGCACAATAAGCGCTAAATTGAGGAAGCAGGTAGAAAGAGAAAATAATATAATTGGGGGAGGGGGCGTTAGTGAGGCCTCCCAGGTGGAGGCAATTTCTAAACTGAGTTAATCAAGCAAAAGGGGAGACAGAGCAATGGGGAAAAGCAATCGGAGGACAGAGAGAGGATTTTCCTGTCTGAGGGAACAGCGTCTTTAAAGGCAAAGAGAAGCATATTTGGAAGGGATTTACAAACTTATCAGCATCTTGTCATTTATAGTGTGATGGAAGAAGAGATAGGAGACGAGGCTGAAAAGATAAAAAGCAAGATCATGAAAAGTCTGATAGAACAAGTCAAGGAGTTTGGATTTTATCCTGAGGACTGTGGGTTGCACTGAAGAGTTTTAATCACGCAGTTGGGGTTCTAGAAAGACCACAAGCTATTAGTGTGGAAAAAGACAAGACTGGAGAGAGTTTGGAGATTGTTCTAATAACCTGAGTAGGAGGTGATGATAGCCTAACCCAAGAGAGTGGTAATGATGTGAAAAGACGTGGATAAATTGGAATGGTATTAAGGAGGAAGAAGCTGTAACAGGACTTGATACGTAGGTGTGGGAATTTAAAAAGGAAGAAATTGTTCTCCAGGTTCTTTATATATCATGTCTATTTTTCTTTTTTTAACATGATCTATGGAACCTAAGCACTAATGGTGGTTAAACATCCTACGAAGCCATCCAAGGCAGCTGTGTGGGCTGCATCTAGTTGTTTATATTGATGGGCTAAGAATACGGGTTGGGAGAAATGAAACTTCCTGTCCAATTAAGAGGTATTTTTCTCATTGCTCTAGGAAAACGGAATGTTCAACAATATACCTAGGAAGTTGAGTGAAAAATACATGAAAAGATAAGAAGAACAATGACTAAGTTTTGTGATGATTATTCTCCACATAAGTTACTAGTAGCTTATAAACCAGCCGCAAATGCCTCCATGACTGATGTGTTTCTGAATTTAGTATTGCTGCTTCTGCTCAAAACAAAAGCAGTTTCTATAATCGTTATTTCACATGAGTTCACATCCCACGATTCTTTCTTTGAAGCTACAATTCAACAAACCTCAAATCTAATCATAAGCCTTTAGGTGTTTTCCTCCAAAATCTGAGAATAGATTGAAATTCTTTTCACATTTGTATGAAATCCATCTGAAAAGTATAGTTCTCTATTAAGAGACTTCTCAGCCCATGATAAATGTAAGCAAATTTCAAAATGTTCCAAGTATCATCCAGTCTGCTTTTTAGTATGTCAACCATGAGACAAAGAAACAGTAGGAAAAAAGTACTTTGTGCCTTGAGCAAACAGAGAGGAGTAGCAGTGAAAACCTAAACTTTCCACCCTTTAGACTCCTTTAAGGAAATAAAAGCAACAGACTTCTGAGATGATATAAATGCCATGGGATACTAAAGATATCGGTTACATGACAAGAAGGGAGAAGAGGCAAGGAAATGGTTCATAAACAAAAATCTTCCCCAAACCCCACATAACAAACTAACCCACATAATACTCAAGGGAACTTTAATCTTTTACCATTCCTTCTCTGAATGGTCAAAAGTACCAATTCAGCAAATGCACGTTGATAGGTTTGAGTCTGTGAAAAAGAATATCCTAACATTACAAACCTTGTCTACAGCCCAGCAAATATACAACCAAACCAGAAAAATTCCCCATTACAACAAAACCGCATAACAAACACCAGGTGACTAGTATTCATTGGCACTATATCACTGAAGAAAGAAATTGCCTTAGGGGGCTGGCCCAGTGTGCGCATGTTCTGCTTTGGTGGCCCAGAGTTTGCCATTTCGAATCCTGGGTGCAGACATGGCACTGCTTGGCAAGCCATGCTGTGGTAGGAGTCCCACATATAAAGTAGAGGAAGATGGGCACGGATGTTAGCTCAGGGCCACTCTTCCTCAGCAAAAAGAGGAGGATTGGCAGATGTTGGCTCAGGGCTAGTCTTCCTCAAAAAAAAAAAAAAAAAACCAAATTGCCTTAAATTTTTAACATGAAACTATTTTTTAAAAAAGTATATTTAAAGAGGTTAGAGATTAGAAAAATACCTACCTTGATCTAGCACCCTACCTTGGAAGAATAAGGGCCCCTGTGAATGTTACTGTGGGAAAATCATCTTTGCAGATGTTATTAAATTAAAGATCTTGAGATAAGAAGATGAGCCTGGATTATCCAGGTGAGTCCTAAATGAAATCACAAGCATCCTCGTAGAGAGAGGCAGAGGGAGATTTGATACAGAAGAGGAGAAGGTGATGTGACCGCAGAGGCAGAGAATGCAGTGATGCCACAAGTCTAGGAAGCCCTGAGTCACCAGAAGCTGGCAGAGACTAAGACCAGATGCTCTGTTAGAGCCTGCAGAGGGAGACGGCCTTGCTGACATCTTGATTTCAGTGCAGTGATACTGATTTTGGACCTCTGGCCTACGGAGTTGTGAAAGAATAAATTTCTCTTGTTTTAAGCCACCAAGTTTGAGGTAACTTATGACAGCAGCCACAGGAAGCTAATACCGATGCCTTGGGTATAGTAAGGCATAGAGACATTTCTCATCATTCACTTTGCCACTCAGCCGTTCTCCTACACATGTGCTCACGGCCTTGGGCATGTAACCTCATAAAAGAGGCAGAGCTTTAACTGCGTTAACTGAAGACAGCCTTGTGGGTACCCTCACCCCGGAGGAAATTGAAGCTTCCGTGCAATCAGAGCAGCCAAATCCCACCCAGTAGCAGAGTGAGGCAGTGGCTAAGAGACTACATCCCTTTCAATGCATTTACTGCTGCCAGTTGCAACTGGAAGCATTCCGGTAGCATGGCAGTTTGTATGACTCACTGGTAGGGAGGAATCAGAGGCCAAGCGTGGAGTGATGGGGAGGCTTCCGGAGAAGGGTGCTCTTCTCTCAGGCCGGCATTCATAAGCAATGTGACTTTGGGCAAGTTGCTAACCTACTTCACAACAGTGTCATAGGGCAGCTTTGCAATTAATTTGTAAATGCCCTTTGGCCCACAGAAAATCCATTCAGCCTGTAAGATTTGTATCTCCCAGAGCTACTGATTTGCATAGCACACAGCTCTGCCAAGGAAACTAGCATCAGCCTGCAGAAAGTACACGCGCAGAGTTCTCTTATAAACACCAAGTCCCCTTCAGATCCCAATAAAAGGGAAAGAAAGGAAGAGGGAGACTATTTTGTTTATTTTTGTCCCATTGCCTAAATCCTATTTGACGTATTCTGATTCTGTTTAGCAAACAGGTATATTGGAAAGCATTTATTTCCTGGGACACTGTGAGGCTGTCAGCAAATTGTGTTCAGATGCTTTCGGATCCTCAGGAAAAGGGCACTGTATAAATCCAGGCAACTATTATGTGAGAGAGACAGAGCCTTTATCTCCCGTTCTTAATAAAGAACTAAGCATAAGCCCTATCAGACTTCTAGTTCTGGCACCAAATTGACCCCTCTGGGAGCTGGGAAAGTCTCAATCTCCTTCCTGCCTTATCCAGCAGTGGTAATAAAAGAGCGTACGCTGAGGATTAACTAAAGTTCACATACTGCCTTGAAGAGAAAAGTCTTGATTTAAGTGCTGAAAATTTATATTAGTGGGAGGGGAAAAGCTGGAGAATGGCAAAAGGAATGAAAAGTTACAGAAAGTTATAATGAGAAATATAAATTGAAGCAAGTCTACGGGAAAGATGAGAGATGAGATGCAATGAGGTAGGGGGTAGAAAAGATGGCCCCAAAAAGGCTTTTCCTCCATCTGTGTTGGCTTAGGCATGCTCCTCAAGTCCTAAAGGGAAGTATATCCTTTAGGCAACAGAAGAATAATGATTCCGAGTGGAGAAAAGCAGCAGTAGAATGCCAGAGAATGAGGGAAGGAAAAATAGGACAAAGCACAAAAAGGCTAAGAGAGAGTGAATAGAATTAAATTCATCGAATCCATAAAAGGATCCAAGAGATGAGCCCTTTAGTCTCCAACTCATGTTAAGGGCAAGGATTGTTGCCTTGATTTTATGAAATCAGAGCTAGCCCACCCTGGCACCTTCCTGCTACAAAAACGATTTGACCTAAACAAATGGAGATATGGTCTAACCTCTTGGCATACGGCAAAAAGACATCTTTCACTCACATTCAGATTTCCTAACATAAAATATGCTGACCCCAAAGCTGTAATTGCACACAAAAAGCAATTTGGCAGAATATCGTTAAAAAGTTGAATACAATTAAATTGGTTTCCAGGCTCCTATAATCAAGTAAATGCTTAGGGTTTTTTGTTTGTTGATCTGTTTGTTTGTTTTTTAATCTAAGTTGCCTAAACTTTACATAGATGTAGCTGACAACAGAGTCTACAAAAGGTAACTTAAGAATTTACCTAAATTGTTAGAGGCAAAGGTACTATACCTCAATTTGATTTTGTACTAGACAATTCCAAAACCCATCTCACGGTTTTATAAAAAACCTTGGCCAAAATCCATCAGATAATAGTCACATCTCTGTGACGTGAGGATATAATAGGGAGTGAAGAGGTAGGGTGACAAAATCAGACTACTCCACAGTCCAAAGGAAAGACCGAATCTCCCCCTCTCGCATGTGAGGAGATCTCAAATTACGTGTCCACTCTTCCATGCTCTGTTCTTCAGGAGTACTCAGTTCTTTTACCTTGTTCCAAGAGATCGATTAAACCATATCATCTGTGTAGCATTTTAAGATACATAGGTCTTATTTTTCCATTAATTTATTAGACAAAAGTATTGGATAGGATCCAGTTAAGGAAGAGAAACCAGACCATTTATTTCAATAAAGAGAATTTAGACAAAGAATTATTAACTATTACAAAACTGGAAACTTGGAGGTATTACAGAGGTAGTAAGAGCAGAACACAGCTACCTCACCCAGGCCTGGCGAATGAGGGAAGATGTTGGAAATACTAAGTTTAGAGCTTCACTGTCCAACACGGTAGCCACCAGGCACAACTGGCTTTTGAGCACTTGAGATGTCACTAGTTCAAATTGAGATGCACTGAAAATGTAAAATACCAGATTTCAAAGGCTAGCATGAAAAAAGAAAGGTAAAATATCTCAGTAATTTTTATTGATTACACATTGAAATGATAATATTTTTTGGATACATTGGGTTAAATAACATATTTATTTCACTTAATTCTTTTGTACTGTTATGACTACTAGAAAGTCTAAAATTTTATGTATGACTTGCATTTTCTTTCTATTGGATGGTGCTTGCCTACAGGCTTAGAAGGTCCCCATAGAGCTGGGACTCAGCCTTTTGAGAAGGCTGCTGCAGACTGCTGTTGGCGGGTCTGAGAGAGAATGCTGGGGCTGGTTGTGGCAGTGTGAAAATCTGCAAATTGGAGTCAATTCCTGCTGAATCAACTGTCCCTACCAGGGTGAAGAAATGGCGCTGCAGCGCTGCCACCAGGAGCAACAGCAACAGAAAAACAAGGAGGAGGAAGACTTTTCCTTCCCCAGCCTTGCAGTTTTCCCTTGTTGCCCCCATTTGGCAGCTTAAAAGAGAACCAGTTCTAAGGATGAAATGTGATTTGCAGGGTCCCAGCCCCAGCTGGACAAAGCAGAATATACAAAGATGAGTTTGATACTGAGCTGCCAAATAGCTTAATGAACAGCACAACAATTATTCATTGGCTGTTGGGTATGGTTTTAGATATAAGGGACACAACCGTGACCCAAAGTCCCTGTCTTCATACAGCTTCCAACTTAGCGAGACAAGACAGACAATAAATAAATACATAAACAAGATGATCTGGGAGGGCGATAATGTTATGGAAAGAAGAAAACAAGCCATGGATTAGAAGGTGACAAGATGAGAGGATGAGGTTGGACACTGCTTTAGATAATGAGATCAGGAAATGCCTCTCTGAGAAGATGACGTTTGAACTAAGATCTGAATGAGTGATAGAGAGGGGAGAGGAAGAAGGAAGAGGAAGTATTCCAAAGCAGAAGAAATAAAACATGCAAAATCTCTGCAAAGAGAATGGTCCGGGATTGCAGCTGAGGCCTAATTGTCAGGAGGAAAGATGATAAGGGATGGTTAGGACTGGATTATGTAGGGTCCCTGTAAATCATGGTAAGTAATATGGATTTTAACTTAATTGCTGTGGGAACTACTGTAGGATTTTAAGCAGGAGAGTGGTATGATTTGATTTACATTTGTAAAAGGTCATTCTGGCTGCTGTGTAGAGGAATGGACTCCAGAGGGGCAAGCATAGGAGGGAGACCAGGCAGCTATCGCAATACCCAGGTAAAAGATGATGATGCCTGGGACAGTGGTGAAACAGTGAAGATGGTGAGAAGTGACTGTATTCGAGATGTGAATTAGAGGTGGAGCCAACAGTGCCCATTAAGATTGAGATGATTCATGTGATTCATTTGAGTAAATTCTCCAAATAGCTGGCACACTTTAAACACCAAAATTCTTAAAAAATATTCTTGTTATTTTTCATGGAAATACTTCAAAGTTATACAAAACATTCCCTGATTTTCTTCTACTAAAAACCCCAACCAAATTTACAAACTGTTACTTTGACTCAGGGTCCTGTTCTCCATTTTTGTCTGCCATCTGACACATTCTCTGTCAATTTCTTGAGTTCCTCAACTCTAGTTACTTTCACTCCATATGTTGAAGCTCTGCTTGTTTGGAGACAAATCTTAATTAGGATGAAGAGATGATTTTCCAGATAATCTAATCCATACATTGACTATGCCATTTAGGGAGAAGCTGCACTTGCCTGGCTCAGGTCAGCATCTGCTGCCTCAGCCTGTCCATAAAGCCTGTGCTTACCAAGGCCCTCATCTAACCAAAATTATCCTTGCTTCTGAGACATCAGCCATATTTAGCTGCTGTGACCCTCCAAGGTCAAAATCAACATGAGCTTTATTTGCTAAAACCAAATAACTAGTCATTCAGAAAAACTTATCTCCATACTATTTTGAGTCCTTGTCTATTTCTAGTCCTTGTCTATTTTTCAATGTTCCTAGCAGATTCAAAAAGATGCTGGAGTTTTCAGGGGCCAATAAATGACCATTCTTTCTTCCTTTCCTAGGATGTCGATAGGAGTCTGAACTAGAAATCAAATTATCATTTACTGATGGATCAAAACTAGAGATTGTGGCTTGGATTTAAGGCCCAGTGACTTTCCTAATACATCCTTCTGAAAATTGGATGGGAACTGAACTGAACCCACCAAATTACAAACCCACCACCTTCAATGAAATGGTGAAGGTGAAAACCAGGTTAGAGGGGAATGAAGAGCAAACAGAAGGTGAAATAGAGCTAGAAAATAAGACTTGGTAACTCACCAAGTGGGGCTCTGAAGAGAAATGAAGAAATGGAGCAATAGCTGAAGTGGATGTCAGATCAATAGAAGATCATATTTTAAGATGGAATGTAGAGGGACTTGTTTGATATGCGTGGAAATAATCAAGGAAAGAGGGAAAGACTGAGGATGCACAAAAGTGGATGTATATTGGACAAGGTGATTGAGAGTCAGTGGACAGGATTCATAGTCCCATGGAGGGATGGCCTCCATAGTAACAGGTGGGAACATCATAGAGATGGGGACAAACAAACTGAGGTTTCTAGATTTAGTTGTGGCAGATGGAGTTTTCATTCTATGTTTTCTATTTTCTGAATGAAAAATGAAGTGAGATATTTAGCTAAGAATGAGAGGGTGGGAGGTGTGAAAAGAGAGAAAGTTTGAAATTAAAATCTTGCTGTGAAGCAAAGTTACTGAGGAAACAATTTCTGAGTAGTGCTGAAGGTCCATCGGAGGTGTGCGAAAATTTAATTGAAGCCAGTCAGCCCAGCCACATAACTTTCTCCAGCAATATTCAGATGCTTAGGGATATCCAAGGAGAAGCTGGGTATGTGGTCTCAAGGAAATATGGATTATTGCAGGGTCAAGATGGAGGAGACATGGAGAGTCAAAGAAGTTGAGGGCATTTGCAAGAGCATGAGTATATTAATTTATTCAGCAATAATCCTCAAACTCTTAATATATGTCAAGAACTAGTGAGAAACACCCTGCTAAGTGATAGGAAGATGTGGGTGCAGACCACTATGCACAGGTTCCAGCAGAACTGGCTACGGAATTTGCCCGTTAACCCATTCTTCCATTTTCTTTCCTTTTCATTCTTCTTGGGGGAAAAAAAACAAAATTGGTAATGTATATGTAGTATTTACCATGTGTCAGGTACTATGCTAGGCACCTTCTGAAAAACCTATCTTATTGCTCCTTATATCAATGCTATGAGGAAATCACTATTATTAACCCCTTTTACAGATGAGGAAAAAGAGTATGAAGATGTAAGCAACCTACGCAGACAACCACGTCACATTCTGAACTACTAGTTTTAGAGCCCTTGCTTCCTCAGATTAACCTGTCATCACTTGGGGGGGAAAACTGAATATTTTCCATTAAAAAATTTTACATTTTCCATATTCACTTTAACACATAAGCAACCAATCCTTTATTTGGCGATCCTTTTGGAAGAAGTAAGAACTTCAAAATCTGTTATAAAAACTGTAGTGAAATTATTATTCCAAATTATCTAATTTTACAAATGGAGCAGTCTTGCCTATACAAGTAATTATTTTAAAACTCTATGAACAGGTAAACAGCTACTCTCATCTCCTTCCTTCCTAAACCCTCTTGTGGGTGCTACACGCTGAGGAAAATATGCTTTACTTAACATTTTCTACTTAAGAGAAACAATCTGAATTTCTAAATTTGGGCCTGGAAAATAAACAGAAGTCTCCCTCCTTAACTCCTCTTCCTTCCTTCTAATCAAACGAGATCATTGTTCTGCCCTCAAAAATGTCCAATGACTAATGGATACTATTGTCTTTTTTTCCTATGAGAAACCAAACTTAAAGAGGCACCCCATCCTATTCATTACAAGTCACAAAATTAGTGAGGAATGAGAGAATTCAGGCTTTAAAGCGAGGGTTGTGTAGCGGTGAAGGTCACTCATGTTCCTAATGTGGAAAGTTTGACAGGGAGGCAGGGGGTGTTCTCTTGTTATCTAGAAAAACATACAATTTCTAAAGTTGAATCATGCAAAAGTCTCTTTTATGACTCACGTTTTTCAAGACTATGTCATATTTGAATATATTCAACTATTACTCTCTGGAAAGACAAATGCAGGTCAGACAAACATAAAAAATGAGCCATGCTTCCCCAACAGCAAAGCTGATTGGTCATGCATGACATTTATCCAGGGTTGATAATAGCTATCATTTGTTGAGAATTTACTACATTCTAAGCCAGAGGTTCTCAATCTTGGTTACACATTAGAATCACGGAAGACTTTTTTTTTTAACTTTTTTGTTTTGAATTAATTTTAGACTTAGGGAAAAGTTGCAAAAATGGTACAGAGAGTTTTCATATATCTGCCTGCTTCCTATAACATGAATCCCTGACATGACCATAGTACAATGATCAGAACCAAGAAATTAGCTTTGATACAGTATGATTAAGTAAATTACAGATCTTATTAGAATCTTACCAGTTTTTTCACTAATGTCCTTTTTTTGTTTCAGGATTGCACTTAATTGATATTTCCTCTTAGTCTTGTCCAATCTGTGATATTTCCTCAGTCTTTCCTTGTCTTTCACAACTTTGATCCTTTTGAAGATTACTAATCAGTTATTTCTTAGAATGTCCCTCAATTTGGGTTTGTCTGCTGTTTTCTCACGATCAGAATGAAGTGATGAATTGTTGTAAAAGTATCCCAGAAGTGACGAACCCTTCTCAAAGCAGCATATCAAGGAGTTCATAATATTGATGTCTTATCCCTGGTGATACTAACTTGATAACTTGGTTAAACTCAAATCTACTGGGTTTCTCCACTGTGAAGTTAAGCTTTCCCCTAGTAGTTAACAAATATCTCGATACTTTGAAACTAGGCAAATCCTGTTTCTCCTCAAAATTTTACCCACTAATTTTAACTTTCATCAATAGATCTTGTCTACAACAGTTCTTACTGAGGTGTTGTCTAACAGTGAGTTTCTATTTCTCTATTTCCTTCTACATTTACCAATTGGAATTCTACCTGAGGAGTTTATTAAACTGCTGATACCACAGACCAATTGAAATGAAAATTTCTAAGCATATTATCCCTCTTCTGCACAATATGACTAATCAGCAGATATTATTATCTGCAGTGAAATAGGAAGAAATTGATACTTGGAATGACATTATAACTTACATTTTCTTTTTTGTGGAGGAAGATTAGCCCTGAGCTAACATCCGCAGCCAATCCTCCTCTATTTGCTGAGGAAAACTGGCCTTGAGCTAACATCTGTGCCCACCTTCCCCTATTTCATATGTGGGACGCCTACCACAGCATAGCTTGATGAGTGGTGCTAGGTCCATATCCAGCATCCGAACTGGCGAATCCTGGGCCATCGTAGCGGAGCACGCAAACTGAACTGCTACACCACCAGGCTGGCCCCATAACTTATGTTTTTATACCTAGTAAGTAGTGAAGGCAAGACAGAAACTCTGAGCTGCCTATCCCCAAAATCCACATTGTTTCTGCTGTCCCATCTTCCCTCCTTTTAAGTTCAGCTCACCGTTTCTGATGTCAAAACTTGCCCTAGTTAAAGCCAACTTTCTCTACTAACTCCAGTCATCGGTGATTGTTGCCTAGATCAGTCAAAGGGTAGATGCACTTCATTCCTGGAACCTTTTGACATCCACCTTCCTAAAGAGACAGGAACAGATGCCAACAACATTATTTGGAGAATAGACAGTCACAGAACAATGTGTGGGTGAAAGGAAAGAGTATATCGTATACACATCAAATCATTTATGTATTTAGGTTAATAGACAACCTTTTTAAAGAAATATAATCCAAATGCTCTCTGAGGGAGTTAAGCTCCTCAGCCCTGGAAAGCTTGAAACGTGTGCATTTAATGGTTAAGAGCAGAGCTTTGGTGCCTGGTAGACCTGAGTTAGAGTCCAGCAAGCCACTCAATGGCCATGAGCACATTTTTTAACCTCTTTAAGGTTTAATTTCCTAATGGTTGAAATGCAAATATGAATACTGATTACCCAGAATTCTTGTGAGGGTTCAATGAGCTCTTGGCACAGAGGCACAAGCAATCAATAACTATGAGATTTAAAACAAAACAAAACACTGTAACCAAATTGCATAACACCTGACAAGAGATGAGTGCTTTTTGAGAGAATTTTTGGGAAAAGTAGAGAGAGGTAATTTTGGCCGATATGGCCCTTTAAAAGAGATCAGATGCTGTGGGAGTAGACAGGCTTTTGGAACTGCCAGAGGGGTGCATACGGACTCTGATGGAGGAAGAGATAAAGGGAAATGGAGAGTGTGAGTTATCACCTTGGCTGATTTCCCTTGTGGAGGCAACCAGCAAGCAGAGAGCTGGATAAAAGGGTGGGCCAGCTGAAAAGCTGCTATAGCTGCCAATCTGTATTGGCAGGGGGCTAAAACATCATGTAAAATGTAAAGCGAGAAAATTTTCCCCAGAACACCTCTTAGGAACGGTACTGTATGTGCAAACCAAAGGAATAAAAATTTTGTCTATTTCAGTTATTTCCATATTCCCAATGCCTAGATCACTGCCTAGCATATGATACCTGGTCAACAGAATTGTTAGATTACTGGATTAGCGAATGAACACATTGATAGATTCAAAAGACCAGGTTAAGAAGCTTAGCCACCTAAGAAGAAGGTTATGTCCTGTTACTTATGGGTCTTCTCTCTTGCTGAGAGAGGGAAACAAATTCGGACACAGGGCTGATTTTTTTCAAATCTACAAAAGAAAGCCTGAGGCCACCAACCAGCTTCTCTCCTTGTCTCCTTCTTTCTCATTAAGTGTTCAGCGTCTCCTCTAAATGCTTGTTGAACAAATAAAGACTAATGATTTTTTAAAGGATGCCAAATTATAAACCTGCTCAGGATATCTACAAATCTGTTAGACCTTGGCTATGTGTCACTGAAAATTATATCTGTACTAAGAAAAGCAGTCATTCCTTGCCCAACTATGAAAATATGAAGTAAGATGCCTGTGGCAAAGATTAAAGTTGCTTTTCTCCATTTTGTTCTGAATAAGAGAACCCTGGGAAATGCGTCTAACTGAAGAACTATATTTCCCAGCCACATTTGTAAATAGAAGTGGACATTGAGATGTAAGAGACCTCTAGGAAAAACATTTTGCCCCTTGCTCTTCTTCCTCCTGCCTGGAATGAAGATATGATGGTGGGAGTTCCGAGAGTCACCTTGTGATTTTGAGGATGGAGAACAGAAAGATATAAGGAGACTGGGTCTCTGATGATTTTCTAGAGCTCCCATACAACAGTCTATCTCCAGATTTGACTTAAGTAGAAGAAAAACAAATTTCCACCTTATTTAAGTGACTATAGTGAGGTCAGTAGCCAAAACAATTTTAGTGTTGTGCCCCATTAGATGAAGTGTTTGTATAGTTGAATCAGTAGAAGCTAACCATGTGTACTTTGGAGAAAAAAGGCAATTAGAAGTTTTAGTTGACAGTTTTACTAATTATTAACAGGACACAATAAAATATGGTGCACAATTTAAAGAAGTACTTATTAATAGAGCACATACTGTTACCCACTGCAGAGTTAAATAACTGAGCTGTACCATAGCATGTGTTTTCATCAATAATTAGCACATTTCAGTATGGAAAAAAATCATAAATCACCTAGTCCAATTACCCATCTAATGCTCAACTTTTCTCCAGAATATTTAGGTAAGAAGTCATCCAGCTTATGCTTGGCTACATCGAGTGATGAATAAGTCTGTTCTTCCCACGCCAGCCCATTTTTATCTTTGGATAGTTCTGAAAGTTAGAATGTTGTTCCTTACATTGAGCTTAAAATCTGTTTTCCTCTACCCTCTATCCACTCATTCTAGCTCTCATCTTATATTCAGTACATCCAATCCCTTTTCTAAATGATAAGCCTTCAATTATCACATTCTTCTTGAGACAGCTGTCCCTCTGGATTTTCATGCCATGAAACCATGCTGACCACATTTCTGAACATGTTGAAATCTACTTTCCCAGAATCCAAGGAATATGTATATCTACTCTTTCCTTTCCTTGCTATCACAAACCTTGAAAAGGTATGACCATGTCCTCCCTAGTTATATAACAACTTCTATTTTTGTCAAAAGTTATCTCTTTGTTACTCAAATACAGATAAAAAGTAATCATTATTTCCAGTTGTTTTCTATAACTCTCTGGGAGATACTTTTTGAGACAAAGCAAGTAAAAACTTAACAGATGTTATACTTTTAGCTGAATGACAGTCCCATTATACATCCCCAATTTTTGAAATTCCCCTTCTTTCTATACGTTATGTTTGTGCAACTTATACGACCTAAATCAGAAATAAATTATTTATCTCTAATATCAGGCCAAATGACAGTTAGTACATCTTCACAATAATATCACATTTGTCCTTTCACCTTTCATTCACACTCCAGTGATTGCCAGTAAATTTCTACTCCTGGGATTTTAGATTTCTGAGCAGGCATAGATGATATTGACACAGAACACTATTGTGAATTTCTCCACTAAACAAAGTCGATTTCTATTCAATTGGATCTATTCTCCCATTACCATATTTCAAACAGACCCTACTCACCAAACTTTGGTGACACCAATGAGATGTTTGCCATCTGTGTTATGATATCTAATTCACTTGATTACCCACCAAAATCAAATATATTGACCCCACAGGATGTAATAATAACAAAAATAAATGTAACCTAAAGCAGTTATTTTTAAAATAAAAAAAATTGAAATTTACCCAAGTAGCAAGGGCATTGTAAACTTAATCTAGAACTAATCTCTGGGTTTGACACCTAAGGGCAGATTTCCTGTAAGGAACTTCTGTCACTTTTCTCTGCTTCCACAACTGAGTTATGTCAAAGAGGCAAAATGAAAATGGTCAAGAACTGCAGTTACCCTAGACTAGGAGAGCAGAAGTCATTTTTCAGGCTAGATTTTCAAGAGTATAAAGCCATGTTCACAGTTTAGGAGAAACACAGTTTCTCATTCACAATCTGTCTTCCAGCCAACCTGTTCTATTACCAATATCAGAAAGGTACAGAGATAATATATAGTTGAAACTTCAAATCTCTCAAACCCGGCTGTGAGGGAGGGGAGAGGTCAGATGCTGACATGTTGCAAAAAAAAAGAAAGCTGAGGATGACCACAGAGGTGATATCAGTTTTTCACTTGATAAGTATGAATTGGGATGGGATGAGCAGAAGATGAGAGCTGGATTATTCAAAGTTTATGCTGTTGATGTTAAAGACAGATGTGCCTAGAGAGGAGGAAGAGGAGTACTAGCAGGCGAGGCAATGGATGCTCAAAATTGAGATGAAGCCTCTGCAAGCTCTGAGGCTCATTTTCTCCTCTGCTAAGTGCTATAAGAGATTGTTTTTGAGTCATATAGTCTTATCATATCAAAAAATCTTTTCTTCTGGTCCCATAAATTTCCTGTCCAAGGCATAGGAAGAAAAGATGAGTTTGGTCTATAGGATTACTCAAGTCCTTCACTGGCTTTCACTGCAGTATGTGTCTACTCTTTCTTCTCATTAAAAAAAAAAAATTAGAATACATTAGTGGGATTCTATTTGAAATTCTCATTCGTATAGCATACAATAAATTGTTGCTTAAAGTATACAACTGTTATATGGAAGATAACTTATTTTTATTATTAGCTTTATGGGTTGGTATTGACATTTTACATTCAAGAGTAAGGATAGGTTTCTTCTGTCTTCAAAGACCCCAGAGAGCAGGAGAGAAGATAAGACATACATGAGTACCTAATGCATAATCTGTAGTGTTGCATGTGCCCTAAGAGACAGATAAAGAGCCCCAGAGATTTAGAGAAGGAAGAGATTTAACTCTGAACTCAAGAACACCACAAGCAAAATGGCTGCTATGATTTGAAAATTTATGTCCCCCCAAATAGTTATGTTGAAATCCTAATGCCCGATGTGATGGTATTAGAAGGTGGGTCCTTGGGGAGGTCATGAGACTGGAGTCCTCACAAATAGGATTAACGCCTTACAAAAGAAGCTCCAGGGAGCTTCCTAGCCCTTCCACCATGTTTGGACAGAATGGGAAGGTGTGGGCTATGAACCAAGAAGAGGGCCCTCACCAGAAGGCAACAATGCTGGCGCCTAGAGCATGGACTTTCCAGCCTCCAAAACTGTGAGAAATGAATTTCTGTTGTTCATAAACCACCCAATCTGTGGTATTTTGTTATAGAAGCACAAACGGACTAAGACAATGGCTAACAGTGAATCAACAGGATGTAAACATGAGCACGGTGAGCTGATCTCAATTTTACTGCCCTGCCTTGGCCACATCATTTCACTGTGCATTAGTTTCTTCAACCATTAAATGAGAAAGTAAAAATGGCATTTTTGCCCAAAGTACTCATATCCTCTGGAGACGGCTCTGAGATGAACACATCAATAGACAGATCCCAAACCAAGCAAAAACATTGTATTCTTCATGGAAAGCTTCACAGCGCCCAGAATAGAGCAGAAGTGTCATTGCTCTCCACCACTGCCACCCTCCAAACTTTACATTCTTTAGGACAGTCCCACAAACTGAGACGCTTTGTCAAACTGGAGTAAACCTAGATGGTCACATGCAGGCAGTCTTAAAAGAAGGTTAATTTGTGTTAGCAAACTGTCAAATAACCTGTCATACCTAATTATTTTTCTTTACACGCATCCTTTCTTCCCCCCTCAGTATAAAATAAATAACTAAACCGAAAAAAATGTCTCCAGGATTGTGTAATAGCTGATCTTTCAAGGCTACTTTGGAGCTAAATAACTAAAAAGAAAAACAGAAACATTGTTATTCTAAAGGGCTTTTTCTTTTCTCTTTGAAGACACTGTAAAGCACAAACGATGATATAAATTCAAGGGCAAGTGCTTCATCCTTTATAAACTTGAATTAGTAAGCCGATCTTCTTGACCCAACAAGTTTTTAATACACAGAGAGAGAAAATTTGATAAGTTCATGAAAACAAGTATGTTAGTACAAGCAAGAGGTGTTAATAGAGTATAGGCATTGAAAATGTACGGAAAAAAACAAAAAGCAGAGAAAGTGATGGAATCCCTATTGCAATATATAAACTACATTGTTATGCTGATGATTGATGATTGATATCATAGCTTCTATTTCAAAGACTCCCTTTATACAACAGGTCTATTTTTAAAATTGATAATAAGTAAATACTTTCTCAAGAGTATACCTGCCCACAAATTATTCCTATAAAATTGTAGACATGAGAGAGTTATCTGAAATAATGGCACATCTAAAAATGAGAGGTGAGAAGAGGAATTTAAAGGGAGAAAATGACACTAAAATATATCACCTTAAGAAAACACTTTAAGTGCCTCAAAATAGTCAAAAAGGGCACACAAGATTTATATAGCACTCCATATTTTTTAAATACCCTCCTTGAATAAATTCCTAGCAGTTTTCCTCTATGGTTACTTGATTATATATTAGATAAATCTCAATATCTACCTCTCTCTCTTTCTTTCTCTCTTTTCTTCCAATGAAGAAATTGATAAAGAAATGAATCAGGTGATTTGCCTCAGCTCGTACTGAATAAAAACAAATTTTTGAACGCCTAATAAGAGAATTTTCAAATGTGCTAAGAGGGATCATGTCTGGCCAACTTGAAAAAAAAAAACAAAAACAAAGATAGAAACAACGATTCTCTTTTTTTTTTTTTTTTGAAACAACGATTCTTAACCAAGTCTTAAACAACGTTTATTCTTCATATTTTTATAAGTTGCAAAGAACAGAGGGGAATTTATGTTATTTCAAGTGACAAACAAATGGCAAGCAATAGGATATTGGAGTATATGAGGGAGCCATTTGATGTAAACCTAATTCGGCCTAACCTTGTTTTTTGTTTTTTGTTTTTCGTTTTCCAAAAGGGCCTGACTTGGCCATTGAGCATGTATTGCATATCTGCTTTAAGCATTTGCTATGTCCCAAAGACAAGAACACATGCCTTTAAGATAAAGATACAACTTCCTCCACACTGGGTTTCCTTAGGGATAATCATCTCTCCCTAGGCTAGGAATTGATTGCTGCGCCCACCCTGTGACCACCCTTCCAGACCTGCTTCTTGCTGTGTCCACCGAGATAGTAGACGTGGTACCTACTGTGGGAATAGCTGTGTTGTGTCGGGGGGCTAAGCAATCTCGTGACTGTTGTAAAAGGGACATTCCTATCATAGGTGATATATGCTCTTTGTTCCAAGAGGGTACACAACCACTCTGTACACCCCATTTCTTTGGTGCCCTTCCTTTCTTGGGGAAGGAAGGCTCAGGGCTAAGCTAGTCCTCAGATCTGGCTCATAATAAACTCATCTCAATTTTGATTTATAGATTGGTTATGGGTTCTTTTTGTCAACACAGGTAATAGGGGTCACTTCCATTTTCCAGTCCAACATGTAAAGAGCTTGGAAGTTGTCATTCCCATCCTCACAACAGGAAAAAAGCTGCACAAACTGAAAATCAACAATTCTTCTTAGATCTGTTGGAGAATTGAGGTCACAGAGTAAACCACCATCCCAAACCCTGGAGAGACAGGCAGATACAGAAGATCACAGTTTACTGGCAGAAGAAAGCTCACCTAGAGCTAGCATCCATTAGGAATACCTAAAGGGTATCGGCTAGTGCTAAAGAGTGAGCATGGACTAGCTTGAGAAATAAAAACTCCTGGAGACCCAGTCTTGGGAGTTCCCCTACATTTTCATGAGTTGTACCTCCACTAGATCCACCAGGTTCTTACTGAAAAAGCAGAGAAAAGTTTCCTCATGCTTCCAGAAGAGGGTGAAAGTAACCACTTTGAAATATGCCTAGAGCATTCTGTTCTCCTTAACAAAGGCTTTCCGTAAGGGAAACTATTTTACCAGAGCCTAAAAGACCTAGAGGAAGGGAAATACTCAACTGCAGCCCCCTCTAGCCTTCCTGTCTCACTTAAGGAGGGAAGAAACAAAACTGAGCCTTAGACAGAATCCTAGGACTATGGAAAGATTCCCCCACTCCCACGTGCACATCTTATCACTACATCAACAGGGCTGCTGAGTAATAACAGAGGATTACAGCTAAAAAGAACTGCATGGCTCAGACTTTATTTACAAAAGAGCCTTTAGGGAAATCCAAAGACAATAGAGAAGACAAAAGCAAGGACACCACAAGAAATTTTAGACTCTGACTTCTACAGCTCCAGCAAATAGTAAACACAGCCAAAAACCTAGCCAGATAAATATGAAACCTCATATGAAAGGTCAAATTACCTCAGTTCCTTTTACCCAATATATCATGTCTGGCTTTCAACCAAAAATTACAAAGCATGCTAAAAAGCAAAAAACACAGTCCGAAGACAGAGAGCAAGCTCAGAGCCAGACTCAGATACGGCAGGTATTTTGGAATTTAACTATATGCTAAGGCCTCTAACAGAAACAGGGGACAACATACAAGAACAGATGGGTAATGTAAGCATAGAGATGGCAACTCTAAGAGAGAATCAAAAGGAAATGCTAGAAATCAAAAACACTAAAAGAAAAGAAGAATGCCTTTGATGGGCTCATGAGTAGACTGGATGCAGCTAAGGAAAGAATCAGTGAGCTCAGAGATATGGCAGTAGAAACTTCTCAAGTTGAAAAGTGAAAAGATTTTTTAAAAACTGAAAAAGAAAAGGAAGAGAATATCCAAGAAGTGTGGGAAAAACACAAAGTATAACGTATCTAGGAATACCAGAAGGAGAAGAAAGAGAGAAAAGAACAGAAGAAATACTTAAAGTGTTAATAGCTGAGAATTTTGAAGTTAAAGAGATTTGTTGTGAGAACACAAGGCAAAATTAGGGAGTAGAGAAAACCATCTTCAGCCGTCAAGGGAGCAAGCGTCATAGAGGATTTAAATGCTTTTTGTTCTATCAGAGCAACTTGACCAGTCACACAACATAACTTAGCAGTCACTATTCTCACAGATCACTTTGCTACTGTGAGTGGGTCTGGTCTGTTTTTTGGATACCTTCTTTCTTCCTCTCTACCTCATGTTCTTTGCCTACATGGCTTCTACCATGTCATGCCTGCTGCCTTTTTTCTGTGTGTCTCCTAGCTTTGTGATCAATTTACTGTCTGTGTCCTTCTCTGTCGTTCCTATTCTACTCAATAAGAGAGAATCTGACTGGGTTAATCACACTCCAGCATCAGCACCCCTACTGAACAGAATCCCTTCATCAAACCACCTGACAGGCTGTTGGCCAACCTATAAGATGACTGTATTTGGCTTAGGTGCCAATTCCTGATCTAATCATCTCTGACCTAAGAAGACAGGTCATGTGATCAAATGAATTAAGAATAAGAAGCTACTTCCTAGTTCATGTTTGGAAGGGACGGTTGGCAAGGTGATCTCTTGGTATGTTATGAATTTATCTGAATTGTCAGACATTTTGGTACCAGGTTGCAAAAAGTAAACTTAAGTTCCCAAAGAAAGTGGTAACTTTGATTCAAAATATCCTTGTCTCCTTAAATTCCATTTCTGGCTTATACCATGTTCTATATCCCCCACCACATCAATGGGGGGACAGGGAGTATGAAATGTAACACTGCTGATGACAGCCCCAAGGTAAACTCTTAGAGTCATCAGAGGCAAAACTAGGCTACCCCTAGGACCCAAAGCACCCTGGTGACAGGCCAAGACAGACAGCTACAAAGTGAGTACAGAGATTGATGTGACGTCCCCAAGAGCAGCTGTGCACATCCTTGATGGTCTCATTCCTTAAATTATTTCCCTGTGTCACCTGTCCCAAAATATGTTCAACTATCCTCTACTAAACATGTGACTGGATGAGGCAGAGAGAAAAAGTTGTGTGTGCTAAAACATAGTGGGTGTGTGTGTGTGTGTGTGTGTGATTTTCCCCTCAAGAGCACAATCTATTTGAAGAAATGGATTCTTCATCTACCTGATTTCAGTTTATGCTGTTCATTTTCTGAAGCAGATAAAATCAATGTAGGAAGAAAGCACAGTGTTCTATTAGTGCTCACTTTTCACTTGAATCCAAGTTAAATATGAATATGCTTCCTCTTCCCTAGTTTTCAAGGGATCATATTCAACTAACTTCTCTGAACACGTGTGACACACAGCAGTGAGACAGAGGCACCAAGTATCAGCACCATTCTTTCTGGGTCTTGACTATGTTTGACCTTCAAGGCAGCTTTCTTGGAGGAGAAGAGACAGTGCTTTGCTCTACTCCACCTAGAGGGCCGAGTATGTGTAAAGACTACAAGAAAGAAGTTAGGAATCCTGTTCTTGTTTAACTAACTCTCTCTGACCTCAGAATCAAAAGAGGTGCCCTTGTGCATTACATCTTTTCTATTATCTTTATTGTTGTGTGTACTGTTTCTTGGCAAGAAATAGAGTGATACCTTCTACATTCCTAGTAGAAATCCCTATTTAAGAAAGAGACACAAAATGTGAAGCAGTATGGCGTTCCCATTTTACCAGTCTTCCCCAGTCTCACGGACCTTGTAACCCAGTTGCTACATGACTGTAAACAAGGCATTTCATCCTAATCTGTTTCTTAAGATAGATTTTTAGGGGAGAAGAGGAAAATCTTTTTCTTCATAACACCTTCATCTTAACAAAAGAAGAAAACAAAAGCTGTCACTGTTCAATTTGCAAAAGAAAATACGAAGATCATTTATTCATTCATCAAAGTGTATTGAGTGCTTCAAGACTCAAATAGCCTTTATACGTGTCCCTGGGAACTTAAAATTATCAGATACTTTTCCTATTTTATTTTTTTATTTTTATTTTTTTTGGTGAGAAAGGCTGGCCCTGAGCTAACATTTGTGCCAATCTTCCTCTACTTTGTATGTGGGAGGACGCCACAGCATGGCTTGATGAGCAGTGTGTAGGTCTGTGCCCAGGATCCGAACTGGTGCACCCTGGGCCACTGAAGTGGAGCACATGAACTTAACCACTAGACCATGGGGCTGGCCCCACCTTTTCTGTTTTAAAAAATGCAGAAACTAAGTCACGGAGAGGTCAGACGATTTATCTAAACTAAGAAATGGAATATAACTGTTAAAATGAGGAGTCTGGCTCATTGAAATGATCTGACTGTCAGCCAGATCATTTCAATTACATTTTCACACAACAGCTACAAATGTTACCATGCTTTAGGACCCACAATATGTATGCATCCTGTAATATAAATATCACGTAACATACACCTCATATAACATAATGCAACTGTTTTTACCTCAGTTACATAAAACTTATTGTGAATTTATACTCAGTTTTCATTGAAAAGATGTTCAAAGTCAATTTTATTTTTCACCTGCAAAAAAAAAAAAAAAAAAAATGCCAGCATGTCCCTTAAATTAAAAAAGAAAATTAACCAGGCCTAGTTCGTCCCCTCTCCTAAGGGCCTCTTGTCCATGAATTAGTATTGATGAAGGCAGTGAGAGAAGCGGACTCCCCATCCCAGGAGAGGAAAGAAAGGCAGACACGTTTAGAGAACTTAGTGTACCTGCTGCATAATAGTATTTCTGAAGAGTAGTGAATTCTGCATTCAAACAGAGGTCAGCAAATAAATCTAGAGTGCCTGAGTGTTTGATTTTTCCTTTTTAAAGATGAGCTGCTCTGATGGTTGGAGATTTTCATTTCCCAGCTCCAACACAGAGTAGTCACATATGCAGACACGGACACTTAGCCTGCAGTCTCAATATAGATTAATTATTTCTGGCTGCCAGGAGTCACAAGTGAGCTACGCTGTTACGATGATAAACCCCAACCCTCTCTCACTCAGAGACAAAAGCAGCATGCACGGAAAAAGGCTAGGGCCTCAAACCATAGTTATTTCACCTTGGACAGACTTTCCAAATGAAGCCCTTTCATTTTGCTTTCTATATTAAACCTTAAAAACCAAAAAGGAATTTCAAATCTTGTTTTTCTTCATTAGTGTATCAGAAACTGCTAATTAGAAAAGATTTCCTTGACTAAATGATTTAGTTCTTATGTCTGTGTTAACACTTGAAAGGTTACAACTTCAGGAAAAAGGAGGAAAGGGCCTTAATTAAAGAATGAATTATTGAATATTCAGCTTTAATTGATGTTGCCCTGTGCTATTATTTTGCATGTTTATAGATGTTTTATGTGATTCTGTTATCAGAATCACCAAAGAGAGAGACATTGACTACTGAGCCTACAAAAGAGGGAGGGCTTCTGCCTGATCACATCCAGCCACTCAAGTTCGAGAATCATCTGAAGCGTGGTTTCCATGACAACAAGTCACTAATTGCGAACATAAAATAAAGTAAAAAATCAACCTTCTCTGAATTTGGCAGCTACGTGGATGGTGTCTACTTTTTTGTTAAATAGTGAAATGGCACTTTTCCTAAGGGAATTCCTCAAGTCACTTTCCTGAAATCAAGAAGCCACTCCATTGTGGGGTTAACTCAGGTCTGGCAAAGATGTCCGCTTGGGCTGTCCAGCTCTGTCAGGCTGTGATTCCAACACCTCGCTTCTGCTAGAGATAAGGGGAGATGTTTGCGATGAGGAGTGAGGATTTTTACATCTTTCAACTACGGAACAGCTAAGAGAGCTATGAGGCAGGTGAATGAACCAAAGAAATACTACCAAATACTGGATTTGAACATCCTTTAGACAAGGGGGAAAAAAACAAATCGAGGGGAAAAGGTGAGTTAAAGCCTAAAACTGGCCACTTTCCGTGGGGTTAGTCATCTGTGTTCAATCACTAGCAAAGGTTTCTGGTTTCTCTGCCTGGCAGATTTTAAAAAACAAACAAAAAAGTGCACCCTTGAGACTTGGAAACCTGTTCAACTGACACAATGGCACCATTCAAAATTCACCAATTTATGAACTGCAGCGTATCATTTGTAAAAATTGCTTCAGCCTGAGTTACCTTTCGCCAGCTCTGTAAGTCTACTCACTGGGTCACTAGGAGTGAGCAAGAACATTTTGATAAATTCTGTTTCCATGACAATGAATTAACCAGTGGAAAGGGGGAAATGTTGAAGGATCTGTATTCTGTAGAATACTCTCAAATGTTTGCCTGTTTTCATTTTTAGCCATTTAGTTCTCGTGGCTCTGTTCCAGGACTCTTTAATTTGCCAGTAGCTGTTTTTCCTATACAGATTACAGGAGTAATTCATCAGTGAATGTTTCACTCAGTGGTCTCATCTAATGTAAGGAAACATAAAAATGAATTTTTCCAATTATGCCTTTTTGTTTGTTCAGAAAGAATGTAGTAAGCTTTTTCCTTTCTTGCCTCACAATCTAGCTTTAGTGTTCTTATTCTCCCTTATTTATTGACCATTACCTTACACAGACTACAGCTGCAATTTGTAAGATGTTGGAATCTGCTTTTAAATACCAATAAATCCCCCAAAGGCAATGATTTTTGAATTTACTGGATTGAAACCCCAGAGGGGAATGTAAACGGAAAAAAAAAAACATTAAAACTTATAGGCCCAGTACATGTTCCAACAAAACAAAGTGTTTAGGAAAAAATTAAGAAAGCAATAGAAGCTTTCCTTTACTAAATTACTTTAAATTGGCTTATTTATATACAATGGAGTCTGTTTATGTTATTTCAGCATTTATCCACTTCCTGAATTTAATGATAACACTACTATTTCCTTGGGGGTCAGAAAAAAATGATTCTGATGGTTTTGTTTTCCAAATGATGAAACTAGCAAAAAGAACTCATCTATTTGCACCAGGAGAAATTGGATATGCAACTCTTTTCCTGAGAAAAATGTCTCCTCAAAACATATATTTCCAATCAAGCTTTAGTTTGTATCTCACCAAGTAACCAATTTAGTTAATTTTAAAAACTATGTTCAAATAATGGGATTTTCCCTTGTCTTTCTTTTCACCTAAAACAAGGCAAATAACCAATTTTCAATTTTCAGCTGTTTGTTCTGCCACTGTATAGCCACAATTTAAAGGATACTTACATTCTTTTCCCAATTCTTTCATCTTCTGATTAAAGCAGGAAGAAATTTCACTAAGATATTCTAGATAGACCAACAATTAATAAACTGATCAGATATTATCCTAACATTAGAGTGAAAGTGCCAACAATTGTGAAATATATAGGAAGTAAAAAGGAAAGCTTTTTAACATTTATTATGCAAAGCTCTGCCAATCAGAAATATTTTTTTAAAAAAATTCAATAAATAGTAATGCAATAATATATTTTTCTGTTAAGAACTGTTCTTCAGAGTCATATTTGTTCTCAGAGCTTAATTTCTCCACCAAGAACAGAGAGAACTTTCCTGTTGAAAAAATATGGTAATTTTCTTTTCCTCCCTCTTTAACACCTACGCACAAAAAAAATTATTAATATTAGTGGATCTCAGTGAATGTTCATGATTGAAAATCAAAGTAATTGTTTTAATGAATAAACTCTAGTTGTTTTGCAGCAGATGTCTATAAACTATTAGAAAAGAAAATTATGCCGCTCTAAAATCAGCGTGTCAGTAGCCCTGAATTTGTTCATCTTGATTTAAAATAGCGGGGGCAACAGTGTCAGTTGACTGGATATGGACAAGGGGGAGTTTAATGACTTCTTTTGTTCACCTGCCCTATGTAACTCCTGCTTCTCATGAGCGACGTGCATGGGTTTTGCTAGCAGCGCCATGCTTCTCTTCCTAGACCCGAAGTCATAATACAGGTAGCTGGCACCAGGCAGTGCAAGAATCAGCTTGCTAATGCTAATGTCTCCTGTGAGAGAGGCATAAACAGCAGCTCTCCCAGTCCTATAGATTGAAAGTGTCACAAAAATACTGTCAGGCTCACTTGCTGATCATTAAAAATGAGTACAAATGAGAGAAATAATGGCTTGTTCATCCACCTGAGTCAAGTTTGACATCCTTATGACACCATTTACAACTGTATAGATGTCTTTCAGGCACCAGAGAGATTTTTGAGAGAGAAAATAATCATGAAACTTTGTGAGTTTTTGGTTAAAACTAGTCAATAACAAACATACTATAAACTTCAATGATTTTATTTCATAATACACATTAAATCATGCACTCAACAACTATTGCATGTGTTGCATATACCACAGAACATCTATTACATAAAATTGTTTTTAACACTGACAGTATATTTTATAAATATTCAGGACAATGACATTTTTAAATAGCTTATTACTTTGTGTACGAACATAATCCATATACAAATATATAACATTTATCATAAATGTGGTCACATTTAAACAACAATGAAAAGGGCTATTAAGTGCATATTCATACAGTGATATAAAGACTAATAAGGAAATGTATGCTTATGAATCTAAAGAACAGGTGTCTTCAAATATCTCCAATCTGCTCTTGGAAAGTTGTGTGAAATAGCTTTTTAATTGCATAATTTTTTAATTTACTGAGACCTCACTCCTTAAATAAGTTTTGCAATGAACCTTTTAGTAAAGCCAAAATATGTTTGTAATATGAAAAATTATTTTCTCTATGTTTTGCGACATTATATTTTTTGTACCTATGTTTTTTAAATGGTGTGTTTAATATAAAAAGTTGAAAGTACGTGCACACTTTTGTTGTTGGCAGTTTTTCCCACTCTTTTCCCCAGAGGGAATACTGAGAGGAATAGCTCCAAGAGCAGCATGCTGGAGCAAAGAAATTTGACCAAGAAGGCTGGCCCAGGATTCACCATCCCACTTTCCTACCCGGAATCTAATCCATCGACCAAACATTGCTTCCTATGACATAAGAGGTTTATACCAACATCTAGCTTGACAGCTCAGGATCTCTGCCACAAGCCAAGAAAACATTTACTGGAAGATGTTTAGATGAATAAAAGTAATAGTCTTCTACTTAATTTATGAGTTGGGGCTAACCTCCATCTGTAAATCACATAAAATTTTAACTGCATTGAGAGATCATTATTTTTAAAATTTCTTTTATAAAAGTTGATTGTTACCAGTGAAATAGTTGACACAGTCATTCACTTAACAAACATTTATGGAGCATTCACTATGTCTTTGCCCCACAGAGTTGGCTGTGTGTGTGGAAAAGATAAATAGAGGTAGAGATAGAGAATCTAAAGATTATAAAGCAATATGGAAGAGTAATTATATAAGGGGAACCAGAACAATTGTATTGGAGGATTGTGGGAGGGAGTTATTGGGGAGTGAACAGCAAGGTTTTGCAAAAACTTTCAGATTGAGATAGTGAGGGAAAAGGCATTCCATACAAAGAGGGCAGCTGAACAAGGCAGAGAAGTGAAAATCAATCTATTAGGTGTAAACAATCGCCAACGGCTCAGTGTTGCCTCAGTGCCCAGTGTAAGGCAGTTGGTAGAAACAAAGAGTGACAGAGAAAGGCAGGGGCCACGTCAGGTAACAACTTACATCTTATCTTTTGAGAGGTAAAGGCAGCAGTTGTGATGAAATATAATGACAGTGACAGTAAATATTCAAGAAGAAGATGAATTGAAGACCTGTTTAGGAAGTAGAGTTATCAGAACTTCGTGGTTGATTGGGCATCTCATGGAGAGACGAGAGATTACAAAATTCTGTATGATGCACAAGTTCTACCTTGTACAACTGGGTGGGTGGTGGGGCCACCAACTGAAAAAGGAGCCAATTTAGGGAGAACATGTTGAAACAGAAGTGTCTATGGAGCTTTCCTGTAGAGATGCTCAGCTAATAACTGGATAGATGAGTCTGGAGCTCAGGGCACAGGCTTAAATTGAAGATACAGACTTGGAATCCACTGGTAAATGATGGTATCTGAGACCATGAGACTGGATAAGATTTCTCAAAGAATATAGAAAGTGAGATGAGC
This sequence comes from Equus quagga, assembly GCF_021613505.1. Lineage (NCBI taxonomy): Eukaryota > Metazoa > Chordata > Mammalia > Perissodactyla > Equidae > Equus > Equus quagga. Next base: position 47,601,643 of record NC_060272.1, on the reverse strand, counting down.
TGTGAATTGAGAACCCAACCCTGGGACACAACAATTATTTAAGAGTTAGCCAAAAGAAAAGTAGCCAAGAAAGGAAACAGCAAGGAGTTGGCCAGAGGTAAGAGGGGAATCCATAATACATTAATATTATGGGAGCCATAAAAGCAAAAAAAGCAACAGAGGCCTCCAGTAAGATAAAGACAGAAAAACGGAAATCAATCTCCCTCTCTGCTCCTCCTACCTGAATACAAATCTACATCATTAAAAATAGAAAGAACTTAGAAACCTAAGACCAGAAAATGTGTAGGAAAGGCCATGGTCAGCATACTCAACGTCTTATGTAGGAGCAAGGGAAGACTTATCCATCTATTTTATTTGTTTATTGTCTACCATGTTCTCAAAGCACTACAAATTCTTTAGATAAAATTCCTGAATTCATTCTTCTCAGTTAAGCTTGTAATAAATGTTAAGCAAAATTTGGTCCAGTGTTCCTCTCATTGACCAGTACCAGGAGTGCAGATTGTATCTGTTGCCAATTATGAGTGGAAACTTTTGCTTTAATGTCAAGCTGAGAATGCAATGGATATTTTGTGAGAGATGAGAAGCCTCACTCATCAGTTGGGTCCTAGTAGAAAAGTATGGCATTCTTCAGTGCAGATAAGAAGAACAGCGAGCTGTAAGGAGAAAGGAAACTGGGCTGTAAGGCCAGATAGAGCAAGCCCAAGTCTACTGCAGGATCCTGTGTAGGAGACAGCAGAAACAGAATGGAATGTAGACTTCTTGGCATTGCGCTCAGGAACAACCCATCAACTGGAGACATAACTAACTAACACATCATCAAAGCTTTGTTGTTAGTCACAGTCTGATTCTAGTAACGGCTCTACCCTCACCAGCTGTGTGTCTCAGGGTAAATACTTAATGTTTCTAAATTTGTAAAAATGGGATAAGATTATTATCTACCCCATAAGCTTGTTGTGAAAATTAAGAGATAACATCTATAAAGCATTAGTCCATTACAGTGGTTCTCAACACAAGGTGATTTTTTGCCCCCCAGGGGGCATCTGGCAATATCTCGAGGCATTTTTGGTTATCAGAATTGGGGAGGGGTTGGCTATTACTGGCATCTAGTAGGTACAGGCCAGGGATGCTGCTAAACACTCTACAATGCACAAGACAGCACCTAAGAACAAAGAATTATGTGACCCAAAATGTCAACAGTGCCAAGGATAAGAAACCCTGATCTAGTTGTCATTCACACTTTATAATGACTTTATAATGACTGGTGTTTCCTGAGGCCTGACAGCATGCTAGAGCCTGTTTAAGTACTCAGCATTATCTCATCTAACCCTCACCAAAATCCCACGAGATTGATGCTAGTATTATCCCTAGTTTACAGATTAGGAAACTGATACACAAAAAAGAAGTTTGGCAGTATACACAAGGTGGCTGTGGTAGAACTAGGATTCTGTAATCACTAAGTATTATTATACTTCATGGAAAAGTGAAAAATTATTCGGGTATTTTCAAATATCCAACTCTTGGCATTAGATAAACAAGACTGGTTTTTCAACTTTGATCCCAACATTGTTGTAAATCTAGACAAAACTGATATGTTACATTCTTTGTCTTCCATATTCAAGTTTTTCCTTAAATGTGGGCAGAATGGAAACGGAGTAATGGTTAAGAGAGGAGAAAATCTAACATTTCTTAAGAGCATCTTAAAAAGACAATTGCCAGATCTACTTTTACAGAAATCTTTTTAGTGTTAAAAATCAGTAAAACCTGCCTTCAGTAACCCTCCTTAGGTCCTCTCTAATGCCCAAGTCAATAGCTCCTCTTGTAAAGATGTTGTGGTTTAAGCACTGCTTCAGGCCTATGTGAAACTTGAACATGGGATCAAAGAGATAAAAGTCACATGACTATATCACTTTCACTTTATAGTTTGAAATTCTTAGCATCTGTACATTTATCCAATTGTCAGTGATGTGTCATTGATTGTTTTCAACAATCTTTTGCATCGATGTTTTGGAAGGTGTTTTTCTCCTCTTTGAATCTTCCTTCAGGGAAGCTGAAACATAAGCTGATAAGCGTGAATATGTGTGGACCTTAAATCCTAGAAAGGCAGCAAATGCTGAAATGTGAGCACACATACAAATATTTTGACAATTATAACAAAATGATTATGGAAATTTGGGGATCCTGAATTTCCAAGATAATTGCATATCAAGTGAAGACGGCACAGTATAAAAAAGGAAACAGTATGGCATACTGGCTAAAAGTGCAAGATTTATACTCAGATCAGTATTTAAATACCGACTGTGCCATTTACTAATTATGTGATCTTGACAAAGTGACTTGACTATTCTGAGTGTCAGTTACCTTTACTATTGCAGAAGGAAAATCAGACTGACCACAGAAGCTTCTCCAAAAATAAAAATTTTATTTTACATGACCATATGCCAAGCACTGTTTAGGTGGTAAGGCTACTACAGTGAACTACCTTCATGAAACTTATAATTAGGAAGTTAAAATGAAATATCACTTGGATAGCCATAATTGTTCCAATTATCCAATTCTGAATAAGCTGATAGTGATCAGACAAGAGTAGGGGCTGGGAAAGCCTCTGAGGAGGTGCCATTTGAGCGGAGACTTGAAGGACAGGAGAAAGTGGCCCACGTGAATACCTGGGGGAGAGCTTTCTAGGCAGAGAAAAGAGCAAATGCAAACATTCACAGTCTGGAATACTCTGGTGAATTTCAGAAAAACCAAGGAGATCCATGAGGCTGCTGCTCAGTGACTTATGAGTCGAATTAAAAAGATAGCCAGGGATTAACTAGTACAGGCATTTGTACGCCATATTAGGATTTGGAATTTTATTCTGTGATGGAGTGCTATTGGAAATTTTTGAGTGGGGAGTACCATGATCCAATTTATGTATCGAGAGGATCACTTTGGGTCCTATGTGGAGCATACACTCTAAGGAACTGGGAGTGGATACAGAATGACCAAGCAAAGGTGATTACAATGGGACAGGCAAGAGAGAGTGGCGGCTTAAATAGGAAGATGACACTTGGTAGCAGCTAAAAGTGGTTACATTCATGATGCATTTGAAAGTAGACTCAACATAACTTCTGATAGTTCGAAAGTAAGTTGTGAGAAGAAAAATAAGAATGATTCTAGTGAATGATTCTGAGTCAATGGAGACTGAATAAGGAACAGGTAAAAACAAGGGGAACTATGAAGAATTTAGTTCACGATACTAATTAGGTATCCATGTGGGAATATTCAGTACCACGGGATATACAAGCATGCATTCAGGAAAGAGGCCAAGAATGGATCGTAAAATTTGGGCATTATCAGAGTATAAATATATTTAAACTATGAGGACTGTGTGAGATCCCTACAGGAGAGTGTTAAAACAGAAAAGAAAAGAAGTCCTGGGTCTGACTTCCAAGAGTCTCCAATATTTAGAGGTCCAGAAGATGAGGAAAATTATGGGAAGGTAGTTTCTTAGAGCCAAGCAAATAAAGTGCTTCAAGAAAGAGGGAATGACCTATTGTCATATGCTGCAGAGAGGCTGAGTGAGATGAGGGCGTAATTGACCCCTGGCATTGTCAACACAGATGCCACTGGTGACCCTAAGAAGAAAAGATTCAGTGGAGTGATGGATACAACACCTTATTTCACAAAGATCAAGGGTGAATAAGAGGGTGGAAGTGGGAATGGAAAAAATAATTATCATATTTTTGTGAGAATTCCATAAGAAAATACATGGGAAGCATTTAACTCAGTGCTTGGCACATTTCAAAGTGCCAATAAATAGTCACCATCACTATTTTGATCATTTTTTATGTGATCATTCCCTATCTTTTAAATATTAACTGTGTGCACAGCCAGATCAAAAGAAACAATTTTATGTGTGCGTGTGTATTTATACATGAACTGTTTTAGTAAATGTATTCAATAAATATGTATGCATAATTATCTCATTTTATCCTCAAAACATTCTGTGGGGGAAAAATATAATCATGTGAGTTTTTGGCTCAAGCTCACAGGTTATGACTTATCCAAATTCCCATATAAAGCCAGAAGTAGACCAGGATCTAATGATACTTGACTCTTTTCTCTTTTCAGCAAGAAAGAATAGAAGTTGAGGTATGCCACCAAAGAAAAACTCAAACAATATCAATGAGAATTAGACAATGCAAATATCTGATTTGAATAATGAACAGCCAAAAGATATTTTTAATTCATAAATTATTTACACATGAACTGTTAACCATCGTGCACAATTTGTTCTTTGTAGACATGGTCAGATTCCTCCTTCAAGTGAGAAAAAATGTTCTGCCATAAAGACGGATTAAAATGTTTTCTTCATAGAAATTATGTAAAGGAAGATAGAAAAAGGGCAAAAAAGTGTCTTTAAAATACATTTCCTTAATCAAGAAATATTTTATTATGCAATTACTCATGCCAGGTACTGGGTTAGGTACTGGAGATACAAGAGGAAATAGAACAAGCAGGATTCTTGCTCCCTTGACATCCAACTTCTAGTGAGAGATCATAATCAAATTTGCAAATATTAATTTGGTAAATTATGCTAAATATATGGAGGAAAGGAACAGAGAGTCATGGCAGAGAAAAATAGGAACAACATAACCCAGTGTCACTGTATGAAATGACGTAAGAAATGTATGTCATTTGTACAAAAGAGATAAGAAAATGTCTGGATCCTTTCAACAAACTGGGTGTAATCACTTCCTGAAGCTTGGAATGAAGACACTGAAAAGTGACATGCATTCAATAAGGCACTTTGGTAACAGATATGAAAGGAAAATTGTCTTGATTTTCTTTTAAGGAATTCATCTTTCTTTTTTCCAGATTAATGAAAACAAGGAGCAATGTACTTCCTTTATATTTCCTTGTAAGAAAATAATGAGGCCAAGGTCAAATATTAAACAAAATAAGCATTAAACAATTCTGAAATGCTTCCAAGATGTGTTAACTGCTACCAAGACTCTGAGTAATCAATATGGAACCCTGCTTACTCCTACAGAGCCAGTTTCCCATCCATGAGAGACAAGTTTCTTTGGAGCTGTGACCAACCCAAATCCTTGGTACCTTCTGAGAAGCATGAATTTCGCCATCAATAAGAGAATGGCTAAGATGAATCATGTGTCAACCTTCAAATCAGCTACTTCACACTCCAGTCATCTTTGTTTGTGACCAAACTAAGCCTTCTTGTTCACCCACTCCTCAGCCCCCCAAACCACTTGGTGCTTTTTCTCACTAAGCCATGCCCCACTGTTCCCCTCCCTCCCAAATCTTTCAACTGTGTTGAAACCCCAATCTGATTAACCCTGCATCTTCAAACTCTTCCTGAACAATCCATCTTTCACCTTAGTTAGAACTCAGAGGTTCTGACATGAAGTCTGTGAACTATGTTTCAAGGGGTCAGTGACACGCTTAAAAAGATTAATTTTTCAGTTTTCTTCCTGTTATTTTGAAATATGTCTTTGTAAAAAAAATGTTGCTATATTATAAGGACATTATCTTACTACAAAAGGTCTGGGTTGCTTAGTGTAAATGATCAAGTAATATGCAATGATCATTAAAACCATATTACAATGTCCAGAATTATTTCTTATTGACAAAAATAAACGTCTCTGCCTTAAGATTAAAGAGATCTATCATTGTTTACTTTAAGCAGAAAGTTGCAGAAAACCTCAAAGGAAATAAATGATAAGGATGCTTCCATATTTTTTTTAATTTTATTTTTATCTTTGAAATGCGGCACAGAAGCCACAATCTTTTTTGTTTCAAAAGGCTTGTATGAATGGAAGCATGAATCTAGCAAATATAAAGGTTTGCTTTGAATTTGCAGACCAATTTTTTTATGAGAACACTTGAATTGAAAGACTGGAACATTACCAAAACTTTATCAAGCCAGGAAGCAAGACCCATCCTGGACTCCTCAGTGTCTTTCACCCTTCATGTCACATCTACTCACTTTCCAAATCCTATTCATTGAACCCCCTAAATATCTCTCACAAGCATCTACCTCTCTCCATATCCACAGCCATCATTCTTGTCCAAGTTAATTTCATCTATTACTACAATTGCTACGATCTTTTCTGTGCCTCTGGTGTTACTCCTCTCTAACCTCAATTCTGCACCCAGCCAGGGTGACTCTTGTACTGCAAGACAAAAAAGAAGGAGAGGAAAAAAGAGAAAGAAATCATGAAGTTGTTCTTGAAACCACAACTATTTGGAAATTCTGGGAGAAAACTGTAGTGGAAAGAAAACTGTATCAAGGTAGAGGAAAAACTTAAATGATCACTTTGTTGATAGAAGATTAAAGTCTTTGGAGTAAATTTGTACTGTAATCTCAAGTAAGCTAATATAATGAAGAAATTTGAAGATGTCTTTCTGGGCAAGAGGAGTTTGTTAGATTTTTTTTTTTTAATGCTAGAGGATATTAACTTGTCACATGTCTGGCCAAAGAAAGGATTATTCTTTTATTCTCTAGGATTGGGATTTATGGGGTAGTTGAGACTCAGGAAAGGGGGGAGGCAGGAAGAGAGGCTCAGATCACAGATTGCACCAACCTGTGGGATGGCTAGTGCCAAGGGAAGAAGTCAGCAAGGAACCCCCTGTGACAGATAATGACAAATGAACTAACTTCTAAGTTTTCCTTTTCTACTCTGTAATCCTCTTATGAAAACCTCATATATTTAGTAAAACATGCTAGTACAGCCTTGGAGAAGGTAATAAATAGGCTCTATTTATGCTTGAGGCAAAGCAGCACAGGGAGAGGACAGCAGCTTGCAGAGTGGTGATGGAAAGGCCAGAAGCGTTTGTGAGAAGCCTCTAGCGGGAGTTAGGAGGGATCAGCGAAGGGCAACAACTGAGAAAAACAGAAACCCTCTTTTTCTGGAGATCTTCAGACAAAATGCTGCACTTTTTTCAGATGGGATATTTGTTCAACAAATTTTTATTGTCAGTGCCTAACACTCTTCTAGGTGCCATAAATAATGGAAGTGAACAAAATTACCGCATCAGGCCTCAGGGAGCATAGATCCCTGTGCAAGAGACAAACAATGAATAAACAGGCATAATTATGTCATGTAATAAAAAGAGCTATGGAAAAAATCAAGTGTGGCATAGGGCTAACAGCTGCTGTGGGACAAGCTCAGAGCCATTTTATAAAAGGAGATCAGGGGGACCTCTAAGAAGATGACATTTGAGCAGAGATCTGAAGGAAGCTGTAAGTGATCTATACAGATGTCTGCAAGAATGTTCTAGGCAAAGGGAACAAGTGAAAAGAGACTTGAGCTGGCAGTGTGCTTGATATTTTCGCTAGCTGAGTGAAGAAAGAAGCTCCATATGTCCATGTGATTCATTGCTATCTCCATCAGTATATATTGGCATCAAATCTTGTTTTCCACTGAGAAAGTCATTCACTTCATCAGAAACCGAACATGATTGACCAGTTTTTCCTGAGGTTTCATCAAGAAATGAAAGCAGAGTGTGAAATTCTTTACTTTTGTGCCAGTTTTTTGATTTTCCACAGAGCAAATCTTGAAGCATCTGATTAACCTCTGAACAAATATTTCACTTTTTTTGCTGAGAAAGAGAGAGAGAAAAAAGAAAAGACAACTCCAAGAACACTTTTTCAGAACAGAGTCCGTTCGTGATTTGCCTTATTTGGAAGCCATGTTGGCCACATTAATGTGACACACCTTTTTACTCAAGGTCCTCCATCATTGTCAGGGAGGCTACTGGAAGAACACGTGCATATCTGGTCAAGCTGTTCACTTTAAAGAGAAGATTGGAGGTAGATGACTATATAAAAGTAACATCAATGAAGTGTTTCCACAGTCTAGAAGTAAGAATGACAAAGTTTTAACGTCTCTGCAAGCAGGAAGTTGCCAAAAACTGAAAATTAAAATTCATTATAATTTTCTTGCTGACCCCAACAGCATCTGTGTCGTAGTCCTTCTTAAAGGTAGCTTCTTTGATTTGAAGACAAAGGAAATGACGTTACATGAATTCAACTGCTACTCAACATGGAGACTTGGATGATGTTTAGAATTTCCTACACAAGCCCACCTTCATCTGTCAAAGTGAACTCTCAGTGGGTTGGTTCCACTTCCTGCCCCAAACTTTTGAAGTCAGAATGTTCCATATTTCTTGGCATCAGAAGAAAGATAAATGTCCAAGTAATACTCAGAGAAGCATATTCCACATCAAAGTCCTACTTTCTTTCTTTCTTCCTTTCTTTTCCTTCCTTCCTTCCTTCTTTCTTTCCTTTTTATGAATAAACCTGAGCTTTCTCATTAAGGTTTGCTTTAAAGCATATTAAAATGTACTTTTTAAATTTGCATAATTTGGAATTATGTCAATTTTTAAGGAAATGACCATTTGTTGTTTGCATGAAAAAGCAAGATTGAAAGATGCAGTTATCTGTGGAGATTGATTTTGCATTCTGTCTCTGAAAAGAAATCAATTTTCCATTCAATAGAATACATCATATGCAATTTTTGTGTATATGTGTGTTTACAGTTTCCTGGAAACAACTCTGTGGCTTTCATCAAATTCTCAAATGCCTTTCAAAGGAATCCAAAAGAAAAAAGGTCAAGGCCCACTGCCTTAAAATGAACCCTAGCTCTTCTCTGAGAATAGTACTTCTCCTCCTGCTCTCTCCAGTAGAGTCTTAATCACTTCAAACTTAAATATTGCAATGTGGTCTCCTCTGCGATTTCCAAACCATTCCTTACCCACCATCTTGTATCATGTTTATCCTCTCAGCATCACTGTCCTCCACCAACTTCCTTTTCCTTGTCCTTCATTTACTAGAGACTTCAGAACCTGATTCATAGTCTTCTTCTCCATTCCAAGTTTTGCCAACATTCTCAGAAAGTTGAGCGTACACGTAGAAAATATAACCAAAAGCTGGTCTCAAACATTCCTTTATTTCCATAATTTCAATGTCTTCCTAACCATTCTAATTCTGCTACCCACATCCCTGTTGATGGGCCCTGGTCCTTTGTCCCCACTTGAAATGTTCATGTCTGATTTCCTAAATTTAAACATCACAATCTAACAATCACACTCCCATCATTTCCATTCTCTCACTCAGCCACTTGTACAATATCTGTAGCTTCAGAGTATCCCAATGGTTAGAGCAAGTGCTCTAGAGTCAGACACTCCAGGCTTAATAACAATTCTGCCATGTTCAAGATGTGTGAACATGAGCAAGTTTCTTAACCTTTCTACACCTCTGTTTTTTCTTAGGGAAATACTAGTTGTTGTTAAGAAGATAATGTAACCAATAGCATTTAGCATGATGCTCCTGAGGAAGCATGCAATAAATCATAGCCTACATTCTTTTGACCTGACCAAGACCTCTAGTTGCTTCACTCTTCTAATTTCTTCTTTATTAACCCATTTCTGAACTCACTTCCTCCCCCACCTATTTCAAACAATGTGGTCTTTCACTTTAGTTGCTCTCCTGCCAACATCTTCAATTCTCTTGCACCACTGTACTTCCGCTGCACTCTCCCTGCAAAACTCCAACCCTTGATTGCCACACACACACACACAAAAAGCACTATATGGCTGGGTATGCTATCCTGAGGACAGTGTAGGTGTTCAGTGAATAGTATTAAGAATGAATTAATGAAGGTGTGCTACTTTTTAATTCAAGGCCTTAACGGAACCCTCAGAGCTACCCAGCAGCTTTATTTCCTAGTCATCTCTTTCCTGTTTTTCAAAGCAGTCATTTCAAACGTTGTTTACTCTTCTCGAACTCCAAGCCTTACTACCTGATTTCTCAGGAATTGCAATCTACGTGTTCTCCTTCGCTCCTGTCAGCTTACTCTTCCCAACCTTCTCCATCAGAATTAAATTATGCATGAGTCTCTCTCCTGCCCAAATAAACACAAAACTATACCTCAAAGTTAAATCCACCTTTCTTCTTCACATTCTCTCCAGTTATTACCTTATTTCTCTCCTCTTCCATCAAAAGTTCTTGAAAGAGTCGTCTATACTCACAGTCTGTATTTTCTCAACTCCCATCTACTCTTCGATATGATTTGCACCCTCACCTCAACAGACAATTGAAATTCCTCTTACCAATGTTACTTGTTGCAATAGAAGCTTGACATTTTGACAGCAATTGACAATTTTGACCTCTAGATGTTTTTCTTGAATGCTTTCTTCCCTTGAGTTTTTTCAATAACAGTTTTATTGAGATATAGTTCACATACCATAAAGTTCACTCATTTAAAGAATACAATTCAATAGTTTTTAGTATATTCACAAAGTTGCACATTGATCACCATTATCTAATTTTAGGATATTTTCTTATGCCCAAACAGAAACCCTATATCCATTAACTATCACTCCCTGTTCTCTCCTCCTCTGGCAAACATTAATCTACTTTCTGTCTCTGTAGATTTACCTACTCTGTTCCTTTCATGTAAATTGAATCACGTAATATGTGGCCTTTTGGTTTGACTTCTTTCACTTAGAATATTTTGAAGGTTCATCCAGTTGTAGCATGTATCAGAACTTCATTCCTTTTTATGGCTGAATAATTTTCCACTTCATGGATATGTCATATATTGTTTATCCATTAATCAATTGATAGACATTTGAGTTGCTTCCACTTTTTGGCTATTATGAACAATACTGCTATGAACATTCATGTACAAGTTTTGTGTAGACATGTTTTCAATTCTCTTTGGGTATATACCTAGGAGCAGAATTGTTGAGTCACATGATCACTCTATATTCAACTTTTTGAGGAACTGCCAAACAGTTATACCAGGTGGCTACACCAGCAATGCATGAGGGCTCTAATTTCTCCACATCCTTGACAACATTTGCTATTGTTCATCTTTTTCATTATAGCCATCCTAGTGAGTCTGAAGTGTTATCTTAGTGTGGTTTGGATTTGCATTTCCCTAATGAGTAATGATAGCATCTTGTCATGTGCTTTTATTCATTTGCATATCTTCTTTGAAGAAATATTCTAAATATTGACATTTCTCATTATTCTTCTCCAGATCCTAACCCTGGGTGACTTCATCCATCCCAGGCATTCACTAAAATCAAGTATGCCTACATCTCTACCTTCAGTTCAGTTCTCTCTCCTGAGATCAAGATTTGGTTAGCCAATTGCCCACTGGACATTTTCATCTGTGGGTTCTATAAACATCCAAAACTGAATATGGTTAAAACTAAATTCATTGTTCTCACCTAAACCCCAACCCACTCCTTCCCAGACGAATGGTCCAACTGTTCCACAAATTGCCCAAGTCAAAATTCTAGCTATTCTTCTCTTTCCTTTCCATCAACCCTCACATCTAAAAATGTCCAAGTCCACTTATTCTCTCTCTTAAATTCTTCTCTAAATAGGGTCCTCCATGCTTTCCCCACTATCAGCATCCTAAATCAACCCCTTCATTAATTCCCTGAATTACTAACAGAGGCCTCTACTCCTTCCCCACTGGTCTCCTAACATTAAATGTTACATCCTTCGAGTTAACACTGTTCATTATCCTCACACTGAATTGTTGCGGAAAATACTACAGACTGGCTCCCTTAACACCACTTTAGCCCCTCCTGCCAACATGAACAGAGAATCACAGACATGCTTAAGGACTATACTTCCCAGTCTACTCTCAATCTGGGTTTTCCATACAGAATTCCCAGGCAGAATGATTTTTCAGGTTGGAGGATAGAAGTAAGTATGATGAAGGGGCAGTCACACAGCTCTTCTGAAAGTGCCGGCAGGGAAGCTAATTGGTGATCCTGCAGCAGCTTTCCTGGAGATCTTTGTGCAATGATCTTTAACCTTGGTTGCGCTCAAGCATCACCTAGAGAAGCTTTTTTAATTTTATTTTTAATAGTATGATTGGGCCCTGCTCCAGATCAATTAAATACAATCTCTGGCGGTGCAGACCAAGTATCAGTACTTTGTAAATCACTCCATGTGATTCTGATGTGCAGCCAGGTTTGGGAAAAATTACTCTGATGTCCAGCTGGTCCCTAACTTCCTGATTGCCAAGCCCAAGCCATGGTAGCAGCAGCAGCTCCTGATTCAGCAGCTTACCTGAGTGTGGCCAAGGCAGTGAGGTTCTTGAATAGGAGGTGGTGGCCACAAACACAGCAGTTCCTTTGCCAGCCAGCACGGCACTGTGACTCATGCAATTGTTTTTGGAAGCTCAGACTGGAGCCTGATTCTTTAGCCCTTCCAACAAATCTGTGAGCTATTTAATATCCTATAATAAATCCTGTCTGCTGAGATTGGCTAGAGAGTGTTCTGTTGTTTGCTACTAAACTCTGACCAATACAACTATCTAAAATTCAAGTCTGACCACATCACGTTCCTGCTTTAAATAATTCACTGGTTCACCCTTGTTCTTATGCTAAATCTAAAATGACTTTAAATAACTTACAAGGTCTTTTGTGATCTGCCTTTATTTAAGACATGTTAGAAATATGTATTAAAAGTATTTCAGAAACGCATACCTTCATTGAGAAATTATACTTGTAAGAATTTATTGAAAGATTTGGACATATGGGCAAAACTTGGTGTACATACACCACTGCATTGTATATTATTATCTTTAAAAACTGTAAGCAGCTTAAATGGCTATCAATAGCAGTGTAGTAAGAAATGTTATGCTATACTCACAGAGTGAAATAACTTTCTATTAATTAAAAAATCTCCAGGTAATAGTCTTGTGAGTGGATTCCTATCCTTTATTCTCACTTCTCAATTTTTTTCAAAGAACATGCATATGTCTATCAGAACAAATTAATGAAGACATTTCACTTTAGGAGGAAGAATTTTATGTTTATAACAGACAGATCAAATCAGATAATCAGTTCCCCTTGGAGAACAATGCCTTAGCAAGTCAGAATCCTCTCCAGGTGAGTTAGTGGACATGCACTTCTCCACTGACAGTCTCCTTTCGTACAAGCCACTTTGGTCATTGCTATGGCCTTTCTGGTGATGAAGAGATGAAAGGAAATATTGTTAGGGCATAGAGGAACCCAAATATCTTCTAAATAGTATTTATTTGCCTTGCCTACAAGTTAAAAGTAAAAATGAGCCCTAAACAAAGGAGAGAGGTAAAAGCAGACCTCAGGGAATTCAGAGAAATTGTCAATAATTCTACTATCTCCTTTATTCTCTCCTTTGTCTCCTTCAGCAGCATGTGTTATATCAAAAGGGAAAGTAATTTGGTATTGACTAATGAACATAATGATAAGAAATTGTCAAAACATGTTCCCAGTACCTGGCATGCACAAGGAGCCATAGCAGGAGCGTTAGATAAATATCATTATGCATCTCATAGAATATCTCATCTAGTTCCTTCAATAAACCTGTGCAATGGGAATTCCTGAGTTAGCACTTTGCAGGTAAGAAAATTGAGGTTCTGGAAAATTAAATTCCTTGCTCAGGTCAGCACAATTCATACATGGTAGGTCAGTTTCTTAGCCACCTTTCTCTATTCACCTAAGTTCTTTTTTTATACAGCAGCTTTATTTATTATTTTTAATTTTATTCAATTGTGATAAGAAGATTTTACATGAGATCTACCATCTTAAAATATTTTTAAGTGTGCAGTACATTATCGTTGACTCTAGGTACAATGTTGTACAGCTGATCTCTAGAGCTTATTCCCTCTGCTTAACTAAAACTTTATGCCTATTGATTCATAACTCCCCATTTCTCCCTACCTCCAGCCCCTGGCCACCACCTTTCCATTCTTTGATTCTATGAATTTGACTATTTTAGATACCTCATATAAGTAGAATCATGCAGCATTTGTCTTTCTGTGACTGGCTTACTTCTCTTAGCATAATGTCCTCAAGGTTCTCCCATGTTGCAGAATTTCCTTCTTTTTTAAGGCTGAAATACACCACATTTTCTTTATCTATTCATCTGTCAATGAACATTTAGATTGTTTCCACATCTTGGCTATTGTGAATAGTGCTGCAACAAACTTGGGAGTGCTAATATCTCTTTGAGATCCTAATTTCAATGCTTTTGGAAAAATACTCAGAAGTAAGGCTGCTGGATTATATGATAGTTCTATTTTCAATATTTTGAGAAACTTACATACGGTTTTTCACAGCAGCTGCACCAGAGGTAAAAGACTTGTATAATGATAACTACAAAATATTGATGAGGGTCTGTCCTGTGGCTGAGTGGTTAAGCTCCCATTCTCTGCTGTGGCAACCCAGGGTTCACCAGTTCAGATCCTGGGCGCAGACCTACACATGGCTCATCAAGCCATGATGTGACAGTATCCCACATAGAGGAACTAGAATGACCTACAACTAGGATATACAACTATGTACTGGGGCTTTGAGGGGGAAGAAAGAAGAAGATGAAGAAGATTAGCAACAGATGTTATCTCAGGGCCAATCTCTTCACCCTCCCCCCGAAAAACACAAAACACAGCAAGATCTCATCTTAAAAAAAAAAAAATTGATGCAAGAGATTAAAGAAGATACAAACAAATGGAAAGATATCCCATGTTCATGGATTGGAAGTCTTACTACTGCTACAATGTCCATACTACCCAAAGCAAACTACAGATTCAATGTACTCTGTACCAAAATCCCAGTGACATTTTTTTACAGAAATAGAAAAAACAATTCTACAATTCATATGGAATCACAAAACACCACAAATAGCCAAGTGGATCCCCAGAAAGAACAAAATCAGATGTATCACATTCTTGATTTCAAAACATATTACAAAGCTACAGTAACCTAAGTTCTGAAATGAAAATCTACAGAAACATTCCAAGTCTTAATGCCAGATCTACAAGAGGGAAGGAGGCTCAAGGAGAGGAAGAGGAAGAGCTGCGGGGAGGGAACAACAAAGGAGACTTTCAAAGGAGTGTTTAGCAGGGACAGCTTGAGGCCCCACTACTCACTTCTTTGTAAAAGCAAATTTTGAGATAAACACTTCTTTTGGAAGTAAATTTAATAGCTAACACAGTGTCTGTGTGCACAGACCCATTCATCCTGTGAGAGGGGATAACTCCTGCTCTATTGGTTCCAAGAAAGGCTATCCTAAACAGGGGCTCAACAAGCATCACTGTTCTCTCCTTCTTCCTGCCAAAAAGCATGAGGAGCTTCCTATACTGCTCATTTTTAATTGAGAAATTCAACTTATTGTAAATTTCTACTTTTAAAATGTAAAACTTTGGCAGAAGTAGCTAATAAATACAAGAAAAAGGAAATTCTCACCTCCAATTTCTTCCTCACTCTGTCACCTGCATCTTTTCTCTAAAGGTGACTGTGGGGAACATTAGCATTGTTCCTACATGGTAAGAGGACCCAGGCCCAGAGCAGAGCCCCCCTTCTCTATTTACAGGAATCAATTTTAAAGAAACACACACAGGTATGTCACATTTGCGGATGTTTGTTGTAGCGTTGTTAAATAAGAAAATGGGGGGAAAATTCTATCAATAGAAGCGTTTTTGAATAAATCAGGGAAGAGCCATACTTTGGAACAATATAGGGCATTGAAAGTAAGGAAGTAGACTTAGAAGAGGAATGGTTAGAAATGGTCCCCCAGCATCCTTCCTCAGTACAGGCCTGGTGCCTGTCAGGGAAGGAACTTAGGTTTGGGGCATTCTGGGGAAGCCTTTTTACTCCAAACAGCTGACAATAGTACTCTTCCACAATAGTACTCTAGTTCCAAGGGGAACTAGAAAAAGTAAAGTGACAATGCACCTGACAATGTAAAAAGTAAATGACCCACGTGGATTAAAGGAGGCCAACACAATAAAACCATACTAGTAAGACATTTAAGTTATTTTTGCTACTGCTTCTGATTCTAGCCAGGCATCCAAAATTTTCATGCTTTCTCTCCCTTCCTGCTATCAGCTCAAAGACCGATCTGAAATCAATCATTTATAGGTTACTGGGAATGTGTTTCAGAGCCAAGGGAGACCTGGCTGCATCACTCAGGGGCCTATTCCCAGAAGTTCCTGGGCTAGAGAGATCTATGTAGCTGAAGTATTTAATATACTTGTGCAGTGAAATTGCTTTCTGCTATTTCCACTATTTTTAATATTTTTATTGCAAGTGTATGGTTTTCTGCTACAAAGTTTTTGTGGCCTAGCATAACAAGATATTGACTACTTTTTAATATTGTTCAACTGGGGGATGTGACCCAAATGTCAGTATCACTAACATCCATACTTCTAGAAAATAACCTCTCTGAATTTTTAATTACATGGATGCCGTATCAGAAATTAAAGTAGTTGAACACCACAAACTGCTTGTGAAGAGACATATTTGCCTCTGGAGCGGGGGTCTGAATATCATTCCTGAAGGTAATGGGAAACCACTGAGGTCATGAGCAAGAGTGACAAAATAAAAGTGACACTTACAGAAAATCAATTTGTTAGTGGTGTGGAGAATGGACTAGAAAGGGTAGAGTGGAGGCAAGAAAATTAGAAAGCTCCTGTTGTATACAAATCACTAAACTGTATATTTGACACGTCTAACCTCCCTTACTCATCATGACAATAACCGGCATAGATATTTTCATATGCATTTTACAGATGAGTGGACTGAAGCTCAAGGAAATAAAATAGCTCTCCCAGTATCACATTGCTAATAAATATCAGTGCCAATTTGAGAGAAGCGAGGGTACAGAATAAATTTATGACATTCTAGGACCTAAGATGAATTACTTTGACGATCCTCTCCCTAGAACAGTGCTTCCAACTTGGCTGATCACTGGAAACACCTGAAGAGCTTCTTAGAATACTGACTCCAGCATTCCACACCGGAATAAGTCTGAGGATCAGTCAGATATGAGAACCTCTGCTGTCATCCAGATGATCTTCTAATCATTTTACTGAAAAGGAAACTCAGTCCAAGGGATAATTAATTCAGCATTAGACCTATTAATTTTGAGATTCCGGCAGGGTACCCAGTAGGATTTCTGTGTAATTTAGCTGGAGATTTGAGACCAGAGCTGGGAAAAAATGTCAAGACTAGAGAAATAAATTTTGGATTTATCTGCATGGGGGTGATAATTGGAGTCATGAAAGGTCTTCCAGGAAGAAGTAGAGGGGGAAAGGCATAGAGGCTGAGGGCAGAGTTTTAATAAATATCCACAGATGTGGAATGGGAGGAACCGGGAGCAAGTAGCCATGACTGAGCAGTACTTAGTCAGAAGCAGAACCAGAAAGATAAATTGCCACAGAAGCCAGATGAGTGGCCTCTAATTCTATAATTATTAAGGGTAATATGCACTAAGAAAAAATTTGGATTTTATAATTGGAAAGTTACCAGTGAATTCTGAGAGTATTATCTGGGGTAGAAGGTAGATGACAGGGAGCTGATGGAGTCAGTGAGAAAAGCAAGGAAGTAGATGTGGAGGTCAGAGAAGTTAGGCTATGCAAGAAAAGAAAGAAAAAGTAATCGCATCTGGATCAACAATGTCAACAGAATGTGTTTTAGTTGTTACTGTCATTGGAGTATTTGGCTAACACTAAGGAAGTGGGACAGGATAATAATTTATTTCAACTATGAAATAATATATCCAAACCCGGAAATGTCCACCAAACTTAGATTCATGGACAGTTTTTGTCTGTGATTGAGGGAAGTGTACTACATCTGCAGGAAGAAGTTCTGGGTATATGTCCCAGATGTAAGACTGTGAGGCCTCCCCAGAACTGCTGATCAGGGCTCCACCGAGTGGATGCTACCCCTGATACATGCGTCATGTTGGAATAGAAGAGCTCATGTTCTTCTTGCTCCAGCAGCTAAGCCAGGACTTTGTGCCACGTTGGGCCTGGGGGCAGCTTGTCTAAGGTACTGAGGACACAGTACTTTCATATATTCCTTTCCTTTACATCTGGTCAGCTGGAATGAGGGATGATCCGAAATTCAAGCTTGCTGTTTGTTTGTTTTGATGATGGGGGCCAAGAGGGCTGGTGAGAGCAATGCTTTAGGCATCTGGACCATCCATATGCTCCAGGCCAGTCTCAGAATCCTGCATGTTGAGGTCTAGGACTCAAGTCAAGTTAGCAATATAATCTCACTTTTCCTTTCCATCATGTCTTACTTAGATATCTCTCTCAAGAAAGTTGGCTTTGGTCTGGAATAGGATTCAGATATTTCTGGATCCCCAGGCCATCTGGCGACCCCAAGCCCACTCCAATTTCCAAAGCCAGAGTCAGACAAGGGAATGCAGTACATGATGTCTAGAGCAGAAGGGATAAACCAAGTCAAACTCTATAGGGGAAACTAAGATTCCAACAACACAGAGGCCATAGGCCAACACAATTCGCCATCTCAGTTTTAGCTAATGGACTCCACACCCACTTAACAGAGAAAATAGAAAGCACCACATGGGAACGCCATCACTTCCCACTGCCAGATCCTGAAAACTGCCTACATCCCACCCATCCTCCTCCCTGATTCCCTCCTCTTACAACACAAGAGGGTCCTTTCTCCTACTTTAAGTCAATCCATTTATCCACGCTTTGGATTCAATCCTTCCTACCTTCCTAGAAACATTTCTCTTTCTTCTACTGTAACCTGTTGATTATTCCCTCTCTGCTATATCTTCATCTCCTCCCTCTCAACTGGATCCTTTTTTTTTTTTTTTTTTTTTTGCTGAAGAAGATTGTCCCTGCACTAACATCTATGCCAATCTTTCTCTATTTTGTCTGCGGGATGTCACGACAGAATGGCTTGATGAGCAGTGCGTAGGTCCATGGAGGAAATCCGAACTCATGAACCACACGCAGCTGAAGTGGAGTGCTTGAACTTAACCATCACACCACCAGACCAGCCCCTCAACTGGATCTTTTTTATTGTTAAAAATGCCCAAGCTTTGCTTTAAATTTCAAAAACCCTCCATACGCCTGCATCCCCCTCAAGTTACCATCTATCACTCATCTCCCCCTCTAAGCCACATTTCTCAGCAGAGATGTCTGGCCTCATTGGCCGTATGTTGCCATCAGCCTCTCTAACCCTTTCCAACTCTCTCCCAGCCCATTGCCCCATGCAAGTAGTCTTTGAGTTTCATTATGGTCAGCCTACATTGGGCCAGATTCAACTGGCATTTTCATTTTTCATCCTACTGGACCTCTTAGGAATATATTCAATACCATTGGTCACTTCTTCACTCTAGACACTCTCTTTCCCCGGCCCAAGTGACAAGACCCACATTTTCCAGTTTAATTTTATTTTGCTTTGTTTATTTCTTCTCAATCTTCCTTCATGATCCATCTTCCTTTCCTTGGCTATTAATATTTGGCTACTGGTTCTGTCATTTCCAAGCCCTTTTCTCTCTCTCCAAGTGATCTTTTCCATAACTATAGCTTCCACTGCCATCTATATATTAATGATTCTCACTGTATATACTTGCTCCCCTCTGTCTAACCTCTACTCCCAGAAACCCACCTTCCTACTTAAAAATCTCCATTGGTATAAAGACTCTCCAGGCTCATCATGCCCCAGAATGAAATCAAGATCTTCTCCCATCCCAAACGTGGTTTCTTACAGTGTTTCTTCTTTCAGTGAATGTCACCTGTACAATTCAGAAATGTATGAGTAATGTTTGTACCTCCATATCCAATGCATCTGTAAGCCCTCAGATTTTACCTGAATATCTCCTAAATTCATTTATTTCTCTTCATTCCTACAGCTACCATCCCAGTTCAAACTACTATCATCTTTCCCCTACACTCCTGTACTTAATCCCTCACTGGTTCCCCTACATCTATTCTTGACTCTGTCTAATTGGTTCTCTACACTGCAAACAACATGATATTTCAAATCTGATCTCGTCGCCCTCTAACTTAAAATTCTTTAGTAAAATTTCCATGGCTCTTAAGATCTTACAAGGCCCTGCTTGACCTGGTGTCTGCTTACCTCTCCAGCTCTCCAGCTTCATCTTACACACTCTCCCTTTCATTGCTCAACACAGACTACACCAACCTGCCTCTATATTTTTGTTCACACTCTTCTCTCTTCCCAGAATCTCTCTCTCTCTGCCTTACACACACACACGCGCGCACACACACACACACAACTTCTCACGCTGACTCCAATACACTCTTCCTAAACACCCACATGAACAAGTCCTTACTGGAAACCTTCACTAATCTACCCTCCCTTTGTTCCTCCACCCCGTTATATCTCCTCATAGCACAATGTGCCTTTCCATTATAGTTTCATCACAGTGTCTAATATGTATTTATTTGAGATTTTGTGACTCCTTTCCTCTGGTTATACTATAAGCTCCCTGAGATGGTGTCTCAACACTAAACAGAACTTGGCCTATGGTAACCACAAATATTTACTGAATTTGATTTTTTAAATTTGACCAAGAGGCTATAAACAGGATTCAACTTAAATTCAAAAATTAAAGTTCGGGGTCATATTGAGGGTTAAGATGGAGAAGAAGTGATCCTGGGTTTATGTACCTCATATTTAATGCTTCACAGATGTGCAAGCAAGTCAAACTGCCTCAAAGGAGGGGAGCAAAGGCAGACTGTCCCACCATTTCACAGAACAGTTGTAAAAATAAATAAAAGTAGGCATGTGAGGGGCTGACCCCATGGCTGAGTGGTTAAAGTTCTGCTTGCTCTTCTTTGGCAGCCCGGGTTAGCAGATTCAGATCCTGGGCACAGACCTACTCCACTCATCAGCCACGCTGTGGAGGCATCCCACATGCAAAATAGAGGAAGACTGGCACAGATGTTAGCTCAGGGCTAATCTTCCTCAAGTGAAAAAAAAAGAGTAAGATTGGCAACAGATGTTAGCTCAAGGCACATCTTCCTCACCAAAAAAAAGGAGCCATATGAATGTGTTTTATAGGCTGGAATAGCTGTTGTTCATAGATTTGGTTTAGACCCGTGCAATGTGATGGAAGATTAATGGGGCCAGAGAAAGTCTTTAATTCACAGCTCTAACTCCAGTGCCTAGAACACTGCCCCGCACATAGTACTGTTTACCAATTTCTTGTCAATAAATAAGTGGTTATCTCACATATTAAAATAAATTAAATTAATGGAAGGATTTGTTGAATGATTGAATCCTATTCTTTGAAGTGTCAGGCTATCCTTAGAAGTATTTAATTTGAAAGTTCTGAAAAATAAGAGTCACATATGTAAAATGGTTTTTAAAAATCAAGATGGTAGAACACTTAATTAAGATAATCTCGAGAGCTGTGTCCTCAGTAAATTGCAATTAATCCTTGAAAATCAACTCGTGCATCATCTCCAAAAAGCCTATCTTGACTCCCCAGTCTGGGGTAAGTACTCACTACATCCCCCAGCAAAGATACACGCACCACACCCTGAACTGCTCCAGCACAATAGGAATCTCCCTTTCACATCACTTTTCCTGTTGTTTTGAAATTTACTCAAGTCTCTCCCACTAGTCTTTAGGTTCCTTTAGGTCAATGAAATTCCCTTATTCTTCTAATGGTTGCTAATTCCTAACATAGTATCTGGCACTTAGTAGGCACTAAATAAGTTTTCATTGAAGTGAACTGAATTTTTGAAGACTTTCGTAGACGCTATCACTCTTATAATATAAACTGATTCACTCATGCATTAGCTTTCAGCCAGTTTTTCAGCTAATCCCTGTTCATACCTGGAAGGAGTGATAACATATCGTTTCATAAAGACTTTCTGGACCATTTTCAGGGTACCAAATGTCATTTTAAAAGAATTCTGATCGATACGCGTTTAAATTAGATATCAGAACATCCAATGCATACATAAATGTTTGCAGGACTCATACAAAGCTAAATTCAACAGTTTCTTCCATTTCCTTGCTTTCATTTAGCATGACATTTTAGCTGATATTCCTGAACTGCTGGGCAAAGCAAATGCATTTCTATTGGAGCCACTATTCGTCCATGAGATTCTGCCAACAGGAGTTCTAGCTTCTTCTTTCCATGTATACTTTACCTTTACTTTCTTTATTACTAGAACTAGAATCCTTTCTTAAAGAATTTACCATGATTGCTGTTAAGATTGGATCTATTTAAATAAACAAGGCTCTTTTGGATTACATACAGAATGAAAACTTAAGGACCACCTGCTCCCCAGCGTTGTGCAATGTGCACTCAACAGACAGTATCCTGGTATTTTCTTTCCTATGCCTTCACTCAACTCTGAAATTCTGAGGGGGGAAAGATATTCCAGAACACATCTTTATATTCACAACTCTCACTATTCCAAAGACAGAGGAAAATCCCACTCTAGGAAAATACAGCTTAATTTTCCCCTTCCAAATATGACACACCAGCATATGTCCGTATATTCCAGATAAATTTCTTCAGTAAATATATAACTTGTGTTATCCATCTGTGCAACTGCCATATATTTTTAAAGCATCACAATTCACAGAAGACTGTCTTAAAGAAACAAATAATGGAAAACGTATTCAAATGTTTGATTTACTTCTCTGAATAGGAACCTCCCCAGAAGAAAATGTACTGTAATATCTTCAATCCATGTGGTTTGTCTTTGCCGGGGGCGGGGGGGGGGGGGGGGGGGGGGAGTCATTTTTCTGAAGTCTTAAATTGGCATCTCTAGTTATATTTGCAAAAATATTTACGATTCTCGAAATTTTAAAAAGTTAGCTTTGCCATGTACTAATCTTGAACTCCCCTATATTACTTCATTCTTCTTTTCTCAAGAATTTCGTATCGTATATTGCTGGAGATGCACACGCACTTTATTTCCCTGACTGATTTCAATGGTGTTCATTATCTTCTGTCCCTTTCCCTCTCCCACATCTCTTGCCCCAACCGAACAAACTTTCTTAGACATTTTATTTTGGGCATCCCCAACTATTATTGCTCTGCAGCAGCCCCTGCTGGTAAAAGACATCATCCGATTTGTCTGTCCCTTCTCGGCTGCTCTTGTTAAGCTTGGTGCTTACTCCTCAACAAGCCTGCCACGGTCTAACCACAGGTGACCTGCAGCTTCAGCAGACCCTGGAATGGGGCTGCCTACCATCTGCAGGGTAGCAACTCATCCTTGTTTCAAGCGTGGAAAGAGAGCACCAGAGGAATGCATAATTTTTCAGTCTTTATTTTCCTTGTTTCTAGAACACATAAGGAAAAAAGACATTTGGAACTGTTTGTGACTAAAATGATAAAAGAAAATCAATGCAGCAAAACAGAAACCACCTGAAAATCTTCAGCTGAAGCACAAGCTGTGACATGATGTCAAGGAGGCATTCTTTTCACAGAAGAGGCATATTAAATTATGCTAGTGCCGACTGCTCTCCCAAGGACTGTTGATAGATGCTTAAGAGAGGAAAATCTTCCTTTCTGGTTGACCTTAAAAGCTGTCTTACCCCAGGCCTTAAATGTCTAAATGTGAACATAAAACATTTTTTCATTGATCCCAGAAGAAAAATATTCTCAACCTGTTCTCTTTAGTTGTTGCTTATCATCTGCCCATGCGTATAAAACGAGATATGTGTGGAGAGAGAGAGAGATAGCTAGATGTATAGATTTATTAATTCTCAGTTAAAGAATAAATATATTTTTCATTCAGAATGACAGAATGAGAGTGGAAAACACCCAGGTGATTGCAATTTGTTTTGCCATGCACCCATGAAAACTCCCTGTCGTGGAAAGGAAATAGAGCAGGCAGGTTATGATAATAGAATATATCTATTTTTCCTCACATTTATCATTATATTTAAACCAATCTTCCCAAACAGTGTAAAATGTATATATTTGCAATAGGGATACAATTCCACCAGAGCTGAGTTGAATGGCAAAAGAAGAGCTGGGGAACAAATCTACATGAATGTGAATCTTGTAACAGAAAACAAGACGTTGATTGGGAGAATAAAAGAGACAAGAACAATGGGAGACAGGAAACAGGACACAGAAGATAAACCAATTTAAAGATTTGCAGTATGTGGCTTTTTTGGTATCAGGAAATCTATCTTTAAAAGGAAGGGTGAATAAGCTTAAAACAATGGGAGATACATTCTTTTTTCTAGGCAATCTCAACAGCAACAACATCCCTTCAAAAGAATAACCTCAGGGCTACTTCTAATTCAGATGTGATGATTAGTGTAATTTTATTTAATAGCAAATGATACCACCAGGTACACCAGTTACCAAGAAACTGTTAACCAAGCCAGGTACTCCAGGTGGATCAGGTGGTGATTTTCACCGGCTTCTCACATAGCACTATGGCACAATGGACAAACCAGGGCATCCAAGGCTGGCAAAGCATGATTGGTGACAGCAATCCCTGTTTTAAAGAAATAGAATCATCCCAAAGACTTTTTTTCTATTTGAAACCAAAATTGACCTCAAAGAGCCCTCTTGATAAGACAGTGCAACACAATCCAGGCTGATATACTAGAACCAAATATCCAGATATCTTAAGCAAAGTTGCTAAATAGTTGTACCTTTTAAAGAAAATAAAGACAAAGAAACCAAAACACTGTATGTTCCCTCAATACAAGAGATAAACTTTCAAATTCTGACAAGGGACTTTGACTTACAGCAAACCTTGACCCAAAGAATCAGTGAGCAGATGCGAAACTGTTAAGTCATCTGACCTTTGTCTGTACTCTATCTGGCAGACATTCACAAAAATACTGCCCAAGAAATATCACTCCCATAAAGCAATGCAAAAAAGTCACTAATGTATTGCTGCATCCGGCAAGGGGAACACTCAAGAATTTATTCATTGTTAATGAATTACTAATAGTAGGAGTATATTTATATGCTTTTGTGCAAAAAAATAAAAAGTAAGGTTTCATTATGCCAATGGGTATATGCTCCCTGGACAACCTTCTTGGCAGCAATTATAAAAGTAGAATCTTGGGGGGAAATGTCATGAGGGCCCTGCTTATTAAATTTTGTAAATCATAAGGCTTGTCTGCAAATGCAGGGCACTCCAGCTGATTTAGTCGTTGGCCTAGAAACTCTGCTGTTAGGACCATTGAACAGGTCCAGAGTTTAAGTTGCACAGTAAATTACACTCAAAAGAAACAGACAGAGATTTTTGCATCATGTTTTCTGTCTATGAAGTATGGACCGTCTGCACCGCAGCAGCCCTGTGAGCTGGTATCGGATTTTTACAGTGATGCTTCAAGCTGGCGCCCCTTGCTTGAGCCCACCTGAGACTATTGCAGAGTTCTCTTGTAAATTTTAATATCAAAAATGGAGAAGCAAATTAAATTAGGATTTTCCTGTTTGAAAAATCTTCACAGCTGGAATAGATACAACCAATATTCTTTTTAGATTATGCCAGCTTTTACAGTCACTTTCAACAAATAGCTATCATTAGAAATGGCAAGGACAATGCAGTTGATCGTTTAAAAATAAAGGGTTGTCATTTTGATTTTTTCTTCCTAAAAGGAATAAAGAATTGCCTATACCTACTATGACTGAAACACCCCTTTAGAGGCCACAAGTAAATGAGGCCATAAAGAAAGCAAAGTCATATGTGAAAGAAACCTGATCCAATTAATCATTCTTTGTAGTAATTCTGTCATGAAACTTTCTGATGTTTTGTTTCTGTTGAGATGTAAACTGTGAGCTGGTAGTTTGGCGCCAACTCAGTTATTTAATATTATATTTTTTCAAAATAAAGTTTTTTTCATAAAAGACTAAATATCTGAAAGTTTCTAATGGCTAAGTTTTAAACAGCCAACTATTTCTAAAAAATGGGAAAAAAAATTTTTCTGAAATATAGAGACTAAAAGAAAATGGTTTGGAGTATACAATATAACATGCTTATGTTTATATTTGGAGAATGTTACATTCTGTAACTGTTGTATAGTTATGACATTTAATTGGCTAAAAATAAACTTCAAAATTGTATCCATTACACTCATATAATCTGGCAATATGTTTTAAATCATCATAAAAAGAAACCTATGCTATTCAACATCACCTCTAAGATGGAGTCTATATATAGTGGACATTCGATAAATGTTGCTTGATGATAAGCACGATTCTGCACGTTCTATAGACTCTGTAAACATAAAATCCTGACTTAGTTTCCATGACAAAATAGTCTAAACCAATGGCCATTGCTAATTTATATCTACAAAGCCCCCTTCAGGGCAAAAGAAAACTAATGTCAATCACTCTTCCTCTTGTCCTCCAAGATTCTGCATACCTAGTTCTTCACAATGTAACGAAACAGAACAGAACTTCCTGAAATTCATTCAAAAACGTTTTTCCCACTCGAATATCTTTATGTTAAAACACTAGAAATTAGTTTGGAAGATAAGATTGAAATGTGGTTTGATATCAATAGAAGAAGGAAAGGGTGGAAATCAATACTGTGAGAGCTAATAAAGACAAATGTTCTGTGATTCACTAGGGAAGAAATAAAGGATGAAAAAGTGACTATGAGTCAGCAGTGTAACACTGTCACCAAAAGGCAAATGCTGTATCGGATAGCATTAATAGACATATCATGTAAAACAAGCAAGGTAATTTTTCAGTAGCAGCAGTTCTCAAAACTGTCGGTTAACCAAAATTAGAAAAACACCTGTATTGGGGGCACAATCATTGCACAAAAAGTTGTATCAAGTTCACAGGAGAATAACAACAAAACAAAACACAAACAAAAAAAAATTAATATGGATGGATAGAGCGAGAGAGAGAGACAAACTATCAAACACAAGGTGAAAACCAGACTTGCTTTCAGAGATCAAGAGAACTAAGTCTATGTTCAGCCAAAAGCAAAGGCAAAACCAACTAAGGGCGAACATAATTGCTATAAACCTAGTGCACAAAGGGAACAAGATCTAGAAAGAAGATAAGAACCAGTTGCTTTTATTAGGCAGTGATGGAACCAACAACAAATGGATTCTGGTTGCTTCAGACAATAATTTACATTAAACAAAAAGGAAAATCCCCAGCACAAAGACAATTACACTGTGATTCGATGGAATGTCTGGGATCCCAGCCATTGGACGTATTCAAAATAATCAGTATTCTCAGCCTTTCGAAAGCGATTTGGATTAATTAGTACATGGCTAAAAACAAGTTCAAATATTTACAGTTGTTTCATAGTTTATAATATGACATCTGGTGAGATTACTTAATAAAAGAGAAAATTTGAAAGAAACAGCTGGCGAAATTCAGCTTGTAGTTGTAGACCCCAGGGATCACTGAATCCCCACTTTGTCAAAAATAAATTATCTCAAAATAAAAAGGTAGGAAAAATATTAGCTAATTTTGTTGAGAACTTACTATATACCAAACACTGTCCAGTATTTTTTACTTACAAAATCTCATTTAGTATACAAACAATCATAAGAGCTATACGCTATTATTGCCTCTATTTTATAAATGAGAAACTGAGGTATAGGGAGATTGAGTAATTTTGCCCACAAAGTCACACAGTCAGCATTTTGAACTCTAACAGTCTAGCTCCAGGGCCCGGCTGGCTATACCCCCCCTCAGTTACCCAGAAATATACCAGGGAGTCTAAAGGAACTTAGTAGGATGGGCTAGGATGACAGTGATGTGGATTAAGGCTGCCCCAGCTAGAGAAGCCCAAGGTGACCTGGCCTACATGCCAAACTATATGACCCAGTGGACTTTTTTTATGGTATGAATTAAGACAACCCCAGGGAGAGAAGCCCAGGGCATCCTCACCTGCATGCCGATCTATATGGCCAGATTCGTATCTAAAGTTATATGACCGCACAATAACCAGACCCCATCTGCACTGAAATCATTTAATGACTTTTTACATCATCTTTTCTTTTTTTTTCCAGTAAAAATAAGTCACGTACCCATGCCTTATAAAATTAGCCCTAACCCTCAACTCAGGGCAGCAGCAGGAGCTCTGACTGCCTGTGGGTCTTGTCCCCACACACTAGCCCTGCCTGCCCATGGGACCTGTCCCCATGCCAGCGGGGGCAGCAGCAGGAGCTCTGACCGCCCGTGGGTCCTGTCCCCACGCACCAGCTCTGCCTGCCCATGGGTCCTGTCCCCATGCCAGCGGGGGCAGCAGAAGCGGCAGCAGCAGAAGCTCTGCCTGCCCATGGGTCCTGTCCCCATGCTATTCCACACTATTCTCTAAATAAAAGAGCACTACTGCCAGATCTTGAGAGTCTAAGAAATCTTTCTTTCGACTCCTCGGCTCACCGACCCCGCATCAACAGTTTCATTATCAGTAGGTAATGACAGTTGGTGACTAAAGAAATAACCTTATGATGCAGAAGGAAAAAATTAGAATTAGGAATAAGAAAATTTTACACTTAATGAATGATATTAACATTAGAACACATTGTGAAAGGCTAAGGAATATTCTCTCTAGAGACCTCCTAAAATTCTAAATAGTTTAGATTTTCATGTCTTTTGTGACGATTTTGTGAAATTTTTTCTGAATGCAGAGTATTACATTAAATCTTCCCAAACTCTTTTACAGCATATGATTTACATAAATCATAATATTGCTTTGGAAACATCACACTAGGGGGCTTCTAAGGGAATGTTTAATTTCTGTCTAATATAGATTAATTTAATATTTAATTTCTGTCTAGTATAGATTAATCTCATTAATAGAGGCAGCTGGCTACATAATCATATCCCCAAATTTTGCATCTCTTGGGTCCCATTGAAAGAACCGGTGGTTAGAAATGGGATTAGGAGAGCAATCTAGAACATGGTGATGATTATGACAATTACCTAAATTACTATACACTTATAGTATAAATATACCAAATTCAGGAACATTATTCAAAGATGTATTCATGATATAAGACAGAATATTTAGTTGCAAAACAGACATTGCAGTCATGCTACTTCTTATAAAAATCCAATGATTATAACTAATTTGCTCTCACCGCTATAGCTTCCAGATATTTCAATATGCCTTGGCATTCTGTTTCTCTTCTTTTTTTTCCCTTACCTGAACTGGTTTCATTGAAAGCTTATTTCATTTCTGGTCAAAATAATGATCTTAGAGTTGATATAGGACTTTCTCTTTCACCTCTGATCTCCGTTACCTCTCTGAATATGTACACAATAACACCAGTTCCACTGGGGATGTTTCCCCACCTGCCCCATGATTCTGTTCTTCCCCACTATCTAAGGATCTTTAAGGGCATTTGGAACAATACCGCATCCTTCTGTAATGGGCTTATTTATCTGCCCCTTGTGGATAAAACCGTAAAGCTAAATGATCATCCCCTTTCTGCTTAAGAAATTTTCATTAAAACTCCTATGTTGCAGATAAAAACTTTTGTCCAATACAATTTTTAATTCTCATGTAAAATACTGGTGAATTTATGAATTTAATGCTAGAGTAAAAAAGTAGAGAGCTTCTTCTGGATCCTAGATCTTGAGCATTGTCAAAAAAAAAAATCAGTAGCACTGTTTATATAAAACACTGGTTCTTCACTGTTCTTTATTGAATATCCACTAATTGACAAAACACTGTTCACATCTAGGAAAATTTAGGACAGGATTGGTTCAAATATTGGCTCTGCCACTTAGCTGTATAAACTGACAACTTAGCTCTGCACCTATTTCTGCATGTTTAATGGGAAGAATTTTACTTATGTTGCAGGATGGCTATGAAAGTCAAATTACTATGGTGTCGGGTACACAGCAGATGTATAATGAATGGTAGCTTTTCAGGTTATGTTTATAGTCTAATTAAAGCCAAAGAAGAGTCCAAAAGAAGGGAGCAGATTCTTGCACAGAAAATCTGAAAGTTTGGATTGGGAGGGTCTCTGCCAATCTTCCATTTCTTTGGACCTACTTTGTGCCTTCAGGACTTCTATAGTGATCAGGTGGTTTCAAGATGGCGGGGTCCCAAACCTCACACTTCTTGGGGCCAGAATTTATTTGTTGGTGCACTGAGCTTCCAAATAAGTTTTTGTCCGATAAAAACTTTCTTTTAGTACAATAAACTCGGAAGCTACATGAGATGTCCAAAATTCAAACAGACATTTTTTTTAAATTCTTGAGAGTTGAGATACTAAAACATACAAAAAGTATATGGAAAAAGTGTCATCAAGTTCAGAGGTCCCTAACGTTAGAAGGAAAAGCATTCTGCATATTTTAAGAGTTAAAGAGATGCAAAATCCAATCAAGAAGTGTAGCCATCTGAGAGAGGATTATAGAGTAATCTGACTTGCGGGGTATATGATCAGCTGTGGCTTTAAGTTATGAAGTCCTTGTCACACACAATATATAGGTCAGTCCATCCTATCCACATCACAGACAAAGAATCTGTTGCTTCCTGACCAGAACTTTTGATTTTTAATAACTTCAGCAAACTGAGAAGGCAACCAAAAAATCACTTTTGAGAAAGCCACCCTAAAAAATGTTTGAGGCAACAAAATTGCATCCTCCAAAGGAAACACTGCTCAAGCCATGCAGATTTAGAATTAAATATAGGCTACTTCAGACAATAATTCATTCATTCATTCAAAAGCATTTATGGAAGAATGTGCTGGGTCTCAGGTAGAGTTCTGGGCACTGTGTTTACATCAATGAGCAAAACAGAAAAAGTCTCTACCTTTGTAAACCTTATCTTCTACTCAAGGAATAAATACAACAAACACAATAAATGAGTAGAGCTGATGACATTAGTGTCCTGTGTACATTTCCTCCACACTCATTGGTTGAAGGTTTTAACTATAAACAACTGCAACTATCTGCCTGAGCATCAGGAGCACATTCTTCCCACACTCAATGAAAGGTAGAAATTAGTGTTGAAGCCCTGGAAACACCTCTCACCAAATGACACAAGTGGTGCTGATAGACGTATACCCCAGCTTCCTTGCCTCCTGGTGCAAAGCAGTTGAGCCTCAATTGCCCACAGAGAAAATCTGCTTAATAACCTGCCACTCTTTGAGTCACTATCCTACTCCCCTACCTGTTTTTCTTGGGGTCACCACCCAAATAAACTGCTTGCATTCAAATTTTGCCTCAGGATCTGCTTCTAGAAGAACTTGTCTACTTCTAGGCAATAAGTACATTATATAGCATGTCCAATGTTGATACATGTTATGGAAAAATATAGAGCATATGAAGAAGGATCTGGATTAGAAGGCAAAGGGCAAGGCTGTGGAAGGCATTTGAACAAAGGCTTGAAGGAGATAAAGGGGTAAGCCATGGGGATCTATGAGGGAAAGCTACTGCAGAGGCTCTGAAGCAAGAGTATGCCTGGTGCATTCAGGACTTTGGAGAAGACCATTGTAACTGCAATAGAGCGTGTAAAAGAGAGAGTAGTAGATTGTGAGGTATGAGAGAGGTAACAATTATAGGGCAGTAGTAACGATTTTGTACGGTCTTATAAAGACTTTGGATGTTAGCCTGAGTGATATAGTGATATGGAAGGATTTACGCAGAGGCGTGACATAATCTGACATGTTTTAAAAGCTTCTCTTTAGTTCCTGTGTTGAGAAAGGACTGTAGGAATTCAAAAATAGAAGCAGAGAGACCAGTTGGGCATCTATTACAAAAATACATACAGGAATCCGTCAACAGATGAATGGATAAATAAATTGTGGTGTTTACATACAGTAAAATATTATGCGGCCATAAAAAGGCATGAAGTACTAATACCTGCTACAATGTAAATGAACCTCGTAAACATTATGTTAAATGAAAAAAGCCAGACACAAAAGGTTTCGTATTGTATCTTTCCATTTACGTGAAATATCCAGAATATGTCAATCCTTAGAGACAGAAAGCAAATTACTGGTTTCCAGGAGTTGGGGGGAAGAGGATTTGGGAAGTAACTTCTCAATGGGTGTGAAGTTTTACTTTGAGATGATGAAAATATTTTGGCACTAGATAGAGATGGTAGTTGACAGCAGAGTGAATATACTAAATGCCACTGAGTTATTCACTTTAAAATGGTTAGTTTTATGTTATGTGAATTTCACCCCTATTTAAAAAAAAATTGTTTTAAAGATGATGCAAGAGATGATGATGGCTTGGACTAGAGGAGCAGTGTTGGAGGTGATGAGAGTGGTGAGATTCTGGAAATGTTTCATAGGTAGAGTTAAGAGGATTTCAGGACCAGATGTCAGTGTGAAGGGTCAAAGATGACTCCAAAGTTTTGAGCTTGAGCAACTGTAAGAATGAAGTTGCCATTTCTAAATGCTGGAAGCTTGCAGTTGTAGCATGTTTAGGGTAGAAGATTTAAGAGATCAATTTTGAATATGTCACATTTGAGATGTCTATTAGACAGTCAAGTGGTGTTTGAGATGTCCGGCTTTAAGGATAAAATTCTGAGCTAGAATCACATCCACTGTATTATCATTTTTGTATCAACGAATCAGTGAATATTTGGTATTTTAAACATGTGTTGAGTTTAAGATAATTTATGTTATTTATTTATTTATTTTTTTGGTGAGGAGGATTGTCCCTGAGCTAACATCTGTGCCAAGCTTCCTTTATTTTTCGTATGTGGATGCCTGCACAGCATCGCTGATGAATGGAGTAGGCCTGCACCCAGGATCAAACCCGTGAACTCAGGCTGCCGAAGCAGAGCATGCACACAAAACTTCCCCCAAGGGCATCAACAAACTCACATTCAAGAGTTTGCTCGGATGAAAAATGAAGAGATTGAATGTCTACAGTCTAGTCAAGCATATGTCTGAAGACCAGAGAAATTAAATGTGCTACTTAAAATTTCAGAGCCAAGATTTCCAGATATTTCCGGGTATTATTCATGCCTAAGGGGAGCTGTGGTTTAACTGTAAGTTATTTTGGAAGTTTTGGCACCCTATGTCACATACATATCAAGTTATCCAGGAAAGTGTTCGGAGGCCCTTCTTGTAAAGGTACTTGATGCCTTTTATCACTGCTGTTGTTTTATATTCAACACAACACATACAAGATCCCAATCCAAGGTATTTTGTATGACACAATACTGCCCGTTAAGGGAGAATGGACTTGCCCAATATGTCCCAGTACATCACTACCAAGGCTACAGCCAGTATTGTCACAAAATAAAGCAAAGAATTTACTTTTGGAGGTATAAAACGAACTACATTCATTTTTTTCTAGTCCATTACCATATCTGGATAGAAATCACAGCACAAGCTTAAAATATTAAGAAGAATTTAGAGAAACATATAAAACTGTGCTGATTAAAATTTTAAAAAATATTATGTGTAAGTAATACTAAGCCCTGTTGGATTGTGGCTATTTCTAAGTTTATAACCAGTTCTTAATACAAGTGGAGTTTCATTGTGTTTATTCTTTTAAGGATTTGTTTTAATGATTTAAGACATCTGAAATTTTGAGTTGCTCCCATAAGTAGAATTAATTTAGGTGGATTTGATAATGGATTATTTATGAGGCTGGTTGGAGGTAGAATAAGATAGAGTAGTGATAGTTAAGTAGAAAATCAGTGTGAGCAGCTGAAATTTCCAGCCAAGTTTCTACATGAGTTTAATTCACTGGCTAATTTCTCATACCCCTCTGATTTTTAACTTTCGAAGAGATATGATTACCACAGAAACAAAAGAGACAATCAAAGTTACTTAAACACAAAAGAGTAGAACATGAGATTTTCCAGAATTTAAGAAGATATAAACAAAGACAATCTATTCAAGAATGTCAGTCCTATTTTCATTTCTTGTCCAACTCATTTGACCTGTTTAAATATTTTTTTAGTTTATTTTCAAATCTTTAACTCTAAATATAAATGTTTATCTTTTTCTCCTTGTTAAAAAATTCTTGCCTATTTTACAATCTCAGTTTTATAAAATTGAGAAAATACAAGAAACTTCAAAAAAGAAAATAAAAACATTCCACAAATTCACTACCCAGAATCAATATTTTGCTGTATTTCTTTCCAGGTTTTTTTCTGCATGTATATAATGGGATTTCTAAAAGCAAATTTGAGATCATATTTTTCATTTAGTTTAATATTCTTTTCTTCCCTGAGTAACTGTGTTATGTGCACGTTTTCCCAAATCCATAAATATTCATGAGAAAAGATTTTTGATGGTTATATAATATTTCATTGTATAAATGTATCCTAGTTTATTTAACCATTTCCCTATGCTTAGATATTTAAGTTTTCTGATTGTTTGTTACCTAGCTACCTAATTAATACTGAAAACATGTGAGTGCCAACAGATTGAAACTTGACTAAAAAATATGTATTGTAAGTTTCTAAAGAGCTAAAGCATTATTTCTTATTTTTAAAAATCTGTCCTATACCTTTTTCCTTGGAGATACAACATTTGATTGTATATTTTTAGTACTCAATACATCGTCTTTGATTTTCTTTTTTCTGCTCATAATTGAATGCAGTCAATTAGCTTAATTCCAAGAGTCTAATGATTCTCCATTGTTGACATGCTAAATTTCCATTTTTATCTCAACTATATTCATTTGCAAGATTTCTGATTACTTGTATCAGCATTTTCCTATATTTTTTGGAAATAATGAGGACACTATCTGATGATATATTCAAATAATTGTACAAACATTTCTGTTAACACAAACCTGTCATCACCATTGAAGCTGAAACAGCAGCTGGCATATCATCTGTATATACCAGAAGCAGAAACCAACTTTAGCTCTCCAGTGTAAGCAAAAAGAAAAAACAAATATTGAAAAATGTAGGGGTTTACAGGACCAAAGGCAAGTCAGGAGGGGAACAGGCAGCAGGCAGCTCCACAGGGTCTCAGTGAGAGGAAACAAAGTTTCACCCTGGCACTGCTGTGACTAGAATGAATAAAACATGTTGCTTCTTACATCATCACCTTCAAGGCTCAATTTTCCCAGGGGATAGTGTCCAACTGGGCAAGCTACCCTTGGCAGGACTGGAGGTGAGAAGAAGGATCTAGACTGAAGAACCTATAGAGATGTTTGGGATTCTTTAGTGAGAAAGCAAGCACGTGCACTTACCTTTCCACCGAGTTGTCACAGACGGAGAGGGAATTCCCCAAGGGGAATCAGGCTGCTCTTAAGAAAAGAGGGAAATGAACACTAGAATGCAAACTCCATGGGGGTAAGACTTGTGATCTTTTTTGTTCACTGATGCTACATATAATAGATGCTTAATAAACATTTGTTGAATCAAATTGAATTAGCAGGCAAAAAAAAAGGAAGGAGGGAGGAAGGAAGAAAAGAGGGAAGGAAGGGAAAGAAAAAGAAAAAATGGGAAGAGCTAAAAGTAATTCAGGGTAAATATTATCTTAACAACGGGAAGAGTCAAGCTAGGTGACACTTTTTCTTTGCAATATGAATGAGGACTGACTCTAAAGCAATGTAATCGATTTCCTTGGGTGGCTTGTGTATTGACTTTGAAGGCAATTTTCAAAGGGAAGCTCTACAATGATCTTAAAGGATGGCAGGAATGTTGATGTAATATAGAGCTTCCCTACGGGGCACTTTAAAGGACTCATGTGGATGTTTAAGTCCTGCTATGTTGGCTTTTAAAAAATTCATTTGTGATTACACATTGCATATTTTCTATAAACTAGTTGATTAAGGAAAGCAATATAAGGCAATAAGAAAACTAAGAGAGAAGCGGGAAGGACACCCCTCTAAGCATGGTATGTTTAATAAAATTTACAGATCAAATATAATTTTGGAGGCCTACAGGATTTTTTAAACACATTTTCAAGGTGTGCTAAAAGCCATACTAATAGTTACGATATATCTAACACTGATGATGTATAAGGCACTTTACATTAAATTATCTATAATACTCATAACAACCACCCTGGTAAATAGACAACTGTCTCCAATTTCACAGATAAGGAAATGGAGGGTCAGAAGAGTTAAGTTCTCCAAAGTCATGCAATAAAGCAAGACAAAGCCGTGATTTGAACCCATCTGTTCAGAGCCATACCCTGAGTGTGATACTGAATATACAAATCTCTAAAAGCGAAGAGTAAGTGAGGCAATGTCCCCACATCCTCCTCTAAGATCCAAATTTATGATCGCATTTATTCCCTACCTACATCTCCAGAATGTTCTCATACAAATTATTTAATATATTTTCCAAATGATGCTAAACTCAAGCGAGCATTTAGTGTTAGCAAACACATCTTTTCATTCTTTTTCTTTTAAACCCAATTTATTTTAATGTTTTAAAAATCTAATCATGTATCCATGCATCCTATTAATTTTTAAAATTGAAAGTACCCAAAACACTGCCAAATAGATGAATAGTGATGAACTTTCTATTATGAATGGAACTTTAGCATATGATTCACATTTGCACCAAATTCTTATTTTATGAAAAAAAGTTCTTGTTTTCTATAATGACCAAGAAATAGGCAAATAGATATCCCTTCTAAGGACTCCTTGATGCCAGAGCATATCAGCATGAAAAAGTAATAAAAAAGAGAGCTCACAAAGATCTAAAAAGTTTCTGGGAAGAACAACTACTTCATAATGCGAGTTTCCAGATCACAAAGTAGAAAGAAGAAATCCAGCTATAAATCTACATTCAGAGTACAGCAGGGGAAATAGGATATGAGGTAATTTTTGCCTTACTTTTGAGCAGCACAGATCTTATGAACGGAGGTGGAAGCTATTCAATAACATTTATTGCAAGGCCTAGTTCAGTGCCTTCCACGGGTGGGCAGTCAATAAATCTTATCTGGAGATGATATTTATGCAATGATAATCAGTCTACTTCAGCACAGCAATTTTGGGGGAAAATACTGTCTGTAGTGAGGTTAAGTCTTCCGAAGTAAAATAATAAAAGGAAGGGCAAAGATCACATGTGGAAAGTATTCAAAAAAGAAATTAAGGTTTACGCAATATTTGCATAAGCATTGGCAATTACGATTCAGAAAAGTAAATGCATTTTCAGAAAAATTTGAAACACATTTTCATAAATGCAGGGAAAGCATTAAAATTATACATGATTCTCTCCTCCCCTCCAACTTCACCAAATGACACATATTTATTTACCCATTCAAGCAGTGAAGACAAAGACACAGAAGAAATCTGACCTTTGTTTCATGGCAAAGTGCGATTAATTATACACAAGAGAGTCCTTTTACCTTTGTTTCTTGACTCTACATACACTAAATTAACAAATTATATGCACTGCTTCTAGAGTTTTGTCACACAAAAAATCAAACTAAGTAATTCATACAGTGATCTAATGGTTTGGTTCAACTATATAAAATGATTTAAACAGGGGCTGGCCCTATGCCCCAGTGGTTGGGTTAGGGCACTCCACTTTGGCAGCCCGGGGTTTTGCTGGTTCAGATCCTGGGTGCCGACATGGCGCTGCTCATGGGGCCATGTTGAGGCAGCATCCCACATGCCAGAACTAGAAGGACCCACAACTAAAAATATACAGCTATGTACTAGGGAGTTTTGGGGAGAAAAACCAAAAAAAAAAAAAAGATTTAAACATAAAAAGTTTAGGTTGATTTTGAGTTGAGAATCATTTTTTCCCTAGAGTGAATTAAAATTCATTATCTCATTGCAACATACACACACCAAGTCACTCTCGGTGGACGCTAAGGTGCTGACATACAAGCTGGTCTTGTTTAAAAGGAGGCATGAAGAATTATTTCACTCCATCCACCATAAAGTTATCTAACATGTATGTTTTAGAAGTTGTTAACATATATTGGTTGCAAAAATAACATGTAAGTTAAAAATATAAATAACTGGAGATAAAACTGTCACCTTAACAGTCCCAATTTCCCACTTAATGCTTGTATGATGAGTAAGAAGAAAGCTACATAGATGGCAGGACACTCTGACACAAACCCAAAAAGAAAAGAGATAATTTACTGCAAAGTGCAGGTTACCCAACCACTAACATCATTTCTATGCTAAGGTCTAATTTGAGGTTCTTTTGGACTTGCCTACATTCTCCTTCCTTTTTCCATTCATAAACCCAGTTTGGAGCTCTGTAGCTGGCATAACACCACACAGGATTTCAGCAGTCAGCCAGAAACAGTAACTTGTACCTGATCTTTTCTTATAGAGAAAGTTGGGAACAAGAAAACCCAGGCTGTTCAGTTAGCTGAGACAATGAAATCTAAAATAGAGACATTTCTTTTTCATAGTAGGAGGGGGTGCAAAGATGGGTTAAGCACCGGAAGTGTAGGAAGCAAACTTGTCCCCCAGAGCAGCCATCAGCCAAACAACCAGAAAGAATAAACTAAAAATAAGAATGACTTCCTTTCTCCGGGTTTCTCGTTTTATACAAGCTGCTCTCTGCATCCATACTTCAACTTCATCTCTGACTTCCTTCTGCAGGGAAGTCTGTTTTCACAATTTAAACAGACCAAGTTTACAGTAAATCTTTATAAGCAGACAACTGAAGCCTTGGGAGCAAGTTACTTTGAAAATCTGGAGAGGACAAAACCAAAACTCCATGTTGCACTGAGACCAAGTTCAAAATAAATTATAGATTTGTTATTGCAGAAACATATTGGACGCCACCTAAACACACCACACACACACACCCCCACACACACTAATTAGTAAATTCCAAGTTTGTCACATTTTTCTCATTAAGCCTGACATAAGCACATGTATGCACACACATATGTGTGTGTATGTGTGTGTGTGTGTGAGAGAGAGAGAGAGAGAGAGAGAGAGAAAACTATAGCAAAACCTACAAAGAGAGAACCCAAAAGAGATGAACAATTTTTTTCATTCTTTGTAATGTTCAAGTACTCAGTAATTACTAAATAGGAATACATCCCCTTCAGTAAAAAAAAAAAAGAAAAAAAAGTCTCACATTAGAATTGTGGGAAAAAAATCTTTCAGAATAGGGCTATTTGTGAGTCTAGCTGAATTAGAGATAATCAAATAAGGAACATAAATCAAGGAGTGGTCAAATTTAGGAAGATCAATCAAGACAAGATGAAGACCAGTAAGATATTCAGCAAGAACTTACTAAATATCCACTCTCATCCACTCAACATTTGTAAATATGTAGTGAGCATCTACAATGCTCTAAGTTCAAGCTGTGCTTTCAGCGAGTTCCCAGGTAACCTTGTTGAGGTGGCCAAAGGTGACACATCTGGGAGTTAGGCAACAGGAATCAGAAACTCAAGCTGAAGAGAACAAAGAGAAGGATCAGATATCTGGGCAGAGTAATGAAGCCAATGAGAGAACCTGGGCCTCAGGCCACAAGATCCACCTACCTCTGCAGAGAGGAGCTCAATTTAAGGTCAGAAAACCTCTCATATCACAGATGGGGAAACTAAAGCTGACCAAACCATATACAGTCTAGTTTATTCCCCCATCAGCTCCCACATCACCTACTATTACCCCCATCATCTCTGCCATCTTTGTACATTTCTGCTCAAACCCCTTGTCTAAGTACAAAAAGACTTATAAGCTTGTTCCTTCTGATCACCACCTGCCATTTCTCTGCTCTCACTTTTCACCTCAGCCAGATAGAACCAATTTCAGATCTGCCATGCAACATGCTCTTTCACACCTACTCGTTTCTACCAGAGCCTCCGTTTGATGAATTCTCACCCATGCTCGGTGTTGTGCCAAGTGCTCCATGTGAATTGCTCGTATTATCCTCATTCAGAAGCTACAGTGATTGTTGCTATTTTACAGACTAGGAAACTGAGGATTAAAGAGTTAAGTCACTTACCCAATAATTCACAGCCTTGAGTTGGATTGAGAGCCAAAGCCCTGAAAACTGCCCCTAAAGTCCATTTCATCATGTATCCTACCACCCCCTGCCGTCGGTTTAGCTAACACATACTCCAAACAAACTTTTCCTTGCTCCTTAATTTGATTTAGATGTTGATCCCTATTCTCTCTAAACAGCACGCCCATTCCTCTGTCACAGCGCTTATCACGCTCATCTGCAGTGCATGATTTACTTGACTGTCTTTCCCCCAGTGTCTGGAATGAGCCCACAAGCCCCTTATTCTCCCAGCATTTAGCCCAATGCCTGGGCCTTGCAAGGTGTTCAACAAAAGTTTGTCTACTCACTCAAGAATAAATAATTGTCACGTGGCTATGAAATTATGGGCAGTGGAAGGATTAAAATATAAGTCTATCTGACTGCCAAGCCATTCTTCTTCCACTGTACCATACTGGCTCCCAGCTAATCGTGGATAAAGGTCCTTACTCCACCCACAAAGTGGAAATAAGATTATCCATTCCATCGTCCTTGAATTAGGATAGTGAGAGAATCAGAGTTAAAATCTATTGTTTCCTGTCTCTGGCACACAATAGGAGCTCAATAAATATTTGTCGAATAAGTAAGCCTGGTCCCAGCACATAGGCAGCCCATGCCCTCTGTGTTCTTTGCTGCTTGTATAGGTTGACATTGAGCACTGTATGCTCTAGAACATTGCTCGTCAAATCATGATCTGTGGACCAGCAGGATCAACATCAACAGGGAGCCTTTTGGAACTGCAGAATGCCAGGTCCCACCCCAGACCTACTAAATCAGAATTTGCATTTTATCAAGACCCCCAAGTGACTAGTGTACATGACAAAGATTGAGTAGCACTACGCTAGAATATACCGTGTATACAAAGATGTGGTTTCCACCCAAGGAACCTGCAATTTAAGTTAGAGAGAAGAATCATCCCAGTTATAAAATACAGTCAATTAGCACCATAAAAACAATACCAATGCAAAGGAAAGACAGCATTGATATAAATTGAAAACCATAGAGAATAAAATAATGCAATATTTCAAGGAGCTCTTCTTAGGCAGAAAACACAGAGTCCTCAATAAAGGTACTGTCTGCAAAAGGCTGGTAGTGAGCTCCCTGACATGCACACTGACAACTAAGTCACGATGAAGACAGACCTCAGCAAAACCCACGTGGCTGGTTCCACATCATAACTGAAAGAGAAAGTCTGTATAGTGGACACAGAGGCAGGAGCTGGAGGTAATCTGCCTGAGTTCAAATCCCAGCTCAAACACCAACAAGCTCAAAGATCTTGCAACCTTGGGTACGTTGCTTAAACTTCAGTGCTGCTTTGGAAAATGGGACAATAACGGTACCTAACGTAGAAAGCTGTGGTAAGCATGAGATGAAATAATCCCTGTTAAGCGCTTAGCAGAACGTCTGACACAAATAAGTGCCCAATAACAATAACAATTACATAAGTGTTCTTGAAATGCATAGGCAGTTGGTTCATTTTGGCGTGGCTCCCTGCCCTGATAGGCTTCATTGGTGGCCTGGGTGGTCTCATGCCTGTTTCTACCTTCTCATCCCAAAATGTGGCTTGTTGTCTTCAGATCAGGGCCCATAAACTAGGGGACAGTTGATCATAAACCCCTTAACCTTGGATGAAAATGTTGTGTGTAGAAGTATATGTGCATATTTCTTTGGAAACGTTCAGAGCTTTTACCAGATTTTCAAAGACGTTGGCCTCACAAAGGTATTCATCACTATTCTGAAGGAGGTGGCACGGCATGGTCAAAAGTGCGTAGCAACAATAGACTTGAATTCTGGTCCTGACTTCACTCTTTGTGTAACTTGTCAAAGGTGTCTTCTCATCTTTAAAATAGGGATAATAAGACCACCTTAATAATATCATTTCCTGTGAGGGATTGTGTAACAGTCAAATGAGATGCTGTACAAAATGGTACTCTGTAACTGTAAAAAGCTCGCAGATGCTAGTGACAGCTGTTATCATTAGTGACTTCTCAAACATCTTCTCCCACAGCTAGTTCAGTTGAACACACCCACTCACTTCAAGGAATCGTATTCTCAGGAAACACCCTCCTTTCGAGAGCTGCAAGTGAGGTAACTAGTCAGGAGGCCTCCGTGCCCATAACTTGTGCCCCCGCCATGTGTACAAAGGTGGAGTGGTTGAGTGTAACAAGATAGAAACAGCAGCAGGAAGGATAGGTTACAAAGAAAAGTGGCTTAAGCAGTCACAGGTGATGGTGGCAGCTTCCAGCTTGGCTGCTCTGGGTTGCTACACTTTGGTCTCTAGACAGATGTCTGAGGCAGACATGCCCGGATATGTCTTCCAGCCAGCAGTGTTTTCTCTTCAGCAACACATTTCCAGGCAGCCTGGCTGGGACATTTCCATTTATCAACAACAAAAGTGAGTTGAACGCAGAATTCAGGCGTCAAAAGATTCTGCTTCTTTAATTAAGAGAGGTCGAAACAAAGCAGTAGGGAGAGAGAAAGGAAAACAATCTCCACAAGTAGACCAGGACGTAAGCCTGACTTTGAACCTAGTCATTTCCAGACTGTAATCAAGTGGATTGTCGGGAAGCCATGAGTGTATGGACAGCTGAGGTGCCAGTGAAAATGAGACTGCGCTGGGTGTGATAACAGTTCTGTATCCATAACACTTTCATCTCATAGTACACTTGTGCATCAAATGCATTTGCCAGCAGCTTTCCTGCCTTTCAAGCGAGAATCTAACAGGAAGACTGCAAAAAGGGAACAATCAGGAAGTTCAATTTTTGTGCATCCCAGTAGGACGAGAGTGGGGTCGCCCTGTGCTGGGTGCATGAAGGGGTCTTCAGGGTTTCTAAAGATGTGTCACAGCCTTCATCGTGGGCTTGAACAATTCATTCCAATCAACCAGTCCATCCCAGCTTGCGGTCCTTTTGAATTTGAAAAAGGAGAAAGCAGTCTTTCTCTGTCTTTCCCTTATTGCTTTCAAATCAGAAACAAGGATATTAAGTCAGTTCCCGAAGAAATGACAAAAGAAGGCTATTTAAGACTTCAAATTCTTGATGCTATGGAAAAATAAGATGATGCTAGGTGTTTCCTGTCTCTACTTAAGATTGAATCATTGTACATGTTAGCCCTTAACCACATTTAACTGATTTCCTACATCCTTGCAACTGTTCACATTTTCCTCTAAGTTTTACTGCTTGAACAGCACCAGCAAGGGGAGGGAACATACTTGTCTCTCATAACTGTCAGAGACGACACAGAAGCAACACGAATGTGGGAGGTGCTGTGTTGTTTCTAATTAATGAAGGTTTTCAAGTATTTGTGTAAAGGAAAGAAGTCAACATTCTAAGGGTTGGAATCTATGGCCCTTTTCAATGATTTCCTTTAGGAAAAAAAGATAAATTCTTGTGTAAAGGAAATAGTGCATGTGGAATTCAATGGAAATGATAGGGACAGCTAGAAATGAAATATGGAAAAAATTAAATCATGTAGGTGTTGTAAAGCAATGCATAGCTGAAGGTGCCTTATTACTTTCTATTACACTTTCTCATTCTGAATAACTACTGTTATATAATATGAATCATTGATGTTTAATAATAGAAATAACCACAGTCAGATGCCAAATCAAGAAGAAAAGATCTGTACTTCGAAAAAAAAGAACTCTCTTAATGTACATGCCACATAAACATTCAGGCTGGAGCGCTGAGAGGAATCCTGCCGTGGGGAGCTATTGAGAAAAGCAGTTCTGAGCAGAAGACAGAGGCAAGGCTAGTTACAAGTCTGCTCTTCCCCAGCGGAAGTAAGTGACACTATGAAAGTATGCCTAGGCCTAACTCTGTATGTGCAGATACCACCACTCACTGACGCCCTTCCTGGTTGCCTAGTAGCAGCTGACAGAATTCAATGTGCAGTGTGTCTATCCGTCAAAAATACCTACTGAAGTGTCTAATAAGAAGAGAGCTCTGTATTACACATCTTAAGGGAATAAAAAGAAAAAAAACTAGACTTTATGACTCCAAGACAAAAAGCAAAACATAAAAAGAAAAATATCTCTACAGGGTAATGTAGAAACAAATAAAAGCTGTAAAGTGCAATGTATTAATAATGCAAACTCAAAAGTAAAAGGATGCCCAATGATAGTGTTTAATAAATATCATGAAAAGAAGAGAATATACTTTGATGCAGGATGTGGAGTCAACTACTTATGCCTTCTTGAAAGAAGGAAGTTTTTAGCAGACAAGGAATTGATGGAGAAGATCTGTGAGAATTCACAGGTGGTTCGAATGT
Organism: Equus quagga; assembly: GCF_021613505.1. Lineage (NCBI taxonomy): Eukaryota > Metazoa > Chordata > Mammalia > Perissodactyla > Equidae > Equus > Equus quagga. The sequence goes on along the minus strand of NC_060272.1, from coordinate 47,557,748 downwards.
GTTGTTCAACATAACCATATCAGAATGTAATCAGCCACACGTAACAGAAAAATGTGATGGACAACAATTCAAAGCAATGGGGATTTCTTTGTATCATGTAACAAAAAGTCTAGAGATAGGCAGCTGCTGGTATTAGTTCTGCAGTCTGAAAAGATAAGAGCTGGACTTTCTGAGATTTTCTGGCCCTGCCTCTTGACCACAAGATGACTGCTGCAGCTCCCATCACCATAACTCCATTCAAGACAACAACAACAGAAAAAAAAGCAGAGAAAGGATAAAAGGAGGGGAGAGGAAGAAAGGAGGAATGAGTAGCACTTATGGTATATGTATGTAGTATATGCCACTTTCATTAGGAAAAGTAAAAGCCTTCCCAGAGCCTCCATTCTCCCTGAAGGCTTCTATTTCTGTCTCACTGGCCAGAACTGTTTCTCATGGCCACACAGTTAGTCTGATAAGGTGAACCTTGAGTTTTCCAGTCTCCAGAATGGCTGTCAGAAAGAGGTAGGGAATGCCTAATGATATACCAAAGGTCAGTCCTGCCACAACTGGACAGAAAAATGGGAGAAAATATAAGAGATAGTGGATTAGCTTGATGGACTGAGACCGTCTGAATGATATTTTGAAAGATTTTACAAAGCACAGAAAAAAAAAAGAGCACAAAAGTAAATTGTGGGTAGAAGTAACATCTAGAATATCTTGTTTACAAAAACATTCACACCCTTATAATATACTTTCACACTTTTATGCACTGGAAAATTCCCACCTGTGACAGAAGAGCAGCCATCTCCGAGACAGAATTTGGCAGTAATTTGCCGTGCTGCACACAGGAATTTTCTGACACAGGTTAAGTAACAAGAGAGAAACCACTTCAGCCAGAGCGAAACTGCTAAAATGGGTTGTAGGAACAGAATATATCTACCTAAAGGATCGCCCACTGAAGTTCCACATTTCCCCCATCTCTTCTCTGGTCTGTTATCAAACAAGTGACATCTATTTTATGTAGTGCCAAGGCATTTTGTCTTGTTTGTGAACGTTTTATTCATTTACAGACACATCCTGCTGGGTACCCATGTCCCGTTACCATGAATGAGGGGGAAATATGGGGGTTCTTCTCCCTGCTTACTCCATGTCAATGACGTCTTTATGAATTGGGTCTTCTGAGGCTCCCCGCAACGCTGTGATTTGAAGTGTTAAGATCCTGATTTGAAAGGTGAGCATCTGTTAGCACCAGGGTCTCCACGTAACGACACTCCGTGGGCCCAGGACCTGCCAAGGTGTGACCCCAAAGTGGGATAAGGAAAATAGTCAGCAGGACAGGTCCCCAGGCCCTGCCAGCCCAGAACAGGGCTCAGAAAAAGCACATAACGTAGTGTCAGGGGTGTTTGAGCACACAAGGAATGCAGTAAAGAATGGATGCCCAAGATTAGAACTGTTTGGAGAATGCAAAGATGAAAGGCAGACCCAAAAAGACATAAAAATGGAGTGGTAAGTGAGGTATGAAGAAAATCAGAAATAAACAAACCAAAGAAAGATGTGCCAAAAGGATCAAATGCTCCAAAGTTAAAGAAAGTGAGGTTTAAGAAAAATTTTTTAAGGGGGCCGGCCCTGTGGCCGAGTGTTAAGTTCGCACACTCCGCTTCAGTGGCCCAGGGTTTCGCAGGTTCAGATCCTGGGCTCAGACCTAGCATAGCTCATCAAGCCATGCTGAGGTGGCATCCCACATGCCACAACTAGAAGGACCCACAACTAAAAATATACAACTGTGTACCGGGTGGCTTTGGGGAGAAGAAGGAAAAATTAAATCTTTACAAAAATTTTTTTAAGGCTTCAGATTTCACAAAACTATGTTCCTTCCAACAGTGGAGTGGAGTGGTGAGTACACAGTGAAAGCTTTGGCAGCTGAGCCAGAGATGGACTCCAGGGTCAGGCAAGGTTTGGGAGGGGCTTGCTTTAGAACAGAGTTGCTCAACCTCGTCACTATTGACGTTTGGGCTATATAATTCTTTGTTGTGGGAGCCGTTTTGTGCATTGCAGAATGCTTATCAGCACCCCGGCCTCTACTCACTGGATGCCAGTAGCCCCTCCCACCCTGAAGTCATAACAATCAAAAATGTCTCCAGAATTTGCCAAATGTCCTTGGGGGGTGAGGGAGAGCGAAATCACTCCCAGTTGAAAACCGTACTTTAGAGAGACAACTGCGTATGTTTTAAACCACAAGGAAAGAAATATATAAATAGTTTCAATCTCTTGTCATGTCAAGCTTTTCTGTTTCATATCAATATAGAGGAGAAAATGCCAAAATTTCAAATGGTAAACAGACGAAGGAAAAATTGCAATGACTGTCAAATGGAGAGGATGGGAATCAGCAGCTCTTTGTTGCTGTTTTCTGTGCAATCGTGCAAGTAAGGATAACTTTGGGGGAAAATCTTCGGCTGTACCTTAATTTCCTTTAATTTCAGGATATCGTCAAACTAAGGGTAAAGACTCTCCTATTTACAAAATAGAAAAATTCACAGTAGTTTGAAAACAGCTTTCCAGCCAAGAATTTTGAAAGAACTCAATAGGCTTACAGTTTCTTGACGATAAAGATGGAAAAAAGAAATGAATATGACAAGAAGTCTTCATAGCCTTAGCTTGTCTTTTGACTTTTTTAGACTTGATGCATTTGGAGTCTTTCAATTGTTCCTACCTCCTGGCTTTCTTTCCGTATGAAAGCCTTAGCATTCAGTCAAGAAATACTGCACCCCAGTTGCTCCTATTTTTAAACAGATTCTGCAGAGTTGATATTAGTATCGTTTAATGTTTTAGGCAGAAGTTCAAAAAATAAATAATTCAACCCCATATCTTTACTTAGCCACATATTAAAGAAATATAATTTATAATAAACGTCTGCTTTCCAGTAATAGCATAACAGACGGCAAAGAAAATTGGGTGTGAGAAATGGCACACACTCATGCATATATGTAATTAAACCTTAAAAGAATAACTGAGTGATTTTTTTTTATACCAGTCCAAGAATTAATAATACCCAAGTCAGTGTCAGGTCTTATAAAAGTGCTATCTTAAATATGATGGCCTGGTCCAGTGGTTACACCTGTAAGGATCTCTCAGTTTATAGAGAGCTCTCTGAGGTACCTGCTGAGGTGACATTACAGGGAAACAAAACAACTGGTCAGCTCTGAAGGGGGGAAAATCAATAAAATTGATTATCACACTTCTCTAAAAAAGGTGATCACATTTAATTTTCACTTCCCAATTGTTTGCTTTAAATTGCTTTGATAAGAACTTACAGGAAATTACTACAGAGATTGCTCTGTGTTATCTTTATACCAAAATATATAATGCTTATATTTTCTGCTGTCTCTTATCAAATATGTCCCTGAAGAAATAATGGATATTTGAAAAAGTAATTGCTGGATTTTCTGGAAAAGTCTCCAAAGATAAGTACTTTAACTTTAAAAATAGCCATTAGGTTAAAACCAATAAACTCTGGTGTAGAGCATGTTGCAAATGAGGTCAAATTCTTGAGTTAATTCTGGAATAAGCTGTTTATTTTGGTTTGGTTCCATGAGTATGGATTGTAGCTTCAACCCAGGCCAGCCAAATCAAAACCACAGATGTTAATGCAAGAGGGACTACGCTCTAGTCTAAACAGATCAACTCAAACCTATGACCACTACTGGAAAAAATGATTCAAAGTGTATAGACTCACCCTAAAACATAACTCATTAATGGAGAAAAAAATCAACAAACATGTCTCGTTCTTGTGGTTGATCAATAGTGCTACCTTCATTTAGGGGAAAAACAACAATATGTTTGCCATTCTGAATTGCAAGAAACAAAGGAAAATTCTACAACTGGTTCAAACTCAACCTAAGATTACTAGGTACAAAGTATTTGTGCCTCTACAAATCAGCAAAGCCTATCTGTAGATATGGCCTATAGATTCACAGTTAAGTTATAGCCAGCCTCAGGGACTGTTTTAAAACTGTTGTTAAACAGGATTTGAAATGCCATTTGTTTGAGAGGCGACTCATTATAGGGTTCCAACTGGAAAGAAAGTTATAATAGGGAAGGAAGGTAGAGCATCCATGTTCTACAGGATGACATTCCAAATGACCAACAGAACCTTTACTGAAAACAATGAAAATCGATATTCCGTTCCATAGCATAAACATCTTAACCCCAGATACCTGGCACCCAAAAACTGGAGTCATAAAGCAAGTTGATAGGAAGTTGAAGTGTTATTGATGCTGAAAGAATACATAATGTTTTGAATGCTGCAAAAGAATGATGATAAAAACAGAAAAGAAGCTTTTAGTGTTGATTAGAAAACATCTTGCAGATGACTTCATCTGTTGTTGATAATTAATTTTGCAAAAAAAAAGGCAGCCATATAATCTCACCTTAGAGGTCTTGCAGTTGCTCATTCTTCAATTGCTCATTACTTTTATGAAAATGAGATTAAATAACAAGAACACTTGCTGGTATTAGGAATTCATTTTTAAAAGCAATCTTAGCATCCGTACAGTTTCAACTCTATTTCTCAGTTTACTACATTTACGTCTTTAATGTTTACCATAATTGATGTTTAAAATACTTAACTCAAGTCACTATAAGAGTCTGAAAAGTCAATTTACGTTTAATATACCTTGTTTATTAAAGCATAAAATTAGAAAATACAGTTTGAAAAGCTTATTCAAAGGTATGATTGAAGCAAAGAAACAGAAGTTGGGATGATAGACGGATAATCAGATGGCTTATGTTCAGCCATGCCAGAAAACTGAGCTCTGACCAAATATTTATAGTTCTGCTACAGAGCTCTTTTTTGTCAAGCTGCCTAAATTTGCTCTCTCTCAGTAGTTCTCAACCACTGTGTGTGTGTAGGAGGGCAGGGGTGGGGGGCTGGCTAATGGAGGGACATGTCAAAATGCCAAACTGCATAGCTCCTCTCAAATAGATTCTGACTCTGTAAGACACAGGAGATCCGTGTAGACGTTCATAATAAGCAACCCGGGTGATTTTGATGTAAGTGGTCCATGCACGATATTTTAAGAAATGTATCAGCCTTCTTCATACTTGAGAAGCCTTGCTTTACATCCTTAATACTCTCTTCCCAACCACTCTCAGGAATGCACACTCCTCGCAAAAGATTCCTCCTTACTTCTTGCCATTGCCTTAGGATATCTTTCCAGTCTCTGCCTCCCAAATGTTTCCCTTGAATCTCTCCCTGCATCATTTCCTTCCACTGGACTTGATACTTTGGATGGTCCTTTACTTTCTGAAACTGAGCTTACCGGATGTGAAGACTCTAGTTGCCCTGCAAATGCAATTTTCTGCAAGGTACAGACAGTTCTGTTCTTTCAGCATATCTGCTATCACAAGTTTATGACATTCTTCTGTTGAAAAAGGCAGAGTGGTGCAAGACAACCTGGGAGCTGGAGTCCAGGGACTTAGGTTTGCATCTTGATGCAGCTCATTCTAACTTAGGATACTGGGGAAGTCATTTTATGCTCTGAGCTCCAGTCTCCTCATCTGTAAAAAAAATCAAATAATACCTCTCTCTTAGTGTTTTAGTTAGGGTTAAATGAGATACTGTCTGTGAAAAGTCCTTTAGAAACTATAATTTCCTATATGGATATTAGACTATTAGATAAATTTTTGAATATTTTTGCAAAGCAAGAGAAAAACCTGCCAATGATCATTTTGAAATCGTTGTCTCATATGAAACAAAATATGGAACTTCTAGCTTCTTTCTCATGAAAGGTAAAAAGTATAATCCCTTAATATTAATTTAGTTCTTGAGACATCAATAGACATCAATAATGCTAACTCTTTAGTGATCCAAAAACCAACTGTTTTGGATATTTTCTGTTTTTGCACTTCTTTCTTTCCTTCCTCTGCCCTACTTTGATGCTCAGGAGGGGGCCCCTGCAGACCACATCTCCTGCTCTCTCTTGCTGGCTGCCTTCTGGGTGGGGCTGGCTGATGGACCTACCAGCAAGAGAAGGTTGGCTGAGAAGAGATGTTGGGGTATTTCTTCCCCACTCATTCCATTTTCATGCCACGTCTACGGTGCCAACTATGTCCACTCACTATGACAGCAGCCTTCCCTCCACAGTTCCAGTGCTCACTGGGTTCCAATTACACATTTTTCTCCCCTCAGCCCCTCAGCACCTCAGCCCTGGGTGTGGTAATGACATCTTGCTTTCAGTCCCTGAGTGGAGCACCTCACCATCCTTCCTGCATTCCCATTTGATCCCAGCCCCCATACCCTTGACAGTACTCCTTTTATTAAAATCTTCGCATTTGACCCATATGGAATGAATTCTGTTTCCTACAGGGTCCCTGATTGATATCCCAATATAGTAGTAGGCCAACTACATGCATGGAATTTTTGAAGAAGGACATGCATTTAAGTTCACTTTTATGATCAGAGCTTTGTGTTACTGTAGATTATTTTCCGTTCTCCTATTCTTAGTCATAAGCAGGCGTTACTGCTAATATTGAATCGTTTGCCTGGGGCAACATGGTTAAAAAAAAAGATTATTGCCCGAAAGCTAAATAGAAAAAAACGAATCTCTCTCCTGAAGAATCTTTCTGAAGTTTCTTGTTAGCATGGGGTACTTTGGCTTTGGGGTGTTTTTTTTTTTTTGCCTTTCTTTCTTTTGTTTGGAGGATGTGTAGAGGTTTTCCAGTTGAGGGGTGGTATTGTTTCCTGTTATTGAAATGGGGTGTGAAATGATGTCTTTTTTAAAAAATAAATGTTTATAAGTTTTTAATGTGAATTAAACTCCCTCCATATTTTTATGGAAAAAAATTAATGAAGAAGTTACTAACATTGGAAAATAAGCTATCTCAATCACACAGTAACTTTTCCCCAATGGTTTTCTCAATATTTATATATTAATATCATAATTGCTCAATACAATTTACACAATATGGAGCCATTATTGTGAAAAAAAGATCCATTAAAATAATATCTCCATCCTACAGACAGACTCATATGCCATAATGGCTCAGGGGGAGCCAAATACAGGATTCCTTGATAGGCCAGGAGCTGTGTCATGGTCTACCAGGCCGGGTAAGTAAAACACATTTCATAAAAGAGCCAAGTAAATAGTTACAGAAACAGGAAAGTCTCTGTAGGGTAAATGTGCACTCAGGCAATTATTAAAATATGGATTATGGAAGATTCTCTTTTCTCCTTTTCTCTAGGCTTACCCTTTTAATAAGAACAAAAGTAAATCAAACGTGTGTGCACAAAGACACCGCATACATTCTAACAACTTCAGGGACTCTGTTTTAATCGACTAAAGGGATATATTTCAGAGTGGAGAAATGACATCTTGAGACCCCTTCATTCTATCTGTGTGTTACAGCTGATATGGGCCTGTGTCAGGCAAGCGAAGAACAATACGTGCTATTCTGATGCCTGGATATTATAGGTGCAGCAATAACTGGCTTGCAGAGCTTCAAAGAGCAGAAACGATTTCAACCTTAATAACCCCTGTGGCATTTTTCAATTTTCCAGGCTGCCAGTCAAATGAATGCATGTCTGGGAAGGAGAGAAGACAAGAAAGGGAAAAGATTAACCTCTGAGATCCATGATATAAACTCCATTGGCTAAAATTGGTCATGTGTTAGAAAACAAACATGAGTAGAGATAGCCCTCTCTAAACACTGAGCACAAATGTTAGAACAAAGATTCTAGGAGAGAAACGGGGATCTTCAGGGTCAACTGGCTGAAATACTCTTGGAATGTTAATCATTCTTATTTTCTTCTTCCTCTAGGTTGAAAGCAACCCAGCAGTCTCCTCCTGATCTTCCAATTAGCTCCAGAGATGGTTCTTAAAAAACCGGCACTGTCTTTTCAAATGAGAAAGGCTTGCAGAAAACTCAGATCTGCCACTGCCTACACTGCTGAGTCTCAGCTGAAGTGAGCAAACAGCACTCTTGGTACAGCGCCTTCCTCATCCACCCTCTGCAGCCCTTCCCCAGGCTTCCCTTATCCATGGGGAAATTAGAAACTTTCCCCCAGGAGGTGAAGAACTCCTAATTATGGATGTCTCTAAGAAGGCTAAGATTACTTTTATGGCCAAAAGGGGAAAATACAAATTAAATGCAGGATGAATTTGCTCAAAAGGAGAAGCCGTTGTGCAGACGGCTCATCACACTTTGACTTGTTTCTTGCATTTCCAGTTATCCAATGCTTTCAAGTTTTCTTTCAAAGTGTCTCTTGAGCCTCTGCATTTCACCCAGTGGCCCTCCTTGAACCTTTGTGCAAGCACGGGGCATTCCAAAAATAAGACAAGGAATCATTCATTTCTGGAGTAAGGGTCCCTGAAAGTAAGAGGAAAAACTGTGAGGGGAAGTCTGTTGATTTTGTCAGAAAGCAACAGTCCCAGCCCTACAGTTTTGGACGGGGTCACCACGATGTTGCCAAGGGGCTGCTGCCTCTAGGGACTGCTTAACCTGATCTGATCCTTTTTCATTAACTCATCCATTTATCTATTCATTTATTCATTCAAGAAATATGTATCATGTAGATATTATGTGCGGAATTCTGTGATAGATGCTAAAGAGAAAGAAAAGATAAATGCAGTCCAAAAACATAGTCTGTTCCATCTTAATCTAACTCACCTCTTGCCTGAATTACTGCAGGAATGTCTTACCTGGCCTCCTTTACCACCCAGCTACCTCTCTAATCCACTTTCCACACTGCCCCCTGGCTAGTGATACTTTTAAATGCAGCTGTGCCTTGACATTCACTATTTAAAACCGTCACAGCCTTCCCCTACTGCCAAGATAAAGAGCAACATTCTTAAGATGGCACACAAGGTCCCTGGAAGTCTTGGCCTGGTCTTACTCTTCAGCCTTATCTTGCACCAGTCTTCTTTTATGTTCTGAGCTTCTTCCATTCTGACCTTTTTTTTTTTTTTTAATAAACTTTTAATTTGGAACAATCTTAGATTTGTAGAAAAGTTGCATACATAGTAGACAGTTCCCATATACTGCCTGCTGACTCGGTTTCATTTTCCCCTAATGTTACCATCTTCCATTACTGTGATTGGTTTGTCCAAACTTAGAAATCAACATTGGTACATTACTATTAACTAATCCCAAACATTATTCAGATTTCACCAGTTTTCTCATTAATGTCCTTTTTCTGTTCCTGGATCCAAGCACCCTGACCTTCTTTTAAATTTCTATTCCATCATATGGTCATTACGCACGCCATTGCATGCTTAAAACATTCTCTTTTGCCCTCACTCTTTCCCCCAATCTTCTTCTTTGCTATGTGTTTTCCACTCATTTTTCAGATCTCAACTCAAAAGTCACTTCGTCAGAGGAGCCTCTCTGAAGCCTGAGTCTAGGGCTGGTTCTTATGTTATGTGCCTTCATACAACCACATGCCCTTCCTTTGTAGTACTTTTCTCAATGAGTTATTATACCCTCCTTGATGTGATTATTTAATTTTGTCTTTATTTGCAACTAGACTCCAAGGGCCACGAAAGCAGAAACCCTGTCTGTTTTTCCTAATCATTGTATCCTCCAAGATTTAGCACAGTGTATGGCATATAGTAGGTACTCAAGGAATGAGCTGAATTAATAAATGAATGATGAATAAATGAATGAAAGAGAAGAGTTAGGTGATAATAAGAGGAAGCACATTACAGAACATCAAAATGAGTGATACAGACGATCACAGGACTTCAAAAGAGGGAAACATCAAAGTGAGAGGCAGAATTATAGAAAGACTTCATGGAAATGGAGAATGGGACCTTACCTGGATCTTTTATTCATGCCACTAATGATTACTGAATACCTACTAAGTGCCGAACCCTCAAGGTGTTTTGCTCATTTTAAGCAAGGAAATGGTATGATCACTGTGACATGTTGCAAAAACAATGGAGCAATATGGAGGATGAATTGAAGCAGAAAGAATCTAGAAATTGAAAAAAAAAAACAGGTAAGATAATAATCCAAGAAATACTGAGGATTTGAACTAAAGTAGAGGCGGTGAAGATATGGAAATACTGATTCAACAAGGTCTTAGAGATACCAAATAATAGAACAGGAAATTCCCAGTAGGTGAAACAGCAATGAGACAAGAGTTAAAAGTTAGCATGGATATTTGGAATACAGTTAGAATACTTCCAAATTGAAGTAAAGGGCTCATGATGGAAGCAATGGAATAGAGACTTGTATAGATGAATTCTGCTTTTGAAAAGTCAAGGCGATTGGACTTTATTCTATTAGTAATGAGTCATTAAGCAATAATGACATGATGAAAGTGAGATATAGGATGAAGAGAATTTAGACAGAGGAAGGTGCATTGAGAAACTGCTGAAGAAATCTAAGCATTTGCTTTAGAGTGTTAGCATTTGAAATACAGAGGAAGTGACATATCTATGACACTTTCTGTAGAAACAAGATGGACTTATGAATACTCAAGTCAGCATCGAGTGCAGTATCTGATACAGAATATTTGTGCTCAATACTTGTAGTTGACTTACTCTTCTTTATGGAGAAAACATCCTGGAGTACTAGCAAATTTTGAATATCCATAAATATTTATTGAAAACTCTTTATATGACAAGTATATAGCATACAAAAAAAAATGTACACATGTGGTTCTCCTTTGAACTATCTTTTTCAACCTTATCAGCTTTCAGGAGAAATGAATATATATGATATACTGCTGTGATCATCTTCCTCCAGGATGGTCCCCAACAATCTCCAGCTCCTGGCATTCAGACACTGTGTAGTCCCCTCCTACTTTAGGCAAAGGTTGGTCTATGAGACCAATGACGTAGAGCAGAAGTGATGGTTTATCATTTCCCAGAGCAGGTTATAAAAGACTGAATCTTCTGTCTTGGCTTTCCCTCCTTCTCTCAGATCAGTCACTCCGGGGGATGCCAGCTGATACTTCATGAGGACATTCAGGCCACCTGTGGAGAGACACAGGAGGTGAAGAAGGGAGGCTTCAGGGTCATAGCCAGTGAGGAATGGAAGTCTGCCAACAACCACATGAGTGAGCTTGGAAATGGATTCTCCAGCCCCAGTCAAGGCTTGATATGACTGCAGCTGTTGCCAACAGTTTGAGACCACGAGCCAGAACCACCCAGCTAAGCTGCTCCTCATTTCCTGCCCCTCAGAAACTGTGAGACATAATAAATGTTTGTTGTTTCAAGCTGCTAAATTTTGGGGTAATTTGTTACACAGCAATAGATAACCAAAATAACTTCATACTACTAAACATTGAAAATTAGCTAAGAAATGCTGTTTCTTTTTCTTAGCTGCTAAGAAGTACAAGCTAGATATTATTCTTGATTTTGGTTGCTTTTCTCATTCTAGAGTTGTTGATTTTTTCCTCCTTCCCCCTCCTTTCATTTTTTGCTTCCCAATCTTTGTCTTCTATTCACTGATTTTGGTTTTATTCTACTTACTCATTGTTGTAAAGCTCCCAAGATCTTTTTGGATATAAATGAGGGACAAAACAACAAAGTAAAAATAGTAGACATTAGATAGGATTCCAGCCACCATCAGAGAGATCAAAACGTCAGCAGAGTGAAAAGAGAACAAGAATGTGTCCTAGTCTATTACCTAGTGTTCGACCACATAGTGATTACTGTTAGAATTTTTTTTAAAAAAGGGATGCCAGAAAAGTGGTGTTTTAAGTCAAATTCCCCAGAGGCAGACCTTGAGATAGGATTTGCATTATGAAAGTGCTCCCAAAATAGACTGCTATGGGCTTGAGGAAAGCAGGACAGGGAAAGGGAAGAAGGCAAGCCGGGCAATATTTCAAAGTCTCACAGAAGATTGCCTCCACCTGATCCCACATGGGAAGTCTGAAATGTAAGTTAGTGCCTCAGAGATTGTCCTGAGGCAAAGAAGATGAGCTTCCACACTTCTACACCAGTCACCCATTAGCCAAGGTCCTCCGAGGGGGAGGTAAGTTCCCAGACACTCCTGCTTTCTGCAGAGTCCCTTGGACATGCAGGCAAAGTGACTGCAGGAGCCTGAGGGAAATCCTCCAAAGAAAGTTGCAGGTGCCTGTGGTCAGAAGAAAGAGCATACTGAAACCAAGCGAGAACACACAGAAATGGCAAAGAGATCTCAGGGCATTTGCATAGAGTCCTAGAGTCTCTTCAATGGAAAGTTCCATTGAAGGAAATGGCTCTTCACCTGTACTGAGCCTTACAGGATAGGTAGAATTGGAATAGACATGATAGAGAAAGTATTTTACTGAATCTAAATAAGAGGTCTAATCAATTATCAAACCAGCAGAACCTCTCAGACACTCCAGACTGTTTGATATTATAATTTAGACTCTTAATCCTATTTCTAATCCCAAGGAAAAATCTTGAACCCATCTCTTATCTAGGTTATTAAAACATAATCATTTGTCTTTAGAAAAGACATACTGAGAGATTAAAGAAAAATCTCATGCTTCTTCCAATCCTTAGCCATGCAAGTTTTCATCCATTCTGGTTCCAAAGTACAAATACAGCATAAAAACTCAGCTCAGTCTTGAATAAAAAGAAACCTGTGGGAAGAGGATGAGCCCGACCCAAGTGTTTTAAGATTTCCTCTTCTATTATTATCCTTATTCCTGGGTTGTTGAACTTTGGAAACCACTTCAAATATAAGCTGTTTAACAATATGTGTCTCTCTCTTTTCTTTTTCTTTTTTTTTTTTTTTTTTTTTGGGAATTTTTTACTGACAAGCAAAGCGCTGTAATAGCTTTTCCTCCTATGTCCGCTTTAGGATATAGTCTAACTTTATCTGGAGTTGAGCATAAAGGCATAAATCATTAAGTCTCTGCTTGCCTGATCAACAGCCTATCTTTCAGAAAAATCAGGCGTCCAGGGGCTGCCGTTCACAGAAGCTCTATTTTCTGGCTCTCCGTCAGGGTTGCAGACACCTCTCTCCAAGGATTCATCAACCACCAAACAAAGAGGAAGACAGGTCAATGACACCAAAATCTGCAGCTTCAGCAGCTTCTGAAGTTCCTGGCCAGAAAAAAAAATGAAATAAAAGAAGGGAGAGAGTGAAAAAACACACAATCTCAAAGGAATTTTAACGAATGGTCTCAGAATTCATAGGTTACATTCTGGAAGGGACACTTTCTGAATCCTTTAACAGGCAAGTTTCTAGTGCCATAATGATGGGCTAGCAACCAGCCTATATAGGCTTTGGTCATTATTGTTTTATTAGCTAAAGTCCAGTTTTGTGTGCTATTCTATCATTTTGACATAAGGATTACTTCATGATATCTTTTATCATGTTATCATGACTTGAATGTGGATAAACCATACTAAAAGATTCAACTGACTTCCAGTTGAAGATTCCTTTCAATTTGTCCTCGGATAGCCCCATACTTTGGCAACACCAATTTATACCACAAAATAATGCAATTCCAACCCAGAACAGGAACTATTGCATTTAGGGTTATTGCTCATTTTACAAGTGAGAATGCTGCGATTCAGAGAGGTTAAATAAAGCTGCTTAAGGCCACACAGAGCTTATAAAGTAGAAGCCCAGTGACCTGTCTTTCTATCCAAAGCTTTTCCAGTAATACCACAGTTCAACTAAAAAGGTTAGAGACAAATTTAGACTCCAAAGTGGTGTTGTATAAGATTTAAAGATTCTTTTGAGGATGAGACACAACACAAGGAAACTCTGATAGATGAAAGGCAAAACTCTATTGCTTCAGCTCCAAATGAGAAAAGGCTACCAGAGAGGACCACACAGGGAACTGAACCAAGGAAGATTAGCAGCAAGCTGGAGATGGAGGAGGTGGCTTAAGTATGGCAAGGAGAGCGGAGTTAGCTAGGTGTGGGGAGCTTCCTGTGGACCAGCTAATTTGAATAATTCCTCAAGTTGCAGGACATAGGGGTTGCCCTAGTTGTCTGGTATCTGTCCCTGGGGCAATTAGGGTGGATACTTACTAGCCCTGGAGTGTGGGACCTCCATAAGGGAAATGGTTGAAATGTGGACTTAACCAGTTGTTCTGAGGAGAGCTGACCAGCCTTTAGCCACGCCCTTAAAACTGGGTGAAGATAGCATCTCCAAAAGATTATATTAAAGTGGTTATGAATAAATTGTGTTAGCCCTATGCTAACAGATGCTCATAAAAGCAGTTGTGAAAAAAAAATTAAACAATACCATTAGGAATCAAAAGACCTGAGATTGAGTCCCTCTGCCACTCATTTGCTATGTGACTTTAGGCAAGTTATCTAACTTCCTCTGTACCTCAGGCTCTTCATCTGTGCATGGAAAATTCACATAACCTACCTCATAAGATTATTGTGGAGATTAGATACAATAGTGTATATCTAACAAATACGTGTATTTCATATGTTTATGTAAAATACAAGGTTGCAAACAAAGGAATTCTCACCCTAATCACAGACACTATACAAATGTAATGATACCCAAATATTTTTAAAGGACCATATTCTTATCACTACATAGACAAACAAGCCTTCCAGCTCTCAGAGAGTGTCTTTTTACTACCAAACAGACAGAGCCATAAATTGTTGATTCTTGATATAATAGATCAAGATAGCTCCTTCCAATGTGTTATATTCTATTGCCTCAAAATAATAAACTGCCAAGACAATACCATGCATCATATTAGTGGCAGATTATTCAGTGAAACTCCCAAGGAGAGGAACTTGAAACTTACAGCTCACAGACAGACACTAGGTTTCCTCCTTTGTTATTTCATCCTTCTTTGTAGAGTCCTGAGTTTTATAGAGTAAAAAAATCTTAACATATATTAATCAGAAAAAGATACGATTTATGAAAACACTCCAAATTCTTGGAAACACAAAACTTTAAAATTATCAGGGACAAAAGCAAGAAAGACATAAATCATTTTGGACTTAGAAGGACAACTTTGGGGGCAAAGATTTATATGGGTATCAAGGAACAGGAGTCTGAATATAAAACATTCAGAATTCTTTTCCAGACACTCAGAAGTTCTCAGTGTTTCTCAGTTCATTTTCCTCTGGAAGCACAGTTCTTTTGTTATCAATAAAAGAGACTCAAATTGGCCTCACCACTGATTCTTTCTCATAAAGTCTCTTCCCTCTTCAGAAGTGGGTGATAGACCAGACTCCCAAAGAAGGAAAATATCTATCAGCTGTAACCCTTACTTATACTCTCTTCTGTGTCTGAAAAGGTTTTTCCAGAAAGAACTCAAAAGTTTCCAAGAGATAGAATTCTTCTTTTGTGTCCTTTCTCCACAGAAACAAGACATAGGTGAATTATTCAACCACATATTTTTTCAAAGCACTTACCGTGTGTTTTTAAAAATGCTCATAAAGCAATAGCATGCATAGTGCAGTTCCAGAAAATTATCACATACAATGAAGCCTAGCCCAAACAGAAATTTTCATTTATTACTCACAAATCCCAAATATCTAAGGGTATCCACTTACAAGTGCGTAAAAACTCCCACAACATGTTTTTTTTTTGTCTACTCTGTAACCTTGAAACTCCTGGGAGCTCTTACTACCCTACTCCAAGTGCACCTAATCCCTTACCACTACTTCGTCTACCTAGAACTCTCCTCCTCTATCAGTGGCCAGAACTAGATCACACATCCACCACAAATGAGCCACCTGTCAGGGGAATGAGACCACCACACCCAGCTTAGAGTCAGGATTTAATGCTGAATCATGTGGAAAAGGGTGGACACTGAACTCATTAAGTTCTAAAATGCCCATTGAGTAGGAACACAGCAGTGGCTGTGAGCACTGCCATTTCTCCAGCATTACACTTAGCGCTTTAAATACAATATCGTATTCACTCCTCATGCCCATGAGGTATTTATTACTATACTAATTTTACAAATGAGAAAACAGTTACAGATAGGATCAATAACAGGTTCAATGGATCAGTAGTATGCCCAGTGTCATGCTGCGTTTCCTAGTGGAGCCAGAAACTATAGCTAGAGTTGTCTGTTTCCAAAACCCTTGCAATTACCCGGTGTGCTGAACTTTGAAGTAAAAGCTTCAGCAGCTATCATTTCTGTTGGAAACTCATGATGAGTTGCTGTTGAATCAATTCATTTTCCTTGAACGTTCTTGGCAAATAACAGATGAAAGATATAGGGCTTGGACCCTTTTTCGTTGTCCAAAACCAACTCAGTCAGATTCATCCATGTTGAGATTGTTCAACACAATGGCCATACAGAAAAACAGAGAGAACCAGGGGCTTGCCATGAAGTGCTGAGAACAATAGAGTTATTGGGAGGAGATACCAAAATATCATTGATTCTCTGGAGAAAATGTTCCTGTTCTGATCCTCACACGCTGGTACTACAGATGGACCCAGCTTAGCTGAGGCTCGCTCTGTGCTTCAGCTGTTTACTTAAGCATCACCAGGGTTTTCAGAAATAGTTGCTATGCCAACCAGCCCCAGGACTATATATACATTCATGACCAGGGCTTATTCTTAGGGCTTTGTTAGTTCTCTTTCAAAAGTTTGAATCTCTTATTGCTAAACTGCTAGCATTCATGCATTACAGCCTCTGAGAGTTAGGCAGCTTCCTTTTCCCCAGCAGGTGAAAAACCCAACTGGAGGTTTATAGCCTGTGCAGAGCACCCTTTTGACGTCACAGTTTTATAGTGAGGGACCAGACTGTTCTATTTGCCCAAGCCTCTGAAGATTTGGTGTTTAGATGATAAAGGGCAGTGCCTTTTGTCATCTATTATTAACTGTCACATGTGCACATTACCACAGAAGTTCTCAGAGGGAGAAGTAAAGAGTGCTTTTGAGGTGCCATAATTATCGTGCTTTTGAAATTTCTTTACCGTATTTTTAATGGGACACATTTCAGAATAGTGTCTGCCAACAAATTTGGCCAGTCAATCCACCTCAGGACTCCTGCTAGAGCTGCATTTAAATAAATCTGTAATGTTGAAAGCTGAAGAGAGAAAGCTCTTTAATTACCTTTTCTCCTGTTTATGTTGCTTTGATGGCTTTTGTTCAAATGCATCTGAATTTTCAGTCTGTTTATTTGATAATTATTGGATGACTACATGCAGCACTGCCATTTCAATTAGATTTTGATGGCTGATAAAACCATTGTTGACAGGGAGTGTACCAACGAATTTGAGGAAACCAGATTAGTAATGTTTGTGTTGTTGCATTTAAATAAAACAAAATGTCCTGGTAGCAATGTGACCAAATCTGAAAAAATTTTTATAAAGAAAGAAAAAGCAGCTCTGTGAGAAATCAGGTTTTCAACAGAGAAGCTGTTTCCTGTTGAGACATCATTTTAAATCCTCAAGTGTGCAGCCACTTCTTCTTCAAACAGATTATAAAACCAAAAAACAATCATATAATCTCCTCTAACAAGAGGTTTGCAGCTGGACAGATTGCTTTAAAAGAGAAAGAAGTAGAAAGAAAGTCAAGATCTAAATACTGATAATACATGCTAAATCCATTTGAGTTGATAAGGTAGAGCAAGCACGGTGATAAAGCTTAAGGGGTTAAGACTTCATGTTCACCCAAAAGATCAATACCCAGGGAAGAAGAAAACTTGGAAACATTTCCATTTCCAATTAACAACTGAAATATACATGGCAGATGAGGCAGAGAAGAAACAGACAGGCTATTTCCCCGGGAACAAACCCTGCTCAAGTAGGGCTCAGGCTTGCTTAGTTATCGATGTAACAACTGTGCGAATGACAATCTTTAAGTGCTAAAATATTTGCAAAAAGGAATGAAAATCTACTGTTTCTCCCAAGTCATTAAAGCAAAGCCAGAGAGTTGAAACAAAACAGAACATGTGTCGTCAGCCAAACTGAAAAGAAACTAATATCCATGCAGCGTGCCCTCCTTGCCCAGGGCTCGGAGCTGTGCCATGACAATGCAGCCTCCCCTTTGGAAGATGTGATCCAGACAACTGGCCAAGGGCAGAGCTGGGATGAGGACTCAAGGTGACTCCATCACCTGCGCTCTTGACCATTTGGGAATGGCAGGTTATCCAGTTTGATTTCATCTTGTACAACATTCACTTATTGAATCAGTCTACTATTTGCTGCACCTTACACTCCTTATTCAGCTGAATCCGAGGTCTTCACCGGGAAAGCTCAGCCAGGGCTGGAAGTGAGACAGTGGCAACACCTACCATCTACATATTCATAAATGGCCTGATGTTAAATGTCTTGGAGAACAAATCCAGAATGGTTGGCTATACCTCTCTGTTTTCATGCAGATGTTTTGATATAATAGAATAATTACAGCTAACAACTATATGGTACCTTCTATAAGCCAGGCACTTTTCTATGCACTTTATGGACGATAACTCATTTAATTGTCACAACACTCTGAAAAGTTAGCTGCTCTCATTTCTATCACCTCCATTTGACCAAGAAAGGGGCAGAAATATCCCTCAGCTACTAGGTAAAAGAGCCAGATCTGACCTAGGCAATCTTGCTCCAGAGTCTACACTCCTGCCTGACAACATTTACTGAGCCTGTGGATAACGGCCAGGATAACAGAGTGTGCAGATGATCAAGCATCATGCACATTTAACAGGTGCTTGCTTCTAATTGCGAACTCCGGTCCACTAAACAGTGAAACAAAATTGTTTTTCTATTACCTGTTGTTTTTCACGATTGCTACTACTGATAATTGGCCTGATAAAAATTTGTTTTTAATTGTTATTAAACATATAGAATTGCTAACATTTCTATGTCTCAAATTTATGAATAATATATTTATACCTGTTTCACAAGTAAATTACCTATATTCTCTACTTTCGCACTAAAGGAAACAGCTCTATAAAAAGACCATCTACTTGTGACGTTTTCTATACCTACTTTCCAAATGTGTAAGCATTTCATTTTGTTCTCACAAGTGCATGAAGTAATGTAGGTGTTATTTTCTCAGAGTAAAAGGGCAAAGAACCAGGCATAAGAAAATCAAAGACAGTAGTCAAGAAGATCAGTTCTGAAAAATACAAAACGAAGGATCATGGTAGCAGTGACTGAAGAAAGTCAAGTTGGCTTGCCCATACCAACTGTTGAACAAATCAAACATACTT
Organism: Equus quagga; assembly: GCF_021613505.1. Classification (NCBI taxonomy): domain Eukaryota; kingdom Metazoa; phylum Chordata; class Mammalia; order Perissodactyla; family Equidae; genus Equus; species Equus quagga. The sequence goes on along the minus strand of NC_060272.1, from coordinate 47,538,676 downwards.
CTTGAGAACCTGTGGAGGCTGGGCAGAGATCTATTAGTGAAGAAATTACAATTGCTGGGTTCTGAACACCACACCACGGACTGTGGGGGGTTAGATAAGGAGGAGAAATCAAACTCTCTAACCTTAAAGAGCTTCCAATTGGAAGAAGAGACAGATGCACATAAGTCAATATAAATCAGAACAAGATTTCATGTAGCTCCATCTTGTCTTCTAGTGAGATACCTAAAAAAAACTGACTGCCTACTAATATTTTGAATTCTTCCACTCCAGTAGATAACAAGCATGTGATTATTGATAAAGAAATTATTTCAACTATATTGAGAAAAGAATAAATAACATAATGAAGTCATTAGGATGAATCTTGAAATGGATGGAAAGGACTTTATTTTGATGAGTAGAATAGGGCTGTAGTTTGAGGAGCTGTTGTAATCCAGTTACTGCTGGAAGTTAGAAGTCATTTAAAAAGTTTCCACTGCATTAACTCAGGATCAAGGTCTGAAATGAAAACTAGTGCTGGAGCTTGAGAGTAGCATGTTCTTACCCAGGAAGCCTAAGAAGTTAGGAAGAATAAGGACTGCGCTCTCTTGGTTTCTTGTTCAATAGTAAAGGAGGGTCGGAGAAAAGGAAAGTTATATAATGATAAAAATTCTATACTGTATATCAAATATGAAGATAATTGCCATGATCTTAGTTGGATCTTTCTATACTGGTGATGGATATGGCTTATCCATCTACTGTCTTACTTGCTTCCTCCCTCCCACCCTCCCTCTCAATAAACATCACACATTTACAGTAACAGAACAAAACAAACCGCCTTGGACAGGGTTAGGGCATACAGGTGAGAGCTATGTGGGGAAAAGAAAGGGAGCTGGCTCTTATCAACATGTTACAACGGAAACAGGCAGACATCCCACCAAAAGTACCAAGAAGACAGGCCAAAGGGTTATTTCAAGGGTCGTACTAAAATAGCTGCTTTTCTGCTGTTAATTTCAATTACATTTGACAGTTTACCTCAACATAGCCTACACACAAATTAAGATTCAGAACCTGAGAGGATGCAAAAGATTACACATCTTGTCAGAATTTTGTTTAGTACAAACTTTAAAGTCCTCCTGTTAAGGAGTGTATGGCCTTAAGACAGTATGCCAGTTTCTCTGGATGTGTATTTCTTCATCTGTAACAGATGGGATTGAACTGGGAAGAGATGAAAACTCCAAGGAGGTCAGCTAAAATTCTGTGATTCCAGGCACTGTGACACGCATAAATGGTCTGCTACACTCAAGCTGCTCTTTCATCATGTAATAAAGGGATTCTGTCCAGGAAACAACGCTACTGTTTAATATGTAAACACTCAAACACTTATTTTGCTGTAGTATTGCTAGCATTTTGTTTATTAAAAAGCATGCTTTTTTCCCTCTCCTCAAATACAGTAGTTTGTTCACATTGAATTTTCAGAAGGAAGAAAGATAAACTTATATTCTATTTCAAGTCAATTTCATCTTTTAAGTCTTGAATAACGTATTGATAATCAAAACGCAAAATACCTAGGAAAAACATCAAATCCTTTCCTTTCTCCCCTCTGTTACTTCTTCTATTAGAGGAGATGAGATGAGGGGAGGGGAGAAGAAAAGAGAGGAAAGGAAGGAGAGAAATATCTTTTCCAGGTTTCAGACTATCACAATCAAAATGAAAGGTCTTACAAACGTCCTTCCCTTTGAGTAGTCGGAGTTTGGAGCCTGGCCCTTCTTGAGAACATGGTTCTTGCCCCTCCTCCCCGTCCTGATTGCTCTGTCCACAATTTCACCCCTGCTCCTCTGTAATCTCTCCACTCAGCTCTGTTTTCTTAGTGCTCTCCCTGCCCTCAGCATCTCTTCTGTGATTGCTCTGGCCACCTTGGCTCCCTCCAAGCTACCTCTGCTCCTCTGTGATCCTTCTCTTCTATTTCAGTCACCTTTTCCGTGCCCTCCTCTGCTCTCCTCCCCACCCTTATGATCTTTCTGGCCTCTGTAACTGTTCCTGTGATCACTCTCTCTGGTTTCTCTCTGTGATTTCTCTGCCCCCTCTGGCTTTCTCAGGTTTTTCTAGAAGCCAGAAAACCTCAAAAGCTTCAGAGATTAATTTCAGTTTGGATAAGCACCCAAACTTGTGAGTGCTTACACCAATTCTTTACTGAAACTCCCTGGATCTAAAATCACACTGGGAAGGTTGGCCTTATAAAAGTTCAAAAACTTGGAGTTTTATCAAAAGAATAATTTCCCCTCAAACAGTGGCTTTTTCTGCTTATTTTAGGTAAAGTAAAAAGAAGATGCCATTGTTTACTGTGCATATTTCATCTTCTTTCATTTGATATGGGCTATACATGATCAGAAAACTCAGTAGGCCCTAAGAAGGGACCCATGCAAGCATTTTTCATTAATTCAGTAAAGATTTACTGAATGCCTACTATGTGCTGGAAGTGCAGGAAGCTGGACGTCACATCAACCTCCATGAAACACAGATTCACTCTCCATAAATATATTTGATAGACTGTATACCTTGTGTGACTTTAAATTAGATTGGAAATGTCAAAAATGTTACTATGTAAGTCTCTCTCTCACTCTTGTTTAACTGTCTAGAATTTAATTTAAAAATTAGATATTGTTATTTACTTCTTGTTACCTGAAAATATGTATTTCTATTATTCCTATCACAGAGCACCTTAGCCACTTTAAATCAAAAGTTTTTTACCGTCTCTTCCTTTCCAGGTGAGGTCCATACCATAAAGAATAAAAGATGAGTAAGATAGCAGAGGTAATCCTTCTTGCTTGATGTCTCCAGCCAGTGTTTGGTACACTTCTTTGTTTAGCTTTTATTTTTACATTTCTTAGGAAAATTGCAAAACTAAATCTTTACAGCCATCAAGCAGATTGCATAATCTGAAAACATTTGAAATGTTGAGCCAAATGATAAGCTCTATCTTCTATCCTACTAATATTTGGGAATTGCTCCTCTATCCCTTTGTAATAGGGGTCCCAAACTGGTGGTTCATGGGCTATGCTGCCAAAAGATGTGTTGTATTTGCCAGTAAGGTGTTTTTTTAATCTGGATATGAATTCCCTAGCAGACTGATAATCTCTACTTTGCCCCACTCTCCAGAACTTTCTACTGTCATATACTTGTTCCACTTCACACATTTATATTACTCACCTAGTTCCATAGGCATTTGGATTTATGACTCCTGAGTTGAATGCAAAGCTGGACTCAAGTAGAAGGTGAGATATGGAGGGACACGAACTTTTAATAATAACTCAATACATCCTAACAATAGGATGGTTTGAAATGTAGTGAGAAAATTCAAACATTGATTAAGGCTCGCTCTCCCACACCTTTTTCAAATGAATGAATAAATAAAGTGAACTAAAGGAAGGAAGTCATTCTATTTTCTTGACAATTCCCAAGAGAGCCTTCTGCACAGTGTTTGCCATGAGTGAGCCTACATACTCAGAAGAACGTGCTCCTATAGCAGACACTAGCAGGGATGTGCATTTTCTCTCAAACATGAGGACGTTGCTTTCCAGTGCTAAATTTGGTGCAAGGATTAAGAAAATAATATTTATAAATAATCCCTTAAATAAAATTTCATAGATTACCAGGCTATCTTTTATGGTATGGTAAGGTAATGCCTGAGTACAAAAGGGCAGTCAGATTACAAGAATTTTTCCATTTCCTCAATTCTGGCAGGATCCGACCTACATAGAAAATGTCACTGAAGGGCTGGCCCAGTAGTGTGGTGGTTAAGTTTGCAAACTCCACTTCAGTGGCCCAGGATCCATGGGTTCAGATCCTGGGCATGGACCCACAAAACGCACATCAAGCCACGCTGTGGTGGCATCCCACATATAAGATAAAGGAAGATTGGCACAGATGTTAGCTCAGGGACAATCTTCCTCAAGCAAAAAGAGGAAGATTGGCAACAGCTGTTAGCTCTGGGCCAGTCTTCCTCACAAAAAAAAGAGTCGCTCACAATTGCAAGTTCTTTCAGGAAATCAAGGGGCCAAAAATGAGTAGAACCTAGACTGGATATGCTACTTCTTGACTGGTTCTGCGTAGCCACCTCACTTGAATTCTGTATCAGGATCTTAAATTGTTTCTGTTTTGGAGGAGAGCACGGTGGTATGCAGTATAGGATTAACCTTGCCCAGATTGAAGTTTGGACTTTGCCCTCAGCTCTGGGAAGTAATCTCTAAACCCTTGGAATGTCCTCTCTGATAAGAGTGACTTTGTTGGGGGTGGGGGGGGGTGGCAATGCTAGATATGCTAGATAGTCTATGGCAGCAAAGTTACTTATAGTGGGGAACCTTTACCCTTTGGTTCATGTGGTATCAGCTCAACCTCTGGAGGGACTGGAGACTAAAGTCAGCCATGGAACAGTCAACTCTGTCTGTGTGACCAAGCCCCAATAAAACTCTGGACACCAAGGATCAGGTAAGCTTCCCTGGTTGACAGTACTCCATGTGTAACGCCACACATTGCTGTTGAGAGAAATAGGCACTGTCCACACAACTCCATTAACAGACAACTGGAAGCTTCATGCCTTGTCTCCTGGAACCTGCCCAATTGACTCTTCCCTCTGCTGATTTTATCTGCATCCTTTTACTATAATAAACCCTAACCATGAATATAATGGCTTCTCTGAGGTCTGTGAGTCCTTCCAGTGAACTGTGGAACATGAGGATGGTCTTGAGGAACTCTGAACTTGCAGTTGGCATCGGAAGTGAGGGTGGTCTTGGGGACTCTTGAAACGGAAGGAGGAGCGGGGTGGAGAGATGGGGGAGAATCCGTAATTCTCCAGAAATTCTGCGGTGACTTTCTGAGGATTCTATGCCTACAAAAGCCTGCTGTTGTCAGAAAACAGATTCTCCTCAGACTTTCAACCCTTATCTAGCTCACAGAGAAGGGACTGGGCATCCAGGAAGGGTAACCCAAGCTTCTAGGCAACAACACATGAATTCTTCCCCATCCCTCCAACCTGGGCCCACAAGAGAGAGAAGGCAAAGTCAGCCAACTCATCTTTCCTTCATTCAAGCATCTTATTCAATAAATTTTCCTAAACCTGCTTCTCAATATCCTCTCATTAAGGAAAAAAGATAATCACGTTATTAACATCTTACTTCCCAACACTCAATGAAGTCACAAGCATTTAACTTCACAGTTAAAAGAAATGGGTACTAATGTATCTGACACCTATTATTCAACCACAAATCTCATAGTGATGCTGAAAATTCAGTTTCTTTTTATTTATGACTACAAAGAACAGATGGTATTTTCAGTGAACTGATCTCAAATTGCCTCTGGGACTGGAGGAAAAACATAGGTATGTGTATAGATCCACCTTAGAAAGCAACAAATTATATTTGGAAAAATATACATCTAGACTAATTCCACCCATGATACTAATAACGTGCTGCCAAATACTGGAAAAGCTTTTCCAGTACCTATCACTTTCCTTCTTAGTGTAAGGCTCCAAGCCCTAGAGCAGAAATATTGGATGCCCAGTGGCACACACTCAGGGTTTCCTCTCTCCCAGTACACATTCCATACAATAACCACAGGGCACAGCAAATGAGGCACACAGTACTGACATCAAGGTGGCGACTGGCCCTATTCTGGCTACTTACTGAAGGATTACCAAGTACCTGTCACTGTGCTAAGCATGTATATTATCTATAATCCTCCCAACAGCCCTGGGGAGAAGCAGGTATTATTCTTCCCATTTTACAGAGAAGAGGAATCTAAAGTTTAGGATTACACAAGATTACAAAGCTAGCAACAGCCAGATCAGCATTCCAACCCAGCTCTGTCCACCTGAAAACATTCTGTTCATCACTACACATTCGGTGTTCTGGTTAATTATAGACTCTGATTACAGCAATTTATCTTCTATATCATTAATGGATTGCTAATTTTCAAAGAATTAAAGTCCAGTAAAATACCCTTCAGGCGAAAAGTACTAGCGTTATACAGAATATAATCAAATTTTTCTTGGATGCTTCCAATGATCCTTTAAGCGCTTGTAATGTCTCAGGTGCATCGTCCTGCGGAAGAGTGATTGTGCTAATGAAGTGCGGGTCAGAAGAACGGCAGATAAATCAGCCTCCACTTACATAGAGTCACTCTCTGAGATCTCATAAATACTTTTGCAGGGTTCATGATGTAGTGATCTACTAACTTTTTTTTGATTCAAGTTAACAAATCTTTATCTAGTGTTTTCTTTGTGCCAAGCCTTGTGGTAAGCCCTGGGCAGCAGTAATAACGGTGATATAATGCCTGTCCTTAAGGAGGATACATTCTGACTTTGGAACGCTACATTATCCCCCTCGCAAGAGAATTACCTTGTCAATACTTAATTGGCTGTAAGTGGAATATTAACAGCAGCAGATCTACATTTTAAAAAATTATAATTGGTATGTCTACTGATGTTGTAAAGTGACTGAATACTATTTTTCTTTTCTCCTCTCTTTTATGTTATCTTTTTTAATGAACTATAACTACCTTCTATGTCACCCAAGTTTTTCTTGAAACTCTCTCCCATACACATAAGCATACATATACATACCTTAACAAATAAATAATTTGTTGCTGTTGTTTGTTGCATTATCTGGCATCTTTCCCTGTGCATATTCACGGAGATTTTGCAAAAATCTCTCTTACAACTCTAGGGAGGGAAGGGAAGCAGGGAACAAAGGCGGAAGGAAGGGAGGAAAGGAGCATAACCTTCTCTTTGGCAGATGTCTGGGAAAAGGAGACTCTTTGTGAGATGACTGCTTCAAAGGGAAGTAAGAAGTTTCCAGGCTGCCAGTCACAAAGCCACCAAAAACTCACTTTTAATGAAAAAAGAAACTGTTAACTCCTGCACTGTTGTAAAATACTTACCAAAGACACCTTCCCTGCTAAGTGCCATTCATTTCAAGAGTGAAATGCTGTAACAGAGAAAAATGCCCAGGGCAACTGGGAACCGGAGAAGGAGGGAAGTGTGTGGTTCAGCTGTCCCTGTAGGGGAGGGACAGCGTCTCTTTCCTTGACAGCAACCCCACTTAACTACTGCGCAGCCAGCCCAATTTGGCACCAGTGAAAATTCAGCCTTCCAGCAAATTCCCTGCCATCTGCCTTATGACTACCAGCCTACAGTCAACACACCTTGAATGCTTAAAATCTTCACTGCTCCCAAGGTCTGCCTTTTTGGGGCAATTAGAAGACCCATGGAAAGAAAATCTTTACTTTGCCACTTGGCTTCAGTTTCCAAACTTAGTTGAAATTCTGGAAGAGAGTATTCAGATGAACATTATTTCCTGATTTTTTTTCTTCACCTTGGTGCTTTTTGAGTGCACATCGCCAGCAGCCATGGAAGCTGAGGGAGAGACAAATGGCCATCAGGAAGGCTTGAGTTTCCAGAAAATCAGCGGAGATGTTATTCAATTGACAAGGAAGAAAATGGAGAAACGAATACAGAAACAAAATGAGCTCAGTTTTTGACCCCCCAGGGCTCCACCAGGTATCTGCCAATTTATTCACCCTGAAATCTGAAGAGATTCCAGATGGAAACATTTTCATTGCTTTTTTATTATCTCTTTTCTTTATTGGGATTTCAGTGATTACTATTAAAAGTTCCTTGTGCGGGGCTAAGAAGGAAGCTAAGACAATCGCTCAAAATCTGTGGAGGGAAGTGGAGAAGTTTGGCATTTACTCCCTTAGATTGCTGGAGTATATGTCTCAGGAAAGCCAAGATCTGCTCTTCCAAAATGTATCCATCTTCTACCAGAAAAAAAGGCTAGACAACTTTGATTATTTTCATACGAAACACGTGACTGGGATTGAGTACAACCAAAAGCTGTCTTCTTGATCCGTTTGGGTCCCAGCTATGACCAAAGCTAAATGACTTATTCATCAGTTCTGTCCAGGGCCTGAAAAATCAGTTAATTGCTTGATATCTTTGTAGTTTCGAAAGTCTTGTGAAGAGCGGTATGACCGTTAGATAGAGCTTGTTAATGCCAGGCTAGTACTGTCCTCCCCGCAGTTTCCCTTTTCCTCATGACTCCTTGATAATTTTTGTCTAGTTCCCTTTGTTGAATGATTCCTCTAGATTTGGATTAATAAATTCTTTAAACCTCTTCAATGTAGATCCACATTAATCAGATTCATAGCTCTACTCATTTTCCTAGATGCGCACTCAAAGAGGTCATCAGTTCAGATACAAGTAATGCCTCTGAATAATTGTATTTTTCAAGAGAGTATTTATTTACTTATTTATTTATTTAAGCTGAAACAAAGTTTCCTGGTTAAAATACAAAGTGGCCTTGTTTCAATCAAAAACATATTCACACCGTACTGCACCTATGTCCCAAGGATAGTTTGTTCCTTTCTTAAAGACATTTAAAAGCGCTGTGTAAGTTATTTTATAGCATCTTAACATGGATTTTAATCGCTTCTGTTCAGAATTAAATTTAGACTGACTTTATAATCAATACTCATTTTCCTTTTCTCCTAGATTTTTGGGAGACAAGAAGTATCTCTCTAGGTTGCAAATAAGAGTCTTAGTTGCACTAAGAGTTTCTACACTGTCAGAATCTGAATCAAAAGGAACAAGCATGGTAACTTTTTTTAAACTGAAAAGTGAGTGAAAGATCCCAAGTGTATGGCTTGTACACATCAGCTCTCAGTTCGGAGTCCTGGAACAGCGAATGGTGTTTCCCCAGCCTCTGGTTCCCTAGTGCACTTGCTGGGATTCTCTCATCAGCAGTCCCCAGAAGCCGGAAGTGAGTTCCACAGAAGAGACTGATGCTCTGAATGCAATAGATTTCTTCAGGGTAAAATTTTACACCAGGGTTCCAATTAGAACTCAAGCTGATTACTTGCGTTTACAGACCTCCTGTCAAAGTCCTTGCCTTCCTCGTCACTGATCGATGTTTCTTCACTAGATGACTGATTATGGGAGCATTTCAGTGGTTCCTCCTTGGAGGTCTTCTTTCTAATGCTTTTGGGTAAGTTCCAAAGGCTTTGCTTTAGCAAACAGAGAAAGTGGCTGTGAGCGTGAGCTCTGGAACTTCCCAGCCTCGATTTATAACCCAACAGCACCATTTACCAGTGGTGTCTCCTTGAGCAACTTTCTAATCCTCTCAAAGTCTTAGTTTCCTTATACATTAAATGTAAATGCTTAACAATACTGGCCTTAAAGAGTTGCTTTGAAGATTAATCTGTATAAAACATTATAACATTATAGTAAGTACTCAAAATATGGGATACTATAAGTTATCATTATATTACTATATGTTATATATTATTAGTTTTTTTCTGGTTCACTAGTCTTGATGAGGATTTTTAGGCTGCTTAATTTTAAAACAGTTTATGATGAGGATTTTTAGGCTGGTTACTTTTAAAACTACAGATAAGAAGCAGGCTCCGAGGAGTGGAATTTGTTTGCCCTTTGATCAGAGACAATTGCATTTGTGAAGGAAATCTCCATGCCTCCCTCTCTGCGCCAGGAGGAAGGGGGGATGGCTTTATCTCTGGAAACTCTTAATGGGGAAGGCAAGAACTTAAGTTGTTTACTGTCTGGCAACCTCATGTAACTGACCCCCCCCCACCCCAAAATCCTCCTTTGTCTTTAGCTGAAGATAATATTTGAGCGGTGACTTCTGCCATTTACTCAATCCGGTTTGATTCTTATCTAAAAGTTGTGAGACCGCCCAATGGCCGGACCCTACCGGCACTGGTACCATTTTAACTTTTTTTCCTTTGTTTTGTAAAGAGATGACTCACATACCTATGCCTTAAATTTAGCCCTAACCCTCAACTCGGGGCAGCAGCAGGAGCTCTGACTGCCCGTGGGTCCTGTCCCCACGCACCAGCTCTGCCTGCCCATGGGTCCTGTCCCCATGCCAGCGGGCGGGGGCAGCAGAAGCTCTGACTGCCCATGTGTCCTGTCCCCATGCTATTCCACACTATTCTCTAAATAAAAGAGCACTACTGCCAGATCTTGAGAGTCTAAGAAATCTTTCTTTCGACTCCTCGGCTCACCGACCCCGCATCAGTCTCATTGGGGTATAACACAAATTACAGCGTAATCTAACCTGCCCTTGAAAATCTCCCTACAGTAGTATATACTCTCTAGGGTACAGAGCCTTGAAAAGACACAGCATCTGTAGCAAACACTGTCAGCGCCCTGTTGATATCTTTTCTGTGTGTCTTAGGTTACATCCTGCATGCAAACACCTGCAACTCTTTGCCTGAAGACTTTTCCCCCGGCTGTGGGAGCACCCTCAGCCCATGGTCAGAGTCAGCCAGAAATCTGGAGAGTTAATGCCTCTCAGAATCTTCAACCAATGACAAACGAGGGTTGAAAGATAAATATCACTGCTTCCTTGGCCATCAGTTGGGATAAATGAAATGTCTTCTCACTGCCTTCTAAACTTCAGAACACACCTTTTCTTGTCTTCATCCCTTTCCTGGTTCACTTCTCCCTTCTCCCAGTATTTCCTGGGATGACCTCCAAATACATTACTTACACTTGAATCCGTATCTCAGAGCCAGCTTCTGGGGACTCCAAACCAAGACATTTCTTCATAAATCCACTGTAGCCATGTTTTCATTCAATGAATGTGGGATCAAATTGTTCCTTTTTGGCTGAGGACCTAGTAAGGCAATTGACTTGGTTTAGAGATTGTATGTTAAGGATATGTGTACATTGTACGTTTGTATTCTTAGTGTTGAAATCATAATGGAGCTCTACAAGTGTGGTTCTGCTTTCCTACTCCAACTTCCAGAAGTTTCTCCATTCCTCTGAAAGTTTCCTTTAGAACATGGGTCTTAGATCTTCCTCTTCTTTTCTCTTCTTGAAAAGTTCTTCTCAAATCAGTAGCTGGGGCCAAACCCGACAGGCAGTTTTGCATGAGTAATGAAGGCAGGCACAGAAGCAGCCCGTGGGGTAGTAGAACCTAAGCTCCCACTTAGGATGAGGAGAATTGAGGGGGTTGGGCAAGGCGGCCTAGAATAGCATGCTGGAACCTGAGTAGAGCATATCTAGCATGCAGATCATGGTTTCTAAACACTATTTGTTGCTAAAAAGAATCTGGGCTGATTCCAGAGTTGAGGCTGATAAACTTCAAGATGAGCCCGGAACATCTTGTGCCAGGAGAAAAAGAAGTGGTCAAGAAATGACTGGGATGTGTCAAAAGGATACAGAGTTAATCTTGAAAGGGTTCCTGCTAGTCAAACCGGGGGCAATTTAAGCATCAAAAGAAATATGGTAACATATATAACCATTGAACAAAACAGAAATCTGCGAGTTCATACTGATATTAACTAATTAATTAAATTTGATGAAAAACAGGATATTTACAAAATCTTGAAGTACCTCCCACACAAAACACTTCTTAATTACAAAGGGAAAAAAAGAGTATCATCACTGTGGAGACGCCTGGTAGGACACCACCTCACTCAACAAATCAAAACTGTGCCCCACCACCTAATAGGATGCAATAAGAAGCTTTACTGCTGTGATGTTCCTGCTGAAGATGCCTGACACGAAAACAATCATGAGGAAATATCAGTAAAATACAAAATTGAAGGACATTCCACAAAATAACTGACATTCAAAAATTCAAGGTCATACAAGTTGAGGAAGAACTGAGAAACGTTTGGAGACTGAAGGCGCCTTAGAGATAGGACAGCAAAAGGCAATACATGATTCTAGCCTGGATTCTTCCTGTAATGGACATTATGGGGGAACTTAAAAGAGGTCTGAGGATTAGATGGCAGCCATGCTAATTTTCTGATTTTGATGGATACAATTTGGGTGTATGAGAAAAAGTCTTTGTATATAGGAAATACATACAAAAGTATCATGTCAGCCACTTACTCTCAAATGGTCCCAAAAACCCAAAAAGGTATATTTGCACTATTTTTAAACTTTTTCTATAAATTTGAAACTTTTTCTAATTTAGTACCCAGAGAAAATACCTACAGATACTGATATTTAGAGATTCCCCTCCCCCCAAAAAAGTCAGATAAACACCACGGGACCCCAGTCAACAAGTTCTATCAACAAAACACAGGTTTTTAGTGCCTTCACCAAAGTATAAATGGTCAACCAAAGATCATCAAACCCTCGTGGAAGGCTTACAACATGCCAAAACAAGCAAGTGAAGGACAAATGATCCAGAAGAAAAATACACATAGGAAAAAGAGAGCATTGGTTCATTTTTCTGAACAATATTTATGGAGCATTCACGGGGTTGCCACAAAGTCCCCTCATGAAGAGTAGATGTTTTTTGAATGAGCACTTCCATTTTCAACACAAATTTTGACTTTTGCCATGTTTTTCTAGACATACTCTCCCATGTTGGTAGTTCAAATTTACTAAGGCATTCCCTGATAGCTGTTTTTAAGAGATTTGATGGAGTTGAAAATCATGAACCAAATTCAAGTAGCAGTTTACTACCGCTTTAGAATCAGACAGACTTGGGTTTGAACCCTGATCCACCATCCTATTGGATGTTTTTCTCTGTGATTTATCTTTCCTTATCTGCAAAATGGGGATAATAATATCTGCCCTCATTGCGTGGTTATGAAGAGTGAATGAAATAATATTCGTAACTTTGCTTAGTACATAAAAAGTAGTCATGAAATGGTACTATTGATAATATTTTTATTTATTTTCTTAAAGATTTTATTTTTCCTTTTTCTCCCCAAATCCCCCTGCTACATAGTTGTGTATTTTTAGTTGTGGGTCCTTCTAGTTGTGGCGTGGGGGATGCCACCTCAGCATGGCTTGATGAGCGGTGCCATGTCTGCACCCAGGATCCGAACTGGTGAAACCCTGGGCCGCCAATTTGGGGCACGCAAACTTAACCACTTAGCCACAGGACTGGTCCCCTGATAATATTATTATTATTCACCATTAGCTTCTCAAAATCTGAAGATATATAGGTCTTCCTTCTAGAAAAGGCCATGAGCTCATCGTTTGTCTCAAGCGTGTTCTGTCAAAGAATGTCCACAGCAGGTGTTTCTGATCACTCCACTCTATTCATGACACCCATCCCACCAACTAGTACCTATCCCTGGGTTTCTTAGTTATTAAACTATTATCTCAGCATCACACCCTACCTTCTATGTTCTCAGGGCTGAGACTCTAGAAAAACCTTCCTTCCTCCTGTGCCAGTGGCTCCCTGTTAAACTCTGCCAAAAGGGGGCGCTAGAGGGAGGTTACTCGCTCTTGTTTTTATCTTGTTCCTGTTTTGGTTTTCTGTTGTTGCTTTATTTTCTTCTTTGTCATTCTAGCAATTCTTCTTTGTTCTGACAGCAGCGGTTTGTTCCAGTATAGTAGCTGATTCCAGTTTGCAACACTCACAGAACCAACAGCATCCAACCTCTCAGGGACAGCAGATCTGCAGAGCCCCTCTTCCAAGCCACTCCGAATTAATAATTCCAACCCCTTCTCTCTTCCTACAGCCCTAGGGTGGTACTTAGTGCTCCCTTGTTGCCTTTCCATTTCTTCAGTACCTATTAGGAAGAGGTATTGAATAATTCTTTGTTTTAACTTCTTTCTATTAAAATAACAGGTATGTATTTTACCTCCTGTCCCGACTCTAAGTGATACACATGGGTTGTGCATCCTTCTTAGATTCTTCTTTAGACACTATTCCAGGATCAACTCTGTGAATAATCTTGTACCATCCCATTGGATATAGTCAGTTCTTCACCATCCCATTGGATATAGGCATTCTCAAATAACTTTGATCTCTGTGACTTTTCAGGCTAATCACACCTTCTGTCAAAGAAACATTTGTCACCACATCTGATCTTTCCATTCACGGCTGCTGGCCCCTTAGAAGCAGACACATTTGCTTGTACCTAAATGCCACCAACCATTTTCCTTCATTTCCTCCCTCCCAGCAAGATTACCTGTAAAAGGTTCTTGAGTCAGGCTAGTAACACAGCAGAGAAAATTGTTGAAACCAAAGGCAGTAGAGAAAGGTAGACAGACCTATAGGTATCATACCTTTATCACTTATTCTGCCTCTCTTCCATTGCTCCCATCTCTGGGTCACTCCAAAGAAGTCATCAGTATTTTCCTCAAACATCATTTTTATCTTAGTACTCCCTTCCTCAAGAATGTACAATGACTCCCTATTGCCTACCAGATCAAATCTAAACTCATAAGTTAGACCCCAGGTATTGTGGGGACCTGGATTTGGCCACCCCAAGATATGTCTCTTTGGCATGATGATTATTTGAGGCTAATTACTTTGCAGACAGGAAAGCAACTGAAAAGTAGAACTTGCTTGCCCTTTGTTAGGAGACATTTACATTTGTAAGGTAAATCTCTATCTGTAAAGGTGCCTCCCTCTCTATACCAGGAAGAAGAAAGGAGACGACCTTATCTCTAGAAACTCTTAATCAATGGGGAAGGCAAGGACTTAAATCTGCATTTTATTGTGCTTGTCTGGTAACCTCCTGTAACTGACTTCCCTCCCCCTCCCAACGTTGGCATTTCTTTAAGGATTAAGCATCTTTCCTTAGGCTAGGAACTGATTGCTGCGCTCACCCGTGACCACCCAGCTCAAGACAATAGACTTGCCTCCTCCTACGCCCTCCAAGATAGCAGACCACTACCTTCTGTGTCCATCAAGCACTGTGCTGACAGGGCAATCTTGTGACTATTGTGGGAGGGACATTTCAATCATATGTGAAACACCCCATTTGGGGATATATAACCACTCTGTGCACCCCATTTCTTCGGTGCCCTTTCTTCCTTCAGGAAGAAAAGCCCCAGGCCATGGTCCTCATAAAGCTTTGTTTAATTTTCTCCTGCTTTCTGTCTCATGTGAATTTAATTCGTTCTCCTGCCAGACGAACCCAGAGAAGGTAGAGGAAATGTCTTCCTCCCCTACAGTGTCATTAGGATGGCATCAGTCAATTAGACTGACTACATTTCACAGTCTTGAACTGTAGATCTGATCATTTTTTAAGAAAGAACTAGTAACAGCCTATGGCAATAGACCTACTAGTGGAACGGGATGCCTGGAAAGCTGGCTCATGCTTCAACCATCCTCATAGCAGACCCTCTGGAATGTGATACATGGGGAAGAGGGCGGACAGGGAGCCAGAGTCTTCATCGGTTACAGTAGAGACTGAGAGTGACTCACTCCAGTAATGGGGCAAGCTTCTTGGAAGAGCTTGAAGCCATCCTCACCCCAGTTACATGCTGTCAGGGGCCCCTGGACATTTATGTACAATAAGTTGTATCCTTTGGCTGCATTAAAAGAACTGGAATTCTTTCCCTGTCTCAGTGGGCATTTACATCAACCATACATACCCAACAGATAAATTTCCACAAAAGGACTTTTAAAAAAAAGCTTATTAAATAAATCTATGATGGCCATCTTCCGTAATCAAACAGCTACAATCTTTAGTTGATTATATGGTCACTCTTCAGGTTTTATTACATTATATCTTACCCACAAGGAAAACTACCTGTGCCTAATTTATAGATCTAAAGAGATGGTTCAGGTTCTTTCTATATGATTCTAAATAGCCAGCTAAAAGTAGAAAATTCAGTAAAATTTCCACATGTTTGGTCTGCATTATATCAAACACATAGATATTTAAAAATACCTGGATCGTTGATGTATCTTATACTTCAGCCTATGAAATAAAGAAAATTAGGATGTGTAGAATACATTTACATATTTTTAGTGTGTCTACTGAATTCTTACTTGGCTAATTATGATTTTGCTTTAATGTTAAATATTATGTTTGGGTTTTTTTCTCATATGTTGACTTGGTACTAAATTACCCTTATTTTTGATGTGTCTGTCATGACTTTTAAATATATTTACTATCATTCATTTCGTTTCAACTGAAAAGAAACATTTCATATCAATGTTCCTTCTCAGTTATGCTCTTACCATTTACTCTATTTCAGCTGTTTCATGATTAGGATATGGCATATTTCAACTTTTTTCACTCTATTTTTCGAGGATTTACAACCCTAACTTAGCTTGATTTCTTAATGTTACAAGTCTCTCTGATTTCAGGAATCTATACAAATACTGAGTGCAAAATGAGGGATTTAATCAAAAGAAAGTTTCTCTTACCTGATTCCACAAAATATGAAGATTTGATGAATAGAGTGTGGGGTGGTACTGCCTATTTAAATCCATCAGTGACACACATTCTGAGCTTCACATGTGACACATTACAAAATATTTTAAAATTCTTGCTTCTTTTCATGAAATGAAATATGTTTACTATGCATATATCACTGAAACAAGTAGTTTATTCCTACTTGAATGTAAAGAACATCCTTTCTTGATGAATCATCTGGAGGTGGTAAATGTAAGTAGTTACGTACTTATTCTTATATAAATGTCCTTTAACCCACACTGCTGGCCGAACTTCATGTTCAGCCTCCTTTTATAGCCCGCCTTAATGAAAATAACTCTTCCTTAAAAAGAAATAAATATACGGCAATCAATAGCACTTATTTCTATTTATATCTCCTTGAAACTCATCATACCTCATAGAATTGAATTTAAAGGCATTCTCTGATGGCTAAAATGCAACTCATTCTAGAAGTCCACTGGAACTTGCCTCCCGTAAGCATTCCAGGATGCACTTAGAATAAAATCCAAAGTCTCTTCACCTGACCAACAAGGTCCCATCCGATCTGCCCCTGGCCCTCCTTCTGCAATTACTACGCCTTATTTAATACATTCCAGCCATAGCACTCTTTATGTTACGTGACTTACAAGGCTCATTTTCCCCTCAGAACCCCTGCATTTGTTGTTCCCTCTGCCAGGAAGGTTGTTCTCCCAAGACTTTGAATGGCCATTTCCTCCTTCTCACTCATGTCTTATCTCACATGCCAGCCCCTCGGAGAAGAGCTCTTGTCTAAATATCCGAACTGCTTTCTACTCCATTGCCTCGGATCGTAGCATTTATCTATATCTGACATCAGTTATTTACTAGCTGTTGTCTGCCATAGACTGAGTCCCTGGATAGTCTCATTCTCCCCTGGGACTTCTCCATCCTGACCACGTAAGTGTGTCCTTAGACTCTCTCCGGGTTCCGGTTCATTTCTCCTGCTCTCTGCTGGGATTGAAGCCTGCCTAAAGTCCTCTCCTGTTTACATTTGGCCTTGATCCCTGACTTTCTCCTACTAATGCCCTCTGTCTCAGATCTAGACTCAGCAACCTGTACCCCCATGACTTGCTTCCATAGAGGGACCTTCTTAAAACTTCTTATCTTTTAGAGACTCTGCTATCATAGCTGCACTCATTAGATCAAAATCTTTGGCTCAGACCTAGGAACTTTGATTGAACCTGACCTTAAGAAACAGGCTGAGCATGAAGACTGCTCTCTTACTCCTCCAACACTCCTTGAGATTATAAATTCTCTTGATTCCTCAGCATTCCTTGATATTTTCAGGAACATCATTTCTGGAAATAAATGATTTCCCATTCATTTTGCTGGGACACCAAAATATGATTCATGCAGCCTAAGGCAGGCAACACATGGTAAGTGAGGTGGTTAGCTGCCTGAGCCTGGGTTCAGATCTTAGCTGGGCCATTATGAGCCAAGTGACCCTGGAGACGTTTATCAAGATCTTTGAGCCTTATCTTCTGATGTGTAAAATAGAGGTAATGAAAGTATCTTCCTGAGAAGGTTGTTGTGAGGATTCAGCGAGATAATGCAATGTATTCATATCTGTGCCAGATACACTCACATACTGTGTGTGGAGGTGCAGAAAGGTGAAACCTGCAGAGGGGGATTTGTAATATGTAACAAAACTACATATGCATCTACATTTTGGTTCAGCATCACACCTACAAGTGCACCTCCACAAGTACAATGCAACGTAAGCATGAGGTTACTTGTCAAGGCTTTATTTGTAATAACAAAGTATTGAAAAAATGTAAACTGGCAGCCACAGAAGGCTGGTTGACACAATAGAGTATTATGCAGCCATGAGGAGAATGAGAAGTTCTTCTATGAGCTGATGTGGAGGGATTGCTGTGATATATTAAATGAAAAAAAGCAGATGCAAAAGAATATTATAATATACATATGTATAAAACCTTTACTACAAGACAGAAAATCAGAAATATGTATGTATCTATATATGCATTTGCATATATGTGTACATATAGATATATACATATGTTATATACCTATGCACATATATATTTATATGTAACTTATTTGCTTATTTTTGCAAAATGAAATATAGGAAGAATAAACCAGAAACTAATAAAAGTGGTTACCCTTAAGAGGGGTGAATGAGAATTGGGAGATAGATGGAATAGGAATAAGACTTCTCTGAGTAGGTTTTTTTAAATGTAGTTTTGCTTTTCGAGCCATGTAAATGTTTTACATTTTCAAAAATTGCATTTAAATTAAAAAGGATTTACCAAAAGCAAATTCTAAGATTGAATACAAACGGAAGCAATTGAACCTAAGCACGTATCAACTTGATGATATAACCACAGGGAAAAGTAGTAGACTTTGAACATAGGTAGTCCAACAGCACCCTTGGTGGGATGTTATCAGGCAAATCCAAATTCTGGCACTTTATATAAGGCATCTGTTCTGGGATCTTCAAAAATATTAATGTTGCAATCGACAAAATAGGCAGTGTTGGGGGGTGGGGGGGTGGTTCTAGATTAATGGAGACCAAAGACGTAAGATAACTAAATACAATGTGTGATCCTTCCGTGGATCTTGAATTCAACTGAAGAATAGCTGTAAAGGAACTTCTTTGGACAATTGGAAAAAATTTGCATGTGGACTGCATGTTATAATATTTATTGTATCAATGTTAATTGATATGGATATGATCATGATAGCGCGTCTTTGTTCTTAGAAGATATATGCAAAGTATTTAGCGATGAACTATCATGATTCTACATGAAACTTACTTTCAAACTTCAGACAAAAAGAAAGAGGAAGAGAAAGAAAGTCAATGTGCAAAATGTTCGTCTTATTCTTTCAACTATTCTGTAGGTTTGAAATCTTTTTAAATAAAAGGTTAGGGAGGGAAACCCCAAAAGAAAGATAGATCTGTGCCTGTTAGCTATTCCTATCTCTGATTCTCCCACTCTGAGAGGCTGTGAAAAGCAAACCTGGAATAAATATATATGACTGATAAATAAAAAAGAAATCGTGTACTGGGATCTATTTTCAGCCTACTGAAGCATGTCAGTTGATATTTTACTTATTCATTTCCCATAGGATTTGCCCAAACAAATAAAATTGCCTCCAACTTTAAAAAAGGAAGTGAGACTATCTCCCAGCTTCCCTGGAAGGAGGCAGTTAAATCTTATCCTTATTTTACCTCCTTCTTATTTAGTGATGTGCCTTGGCAGAAGTTCAAGGGGAGTCTAGTTCCAGCCAGCCTCTGGAAAAAACGCAGACAACAGTGCCTCTTGCTCTCGTGAATTACACTGGGGGACGGGCTGCTGCTTCCAAGCTGCCCGTCTCAATTGTGGTGACAAAGCACCAGGCCAAAAGGCAAACCCCTGGGTAGTCAGGTCTATATTATTTTAGGTTTTAAATACTGAAAGCGAGACAGAAAGCGGTTCTCCGAGATCAGGGAGTGGGAAGTGTAATTTATAATAGATCAAGCTCACCTTACCTGGGGGGTATTTAAAGATCTATAGGCCCTTCCTTTTAAATTCCTGATACACAATTGACCTAACAAAAGACCTTTAGACACTCCTAAATTGTATACTTTTAAAAAATCTTTTTCCCAGATATATAATATTTGCCCCACAAAAAGTGATGAAACGACAATTTGCCACCTGCCTTCTATTTTCCTTTCTTTCAAGGCTTAAAAGCCTTTCTCATTTCTATTGCAGGACTGTGTCCAGGTATAGACAGACACCCTTTGTAACTGGTTCAAAGCAACAGAAAGGCTCTATTGAAACAAAATGCTGCTCATATCCTGATCCGTGGCAGGAGGAATAAATCGCACAAAAGCATCTAAAGAAAACTGTTTTATAGTTACTACTGTGTTACATTAGCTGACAGGGGAGAGATGATTACATTTATAGATTTTTTTTTTCCTTTTATAGAGGGAGAATCTATATGCAGCTACAGAATTGTGTATTATCACCACTGGAATTTGAATTCAGCTAATGAGAACTAACAGCAAAAGGAAAACTTCTTGTGAGGCTGTGTGGTCTTGGCCTTGCACATGGGCCATAAAATTAGGCTGCCTCACTTCCCTTTGGGGCCACAGCACCAATCAGCAAATGTATTTCAAGATTCCATTTTTGCATCCATAAAAATATTAAAACATGCGTCTCTTTAAAACATGCATCCTAAGCTAATTATGAAGTTGGAAGCTATGAATACCAAGCTATTATTATAAAATAATACCTTATATTTGCATAGTGTTATGTACCTCTGTGCTTCAGAGCACAGTTGGATAGATAATCTCACTTAATCCTGGGAACTCTGTGAGGCAGATTGCATGGTTAATCTTTTCATTATGTAGTTAAAGCAACTGAACAAGACACGACCATTCTCAGTGCTGGAACTTTCTGTCCACCATTTATCAGAACTGAGAAACTCTGACTTCAGAGACAAAAGAGAGCTTCTCAGTTCTGTCACTTACCAGCTGTGTGACCCTGGACAAATGACCCAATTTCTCGGAGCCTCAGTTTCCTCAGTTGCAATAAGGGAAATAATACCTAGCCTCTTAAGAATGGTGTAATAGTTAAATAAATTTCAAAGAAATAACTTAGCACTCAAAAATGATAACTATTTATTCTTTCATTCATTCAACAAATATTTTAGTGTTTTTAGCAGCTGACAGACAAGAAAGGAACAGATCGAGAGGAGGCTGGTAATGTAACTGTACTATTAAGATACAGTGCCAGTCTTCATGAAGCTCATAGACTTGAAGGATGGTAGACATTTAAATAAAGCATTAGAATGTAGTGTAATATTAAGGAAAGCAGACCAGGGTCACCATGTACAGTTGTGAAGGTTTTACACTGCACAATCTAAGGGACAACATTCATCTCACCATATATATGTGAGTGATGACACCCCTAGAGTTGTGTAATGTACCACTTGAGAAGCCATACACAGCTGGTAACAGAGAAAGGTTAATAAAGGCTTCATGGAGGTAACATTTAATCTAAGTAATTCCAGAAAAGAGAAAAAGTACATGAACATACATGAAATGAATATGGAATTGCAAGACCACCATAGTAGATAGAGTGTGCATATGAGCAAATAATAAAATTGAAAAGATAAAAAGAGACCATGTGGTGAAGGGCCTTGTAAACCATGCCAAATAATTTGGACTTTACTCCCAAAACAATAAAGTGCTTTAGTGCAAATATGTGATTGCTACATTAGCATACATTCTCCACTTCCCATCAGCCCCTAGTTTCCATGTGGAGATAGTTTTAGGGATTGTCCAAACAGAACAAAACCCAAAAATGTTAATGATAATGCTGAGACAACTGTACAGGATTCACAGTGACTAAGAGGGAGAAAAACCTTGGCATAAAGCTTAGAATAAAGACACTCTTGCAGGCAGACTAGAGACAGGAAGAAACCAGGCTTCTCTGACTATATCAAACCCCTGGATCTAGCCTTGTCTGAAGTCCACCTACTTTGGTATCTTTAGTCATGCAAGCCAATAAAATTCTATTTTTTATTTAAACTAGTTTGAGTTTTGTTTTCTGTTTCTTTCAACCAAAAGATTTTTAACTGATGCAGGTGCCAATGAAAGACTCTAAGCAAAGAAATAGTATAATTGTACATACATTTTATAAAAATGTTACTGCTAGTAACTGGGTAAAGGATGTACTGGAAGAGGCCAGAGTCACTAACATGGTCTTCCACCAAAGGCTAACCAAGAAGGGAAGACAAAAGAATGAGCTGTATATCCTGACATAAAAAGATCTTAGAGAAGGAATATTTTCAACGGGTAAAACCAAGTTGCAAAATAATTTTTACAATATGATCTTGTTTTGGTTTTTAAATTTTCATTGTTTCTGAGCTTGTGTGTCATTTCACACTTTGTTATATACATTCTGTCTGAATTTCTTAAAATGAGAATGTTAGTCTTATAATTTAAAGAAAGATTATTTAAGAAATAATGACCAAATGATCTAAGTCTGTGGCCTTAAATGGAAAGGACGAATTTGAAAGACATTTAGAAGTCAGCCTATCAAAGCTATCCTTTTAGGAAAAGTTCTAGCTCACCTCATTCATGACTGTTTTCTGGACTATCCCTGCCCAAGATGATCTTTCTCCTTTTAATTCCTAAGACTCTGCTCTCTGGATAATCATTCAGTCTTCCTACATCCTGCCTTGTACTGAACATTAAGTTTTCACGAATCAGTATCTTTCAAATGGTTATAATCTCCAGGAATCTTGGTTTAAGCTTTTTTTGTAGCTGCACGTCATCTAGTTTAGTGCTTTGTACGTAGTAATTATTCAAATATCCCCGGGTTAGCTGAGTGTTCTTTCCAATACACTACTCTGCCCTCCCTGGTCCCTGTTCCCCTTCTCCACTCCCACCACCTCCTGACCTAATGTAGAGAAGCCTGAAATTCTCCGAAAGGGTGGAGAATGCTCTGTCCCGCAATGTCCCGAACCCCCTCTCTCAGGTTCTAGGTCTTCCTCTGCTTGTGTATTACCAAATGGCTTTGGGAAAGTCTCAACCTCTCTGGGTCTGTTTCTATCTAAAAAAACCTTCACAGAAATATTTGGAGGGGTCAAGATAGTCAGAACCTGTGAAGCACAGAAGGGAAAAATAGGATGGTGCAGGAAGATGATAACATCAGGGAAGAAATAACATGTGGGAAGGAAGATGGTTAAAGTACATTCTAGAGAAAGCACAATTGATAAAGACATCCATTTGAGAAAAACAGGAAGACAGGAAGACATAGCTAATGTGTCTTTGCATCAGAACCCATGATTCAAGCAAATACACTGTCTTCAAATGAATAGAACAATTGTCGCAAACAGGTTTGATCCTGTTGTGTTTTGGTTGTCAAAGTTATTTACTCAATAAATGTTCAAGTGTCTTTATTTGTGAAGCACTGTGGGCAGTATTGAGAAGACAGTAAAAAACAAGATAAGCATGAATCTGCCCTCACAAAACTTAAGTTCTAGTGAAGGATAAAGACAAGTAAACAATCACAATGCAGTATGATGAGAGCACTTAGAGGGCACCGCTCACATTGTAGTCTATGTAACTGGCCCCCCTGAAGTACATTTTCACAAACTACAATGTGAGTGGTGCTCTGGATAAGACATACGATGGGCATTAGGGACTGAAAGTTTGGGTCTCCCCAAAACTCGTATGTGTAGCCTCAACTCCTAATGTGACTGTATTAGAGATGTGGCCTTTATGAAGGTAATTAACGTTAAATGAGGTCACAAGGGGAGGCCCTAATCTAACTGGATTAGTGTCCTTATATGAAGAGACATCACCGGAGTGAGCTCTCAATCTCTCTCTCTCTCGGCCCTGTGAGGACACAGCAAGAAGACAGCCATCTATAAGCCTGGAAGAGAGTTTTTCTCCAGAAACCAATCCTGCCAGACTTTGATCTGGGCCTTCCAGCCTCCAGAACTGTGAGAAAATAGATTTCTGTTCTTTCACTGAAATAGTCTGTGGTATTTTGTTATGGCAGCCCTAGCAGACTGATACAATGGGAAAATCGCAGAGCATTATGGGAGCACCTAATCCAGTCTTAGAGCATAAAAGTCCTCTCAAGAGAAAATGAAATTTAAAATTAGATCCAAAGAATGAGTAAGAGTTAGCAAGTCAAAGGGAGCTTCAGGAGAGGGGACTAGGGAAAGGTGTTGAGTGGAAATTGTCTTCCAGGCAAAGAGAAGAGCAGATGAAAAAGAAAGCAAGACACATTCAGGGTCCTCACTGAGTGGATCATGAAGTGAGAGGGACACAGTATGTGAAAAGATTAGCAGGAGCAGAGTCACAATAGGTCTTTTATATCCCTTCATAAGAAGTTTGGGTTTTACCCTGAGATCCGTAAAAATGCTATACTATTCCTAAGATATTAAAAATTAATAATACTGGAATCATCTGTACTATGTAAAAAAAATCTACAAACTTCCTGGAAGGAAATTTCCACTTTAGAGCTTCTCAAACATTTGCTCAACACCACTTGTTTGGACCTCAGTGACATTTGTTTAATAAATGATGGGTTTAGGTCTTTTCTGAAGAAATTATGTACCCATCTCAATGTACCCATGGTTCCAAATCATAGAGGTTTTTTAATGATCTCTTATTTACATGGTAAGAAAGCCTCTCTCTAAAGCAATCATATAAAAACTCTGCCCTACAATTTAGGTTTACATTCTGGTTGCCTCGTAAGACTCGGCCCTTGTACCACCACACCAGCCAACACAGCGCTGGATTTGTGATGATCAAGTTTAAACCACCCACTCCAGCCTTCAGAACAAGCCTGTGTGTTCTTGACCTCCTGCAGGCTCCTGATCCTTGGATGAGTATCACACCACAGTTTTACATTTTTCATCCTTCCAGAAAACAATAGCTAAAAATCAGAGCATGAAAATAATGTTTTGTTCAGGGGGTTACCGAGCATATCAGGTTGAATTCTCCATTTTTGAGCCTTCAAACTGTTTAGTGAACCGCCATAAGAGCATGGAAGATCAGTTTGATCTTCAGGGAAACAGACTTTGAAAACAAGAACTGATGGACCCTGACAGCCAGTTTCTTAAGTACCTCCTTCCAGTCACCCAAGGATGGGAAATAGTTACACTCTGACCTCAGGATCCTTGCCCCGCCTCCAAAGGCCTCTCATAGTGCCAGGAGCTCTTGACAGTTGGGAGTCTCCTCTTTGTTGGACATACCTCAGTCTTAGCATTTGGGGAAGACAGCTAGCTCTCAGAAATCTTTAAAATACTTTTTCATACTGTGCATTTCTTTAATATGTGTCTGGTGCACAGGAAAAAGTTCCGTGTGATAAAACTAAAAACTAGAGCCATGGAATGAATGACACCATAACCCAACCTCAGATTGACAAGTTGAGCAAATCGCCACCCTAACCTGGCACCATGACTGACTGCAGCTGGCAGCAAGAAGTCATTTGGAGGAAAGACATTTCTGTGATCAATAATCTTTGAACATCCTATTCAGAAATACCAGGCTTGGAACTCAACAAGAAGGTCTTCCCAAGAAAGCAAGGAGACTTCCAAATTGCTTCAGAGACAGACCTGTGTCATTCAACCCAGCTGAAACTCTGGAGGAAGATCAGACAGTGCAGGCCTGAAGGAGCAGCTCACTTGAATTCTTTACCGCTCTTTGTGTAAAGGTTGGACTCCTTTGATGGCTTTGGCCAACTTATTGGATCTATTTCATATAGAAATAATATTAAATGCCTACCCTGCCAGAATAGCTCCTATCATCTCTAGTGCAGTGTTTGCTCTGCTAGTGTTCTTACGGATGCTCCTCTTTCCTCCAGGCCAGCTCTCAGCACTTTCACCACCAATAATGGACAGTCTCAACTGACCACCTCTTTATTTCTACTTGTACTTGTTTCCTTGTCCGTCTTATGTCAGGTTCAGGGGAAATAGAGTCTGAGACAGAGATTTGCATGCAGTTTTATTGGTGAATGCAGTTAGGACCAACCTGTGCAAGGAAGTGAAGGAAACAGGTTTGAGGTAGAGGAAGAGGTTGAACTGAGGTGTAGTTACAACAGAAGCAGATCCTACAGAGAGCTCTGAAGCTAGCATGGTCCTTCAGAGTTGTCCCAAATTAAGGCAAGGAGCCCAGGGCTTAATATTTCTAAACTGACAGGTTATTAGGTGAGGGCTGCTCCAGGAAAGCATCATGACCTTGGGCAAGGCAGCCCCTGCAAGCAGAGGGCAATTCCTGGGCTGGTGCTCAGCTGTGAGCCCTCAGCAGCAAAACCCCCAAAATCTGGGGAAAAGGTGTCTTGGACCAGAAGGGGGATGTGGGCAGCGCCCCACGGCATCCACACACCCTCTCACCCAATAACGTAAGGAACAGCCCAAGAAGTGGAGAGAGTCTGGCGGCTTAGGGTGATGTTGCCACCTTTTCTCCTCTCACCATTTAGGACAGTGTCCCCCTTTCATTCCTTCCCTCTCCGAAATTCTGGTGCTGTGTTAAGGAAATGCTCCAAGGGACTCCTGCTTCCACTCCTTCAAATGTTCCAGACTAAGGCAGACAGCTCAGACCAAGGGTCTTGTGGTTTTAAGTTTTGCAGTGCTTTCATAGGTTTAAATATATTATGTGACTTTTTTAAAAAGGGAATTTCTCATACTTGCTTCTTCTCTTGCTAGCTTTTAATTGCAAATGCACAGTATTTCGCCTACATTCGAGTCCGATCAATTTTTGTCCACCATCCAAGAAGCCTCACAGCCATTGTTTCCATGAGAAAATGTATATTGAGTTCCAAATAGTCAGCTCAAAAGAAGCCTTGGAACAGTGCCCAGATGGGGACTGCCACCCAGGTAATGGCTGAAATGAGCACGTTCCCACTGTCAAACCCTTCAAACACACATAAGGAGAGCAACAGCCCGTTAAAAGCTGGAGTTGCCTTTTAACGGTGCCTTGCTCAAACTGACGCTGGAGAGCCAGGATATTGTTCTCATCCATTAGCTCCCAACAAATAAAGCCAGTCCGCACACTCCAAAACAGGGTAGGCTGTTTCAAGAGAGCACACATTTTAATGGAATAGCACTTCATTTCTGGAAGAAACCCATCTTGCCCAAGCAGCTCGGCTGTCATTACAAACAGGACCTGGTCACTGCTCCCTTTATCCCTAGCATTATCCTTGTCTTACTGGAAAGGAAGCCGGCATGAAGCGTTTAAGGGACTTAGCCCCAAACTAGGGATCAGGTCTGCAGTAGGCAGCTGGCAAAAGCTCGGCCTTCCACAGCCTCCACGTGGGTTTGGCTTCCCACCCCTGCCTGGACTCCCTCCCAGCTCTGGGGCCTGAAATGTCCCTTTAACTCTCCTTGGCTCTTTTACCTGTGAAACAGACTGAAAACAGCCTTTCCCAGGAAGATTCAGTGTTCATTCTCTAATTAAGGAAGAAAAGCTCGCCCTCAAGGGAGACGCAGAGCTCAGAAGAGTTTCTGAGGAATGACTTAGTTTTTTCCTCAAAGGTGGTCAGAATTTCTGAGGTTCGAGGCCCTCTGATTCCTTTGACAGCAGTGTTAATAATCACACCAGCTCCCCGCCTTCTGTGGCGGGCCCCACTGAGCGATGCCCAGTGTAGGAGATGTGCCCAGCGCAATAATACCGGTTAAATTAAGTACCACTTATTACCTCCCAACAGTCAAGGAGTTCAAAATCCTGTCAATTCACCCCACGTGAGGGAGATTATGTGATTTACATGTTAAAGTGCCCCTGTGGTTTGATTTGCATAGCAAAGACTCTGGGGCACGGAGACAAAGGATCAGTGTGCATGACAAGAGTGCTATTAGCATAGAGCATTTGGATTGTCAGACAGCCCAGCCCGGCAGACAATCGCACCTTCACCGCACAGGTTGAGTTTATAGGATTTGACAATTTCTCATCAACAATAAGGAAAGAGGTTAGGGAGTTGGGGGGTGGAATGAAGTTTACTAGAAATGCTGTCTTCTTAAGTCCAAAAATTAGTCTCCCCTCCTTCCACCACCTCTTTTTTCGTTCTGATATTCATTCCAAGGCAGAAATATTATGCCTGATAATACTGGGAGAGTCCAGCTACAACCATTTTGAACACTGGAGAATACAACCAGTAGCTCTCCTCATCAGTACACACACACACATGCCCCCAAATTTATTTGTTTGTATTGATTTCTTCATTCATTCATCTAATATTGATGCAGCAGCACCTGATGAAAAGAACACTGATTAGGAAGTTTGGAAACACGGGTTCAAGTCCTCACTTTGCCACATCTGTTACCTGGGCAAGTCACCGATTCCTCTGCAACTCACTTTTCTCCTAAGATGGAAGATGGACCAAAAAACTTCAAAGATTCCTTCCAGCCCCAGCATAAGAGAAATTAATACGACAATCTAATGCGCAGTCATGTTAGACAAAGTGAACCGCATCAATGCAGGGGCTGAAGGCCAAAGCGAGTCTCCCAGAAATCCCACATTGTTTTGTCACTTGTCACTTTAAGAGTTTGTCACTTATCAGCCCTGAGCCAGTCTCTAATTCTTGAAAGAAGAATATCAACAAACATGTCCTGGGGCTGTCGGGAGAGTTAAATATAGTGCTCTAGGTGAAAAGCACTTTGTGAATTATAGACGCAATATCCTGTTACTACCATGTTAACTCAGATGAGATTGAAACTCCAAGTACTGACATCAGGATGCTGTGGAATAGTCCTTTAACCCATTGGTTTCCAGGTTAGGGGGGCTGGGGGCAGTGATTTTTGCCCCCCAGGAAACATTTGGCAATGTCTGGAGACATTTCTGATAGTCACAAATGGGAGCAGAGGAGAAGTGCTACAAACATGTACAGGATACCAGCCAGGGGTGCTGCTAAATGTTCTACAAGATACAGGACAGCCCCCACGATAAAGATTGATCCTGCTCGATAGTAAACCTGACACTCAAACATCATCCTAAACAACGTCCGTCTGTTTCCCCAGAAGACAGGTCCCGTCAGTATGGACCACTATTTCTTAGATCCCATGAATGTAACCATGGGCCCACTAGAGGCAGTTCAAACAGACTCCACCTCTTATCAACAGAGCGACTAAGAATTGTTTTTCAGAAAATTTGCAAAGTCAGGTAGCCAGAGCGTGTGCAGAGGAAGAAATCTGGACCTGACATGACGGCAGAACCAAAGATTCTCCTGCCCACAGAACCAAAGAACTGGGACATGACTGGAACTTGAAAAGTCAGACTCTCAGCAGAAGTGAGGGGTCCGTCACCCAGGAAGATCCAGTGTTAAAACCCCTACCTCGCCTTACCATAAATGTTTAGAACCTTACCATCAATGCTTGAAGCCCCAGTCAAAACCGGCCCCACCAGCATTTCCGCGTACGAGCCTGTTCTCCCTAATCTCTTAAATTTTGCCCTAAATCCTGAATAGTGTAGACAGATCAGAGAGCATAGGCCCCCTGTCTCCTAGCAGCTTGATCTAGCAATAAAGCTGTTTGCTCTTCCCAAAAGCTGATACTGTAATTAATTGGCTTTTTTCTGCATATCTGGTAGGAGAACCCCATTTTTGTGCAGTAACATGAATACCTAGACTTCCAAAGAATCCTATGACCCCTTGACAAAGCTTCAGCCAGAAACAGTTTCCCTCAGAAATTTCATCTTTAAGCATTTGCCCACAGGGATTTGGATGGAGGTTGTACAGTGACCTAAACTTCCCAAAAATGGAAATGCAGAAAGATCATGAGCATGCTAACAACTCTAGGAAACTTATGCTCTCTTTTTCTTTCATTTTTTCTTTTTGATGAGGAAGATTGGCCCTGAGCTAACGTCTGTTGCCAATCTTCCTCTTTTTGCTTGAGGAAGATTCTCCCTGAGTTAATATCCATGCCCATCTTTCTCTATTTTGTATGTGGGATGCCACCACAACATGGCTTGATGAGCAGTGTATAGGTCCGCACCTGGGATGGGAACCTGCAAACCCCCAGCCACCAGCAGAGTGCAGGAACTTAAACACTAGACCACCGGGCTGGCCCCCTATGCTCTCTTTTTTATTAGGGTGGAGAGAGGAAAGTCAAATCTCTGCAACACATTTATTGGTTACAGTTAGGCAATGGGAGTTGGAGAAAGAATGTATGAAGGTGCATTTACACTGTGGGGCTGAACTCATTGATTCTGCGTGTATTCCATTCCCACGTACACAGTAAGGGTGGAGCTCATTCTCTCTGAAAATCTACTATAGGTCTGCTATGAACATGCAATGTAAGGGGATAAAATATGTACTATAACTGATAATCCTTTTAGTTACTTTGTTAAAAAATGTTTGGTCACTAGCCAGGTGTTACAGGCTTTGAAGCATGAGTAGTCTTACTGGATATCTGTTGAGTATTCATCCGGAAACACTTCTTGCAACTCAGATTGAACAGTGCATGCTATCCAGTAAGATCTTGAATGGGTTGATAGTTTCAGTCTCCAACCGGTTCAACACCTTAGACGGACAAAAGTAAATTATAAAACTAGAAACTCCTACTTCACATTTAAATAGCAACGTTTTTGTCCCAAAGAAAAAAATAACTTTAAACCCATTTGTATTATTTTTCACCATAATGCATAAATACCGTGTTACAATAAACTTGGAAACAAAATAGGAAGATATAAGAAAGCTTTGAAGGTGGGATTAGAACCTACAACCTTTAAATTATTTAAACACATGCCATCAATTCTGAAAATGCAAGTGACACTCTATACTTTCTCCTTCAACTTGACGTTTTTCTATTCCATGTTACACCATTATGTTCTCTAAAAGTCTGTTTGAATAACAGGTACTTGTTAGTTGAGGGTATTGCAATGCTGGGCCATTTTGTCTTCACTTGTCATGTTCAGACCAGATTTCAGCCTTGAGCCTGGTGTTAAGGTCTCTGAATCCTGACACCTCTGACCCGAGCTGGGAGTTCTTTCCTTTACCCTCTTGAAATGTTAGTGGGGATGCTGGCAGTGACTCTCCGCTGAGATAAGAGCCTGGTAGTGAAACAGCATAGTGGAGGCGAAACCCTTGTAAAACACAGAGCAAAGGCAGAATCGTTTTAAGGTGAACCGAGGTCACCGCTCCTGAGAGCTTGGTGAGGTGGCACTGACAACACCTTCAGAAACCCTGGTTTTGTAGTACATTGGTAATTGTAGTCTCTTTGAGAGGAAGTAGCTGATTGAGGTGTATGCAGATATTCCAGATTTTTCCTGTGTCTTGAGTATAAACTTGGCACTTTTGGAAATGGTATAGGATCTGTCAAGTCACAAGGGTGCCATTTTTGAAATTACTACTACAAGGAACAAAGTGGCGCCTCACAGGACTTACTCTATGTTCAAAAATTGTTCTTATAATTAAGGGATAAAACCATTCGATAAAACCGTAAGAATAATTTTGTCCTAGATGAATCCAACTATTTTGGGGCCTGCTTTTGTCCATGTACTTCCCCTAGGACCTAAGCGAACTCTGAAATTTTCTAATTAACGGTTTATTGTAAGAAATTCTTAAAAGGTATTATTCTCCTTCCCTCCCCGAACGTGCAAGCACACATACACATTTTCTTTGCACAGTTCTCTGGTGAGGTTTCTGGTTAAGGACAAACCCAGCTTCAAAAAGGACTTTCTGGTTTGAGGCAGTGAGAGGAACAGAGAGGTGAACAGCTCAGGAGGTGCTGTCTCAGAACCCACAGATTATTTTCATTTACGGTAAGTATATACAGGAATGGCTGAAGGCAGAAGGAGGGAGAATTTATTTTCCACAGACGTGTATATGTTAAATGAAAGGAGAAGTTCTCGGTAGTGCCTGGGTTGGCGGATCTTAAATATGTGGCTGAGGAAATTCCCTGAGAAAGCAGCAGCTCTGCCTGGCAGGATTGCCTAAATCCGGTGGCGTGGTTTGCGTGCCTGGCACAGAAAAGCCTTAAAACTAAGCCTCTGGGCTATCAATCCCCTAGAATGACAAAGAGCTACAGGGAGAAAAGTCATCTTAGTAAAAACGGTGTTTATTCAAAAATAGTTCCAGAGGCTATGAATGCTTCAAGGAGTATAGACTAAACATTGTTTCTTTCACGTAATGAGGAAATTGAGCCAGTCACCCTGTTGGAGCAGCTGTGACAAATGAAGTTCACCAAAACGTGGGCAAAGACTTCTAAGATCCTCAGGTGTAGTCTGCAGCTCTGTTAGAAAGTGGGGGATTCTGGGAAAAGAGATGCAGCAAACATTCCTATGATGTTTGTCTCAGAACAGGAAGAAAACAGTGTCTGGGACCAGAGCACCTGGAACCTTGCTAAGGTTTCACACTGAAAATAATTACCAATATGCCATGTGACACAAAGTGCCTTAAAACAGAATTAAACAAGCTTAATAAATATGAAAAAGCAAGAAGGTATGTAATTACTTCTGTTACCTTTGCTAGTAACTTATCCTATTTGGTTCCCTTTGTTCCTCAAACCTAAAATTTTCATATGGGTCAAAACAAAGTCTTTTTAAAAAAATAACTAAAGAATCCATTTAAAGCCACATATTCTGAGATACGCTTGTTTACTTCCCTCATTCCTACCTTGACATTAGGTCTATGTTACAGGTACTCTCCTAGTGAAATATTTGAAATAAAACAATGTTTAATAAACTCTTCAGGCTTCTCTGAGAACAGTCGGCCTTCTCCCCCTCTCTTTTCATTTACTGCATTTCTCCACGTAAGAGACGCCATCTCTGAACAATTCGTTTAAACAGGAAACAAAGCTCCGCGGGTGGCTGGTCTGAGATCATGTCTGAGATTCATGGCTGTATCGGCCCTAACCCATGTCGTCTTCCAGTTGCAGTGCTCCCCCAGCCTCAAACAGAAGGCACTCACCTACAAAACAGAAAATCCATCTTTCAGTTGTCCCAGAAGGAGCTTTCCCAACATGAAAGTTTCCATGAGTTGTTTATATCCTGTTGACTGTAACCCTATTACCTCGACTGGGAACAGATGTTGGTATGTTGTGAAAAACTAATATTCATCTCAAAAATTTCATTTAGATCATTGTACATGAACACCCAGAGATAAATGCAGAGCTGAGGTAAGAGAATACAAAAACAGAAAAACTCAGAAATAGCTTATCCTTGCTATGCTCTTTATCTCCTGGAAGTAGAAGAAACAAACTCCGCCAAAAATTGATTGAGAATTAATTAGAAAATTCTCTAACCTACGTCTAATGATAAACTATGTGAAAATAGAATTTTCTTCATACACTGCAACATTGTACCTTCCTGGTGATAACTGTTCTATTATGCAGTATTATATACAATCTTAATCACACTCTATACTAATCAACATCATTTATTTTATATACATTTTTAGTTCAATTCTATTCATAAAAACACTTAGGATTCCAAACGGGCACAGGTTTTTGACAAAATCCAGCCTTTGATATACTTGCCCGATAGAGACTGAAAATGTCAAAACTTTTGAGAAGTTAACCAAATAATGGCGGATTTTTTTAGTTATGATTAAAGTGAATGAGAATGCCTAACACATATTGACCAACACAGAGAGCCTGTTGGAGGGTTCTGGAACAAGTGTTGCACTAGCAGACTGTGGTGTTAGATTCCTACCAAAGGCTGTTCATTATTCAAGCCCAGCAAAGATTAATAAGGCCACAGAAGGAACAGAGTGTGAGCATTTTTCAAAAAGAATGTTTGAACTTAGGTATCAAATACTCAAATGGCATTAGTTACAGGACATCTGACAAGGGAAATTTTAAAGCCAGCTTTGGTATGAGAAAGATCCTCAGGAGAGGCCAAAGATTAATACTGGTCATCCTGGGCAGGAGTTATTTTTTCTGCCTCAGAGATTTGTATCTCAAAGCCACCACTGGTGAGACTCCAGCTCATTTACCCCATCAGTGTCTTGAGCTCTTAAAAAAACATTTTGAAACTTGGAATAATTGTAAAATCATCAAAGAAAAGCTCAGAATCCCTTAGTAGTATTGTCCCAATTTAGGCATGCTGTTATCAGTATGAGGTAGTGATAATTCACATAAAAATTGGACATATTTTTCCTCATCTGCTCTTAGTAGGAATCTATCCAGTAAAGGTACTCATGAAGAACATAAGTATCGGAGCTATACTTAAGTGGCAGAGAATTGTGTCATAGAAGTTAAATTTTTAGAATTAAAAAAAGACCTAACATATCTGATACATCTCCCTGAATTCACAGATTAAAAAGAAATTCAACGGGGCCAGCCCAGTGGCATAGTGGTTAAGTTCAGCCCACTCTGCTTTGATGGCCCAGGTGTGCATGTTTGGATTTTGGGCACAGAACTACACAATTCATGAAGCCATGCTGTGGCAGCATCCCACATACAAAATAGAGGAAGATAGGCAATGTTAGGTCAGGGCTAGTCTTTCTCAAGCAAAAAGAGAAAGATTGGCAACAGGTGTTAGCTCAGGGCCAATCTTCCTCACCAAAAAAAAAAAAATTCAAATTTAGAGACACTGAATATCTTTTCTAAGTACACACAGGAAGTCAGTGAGAGGCTGTTAAGCTTGAGGGTGGAGGGCTCTGCAATTGTACTGCCTGGGTGAGCATCCCATCTCCATTACTTGGTGGCTATATGACCAAAGCATATTCCTTAACCTCTCTTGGTTTCAGTTTCGATTTCCTCATCTGTAAAGCTGACATAATGATTGTAGACTGCAAGCTCTCATTCCATGTAATAAAGCCAAGTGTACACAAAATGTCAGTGTAAGACAAGCTTCATTAAAAAGTATAAACACTAAATTATTTATTTTAACCTAATATATGTATTTATGTATATTTTTAACCTAATATATACAATATATAATAATCTTATACATTTTTAAACCTAATATATATATATATATATATATATCTTCATTTATCTGTCTTTCACATAGGGCCAAGGCCTTTTCTTTGAGTGTGGGACCTCCAATTGGCTTTCCAGTTATTCATAAAGTTTTCATTCCTTTAAAGTAGAATAAAAAATTGAAAGACATTTATGAGTCAATCTAAGCACAGAATTCTTTTGGATTTTTACAGTGTCCCAATTTGTCATAGTTGTCTCACCTGTAGCTAATTCAACAGCATTTTTTTTAAGATTGGCACCTGAGCTAACAACTGCTGCCAATCTTTTTTTTTCCTTCCGCTTTTTCTCCCCAAATCCCACAGTACATAGTTGTATATATTTTTTAGTTGTGGGTCCTTCTAGCTGTGGCATGTGGGACGCCGCCTCAGCGTGGCCTGACGAGTGGTGCCATGTCCACACCCAGGATCCGAACCAGCGAAACCCTGGGCTGCGATGTGGAGCACGCGAACTTAATCACTCGGCCACAGGGCCGGCTCCCTCAACAGCATTTTTAAAAATACACTGTATTGATTGAATCCTTCCAATGCATTCAACTTAGTTTTTACAAAAATAACCTTTTTTCTATTGGGATTCTTATTTCATTGAATTATGTTATATTTAATAAAAATATATAGTTGCATAAACAAGTGCAACTGTCATAATCAGATTTGGGTCCAAACACCACTGACTCTTGATAACAT
Source organism: Equus quagga (assembly GCF_021613505.1). Taxonomy (NCBI): domain Eukaryota; kingdom Metazoa; phylum Chordata; class Mammalia; order Perissodactyla; family Equidae; genus Equus; species Equus quagga. The sequence goes on along the minus strand of NC_060272.1, from coordinate 47,503,430 downwards.
GACTCTTGATAACCTTGACTTGGGGGAGCAGTGGTGATCAACTTCCTGGAGATGGGCCATCTCTGGAGCTGCCCATGTGCCGTAAGTATGTCAGTGTGCTTTCCGAGTGGGATGGAGAAAGCCAAGGAATCTTTTAAACTCACATGGCTAAGGAAGCTTCCACTGAAAGCTCACGGAGCAGTAACCAACACATTAGCTATTAATATACAAATTTAGAACTCATGTCTCCTGACTTCTTGTCAAGAGGTAGATAGATTCTTAGAGGTAGATATTATTCTTTCTTCTACTCAGTTTTTTTCACAATGACTTTCAAAATTAACTTTTACCCTCTATTTAGCTGCACTAATAAAAATTACCAGTGGAATAAGTTGTATACTCAGTGTTTGTTACAACAGCAGAAACTGGCAACCAATTCTAGAGTCATGCTAAATATGGTCCCCATGATATAAGAAAAACATTTTTATTCTTTTAATAGCTGGTTTCTATTTTTCTCGCAGTTAAGCTACATATAGTTTAAAAGTCAAGTGCCATATTACACTAATTCTAATATCCACACTTTCCTACATGTTAGTATCTTTGAAATCTGGATGCCTTCTTACTGTCTATGACATCTTATAATTAGAGTGGATCAGGTAGCAGCCATCACACGTGACACTGCCTGCACATTTACACTCCTTAAAAGTACCAACACCAAAATTCAGAAGTGACAGCAACTTGAAAGAGAATCACAGAATCAATAGATCAGTCTTTTGAGAAATGCCGCATCACAGTGATCTCAATGGCACGGAGAGCTCTACTATACGGAAAAATACAAGCCCCAACTTCAAATTGAAGTAAGTCAAAAGAATTTGAAGTTTTAGGAATATCTTATCTAACTCATTTCACTTACATTTTGTTTTGGATGTATGCAAAGGAGTGATGTATGACTAAAAAATACTATGTCAAATAAATACAGAAGAGCTCTTTCATTAATATTATATGAAGATGATAATAATTTCTGACAATGGTGGAGTAACTAGTACCAAAGTAGCCCTCCCATCATAAACAAGCATAACACAGGGACAAACACATGAGGCAACCATGTTCAGGCACTGGACCACAGTGAGGCTGTGATCTCTGAGAAAGATCACATTCTTTCTCAGCTATTTCTCAGCCATTGCCCAGCTATCTGACTGGGGACAGATTCCTGACTACAGTTCAGTGAGCTGAAGCCCAAGCAGTTCGTGGCAGTCTATCTGAGCTGGGAAGGCAGAGATCAGCGTTGGGGCAGCTGAAGCATCAGGAATCTATAGGACAGGACCCCAGAGGCAGAAGCTACACAGAGAAGGGACTCCAAAAGCGTGAGATGGGTTCCTCATGAGTCCTTGGTCAAGGGCTGGACTGTGAACAAGCAGACTGAGATTACACGAGGCTTCCCAGCGAGTGGTTACTTCAGCACTCAACATGGAAGAGATATTAGTGGTCCAGCAGTGCTTGTTAAAAAGCCATTAACACCTTGGACATCCTCCAGAGAAAATAAAAATCTGCTCCTTAGAAGTAAGGACAATGCCCTACCCCAGACTCACCCAAGCAAAGCCTAAAACCAAACTGTGATAAGATTTGCAGGAAAACAGAGTACAGAGGTTGAGTGCCATCAAGTTAAAGGAAGGTGGAATACACCTTGGTCTTTCCAAACATCTACCCTAACAAAGCATATAGCGAAGGCTAAGGTTCCCCAAGGCAAGGTGATCAGCCAATAACTGAAGTGCCTACTAAAACAAAATCAACATTCTCCAATCTCTACGACGTACCATCAGAAATGATTGGTATATAACCAAATCCATAAAGAAACCAGAAAATATGAGTTATATTCAGTAAAAAAGCTATCAAAAGAAGCCATTCCCAAGATGACCCATATGTTGGATTTAGCAAACAAAGACTTTAAAGCAACTACTATAAATACGTTCAAAGAGCTGAAGAAAAACATGTTCAAAAAAGAAAGGCTAGAATCAGGAGAGGGGATGGGGATGGCAAAGAGGAAGAGTGAAGGTTGAGGTTTATGGCTGTTGAAGGGACTAGAGAAACGCGCCACTGAAATAGGGTCTGGAGTACAGAACAGGAGGCCAGTGGCAGTAGCTTTGTATACTGTCAGACCTGAGAGTGGACAGAACACCATTGTCGGTATCTGTAACCCAACCACTACTGACCTTCCAGAAGTGGGCACTTGGATACTTCGTCCAAAGGGAGAGATCATTTTCATTTTGCTGTGATCAGTATCATGCATTTACTAGGAGAGAGCAGTAATCTTACAACAAAAAATACTTTGTATTCATAACTATCTCCCTAGAGGCATAAGATATTATTTAGATTCATTTAGATTAAGAAATTATCTTCCTACTTCTCCTTGCTGACCAAAGGCAGAACAAGCTTCAGTATCTCCTAGCCTTGCTGCAACATGTGTCTATTGCAACACAAATGTGAAAGAAACTGCCATTAGGCAAGATAGAAGAGGCCCATTCATTCTTAAAATGATTCTGTGTTCTCTTCTCCCTGCTGAGGCTGCCAGCCACCTGCCAATTGTGATGTACTTTATGATATGGACAGAGGGAGCCAGACAAAAATCGCCAATTAATTTCCTTCCCAACAAATGACAAAACATATCATGAAGCAGAATCGCTTAAACCAGTGACCACTGTGTCTTGGCTTCTACCACGAAGGCAACAGTCTCTCCTCTCTGACAACTGCTTTACACTTGGAATGAACTCAGCACTTCCCTCCCCCAGGCCACAGCTGTCTACACCAGGTCTGTAAACAGGGGGTTCTATGGTAGAATGCTGGGTTTGGAAAACACTGGAGAGCTCCCCTGATATGAGACTCCCAACTTACGGATGAGCTAATGGAGGCCCATAGAAAGTACACAACTTGTGCAAAATCAGCATAAACAGTCAAAGATGTATTATTCACACATTTACCCAGTTATTACACTCAATGACACTTTTCTTACCTGTCTTATCCTGACAACATAGTTTAAGGATAAGTCTATTTTGACCCAAATTATGAAACTAGTTTGCAAATTTGTGTTTAGACTTCTTTACAACCAGATTAAATTAAAAATTTTAATTTAATAAATAATTAAATAAAATTAAAGAAATTTAATATTAAAGAATCAAGGAAAGAGCAGGTAATAATTGCATTAAGAAACACATGAGTATTTATAATGTACAAGGCTCTGGGCTAAGTCCCAAGGATGCTACTGGGGAAAATGCAAAGAAATTTGAGATAATCTCCAGTATCAGCTATGTACTGCTGTCAAAATAAAACAAACAAAAATGAAACGAGCAGGTTAAAACAAGTTATTATAATTCAGGATTTTGTGGGCTCAGTGGACCATGCTTCTGCTGGACTCTGTGGCTGCAGTAAGCTGGTGGCTTGGCTGGTGCTGGGTGCTCCGGTGGTCTGGGGCCTAAGTGGGGATGTCCGAAGTGACACAGATGGCTGGGCCTCCCTCCACTTGACCTTGCATCCTGGGCTTCTTCACATGATGGCAGAAGCATTCCAAAGAAGAAAGAGTGAAAACTGCAAGCCCCCTTGAGACTCCCACAGCATCAATTCCACCATATTCTTTTGGGCAATGAAAGTCAAAGGCCAGCCCAGATGGAAGTGATGGAGAAAAACAGGTTTCATGCATTTACGGGAAAAGCTGTGAAGAGTTTGTGACCATTTTTAATTCACTGCTTCTCCATATCTCAGGAACTTAGAATCTAGTTGTAGAAATACATTGTAAATATAAATAGCCACAAAATGTGGCATTATGGAATGCTAATATGTGCCAGGCATGTTTCTAATGTTTTTATATGTAACATCTAACTTTTTGGTTTTTTTCTTTGAGGAAGATTAGCCCTGAGCTAACATCTCCTACCAATCCTCCTCTTTTTGCTGAGGAAAAGTGGCCCTGAGCTAACATCTGTCTTCCTCTATTTTATATGTGGGACGCCTGCCACAGTATGGCTTGCCAAGCAGTGCCATGTCCACACCTGGGATCTAAACTGGCGAACCCCAGGCCGCCAAAGTGGAACATGCGAACTTAACCGCTGTGCCACCAGGCCAGCCCCTGTAACATCTAACTTAATATTCATTATAATTCTACAATTTGTCATGAGTGATAGGTTTTTTCTCTTTTTTTTTTTAGTGAGGAAAATTGACCACAAGTTAACATCCGGTGCCAATCTTCCTCTTTTTGCTTGAGGAAGATTGTCACTGAGCTAACATCTGTGCCAATCCTCTTCTATTCTGAATGTGGGATTCCTCCACCACATGGCTTGATGAGCGGTGTGTAGGTCCGCACTGAGGATCTGAACCCACGAACACTGTGTCACCAAAGCAGAGCACACAAATTTAACCACTATGCCACCAGGCCAGCCCTTGATAGGTTTTCCTATTAGAGATGATGAAACTGTAGTACATAAAAGGCTATATAACTTGCCCAAGGTCATGCAGCTTGTGGGGACTGGAACAGGATTCGGGCCCAAGTAGTTAAATTCCAAACCCCAGTCTCTTGAACACCACACTTCATGAAATGCACAGCAAGGATATTGTACTAATTTTCTATCGCTGTCATAGCACATTGCCAGAAACTTAGTAGCTTAAAACATATAAATTTATTATCTCACAGTACTGTAGGTCAGAGCTTGGGTTGGCTTGGCTGGTTTCTTTGCTCCAGATTTCACGAAGTCAAAATCACGGCTGTGCTTTTATTGGGAAGTTCTGGGAGGAATCCGTTTCCTAGTTCATCCAGGTTGTTGGCAGATTCAGCTACTTGCAGCTGAAGGACTGAGGCCCCATTCTCTTGTTGGCTGGCAGTGGGGCTCCACTCTTAGCCCCTAGAGGGCTCTCTCTAGTCCTTGCCTGTGGGCCTTTATATCTCAAAGCCAGCAATAGTTCATCAAATCCTGCTCATGCTTAGAATCTCTCTTCCTTTTTCTTCTGCCACATCTCACCTGCCTCTTCTTCTGCCACATCTCTCTGATGGCAGCCAGAGAAAGTTCTCTGCTTTTAAGGGCTCATGTGATTAGATTGAGACCACCTGGATAATCCAGGCTAACCTCCCTATTTTAAGGTCTATTTCTTTAATTATACCTGCCAAGTCCCTATTACCCTATAATGTAATACATCACGGACTCCAGGAACCAGTGCATGGACATCTTTGTAGGTTATTCTGCCTACCGCTGATACTAAGTACTATTGGAGTTCAGAGGAAAATGAGGTCATGAAGGCTGGGAGATTAGAAAGTGTTTGAGGGGGTAAAATATGAGTTGGCTTTTAAGAATTGCCTAAGATGTGCTCTTTGTGTTGGACAGGAAGAGGCCAATGTCCATGGGGGAGGCTATTCCAGATAAGTAACAAGAATTGCACTAGAAAAGACACATGGGAAAGTATAAAGCATTTGTGGTAAGTGATAATGATTAGAATGACGGATTTGTGGAAGCAAATGATAGGGAGATCTGTCAGAGCACAGGTTAAGGTCAGAAGGTGGGGAACCACCAATGCTACATAGAGGAATTTGGGTTTTGTCCTACAGGCAACAGGAAGTCATTGTTTTTCAGTAAAGGAGTGAAAAATAAAACAATCTTCTGGAAAAAACCAATCCAATGAGTGTATAGGAAAGATAGGAGAGGGGAAGGCAAGAAGATGGCCAGGTAAATTAGGGAGCTATTATATTCATCCAGTTGTGCAACCAGGATGAGTAGAAGGGATGGGAAATTGGCAAGAGATCCCAGGAAGAAAGAAACAGCTAAACGGTGGGATTGAATGTTGCATGTGAAAGAGGAAACTGGGATCATGGAAAAAGGGGGTGTGGAGGGACAGGGTGGAACCTACTACAAAGAGGAAGTCTAAGTCAGGTTAAGCATTAAATGTGATTCTATTCTGGGGGAAACAGCTCTGCCCTAACAGGGAGTAGTTGGGGTCTGTGTCCTGCTCAGCCTTTGTGTCCCATCATCTTCCCACTTAGGGCAAGAAATGGACTCCCCACAAAGCAGGCTCCCTGCGGGAGTCTCCCTGACTTCAAAAGCCACATCTCCAGGAACAGAAAAGCAGAGACACTTTTCCTCCTGAAAAGTTCCTTTTAATATTTGGAGTTATTTTCTACACAGTGGCTTAATTAGTGTTCTTAATTTCTATACTTAATGAAAAATTTACAGCTCCGCACTTGCTGCTGAGGATTCTGTGTGTTTGTGTGTTTTCTTTTTTCTTTCTTCCTATTTTTTTAACACAAGATTTTTACAGACTCAAAATCTTCTGAACTTTAATCTTTGGGGGCATCTCTGCATCTCAGAATTATGTATATAAGAATAATAGTAATAATAAAAATCCCCAACCATACAAGAAGATAGATTAAGAGATCACTCTTGAAGGCACTTCTTAATAAACATTCCTTGGCAGGCCTGAGATTTACAGGGGGCCATCATCAAAGCAGCCATGTAAATGGGGACATATTGACAACTTTCCCCCTTAAAGGCAGTGGCAAAAAGGATTTATATATGTTTCAACCACAGCTCTCTTGGGAACTTAACAAGGGACTTATTCTGTTTCTCTTTTAATAGCTCCTCTTGGGTACTTTATGGACCAGTTCTCTCATCTCAAGTATCTGATGCCAACACATAAATTAATTTTAGATGCACCTTTTATCCATCTTGTCTGCTAAGGCAATGTTCACTATTTGTTTTGGTTGCCATGGAGATAATTGACTTCCTGCCATGGCAGGAGTCTTGTTTGGGGGTTTTAAAGGGGTTTAGGTCCAGGGATCCTTTAATTTTCAAACAGTGAGGAAAGCCATTTCACTAATGGAGCCTTTGTATACATCTCCCACTTATAATTGGAATGATTTTCTTATCACCTTGTGAAATTTCCTTTTTTATTTTTCATCACTTCCTTTTTTAAGGTTTAACCTCTACTCTCCAAGGTGCTGACTAAAACCACAGCAAAGGGCACAGTCCATTTATTACTGTTTTGTAGGATGGCTGGACACAGCCTCCCAGCAGAGCATTGTCTGAAAAAACAGCTGAAGAATCTGAGAAAATGGTGGATTATAGACTCCTATTCAGGTGGAGGAAAAGACTACATTCTATCAAGGCAAGAAACATTTTGATTACCAATTCATAAAATCAATCTCCGAATGGCCAACTCGGGCTGCTAAAGATTGGGTCCCTCTGGAGTCTGTGGACCAGTTCTGATGTTTACAAAGGCGATTGTTGGATTCTGCTTTAAACTGTTAGAACAGGTGAACTGAAAGTCCTTTTCAAGTACAATGAGAAAAATTAAGAAAGAAATATATGTTTTTAAAACACTCTCTTTAAAGAATACAAATAACAAAATGATAAAATATAATATTTTACACAAATTCCCTCTTACCTTCCACATTTTGACTACTACTACAGATCATGAAAATTTCCATAACAAATTATACAAAGACCTTTAAAGGCATTTTAAAACATAACTACCAGAAATACATCATATTTATTGCACTCAACAAAATTTGATCTTTGAGAATCATCTGAGCTGCTGGATTTCTGCACATGTATTTACACCACCAAAAAAGTCCCATAGCAATTATCCACAGGGCTAATATTTTTCCTAAAATTCTTCTTTTGTTGTAGTTCAAAAAGCTATTACCAAAAGAAAAAAATTAAATCAATGATCAGAATGAGAATCCTTAGGAGCAGTAACAGTGAACAAAACTCTAAGAACCTACTTCAGTTCTTTTAAGCGCACAGCACAAAATCAATTTGCAATGACGCTGAGAATCAGCCTTCCTTACCACATGACAACAAAAGAAATGGGGGATGAAAACAATTTAAAGTAGGTTCTTAAAAGTCTTTTTTGCCTTCCAAAGATTTCAGGGGATCTTTGAGCTATGAAACTTTTGAAGGCAGCTCTTTGAATGTTTATCAATATCGTTATATATTCTTACAGTAATGGCTTTTAGGCTGACCCTAGAAGTTCATGATTCACTTTCTGATTCCTCTTCCATTCTCATTATTTGTTTATTCCACAAATGTTTTTTGAGGGCATATCATGAACATAGCACTGTAGCAGGCATTGGCGGGAAAGAAAAATAATTAGCGCAACATAGATATGCACATGGTAAGTATACCACAAGGTAGATAATTGGATATGTGTCCAGAAGGAAAAGAAATGCTAAGGGAATCCAAACTGGAGAGGACTGCTCCACCACACACTTCCCATACATTAGCTCATTTAACACTGACAATACTCGAAAGCAGGGGGCGGGGGGGGGGGGGGGGTTGGTAGTACCTCTGGGTCACTGATAAGAAAGCTACACTTTAAAAAGGAGTTGATGTAGAACAGAGGCTGGATTTGACCCCGGATCTCTCTGATCCATAACCCAAGCATTAAATCATTGACCTATAATGCTTCTTAGTTCAAGTATTACAGTTGGCTCTGATGATGACGTTTAAACTGGACTAGGAAGGCTTTTAACACACATAGGAAGGGAGAACAAAAGTATAAATGGAGGCCAGTGCAAGTCCCAGGGACGATGCAAATAATAGCTAAGTCTTACACAGCACTCAGTTGGTGCCTGACACTATTTTAAGTGCTTTCTACATATTAACTTGTTTCATCTTCACAATGACATCTTCATTCTCCAATGAGAAGAGGTACTATTATCATTCCCACTGTATAGATGAGGAAACTAAAGCTCAGAGAGATCAAGTAACTTGCCCAAAGGCAAGTAGCTCATAAATGGCAGGGAGGACTCAGTAGTCTGGCTCCAAGCCCACGCTCCCTCCTTCTCCTGATGTCTGACTCACCTGCCTCCCTTGAGACCGTGTATGAAATGCAGAGGGAGAGGGCGGAGCCAGGCAACTGCTGGCTGACATCGAAGGCTGGAGAAGCAGCTTGCGGCCAGACTGAGAAGGGCCCTTGATTGCCTTGTCTAAGCTTTGGGGAACCATTTTTTTTCCCTTTTTTTTTGAGCAGGGATAAGCTAAGCTCAGCTTTGTGCTTCTGAAAGATAACCCTGGAGCAAAGAGGCGCGCAGATTGGAGGGGATAAAAATTGGAGGCACTTTTCTTTCAGTAAAACATACGTACAAGTAATCCTCCACACGCATGCATACCACACACAAAACACACACATTCACTACACATAAGCACATATACACCACATGCACAAACACACAACACCAATACATATACCACACACACATGCACACACACATCAAACATATACACACGTACCACACACATATACCACACTTACACACATACCACACACATCACACTCTACGCACACATATACCACATACACGTGTGTACATATACACTGAACCATGTCGTACAGTGCACACACCAGCACCACACACACACACATGCACACACATCACATATAAGCCACACACATATACACCACATGCCTACACTGCACATAGATTCACAGCACATACACGCTGACACACACTCACATACATATGCACATTCATTCCCTGGCCTCGATCGTGAGGCAAATGAGCTCAGAAAGGCAATGCTCACTAAGATGTCTCTGCATGGTTTACTCTCTGCCTCCCTGAACGCAGACTGGACATTGTCGGGAATCCTGAGCCCGCAGCACAGGAATGTTGCAAATCTCCTTCGTCTTCCATTTCTGATGACCTGACATTAGAAAGACTTGTGTTCTCCAGATTAATTTGGATCTTTTCTAAGCTCCATAAAAGCATTCCGGCGGGGCTATCTTGAAAGGTCTGAAAAGAGGCCGTGGGCAGCATTGTCCTCAGCTCCCACAGATGATGTCCTGGTAGCTTATGTCTTAAATTAAGGAAAATGAATACATTTTGGTTTCCCCAGTGTCATCTGATTTCCCATCTAGAAATTGCCTGTGTCGAGCCTGGACAAATTCTGATCAAGACAGTGACTCCAGCCTGTTGAGGAACCCACAGAGCTCCATGTGGACTTCATTATACAATTACCTTTATGTCTAATTTCCTACATTTCTTTGCATAACAAACACACAAGCATAATATTCATCATTTACGAGAATAAGCTATCTATATCTAAACAAAATAAACACATTTATTCTTTAGTCAAAATAACTGCCACCTAGTTGGTGAGTTATATTCATATTGTGGTTCATACTTGTAAATATTTTTAAGCCTTCAGGAAATTCTGGAAAGCAAAATCTCTTGGAGCACACACAATTTAAGTTTCACTTAGGGACCATGAAAAATACATCCTTTAGAACACACACAGGGCATTTACAGGAAATGTGGTCCATGAGATACAGAGCCTCTGTTTTGTCTGAATGGAAAAATCACATTTTCATATTTTAAGGTCAAATTACATCAGTTTCTTTCCAGTAAAAAAAAAAAAAGCATCATAGTAGAATGTTAATATCTTTAAAACCTCTGAGACTCAAAGTCGTGATGTCTCAGGATAACTTACTGAGGTGAGACTGATTAGCGGCAGCATTTGTAAATACTCAGAGTTGGGCTTAGGAGAAAAGGATTTCCAGGATAAACCATTTGCAGGGGAAATTCAATCTAGCATCCTTTACTTTGAGAACCTGGGTTTAGAATGGAAAAGAAAACCTCCAACATAAATAAACATAAAGTTTTCAGCGTTTATTATGAGTATGGATAATTCGAGTTGCTGTGATAATTCAGGACCTTGACCAATGGATGACTATATAAAATCGCTTCTCTGAAAGAAACAACCAAAGTGATTTCTTTCCGTTTCCTCCCCCTCCTCCCTTTTCTCCCCCATCTGTTGACTGTGCAGTACTATTATGTCTACAGAACTGCATGCAAAATATATTCAATAAGCATTTCCTGAGACATAAAATTGCAAGACACTTCATATTTGCCCTCAGGGAGCCTGAAGTCCAACAGGAGAGATAAGACACTTAGGGGAATATGGACGAACAAAAGCGCAGTTACAAGGATGAGCAGGGTGGTGCCGACGCTTTAGGAATGCAGAGCTGGAGTTGAGAATCACCAGACTGCAGGCTGAAGAAGACATATGCATAATTCCAACAATGGGCGGTGAAATTCCCATTTCAGGGACATAAAGTTTAAATCTGTTGAGGGACATTTTGGCTGCAGTGGCAGATGTTTGAGACACTGTGCTAGAAATAGGGAGAGTTAATGACTACAGGTGGTTATCATACCAAAATGACAAACAACAATAACAAAAAATCCATAAAAACCAGAGTGGCTTCTGCTAGATGGGCTGGCATATTTTCAAACACTGAAAAAGGTTGCTCATAAATTATCTTTCAAGTTGATTTCCTTTTTCTCTGTATGCTAGGGAAATGCTTTAATGAGCATCCACACCACCTCGGTGGAATTGGGAGTTAGTGCTATTTGTGAAAAACAGGCGAGGTTGTTGCCCAAGGACGTACTAAGTGTTTCTGCCCGAGCAGTACAGCAGTGGACTCGCAAATCCCCTGGTGGATTTGGGACAATCACAGCAACTATCAAAGCAAGAGTGTTTTTGGTCACTTGGGAGTTTTCCAAGTGGGATATTATGGAAGACTCTAGCAGAGAGTCCTCGAGGCTCTTTCTGAGAATTTACACACATCCTTCCTTCTCCCCTTAGCACCTGCAACCTGAATTTCATGCACAGAATCGCATCCATACCTAGAATGAGGAAGAGTCGAATTGGATCAGAGGCACCCCTTGCTGTCCACACCTGTGGGGAAAGGCTCCGCTGAAGTCTGAGCAGCCTAGAGCCTGCAGGTTAAGTAAATAATTTATCAAAATTGCCAGCCTACAGGGGAAATAGCAATCCACAGCCTTTGTAAAATGGCTATCATGTTCCAGAACCTTACGTACATTTTTTTCTCTAAACAATAATCCTGTAGGGTTAGCTACTGTTATTTGTTTTTCATGGACTTCAAAAGGCTAAATCATTTGCCTTGCCCAAGGCCACATGTACAGCGAGTGGTAAGACTTTCTGATCTCAGACCATCGCTTCTCTGTGTTCTGGGATTGGAAATATAACCACAAGTGAATTATAAATTTCAAGTTAAGCAAAATAAAAATATGGTGATCAATGAGGTATATCAGGCTAACCCTGAGAGAAATTGAACAAAACCTTTGGGAAGCCTGGACTATATTATTCTAGATTAGAAGAGGTTGGGGAAGGGACTCAACCTGGGACACCATAGCCTCATCGCAGTAATAAAATGGCCTGCACGTAGGGGCCAGTACTATGGAGCACAGCTCACTTCCCCACCACACAGTAATTTCACAGGCTTGAAAACCCTCTCAGAACCCTAAAGTAAGGCTTGATGATTCGTTCACTCACACACAATGCCTACTGAAGTGAGCCGGATGAAAATCTGAACCCAAGCAGATTATAAATCCATGACTTTTCCCTATGAGCAGTTAACCTAAAAGCAGAAATTTTAAGTAAAACATGGACATTCAAAATCACTGTGCTATCCTTTAGGAAATAAATGTTACTTATTCAAAAATTATTGAAATCTCATAGACTTGAAATGGGCTGACTTCAAGGTTTAGGGATGAGTAAAAACGGAAGATGAAAAGATCTATCCTAAAGAATAATGATCTTACTCTCCTACTATTTATAACTTCAAATGAAATTCCTCCTCAATCAGGTAAATTTCCAAGCATCTCATATACAACCGCCGTTCCTTCTTCCTCTTCTTTTTTTTTTCCTTGCAGTGGTCTCTGTGGAGTGGCTGTGTTCAGAGTAAGACAGGCCTTGAGGTTTCTGTGGGATGGAGTGAGATGAAAACGAGGAGGAAGCAATTAATTTTTTCAATGATTCATCTCACAATATCTGAGTATCTACTTTGTACACTGCTGGGGATATTGTTGAGCAAAATAGTCAACACTCCTGCCCTCGTGGAGCTCACATTCTAGTAAGGAGAAAGACGACAAAAAGAACAAAGAAACATATATTGTGTGTAGAACAATGAATGCTAAAGAGAAAAATAGATGGAGATAGAAAGTGCCTGGGGGTGCAATTGTAAATGAGATGATTATTTAACGTGGGAGCATGTGTAATCCATGCAAAGACTTCCAGTTGGTGGAAATATCCTAAGCCTGATAGAGTAGACCTAGTCAGTTGGTGTGTTAGTTTCCTGGGGCTGCTGTAACAAAGGACCATGAACTGGATGACCTAAACAACAGGAATCTATTGTTTCACACTTCTAGAGGCTAGAAGTCTGAAACCAAGGTGTCAGCAGGGTTGGATCCTTCTGAGGGCTGAGAAAGAATTTGTTCCCTGACTCTCTCCTAGCTTCTGGTGGCTTCATGTGTTCCTTGGCTTGTGGACGGCATTCTCTCTGTGGCTTCACACCATCTTCCCTCTGTACGCATCTCCATGTGCATGTCTATCTGTGTGTCCAAATTTCCTCTTTTTATAAGGACACCAGTCATATTGGATTAGGGCTCACCCTAATGACTTCATCTTAACTTGATCATCATAAGGATCCTATTTTCAAATAAGGTCCCGTTCTCAGGTACTGGGGTTTAAGACTTCAATGTCTTTTGGGGGGGACACGATTTAACCTGAAACAGTTGGTGAGTAAGAAATGCAGAAAAAAAAAATTAAAAGTCCTGACAATATCACTTGGAGAGAGGAATCATTAAAGGGTTGATTGCTCTCATCAGGGAATGGTGATGATGCCTGCTTCTATATTTAATAAGGGCTAATTTCAGCCCTACCAACATTCGTAATGAATTATTTAATGTAAGTTGGCAAAAACATACCTATTGAACACAGATGTTGTCTTCTGTTGTTATTGGATTTGGCTATAGGATAAGAAAGAAATTAGTAATCTCTCAGGGACCAGAGCAGCAGAAAATTGGACAGGCAAAAGTCTCCGTTAGCCTAATCATAGCAACTCTGCACACGTTGGGCTCGTACCTGTGCTAGGAGCAGCTCAGCATTGCCTCCTGGGTTCCTTAATAAGCATATTTTCTTTTCACAAAGGGTAGAAAATATTATCAAGCTAAATTTTCCCCTCTGCCAACAAGTTAGGGATAATGTGCACCATGTGGCTCAAGCTGATCACATAAATTAAGGATTGAAAGCACAATATCTGAGCATTTCCCAATTGAACATTACTTTTCTGTATAAATTAAAAATGTCTAAAAGGGGGCTTATTAGAAGGAGGCTATCAAAGCTTTTTATGAACATGCTTTCTCTTTTGATCTATATAATTTTCAAAAAGTGTTAGACATATCATGATTTCTAGCACAACTGGAATTTTAAATCTAAGAATCAGAAGGAAAAAATGCAAATGGAAAAGACGTGATTTTGAAGCCATGTCTATTTTGCCGCAATTAGTCATTAAGCAGAGGAAATGAATTTTGGTAAAAAGCCTGCATTATCTAACACTTTATCAACCAGAAACCTTCAGAAAAAAGCATTTCTAATATCCCCCAACACAAATCTTCAATCTATTAACCACAGGACTACAAGAAAGTTGTTATTTGCTTTCTTACTGGTTTGGGGAAGAGAGAGAAAATTACATCTTTGCATCAGTGAGCTTTTTCAAACAATGGCGATTTACATGTCAATCTCCTGATTATTAAATATTATCTATGTGATTTTCAATCGCATCCAATAGAAAAAAAATTTTAATCACAGATGATATTTTAGAAATACTAACTACTTTGAATTTATATAAAGCCTTGGAGAAGATCAAAGTCCTTTCAAGGTACGCTTGTGGGTCACTGAGCCAGAACGGATCTGAAGTGGTCATTTATTTCCGAGCCCTCTCTTCAAGCATGTCGATATTAAAATGGCAAATATTGTGAGACTTTCAGATTCTAGTCTTAAAGAACTCACTCCACATGAGACAAAGTTAACCGCGCCTCCTTGGACTCGGGAGAGCCCCAAAGAGTAAATGTAATGTTCATAATGTGTCCAGTTTGGTGGCCATAAGAAGAGAGGGAAGACTAACCAAGCTCCTTTCCTTGTCTGAATGGAAACTAGGAGAGGTAAGCTTCCTCTTACCTTGAAAGGCAAGTCTATCAAGTTGCTGGACCACAGAATACTCCAGATATAAAGGCAAGTATATTAGTTTGCTAGGACTGCCGTAACAAATTACCACAGACTGGGTGGCTGAACAAACAGAAATTGATTTTCCCACAGTTCTGGAGGCTGGAAGTCCAAGATCAAAGTTCTGACAGGGTTGGTTTCCTCTGGAGGCCATAAGGGAATCATGTGTTCCAGGCTTTTCCCTTTGGTTTGCAAATGGCCACCTTGTCGCTGTGGCCTCACAGAGTCTTTACTTCACACAGGCATCCCACCCTTGTCTCTCTCTACGTCCTATTCTCCTCTTACCAGTCAGATTGAATAAGGCCCACTCTAACAACCTTATTTTAATTTTACCTCTTTAAAGTCCTTATCTCCAAATAAAGCCACGTTCTGAGATACTGGGGTTTAGAACCTGAATACATGAATTATGGGGGGACATATTGTCCATAAGAGCAAGCAAAGTGAGAACCACCTCCTGGGCTCACTGATCATGACTCCCCCGTTCATAAAGTTTTTCACATTCCTCCTGCTTGAAAGATGAATGTAGGCATCATCTTATTCAACTGTACAAGCTACAACTCTGTGATGTGCCTGAATGGAGGAAGAATGAGCAAAACTTGAACTGCTAAGGCAGTGTAACCCGCTTTGGCACTTGAAGTTGGCCAGCCTCTCCCTTCTGCTCTTGAAATAAAGAGGAAATGGCTGTATAAATCAATGTAGTGTGGATCAGGAGAGTGAAAGCTTTAGAAATCTCAAACCAGAAGATGGGATCCTGGTAGATTTCCAAACCTTGCTTAGCACCATGCCTGGTGCAATTAGGAGCTTCTAAATAGTGTATCTCTAAGTAGATCGGCAGCCATCATACTCCTTCTTGTTTGTATTGCTCAGCAGACAGCGACCCCTAGAAAAGCAGAAATTTATCACATTCATTAGATTTCCTTAATTCCAGGCATGGTAGTAGATACATAGTAATTAGAACCTGCTGAATGAGTGAACATACCTTCTCCTTGAGGGGCAGCTCTAGAGCTAGCACAGACAGGTGAGGCAAGTTGTATGCTTCCAAAATCACTGCCTTGGGCTTTTCTGAGTCATCTGATTCAGCTTTTCTGCCTATTCTAGCTAGGAGAAAGGCAGTTGATCTTATCATAAATCATGGTATTTCACTTTGTTTTCACATTGCTCTAGAGAGTCTGGCTACAAGGCTCTTATCTAGCTAAAGGAGACAACTCTAAACATGATTGACTTTCCATTGATTGAATTTGTTTCCGGTTGGATGAGTCTGAATCCCAATCAGGGAAGGGCCCTCACAAGAGGGCAGCTGGCAGTATGAGCACATGTGATTTTATTATATTTCACATAGTACAGGGTGATTTTTGCTTCTTCTAATTAAATATCTGGCATTATCGTTTAATTAAATTTCTCAGTAAAGTGACCCAAACACAAAGTGTCATCCTAATTGGTGGGTGAACATGTGCTCGCTTAGATTGTGTGACTGAAAGATGATCATGGCTACGCACATTTTTATGACGGTCTATACAAATGTAAAGTCTGTCTACCCGCAGGGTCCTAGTCCTTAGCATAAGGACTCCTCTCCTCCCCTCATTTGCCAAGATTCCCAGGAAAGAAGCATGGAACAAGCCTGAGAGACGTCTCCCAACTAGGTATCAGCACTGCTGCCCCTCTGTCCTCTCCTCTCCTCTTCCTGGAAGTGAAGGTCATTCCTCTTTGCTAGAAGACCCAGGGCCCCTGACCTGTGGGGGGTAACAGGGTAGAGAGGGCAGAATAAGCAGCACAATGAAAGATTGGATGCTGTTTCCAAAAGTTTCACCCTCGTTCTCAGATTATAGGTAATCTAAAGGGAAAATTTAACTCAACCAAAAAATTTGTTCAGCTCCATGAAGCTGCAGGTGTTATAAACTGCTTCTTTCCTAAAGAGCACCAAACCTTGAATTTTTCCTGCTAGCAAGAAGATGATCGTCACGGTTACCTGTGTATTACTAAACATTAAGAGGGAAGGTGAACTCTGTCCTCTCCCCATAAAACACATTTTTTGCCTTTCCTCTACTCTTCCTCCGAACTCACTGTGTTTACAAGAACAAGCCACGACTCTGGAGATGGAAAATCTGATACCGTCAGCACAAGTTGAACAAAATGAAAAGAGAAAAAAACCTACACCCATCTGGACTTCCATATGCTCTGTAGCCAAGAGGCTAATATAATTCCTTGAATGTTGGTTATAAAGCAATGTGATATGGATAACTGCTACGCACTGAGCTTATTTAGACAAGTGTTCTTTCTACTCAATAAACCTTTGAAAGGATTAAAGTACAATCACTTCCAATTATCTGCCCATAAGTTCTTCCCTTCTTATCTGAGTTCTGACCATACCCTACAACTGGTCCCTGGTTTTTACTGCCGTCTGATTTCCTGTGCACTGGACCAAGTGACATAGTGTAATGAGAAGACATGACATTCAGGGCATATCGAGAAGTTTACTATGACAAGGGTCCTGGGTGCATGGCCAGGCAGCCAGGCTGCCGAGGGATCTGCCTAAAGAGATAGGAGCCAGATTGTGAACGGCCTTATACGCTATGGAATGGATTTTATCTCTGAGTATCAGGAAGCCTTTGGAGTAATGAGATGATTTTTGTTTTAAAGAAATAATTCTGGTGACAATATGGACAGTGTGCACGAGAAGAGGAAAAAAGATGAGGGGCAACCAATTCAGTGAGATTGCCATGTTCCAACAGAGAAGGATGAAGGTCAAACTAAGGCAACTCCAGGAGGGGTGGGGAAGAACCAGGTTCAATGTTGTGATCAAATGTGTACACTGAGAAAACTTACTCTCTTCTCTTCAAAGAAACAAGGCAAAAGTAAATTCCCTTAAGAAGTCCTTGTCAGGATTTTTACAGTCCCTAGTATATGAGGAACAATATTAGGGAGACTTTTAGTGTGCTTTTTGAAGAATACCATAAAGAAGTTAAAAAAAGGCGGGGGAGGATCTTAAAATTATATACCCTGTTTCTTTATCTTATAGGAGCAACAGTCATTAATGTTCTAATTTGTCATCTTAATATATAAGTTGATTCCTTATTATTTTTAAAAGCCATAGTTTTCTGTATCTTAATTTATTCTTTTAGGCAAAATATAAAAATGCCCTTGATTTTTGTTCCCTTTCATTTTTTTCTAATGGTGCCTCAGATTTCCACCTCTGAAAGCTCCAGTAAGAGCCTTGACCACTGGCCCTTTCATGCATGTCGTAATGAAATTAAAATTAAGTAGATTTCAACAATCTAGCGTAAATGTTTCTAAATCCCCTTTTATAGATACCCTTTAAAGTTGAAGACCACACAATTAAAAAAGTTAAATTTGTGTCAATAATGCTTCAATTTAAAAAAAAGGGACTGAAGGGAGATTTTGCAAGATACTATTTCCTCCTAAAAATTTAGCCCTTATCCTAAAATCTAGTCAAAACAACTGTTACATGAAAGAATTGAAAAGACCAATGACTTAGCATGCAGTATTAGTAAATGAATACTATCATAATATAATTTACAAAGATTGCACACTATGCCAACAAAAACTCTCCATTGTTCTACACTTGGAATAATTATGTATTCCAAAGATTTTGACCTCTTACAACGTATTGGCCAGCTGAGCTGAACCCTGAACCTGCAGGTCAGCAGGTTCAAGGTCACCTTTTAGAAGCAGCTTCAGAAAAGCCCTAGGGCGTGATGTGAATTAGTTGACCTTACCGACCTCAGCAGAGCTTGGCACAGTGATGCTCAGGGACCCCACAGCCCAGGACACAGGAGAGTCCAAATCATAGACGTTAGAATAGGTGGGAAGAGCAGATTGTGAGACATGTTTTAAAAGAACTAACAGTTCTGAAAGGGAGGAGGGAAAATCACCCAATATCCTCATTGAAGCTTCTGGGGAAGCCTGGACACAAACTCACTTCATCATAGAAGTAGACATTTCCAACACCTAGCTGTTTTCCTCTTTGTTATAAAAGTGAGCACAGGTTAAAAGAGAACTGAGTTTGTCAAGCCACTATTTGCAGCACGTATGCCACAGGTCTGCGACAGCCCGCAGCAGAAACCCTCACCTGTTTTCATGGTGGGCTGCGCGGAGAGACAAGTTCTCAGGAAGTAAACAAGCTTGTCAATTCACTAGGAAAGCAGCAGACCAGCTGTCACTCTATTGCACAACACTTAGTTTTTAATTTTATCCTGAAGACGTGAAAACAGTCGAAAACAGTCGTCCAATACCACCTCTCATTTCTCTTAAGTAACACAATGGAACTGAGATTCTCTGAGTCACAGAAAAATGTAATCAGAGTAACTGAAATAGAGTGAAAAATAAGGGAGAAGTAGGCAACAGCCGCTCACTCAGGACCAGCTTTTCAATGGGCCTTTTTAATTGTGTCTACAGACTTTAGCGGCAGCTTCCATCTTCGCCAGTATAAGCCCACATTTCAAAAGCAAATTGGATACCTGCATGAACAAGCAGGCAGTTAGGCAGCTAATTACTGTTTGCAATTCAATTACCTAATTACTGTGGGCAAATGTAGGGTGTTTGTGCAAGCAAGGAGTCCCACCCACAAATATCGCAGATTTGATTAAGAAGGCTTCGGTGCAAAGATCCATGTTCACTGCTAGTGCCTGACAGGCTCAATAACTTTCCCTCTGGGCCCAGGAAGGTCCTGGTGAAGCACTCTTCTGGGAATGGAGTAGAGAAAAACCTGCTGAAGCAGACCTCACAAGACTGTCCCCAAGTCAAGCTCAGGCTAACCTAGAACTTTGCCTTGTTACTCAAAGTGTGGTGTATGGATCAGCAGCAGCAGCATCTTCTGGGAGCTTCCTTGAAAGGCGGACTCTTGAGCCTTATCCCAGACCTATTGAATTAAAATCTGTATTATAGGGGCCGGCCCTGTGGCACAGCAGTTAAGTTCGTCTGTTCCGCTTCTTGGCGGCCTGGGGTTCGCCAGTTCAGATCCCAGGTGCGGACATGGCACTGCTTGGCAAAAATCATGCTGTGGTAGGTGTCCCATGTATAAAATAGAGGAAGACAGGCAGGGATGTTAGCTCAGGGCCAGTCTTCCTCAGCAAAAAGAAGGAGGATTGGCAGTAGTTAGCTCAGGGCTAATCTTCCTCAAGCAAAAAAAAAAAAAAAAAAAAAAACCACAAAAACCAAGGGGCCAGCCCAGTGGCCTAGTGATTAAGTTTATGCACTCCGCTTTGGTGGCCTGGGGTTTGCCAGTTCGGATTCCAAGTGCAGACCTATGCACCACTTATCAAGCCATGCTGCAGCAGGCGTCCCACATATAAAATAGAGGAAGATGGGCACAGATGTTAGTTCAGGGTCAATCTTCTTCAGCAAAAAGAAAAGGAGTGGCGGTAGATGTTAGCTCAGGGCTAATCTTCCTCAAAAAAAAAAAACAAAATTAAAGAAACAAGGTTGCCCTTGGCCCCAAGTTATGCAGAGATAGGTCTATGTGGGGGTTATCCTTAAAGGTTTTCCTTTAAAAAGAGACCAAAGCAGGTGGAAGGAGATGACTAATAGTTATTCAGCCACAATGAGCAAGCTTGATGCCTCAAGAGAAATCCCAAATAGGTGATCCTTCAGGAACAAATTCTAAAAATGCTAATGCTAAAACTACTCAGTACGTGCCCTAAGAGAGAGCAAAGAGGAAGTAGGTGGCTACCTCCCTAAAGACTCCACAGATATAGCTTTCACACATCATTCCAGGAACATTCTCCACTCATCTAGGATCCATTTGACTGATGAAATTTGTCTTCATCTGGGACAAAATGTTTAGCAGCAAAATCATTCTGTGAATATCTCAACCAGGACTTTGAGTTCTATTAATCAGTCCCATCCGCCTCCACAGAAGAACAATATAAGAGGACTCTATTTTGTGGTCTCTGCCAATCTCTGCAGAGACAGACCGCACTGATGGATTTACCCACGTTACTGAGAGGACGGCCGTGCAGCCTCAGAGAGAGGCATTTTCTACTCCCAAAGAGACTGCTTCAACCACCTCATCAATCCCTCTCACTTTGCATGGAGCTAGAACCTGATAGCAGTGCCATTTTAGGCAAAATTGTGTAGTTTATCTTCATGATACAGAGGAAAAGCACTGCACGGAAATCAGACACCTGATCCTACCACTAACCAGCTATGTGACCCTGGGCATGGCATTTACGGTTTAGTCTCCTCGTCTGTGAAATGAGGGAATTGAATTGGATGGTTTCCTAATTCCCTTCCAGTTCCTACAATAATTTGTCATCATCCTTACACCCTTGGGCCGACAGCCTCTAAGTCCACTTCCAGCTGCCAAGACACCCCCGTATAGCACATTAGGCCTTCTGATTCCAGGCCGCTCCCCAGTGTGGGATCTCTCCACTATCTTCTACTTAACACTTTCCTACTGTGAATCTCATCCAATCCAAAGCTTCCTTCAACTAGTCCATTGGCAACCTTCCCAAAAGCTGTACTTTACAGTATTAGCAGCTAATTTAAACGTGTTAACTCTCCCATGGAGGGTTTGGATTTGAATGGGAAACTCTTGCCTTAGCACAGAGGATTCAATTTCTAATGATGAAATTTTAAACTTTCCCTAACAGGGGAAACATGGTATTTCTATAAATAGCCAAAGCACTGATCATGAGGCCATAAAACACAATCTATCTTTTTTATTTCAGTAACTGAGGCCCAGAGAGAGTAACTCATTTGCCCAAGGAGGTGCTGCAAGAATTAGAACTAACATTTTCCGAATCTCAACACTATAAGGAGGTTCATCTTTTTTCTTGCTATTATTATAAAGGCAACTGCAATTTGAGGTAAGTGCTGACCAATAAGAATGATCGTTAACTTGGTCTCCCAAAAGGTCAAGGGTAGACCAGATTTCAGACAGGGAATGGATGGCATTTCAGGTCTTCTTCTGGAAAGGAAAAGAGAAAGTATCTTTCACGTTAATGCTTTACAGTCGTTATCCAAACTAAAGTTAGTGGCTCTTAAACAAAATCAGCCATTCAACAACCTAAAGGCAAAGGCGGTATTGCTGGGAGCAGAGATTATTACAAGAGACAAAGGACCAAGAGAGGGAAGAGGATGCAATGAAACCTCAGGAGCTCTGACTCTTTCGCTCACTAAGGTCAATGACTTTACATCTTTGGCTGGGATTGGACTACATGATCTCTAAGTTTCTCTCAGACTCTGAAAGTTCTTTGAAAAAAATGTGTTAAGTGGGAATAATAAATCAAACCTAAAGTGAAGTTTAGTAGGAATCCATAAAAGGTCCAACATGTGCATCCACATAAATAACAATACAAGAATAGGATGGAATGAGGACGTTGTTTAGTAGCTGGATGATGAAAAAAAGTCACTGATTCCAATCAAAATTTCACATGACTTTGAAAGGGTTAATTTGAGTTCAAACAGTATTAATATATGTTCATGTTAATATAGATTAAGGAAAATTATAGTCCTGTTCTGCCTGTTTAGGCCACACCTGAAGCATTGCCTTCCGTGTTAATATCACATTTAAGAAGCGTGTGAACAACGAGAAGAAAGTGGCCAGAATGGTGAAGAGATTCTGAAGTTTGCCATGTGAGGAATGCTAGAAGGCAGAATGTTTAGTCTGAGGGGTGAAAAAAGGCCCCACGTGATCTGATGAATTCTTGAAGGGCTGACATTTTCAGGAGGGGTTGTCACCATTCTTTGGAGTGCCAGCGAGCAGAGCCAGGGCCATTGCAAAGGAGATGCAGAAAGGAGAGACTTCCGAACAGTCAGGGGCATACAAAGGCAGAATGGGTGACCTCAGGAGGTCACTCACCAGAGCAGTTGAAGCCCTTCGTCTGTTCGTGTTTCTTTGGAAAAGATCCCTGCATCTGATGAGTGGATGAAGAATGTGACCTCACCGTTCCTTCCCAACTAAGAGTCTGTGAAATGGAGAGAGATGTTGGACAAAAAGAGAAAGCTGAGAGGTTGGCCTGGTGGTGCAGCGGTTAAGTTCGGCACTCTCTGCTTCAGCAGCCCAGGTTCCTGGGTTCAGATCCCAAACGGACCTACACCTCTCATCAAGCCATGCTGTGGTATCATCCCATAGACAAAACAGAGGAAGACTGGCACAGATGTCAGCTCAGGGACAATCTTCCTCACCAAAAAAAAAAAGAGAGAGAGAGAAAGCAGAGATGAGCGAATGCCAGGTGTTTATTACTGCTTTAAATGAAACCATTCCTGTTTAGGGAATAGCAATAAATCATTCATTTTCACAGGCGGATATTTTTAGTCTATTTTGCTAACATAAATAGCAGGCTCTTCTACAGAATTACGACAATTAAGGCACTCTTGATGTCACTGATATAACAAGGCTATCACCTATTAGTAAGTTTTATTTTTTGCTAATGAGATACAAATATCTTGTGTTTATAACTAGAAAACTATTTTTTTTCTGTACCTAATATGTGAATTCTCTCCACATGCCTTATTTAAGGTTGTCATATCTCATTAGCAAATTTTATTTTTACCTGACCGGCTGAAAACACATCATGTTAATGGCAACTCTTATTACTAAACTTCATGAAGAAGCATGATACCTTTGCTTTATATTCATTCTTGGTTTTTTGTTGCTGCTCGTGTAACTATAATTTATTAAGATGTGATTGTCTTCAGTAGCGTGACCATCTGTGTTGTTAATATAAAAGCAAAATAAAATCTGTTCTTTTTATCTTACTTCCGCCACTGCCCCCCCATATCAAATGATCATCTTATTTTGACTTGCCCAAGAGGCATGAACTGTTTCCTGATTTTAATAATCTCCATTTTGAGAGTGTTTGAAGTCCACCTTTTCTCTATAGACACAAGAGAAATCACCAGAACTCTGACAATACACGTCATAATCAAACATGCAGATGTCCAAAACTATTAATTAGCAAAGGTGTTGAAATTATCAGAGAAAAATGTTCCTCTACAGTTTGTATCACTATAGCCAGTTTGGAAATTGTACTTATTAGCCTCAATAAAAGCCTGGAGACAGAGAGAAGGAAGATTCATGAATCCATAAAGGAGTGATTATTTTTCATCATTAGGACAATAAGCTACTAATTCTTTTCTGTTCTTTGGGGAAAGACAAAAAGGAACAGTGCTATTTGGACAACTAAGAAGCAAAATGAGGCTCCTGCAAACTAGAAGGTAAGGGCAAGAGCCTATAAGAATGTTGGGGAGTATATGTAAGGGGGATGTGAAGACACTATTTTTACACGTTTTTTAGTTTTGCCTGGGTTATAGTGAACCCAACTGCCAAAGAAAATTGTTATGCTAACTCATACCTGAGGAGGAGAGAGAAACAGCTTCAACTAAGAGGAGCCCTGGGCCGTCCTGGAGCAATAAGAATCTCGTCCATCCTAAAGGCCTCTGAAGAGCCACAAGGTCCCTCAGCAGCTCTCCAGAGCCTCCCAAGAATTGTTCATTGGTTGAACAATTATTTTGGGGAGTTCAGTCTATTAACTGACTTGGGATTTCAAACTCATGTCTTCCTCTTGATCACCACTATTTTTACCAAGTGTATGGCACGCGTTAGAAGCCTAGCAAAGGAGCAGGAAAGCCCACAAGCAACAGAGAACATAGCAAAGGTCATTCTCCTAAGTTTCAGAAGCCACTGGCCTTCACTGGAACACCTCCCCCTCAAACATGGGTGTCAGAGAAACAAACCTTCAGTCTTAGCTTGTTCTGACAGCCCAGCGTCAGAGAGTTACCAACCTCTGAAGACATGAGGAGAGAGTTCATGAAAATAACTAGCATTGCTCTATGCTCTCTCAGGGGAGGAGGGTGTCATTTTTATATTTTTTATTTCATTTGATTCTCAAGACACAAGTGTGAGTTAGCAAGTTACCACATTCACCAATTAGCAAATGAAGAAATCAAGGCAAGAAGACATTGAGACTCTCCAAACTTGTCAATGTCACTCAGCTCTAAACAGTCATTAAAAATCTTGTAAGATCGTATGGAGATGAACAAAATTGGGATTAGAACTGAGGTGCCCAAACCCCTAATTTAATGCTCTTTGGCCAAGTCAATTACTCTCTTCTCAATACTATTCAATTTTCTTCAAAAAGAAAAGCTATTAATTCCACGTGCGTTCCAGGAACTGTTCTAGGTTCTGATGAATCAGTGACAGCCACAGAAACTCAAAATTTTAAAGTTAGACAGAAAAGTCAATAATTACATGATTTGCACTGGGGATTATAACAAGAGTTCATAAAAGATGCTGTGGGAACACAGTAGACAGGACTCTTAATTTTGTCTGAGGATGTCAAAGGTAGTAATGTTTGAGCTAGTTCTTAAAATATGAGTAGGAGTTCCCAAAGTAGAAAACAGGCAAGAAAAGTCCTTGCAGAAAGAAAAGAGTAAATAAAGGCACAGAAATAGGCAGGCAAGTGACATTCTAAAGGAATGGTCAATGGTTTAGAGACAGTAAGTTGGGGCTGCGTTGGGAAGGGACCTGTATGCTACCTTAATGAATTGGGGCTTAGCCCTGTGAGCCAAGGGGAGCTATGGAAGGATCCTCTAAGTATAGTGAGTAAAGACCACTATCAATAACCTATTAAGAGCAGAGTGCCAGGTTGCAGACGTCATTCTATTGGCATGCTGACTAGAAGAACAGCAAGCCTCTTTTTGCTTATTCTAACCTGTCTTCCCTCAAGCTGACATCACCATTTCACCTCCCCTTCTATGCTATCCAGGAGGCATCTAATGTAATTGAACATCCATAGCAAGTTCTATGTTTGCAGTGAATGGAGTCATTCATTCTGGCTACAGGATCTTCATTATAATTGCATGAAGCTTTTATTGTGGGCCATATTAGGAAAGTATACTCAGTGCTGGCACAAGGAAAACTGCCTGGTAGAGCCAGCTACAAATGTCATGTCCAGCTTTTACGCACAGAGAGTGGGAGGCTTAAAAAAATTTAACACCCATTATCATTGTGATTCATCTTGTTCCCTTCAGCACCAGGATGCCTCAGATTACATTGTCTGGTTTTCAGGGAAGAGATCTAGGACAAGGTTGAAGGGAAGGGGTTGTCACTATGGAGTCAGAGGCTCTCCTCTGACGCTCCAGCTGCAGACAGCCATGCTCCATGCTGACAGCTGAACCAAGGTCTTCCCGAACGATGGCTGAAAAAGCCTATAAAACAGAATATGAACCCTGGAGCCTACTGCTCCCAGCAGGAGCAGAGGCAGGAAACAGTAGGTGCTGACTGTAATTTTCTTTTTCTGTGGTGGCAGAGCAAAGAGAAGTGTCACAAACACGAGGGAGAGGAAATGAGAGATCATTATGCTGAGCCACTAAATTCACTTGAGGCTGAAAAGCACAAAAGGTAAGTTCACATAAAACACCATTTGGCATCTCACCTGGTCTGTTCAAGAACCCTGGGTGCAAGGATTTTTAAAATACAGCAGTCTCATCTGTAGACAAAGAGAGATTATCTTGCCTGAAACCTTGGGACTAAACTATGAGGCTCTGAGTACCTGTATCTGTGAGGGTCCAATCAGAGAAGCAATTTATTATAGGAATTTGACTTTACAAAATTGAGGGAGCTGGATAATAGTCTCTGCAAGGCTATTGTCTTTGTGTCTGATGTTGGAGCTTGATATCTACAGGCAGGCAGCCCAGAAGGGAAGATGGATGTAAATGAAGAGAGGAGGACAAGCTAGAACCCGTGCAGAGTTTCTCACTGTCTCCTGCAAGAGAAGGTGGATGCTTCACCACAGAGATAAACACACACCTGGTCCAGGAGTCAGAGAACCTGAAAGAGGATCCAAGGGAAGGTGGGGCAATTGTAGGCCAGGCTGCTGCCCCACAGCAATGAGGTGGATAAGCAGATGAGCACCCATGTACATGAAAGCACCTGGTGACCCTGCCCTGCCCTTCTAAGTATAAAAGCAGTATGCTGCTGCTATTACAGTTGTGCCCCCCAAAGCTTGCACAAAACTGTCTCTTGTGGCCCACCTTAATCAAAACATACAGGGAAGGGAGTCCTGGAAAATGCTGCCCAGCCTGGTCAAGTCAACATGTCGCAAACCCATCGTGTGCCTTTAGAATTAACTTCATGACTCCACCTGGAAGGTGGATGGCACATAGATGTTATGTTAGTTTCTTAGGGCTGCTGTAACAAAGTACCACAAATTGGGTAGCTTAAAATAACAGAAATTTATTCTCTCATAGTACTAGAGGCTAGAAATCCAAAATCAAAGTGTTGGTGGGGCCATGCTTCCTCCAAAGACCCTTCAGAGCCAAGGGAAGAATCCCTCCCTGCCTCTTCTAGTTTCTGGTGGTTGTCAGCAATCCTTGGTGTTCCTTGGCTTGGAGCATAACTCCAATCTCTGCCTCTGTCTTTACATGACTTTGTTCCTTGTGTCTCCGTGTGTCTTCTCTTCTTACAGGGACACCAGTCATACTGGAATTAGGGCCCACCCTAATTCAATATGATCTCATTGTAATGTAACTAATTATATCTGCAAAGACCTTGTTTACAAGTAAAGACACATTCTGAGGTTCTGTATGGACATGAATTCTGTGGAGAACAGTATTCACCCAGTACAAGTGTCATAAGGTAAAATCTGCATTATAGTTGTCCGCTTGCACATCTGTTTCCTGTCTCATGTGCAGGTACCATATCTTATCATTGCAGTATCCCCAGGACCCAGCCCAGTGCCTGGCACATAATAGAAACTCAAATCTTGATTGATTAAAGTTCTTCAGAGAAGAAGCATCACTTTCTAAAAATTTCTGGTGATGTTGTGTCTGTATCCTCTCCCAATATACTATTTTCAGACTTTAGAGACTCTGAACTTCTTTCTTATGCCAAATGAAATACTTCTACTCCAGTGCAGATTCTTATTTCTTCTCTCTTTTCTCAAGAGGTATGAAACAACTAGTCTTGAAAATTTCAGAAAAAATATCAGGTAATTTTGTGCATCCATTTTTCTTCTGCTGGTTCAATAATATTGACTCCATAACCTAATGTTATATTTTTTGAAACTGTTAACTATGCTTATGAACACACATAAGTGTTTTTCATGTTATTTTTGTTTTTAGGTCATTTCATAACCTAAAAATATCCATATTAATGCCAGCCATGCTTTCCATTCTATTTCTTCCCATGCATCTTCTCCATTTTCTGCTACTTTGTACGTAACTCTAGGAACAAGAATCTGCCTTCACCAAACTTCCTCAATAGCTTCCAAGAGAAACACATCACCATGAAAACTGTACCAAAGACGAAAAAAAGGTAAGGCAAGATTTCCTCGGGGCCACCACCTGATTTTAGGTTCACCTGATTTCCCTGGGTCTTCTAGCAACTAACTTTTCTTCTTATTTACCTAGTAGCCTTCCATTTGCTCAATCCTGTGTTATCCACAGTAGAGGCTACAAAGTCAGAAAGGGCGAGTTTACTCCAGCTCATAGCCAGCTCTCTTTTCCTTAAATGCTTCAATCCATGCCCAGTGATGTCCTAAATCCTTACTTCTCAAAGTGTGGTCCACAGACCAACAGCAGCAGCATCACCCAGGAACTTGGGCAGAAACGCAGAAATGCAGAAGCCTGTGAGAAATGCAGAATCTCTGGCCCCTCCTCAGACCTACTATATCAGAATCTACATGTTGACAAGTTTTCAAGTTAATTCACATATACATTAATTTTTGAGTTGCATATTCCTAGGTAATTGGAGGAAACTGTGAGTTAAAGGAAATAACTATGGACTGGCTTAAAAAACCTAGGCTGGAATGCTGACTCTGCTATATTTCTACCCATGTGACCTTTGGAAGGTCACTTGGCATTTCTGACCCTCAGTTTCCTCAACTGTATATGAAAACTGTAAAGCGATCCAAGAGCTCCTTGCATCAGATTCTTAGTCCTACCCCATAACTACTGAATCAGAATTTCTCAAAGTTACATTTGTAACAGACTTCCCAGGGGATTCTTACACACCTTTTAATTTAAGGGTCACTGGCATCCATAAATACAGGGAAGAATCTTATCTATCTTGACATCAATGCTAGTGACCTAGGGGTCAGTTCTAGTAACACAGAGAAGGGAAGTGGTGATTTGAATAATTCTCTTACCAAGTTGGTGTCTGTACCGTATTTTGTCTTCCTTCTTTAGTCTCCATCGTAGGTGAAGAAGTGATAGTCCTCCTTGAAACTGAGTCAGCAGGAAAATTGCTTTATGGGAGAACTACCAAGAGTGGCAGTCATTTTAAATTATTCTGCCAAGACAAAGGAGCATGATGCCTAGTGAGTTATCGTTATTATCAGTGGCTATTCATTGCTCTTCTGATTTGTCTAAGAATATCAAAAAGGTTTCCAGGGAGATGTGACTTCCCACTTTCTACTTCACAAGATGTTTCTACACCCGGCAGTTAAATATAAAGCTGAAAGCCAAATACTTCCTTCTCACTGCGGTGCAATCTTCCTAGATCAAAGAAATCTCTTCAGTGGTCCTATACCGTTAAGTTAGGGAACAAAATGATGGAAATCTACCTTTGGTGATCCTCTCCTATGTGCCAGGCACTGTTCTAGTTGTTCCACATCTGTTGATTCAGAAAATCTCATGTAATCCTATGAGTCGGGGGTCTGTTTGTTGCATTTTGCAGTTGCTGATGAGAATGAGCATTGGACACTTTACATGCTGTTTTAATGCATAGGTTTATTCTGAGTTTAGTTAGCTACTTAGAGTCTCAAACACACACACACACACACACACACACACACACACGCATACACAAACCTAAGAACTCCAAGAGTACTTAACTTATAATTTGTTGACCATCTAATCCCATTCATGACTCTCAATCTTACAGTATCATGCAACTTAATTCATGAAATATTGTTTAGTGCTTGCTCTGTTCTCTGAGCCCCTGATATACAGGGTGAGGGAGGGTTACACAGGTACTAAATGATGATAATGTCTGTGAACCCTGCCTTGCATCCTGCTTTAGAATGGGGTTGGTACAAACAAATGTGTGGATACCACATGGGATGGAATAAGAAACATGCTGTCAGCAAAGGGCTCTGTGAATTTCCAAAGAAGGTAGCACCGATGTTTGGCTGAGGGGGACAAACAAGGCCTGGGAGGGACTTTAATGTGCTGAGATGGAGGGTCAAGCATTGCAGGAGAAAGATGAAAAAAGTGAAAGTTGGAGACAGGGAAATTCAGGGTCTAGTGTCTCCTTATTTTATTGGCATATCTGTAGAAAAGCTTGTAGAATGACTGGTAAAAGGAAAAGGCAGTGCTCTAGTAACAGGAGTAATCCAGTTTTATAAGGCAACAAGAAGGACCTGTGGTTGACAGAGAAGAACTTTTGATTTTGTGGATTAAGGGTCAAAGTCAGTCCTGAATGCCTGTGCGTTTGGCCACTATTCAAACCAAAGCTTTTAGGCTGTTGACATCATGAAGCAACAACATGGTAAAGGATCAAACGATGGAAAATTCTCTGCAAGTTGGGTCAGTTCAAGCTCTGCCAACACAGGTATTCTCTGCATAACATTCGCAAGCACGCAGAAGCTGCTAAGCTGGTGAGCCAGCGGCTCAAGGCAGCAAAAACAGATATTCTGCTTCAAAGGAGAGAGGACGGCACTGTGATCTCTAAGGCTTATGCTTGCAAAGGTACATTCATGATGAGAACACGAGAGCCACAAAACAAACAGCCCTGGATCAATACCTCAAAAATCCATCCAGCATGGACCCCGGTCTACCCACCAGAACAGTCCTCAACGTAATTTTTGAATCTGTGTAGGAATACCTTCCTGAATCTCCTAACCCGGATAAGAATCAGCAACCGACAGAACATCCCCTGATTTTGTTTCAGTATAAATAAGTGAGAGCTACATGGATTTAAAAGTACGTGTAGTTGGATAGTCTATCACATTTAACATAATTTCACATTGTCAGTGACAGCACCATTGTGATAGAGAACCAAGAACTAGGATAGTCACACTCTTTGTTTCCTCCCAGCTGAGTTCTCAAGTAAGTAAAAAGCTGCATTTTGGGGCCGGCCCCGTGGCTGAGTGGTTAAGTTCGTGCACTCTGCTGCAGGCAGCCCAGTGTTTCGTCAGTTCGAATCCTGGGCACGGACATGGCACTGCTCACTGAGCCACGCTGAGGTGGAGTCCCACATGCCGCAACTAAGAATATACAACTATGTACCGGGGAGCTTTGGGGAGAAAAAGGAAAATAATAAAATCTTTAAAAAGAAAAAAAGGCTACATTTTGAGAGCCCACAATGTTGTCAATAATGATAATAATTAATTTCCATTTATTGAGCAATTACTCTCTGCCACAGACTGTTCTTACAAAACGTTACCATAAGGATGATAAATAATTCCCACCTTAAAGATGTCGAAACTGAGGCACAGAGAGGTTCATATCTTGTCCGTGGATACAAAGCTGATAAAAGATGAACCTGACCATCATATTCATATCTTTCTGACTCCAAAGTTCTATCCACTAATTCACATTGTCCCCACTAAGTCACTCTACCCCACTGCACCTCAGTTTCCTCATCTGTAAAATGAAAACCTCAGCTAGATGTTCTCCCATGCCCTTTTCTGCCCTGACAATCTTTGTTTCTCTGTGACCTTAAGATAGCCAATTTATAAAACGTAGACTATTGTGAAAGTTAATTTTGTGTGTCAGCTTGGCTAGGCTATGGTGTCTAGTTTGTGGTCAAAACTATTCTAGATGATGTGCTGAAGATATTTTTTAGAAATGATTAACGTTTAAAATCAACTGACTTTAAGAAAATGATAATATGGGTGGGCCTTATTCAATATAGGTGAAGCCCTTAAGAGATAAACTGAGGTTTCACAGAGAAAAAGTAATTTTGCCTCAAGATTGTAAGATAGAAACCCTGTCTCAGTTTCCAGTATACCAGACTGCCCTACAGATTTCAGACTTACCAGCTCCCACAATCTTGTAAGACAGTTCCTTAAAAGAAAAACATATATATATAATATTATATTTATCTGGAGAGGTCTGACTTATATAAGTATAATGGGAAATTTGAAGATTTTGAATAGTGTTTTGCAATCATTTGGCTTAGATGAGAGCACTAAACACAATCAAAATTAGATACTCAGAAGAGTGACATCAGAATCAGCAACATGGCAGAAGAGATCTGCTGGCAGCTTGATCTTGGACTTCCCAGCCTTCAGAACTGTGAGAAATCCATTTCTATTGTTTATAAGTCACACAGCCCACGGTATTTTGTTATAGCAGCTTGAACAGACTAAGATGTGGAAAAAAAGAACACTAATACAGACAGAAAACAATTAACAAGATAGCAACAGTAAGAGGTCAGCCCCATGGCCAAGTGGTTAAAGTCCTGTGTGCTCCACTTTGGCAGCCCAGGTTCGACGGTTTGGATCCTGGGCACAGACCTACTCCACTCACCAGCCATGCTGTGGAGGCATCCCACATATAAAACAGAGAAAGACTGCAAACAGACGTTAGCTCAGGGTAAATCTTCCTCATAAAAAAAAAAAAAAGCCATAGTAAGTCCTTCTCTATCAATAATTACTTTAAATGTAAATGAATCAAACTTCCTAGTCAAAAGACATAGAGTGGCTGAATAGATGAAAAAACTAAAAGCAAAATCTAACTATGTGCTCTCTGCAAGAGACCCATTCTAGATTAAGGACACACATAGGCTGAAAGTGGAAGGATGGAAAAATATATTCCATGCAAATGGTATAAAAGAAAGCAAAAGTGGCCATACTTATATCTGACAAAAATAGACTTTAAGGCAAAAACTGTCAGAAGAGACAAAGATATGATATTATATAATGATAAAAGGGTCAATTCACAAGAAGGTATAACAATTACAAACATATGCATATACACCCAACATCAGAGCACCTAAATATACAAAGCAAACATTGACAGAATTGAAAAGAGAAATAAACAGTAACACAATAATAGTAAGATATGTTAATACCCCACTTTCAATAATGGGTAGAGTATCCAAACAGAAGATCAATAAGGAGACAGAAGACTTGAACAACTCTAAAGACCAAATAGACCCAACAGACATGTACAGAACATTCCACCCAACTGCAACAGAATACACATTCTTCCTAAGCAAACATGGAACACTTCCAGGATAGATCACATGTTAGGTCACAAAACAAGTCGTAATAAATTTAAGAAGATTGACATCATACTGTCTGTCTTTCCAGCCACAATGGAATGAAACTAAAAATCAATAATAGAAGGAAAACTGGAAAATTCATAACTATGCAGAAATTAAACAACGCTTTTTCACAATCATTGGAACAAAGAAGAAATCAAAGGGAAATTAGAAAATATCTCAGACAAATGAAAACAAAAACACAACATACCAAAACTATGAGATGCATCAAAAGTAGTACTAAGAAGCAACTTTATAGTGATAAAGGCCAACAGTAGAAAACAAGAAATACCTCAAGTTAACAATCTAATTTTACAACTCAAGGAACTAGAAAAAGAACAAACTAAGGCCAAAGTTAGCAGAAGGAAGGAAATAATAAAGATTAGAGCAGAAATAGAGAATAGAAAAACAACAGAAAAAAATCAACAAAACCAAGAATTGGTTTTTGGAAAAGATTAACAAAATTGACAAACCTTCAGTTAGACTAGCTAAGTAAAAGAAATAAGACTCAAATAAACAAAATCAGAAATGAAAGAAAATACATTAATAACTGATGCCACAGAAATAAAAATGATTATGAGACAACTGTAAACAATTAATTATATACCAACAAATTGGATAACCTGAACAAAATGGATAAATTCCTAGAAACAGACAACCTATCAAGACTAACTCAAGAAGAAATAGAAAAATCTAAACAGCCCTATAACTAGTAAGGAGATTGAATCAGTAATCAAAAGCCTCCCAACAAAGAAAGGCCCAGGACCAGATGGCTTCACTGGTAAATTCTATCAAACATTTCTAGAAGAATTAGTGCCAATACTTCTCAAACTGCTAAAATACTGAAGAGGAGGGAACACTTCAAACTCATTTCATGAGGCCAGCATCACTCTGCTGACACAGCCAGAAAAAGACACTTTAAGAGAAGAAAACTACAGGCCAATACCCCTAATGAATATAGATGAAAAAAATCCTCAACAAAATAGTAATAAACCAAATTGAACACACTTTAAAAGGATTATACACTGTGAACAAGTGGGATTTAGGCCTGAGATGCAAGTATAGTTCAACATATGAAAATCAATCACTGTGATACATCACATAATAGAATTAACAGAAGGAAAAATTAAAACAACATGATTGTCTTAATAGATGCAGAAAAAGCATTGGATAAAATTCAACACTCTTTCATCATAAAACCATTCAACAAATTAGGTATAGAAGGAATGAATGTACCTCAACATAATAAAGGCCACATATGAAAAGCCCACACCTCACATTATACTCAACACTGAAAAATCCAAAGCTTTTCCTCTAAGATCAGGAACAAGACAGGGACGCTCATTCTCACCACTTCTATTCAACATAGTACTGAAAGTTCTAGCCAGAGCAATTAGGGGGAAAAAAAAAAAAAAGGCATTCAAATCAGCAAAGAAGTGGTAAAATTATCTCTGTTTGCACATGACATGATCTTGTAGGTGGAAAACCCCAAAGATTACACATACGCACATATGAAGTTAGAACTAATAAACAAATTCAGTGAAGTCTAAGCTATGAAATCAACCTATAAAAGTCGATTGTGTTTCTATACACTAACAATGAACAATCCAAAAGGAAAGGAAAAAAATAATTCCATTTACAATAGCATCTAAGTGAATAAAATACTTAGGAATAAACTTAACCAAGGAGGTGAAAGATCTGTACACTGAAAACTACAAAAAATTGCTGAAAGAAATTAAAGAAGACACAAATACATGGAAAGATATCCCATGTTCACAGAATGGATGACTTACTACGTTAAATTGTTCACTCTACCCAGAGCAACCTACAGATTCAATGCAATCTCTGTCAAAATCCCAATGGTAGTTTTTATAGAAATAGAAAAAAACAATCCTAACATTCATATGGAACCACAAAGGACTCCAAATAGTCAAAACAATCTTGAGAAAGAACAAAGCTGGGGGAAAAAAAAAGAACTGGAGGCCTCACACTTTTATTTCAAAACATACTACAAAGCTGCAGTAATTAAAACAGTCTGGTACGGGCATAAAGACAAACATGTAGACCACTGGAACAGAATAGAGAGCCCAGGAATAAACCCATGCATGTACGGCCAACTGATCTTCAACAAGGGGGCTGAGAATACACAATGAAGAATATATAATCTCTTTGACAAGTGGTATTGATAAAACTGGATATCCACATAGAAAACAATAAAATTGGACCTTTATCTTACACCATTCACAAACATCAACTCAAAATGGATTGAAGACTGAAACGTAAGACCTCTAATTGTAAAACTTCTAGAAGAAAACATAGGGGAAAATCTTGATAACATTGGTCTTAGCAATGATTTATTGGATATGACACCAAAAGCACAGGCAACAAAAGCAAAAATAAATAAGTGGGACCACATCAAACAAAAAAGCTCTGCACTGTGAAGGAAACAATAGAGTGAAAAGGCAATCTACGGAATGGTTGAAAATATTTGCAAACTATATATCTGATAAGGGATTAATATCCAAAATATTTGAAGAACACCTACAACTCAACAGCAAAAAACAACCTGATTTAAAAATGGGCAAAAGACTTGAAAAGACATTTTTCCAAAGAAGACAGAAAAATGGCCAATTAATATATGAAAAGATACTCAACATCACTAATCATTAGAGAAATGCAAATCAAAACTACAATGAGATGTCACTTCACAGCTATTAGGATGGCCACTACAAAAATAAATAAATAAATAAAACAGAAAATAGCAAGTGTTGGTAAGGATGTAGAGAAATTGGAAACTTTAGGTATTGTTAATGGGAACGTAGAATGGAGAACAGTATGGAGGCGCCTCAAAAAAGTAAAAATAGAACTATTGTATGATCCAGCAATCCCACTTCTGGGTATTTATCCAAAAAAAAAAAAAATTGAAATCAGGCTCTCCAAGAGATATCTGCGTTCCCCTGTTCATTACGGCATTGTCTACCACAGTCAAGAAATGGAAACAACCTTAACTGTCCATTGACTGAAGAATGGATGAAGATAATGTGTTACGCACATACAAAGGAATATTATTCAACCTTAAAAAGGAAGGAAATTCTGTCATATGCCACAACATGGATGAAGCTTGAGGACGTTATGCTAATTTAAGTAAGCAAGTTCCAGAAGGATGAATACTGCATGATTCCATCTATATGAGGTATCGAAGATAGTCAAACTGGTCAGAGCAGAAAGTAGAATCGTGGTTGCCAGGGGCTGGGGGGAGGGTGAAATTGGGGTTTGCTGTTCAATGGTATCACGTGTCAGTCATGAAACATAAAAAGTTCTGGTGATCTGCTATATAACGTTGTGCTTATAGTTACCAATACTGTAATGTACACTTAAGAATTTGCTAAGACATTAGGTCTCGTGTGCTTTTTACTATAATTTTTTTTAAAGCAGTTGTGTTAAAATTGAAAGCAAAACCAAATTAGTAGAAGGAATTATAAGAAGCATAAATTTTGTTTCTAGACCTATGGCGAGCCACAGTCAAAAACATTTTAGGTTTTGTTTTTCAAAATATATTGCAGTTTTCCATGGTAACTCCCGCCATTATCCCTAAGGAATTTCTCTTTAAAGTTGTGCTAATTCTACCGTGAGATATGGCATCTGTTTTTTGTTCTAAGTCTAAACATTTTATTTGGTACTTGTCTGTGCCTTTTAGGATTGTCTGAGTGCCTTTTCTTCCCTGTACTATAAAGTTTTTTAAATGACTCTGAGACTTTATCATGCTATAAACTACTAGAATTCCTTGATATTGACCAGCAGATTGATGATCCTTAAACTTAATTATGAAATAACCAGTTCAGTCAGCAAGATAGTTATCTGGTCAGATTTTATTCTCTTGGCTATACCTTTCACTTTGTTACCTAGTTCTTGCCTTTCAAAATGCCTGAAATTAGGCTTAATTTACCTATGCTATACACATGTTGCTACTTATATTTAAATTTGGATTAAAGTTACATAAATTGAAAATTCAGTTTCCTGGTCACACTTGCTACATTTCCGGGGCTCAGTAGCCACATGGGGCTAGTGACTACTGTATTGAACAGTGCAGATTCAGAACATTTTTATCATTGCAGAAAGTTCTCTTGGACAGTGCTGTTCTAGATCCTTCCCTCACTTTCCAAAAGCCCACCCCTAGTTGGCATATTAGCAGAACACTTAGTCTCTAAATAAATTTCACTTGTCTCCTCTGAAAGGGAGAATAACACTTCAAAAAAGAAGATTACCTTTGAGGTTCCTTACTACTATGATAGCCCCATTTCTGTGAATCCACTAAGACCTGACCCTTGGTCAGGAAGATAACTCCATTATAATGATGTTTCTCTGGAAAAGATCAAATTTGAATTATATCATCTCAACTCACAGCCTCTTTGCCAAGACTATAACCTACTTAAATGTAGAAACTACATTCCAACTTCACAAATTCCTTTTTGAGTCCAATATGGCAGGTGGTACTTAGTATTTTTTCACACCCCAAGAAGGCCTGAAAACACTGTGCTAAGAGAACCAGCCTCTCTAAGAAAGGTCACAGCATCCCTAAAAGAAGACATCTGGGAAGCAGAAAATTCATTTAAAAATGCAAACTACGTAGTCCTGTAAGTAATTAATTGGAGAACATAAGTTGTATTTGAACTAAAACGAAACCTTTGATTACACTTAATGTCTGTGGATGATTAATGTATAAAGTGTTCATTGTTTACTAAACAAGGAATTTGTCTTTTCTTTACCATCTGAAAAAATCTTGTTTAAAACACTTTAGTTTCAGAAATGTGATCATTTCTTTGGCACTTACTGGACTGTTAAATTGAATTCATGCTGTCCTTCCACGTTTCCCAGCCTACTCAGGAAGTATGAAAATGGGAACTGATGAGCAAGGCCTGGACATGTTTCCACAGCCACTGTGTTAATGTTTATTAATGCAAGTCAGCCTGCACACAGATCTACCACCCGGACCAAGATAAATGGTGAACAGTACACTTTACTGCTTGGGCAACTTCCTTTCCACGTCTAAAACTGAAGAAGTTTCCTAACTTGGGATATTATTCACTTTTACTCCAATTATTGAGATCATCATTTTATGTCAAAACCACATAATGACATGTGTGAATGACAATGATTCTCAGCACAAGATATGACAGGAAAGGTCATCAAACTACTCTCCCCTCCCCTTTAAGTAGCCCTCTTTGCTCTAAGTTTTCCAGGGAAACCTAGCAGGGAAAATGAATTGGGGGAGGGTTGTATGGATTCTCTCTGTCCTTTCACTAAACTTTCGGGTCTTCTATTGTGCCAGCTCAATTTCATTGTGTCATTCTCGGCTTGTTGCTTCATGAAGAATCAGAAAGTTTATAAACAGATCCAGGAACCAGTGATTTGCATCCTGGGACCCATCAACCCTCAGGAGATAAAAGCAAAATTGAATGAATGCATGCATTTTTTTTTCCTAGGAGAAGGTTAATAGCTTTCATGAGATTTTGAAATGAGCCCGTTATCTAGAGGGGATTAAAAGTCCCAGTTTTGATGGACTTGGAATGCAATCAAGTCACCAATAAACTCATTGCTCCTGCCACTAGTAGGGGCCAGTGAGCACAACACAGTGGCCAGAGTTCTGCAAAAAGAAGCCGAACTTGGATGCTTAAGAGCCCTTCTCTCATTCCCAACTCTTAATAGCTAAGATGTGATCAATAAACATGGATGATGAACTTGAAGTGCTGAAAGATTGACTAGTGATATACCAGAATGTTGACTGCAATAACCCCCACCCCTATTTGTTGCACACCTGCATGCCAAGTAATTGATACACTTTCCTCCGTTTAATGTCAATAATCCTTCAAGGTGAGTATGACTTACTCCATTATGAGATGGGAAAACTGAGGCTCAACTTGGCTAAATACTTCGTTCAAGATAACAAAGCTAATACATTGCAGTACCAAAATTAGAGTCCAGGTCACTCTGATTGA
Source organism: Equus quagga (assembly GCF_021613505.1). Taxonomy (NCBI): domain Eukaryota; kingdom Metazoa; phylum Chordata; class Mammalia; order Perissodactyla; family Equidae; genus Equus; species Equus quagga. Next base: position 47,464,230 of record NC_060272.1, on the reverse strand, counting down.
AAAAGCTTATTCATTAATAATGCCCAGCTAAGAATGTCCTTCCAGACTCTAGGCACGAACCTTCAATTCTCCTGTCACCCCACCTAAAAGTAAAAAGATGGCACATCTCATGATTCTTCAGACAGGGCGAAATAAGGCTAATTTTAGAAGTCTAATGAGAGAGGATTAATGTACTTCCCGTTAGACAGTCAACACAAGTGGCTCTCATTAGCAACAATGAAAAACCAGCTTGTATGGTCTGCAAAGGAAGCAGCCTCGGCTTTCTTTTGTGATTCTCACCAGGGTTGCCCCTTTAAGAAGCTTAGCCCACATAGTCACATTCATAGATCCTCTAAATCAAAACCTTTTCTAAATACGCCCAGGAGTGATCCCTAACTACCAAGGAGTAAGACATATCCTCTCAGGAAAGAACACTGAAGAGGTTTACCTGAATGCCAGTCAGTTTCATCTATTCAAGAGAAAGCCATCTAGAGAAGTGGTTTCACACAATTTCTGAGTTTTATTCAATTTTAGCAGATTTTATTGATACCTATTCTATGCAGGAATTGTGCAAAATGCTGCAGAAGAAGCAAAGATGTATAGAATGAGATTGCTGCCCACTGGCGGATCACAGTTCATTGGGAGAGACAGATACACACCCAATATGTATAGTCTGGCAGACAGCAGTAAGTTGCAAAATCGATTTCTAACCAAAGTGCAAGAGGATAGCAGGATGGGGAAAGAGTGATTCTAATGAATGGGTGGGATAGAGACAAGTCTGAGAAGGACCTGTGGAGAATGGGAGCTCTCTGGATTAATAAAGGCAAACAGGACATTGATGAGGACTAACATCCCAAAAGCACAGAAGCAGAAGAAGGTGTGTGTGTATCCGGAAAAACAAAAATGGCCTGGGAAGGCCAGAGAGTGGAGTGACTATGGCCAATCAAGGACATAATGGGAAATAAGCTTAGGAAAGTGGTTGGAAGCAAAGCGTACATTGCCTTCATTGTCCAACCTATCCTGTAGGCCCTCGCTACCCAAAGTGTGCTCAAAAGAAGAGCAGCCTGAGAAGCACCTGGAACCTTGTCAGACAAGCAGAAGCCCAACTCCCGTCCTAGACCAAAAGCATCAGAATCTGCATTTTTACAAATCCCTAGGTGATTTCTATGTACATTATGGTCTGAGGAACACTGCTGAGGACAACGGGGACGTTGAAGGTCTCTAAGGGTGAGGATTATTCCGGTCTTAGCTGTGCTTGGAAAATGCAACTTTGTGAAGCAGCATAGAGGGCACACAAAACAGCCGTTAGATGAGCAGTTATTCAATGACCACATTTTTTATAAAAATATGAACAGCTGTCTTCCAGAATGATGATTATCAAATGATACCCCTGTAGTCATCGCTCCATCATATTAGACTTTGAGGTAACTCAGATATTAATTCTTTTTAATGCAATTTATTCATTGGATGGAAGGGTGAAGTAGGGGAACCTGGTTGTGGTAAAAAATAGACTTCTTTTTCACTCTTCTCTATCTGGAATCTATGTAACCATGCTGTTTGATTTTAGATGGTTCAAATTTTTTAATACTATCTGAAATCTGATAGCCAAGGGGCCTGTAATATGAGATAAGATTAATCAGTGGCAGGCTCAGTGCCCTAATTCCAGAATAGTCTATAGCAACTCTTATACCTTGCTCCATTCCCCAAACACCCATTTTGAGACAGCCAGGATAATTTTCTTCATTTCCTGCCCAGGCAGCTGTGGAGTGTTGTAATTCATTGTTAAACAGCTGAGCATTCCTCCTTAGAAAAGGATACATCTTGTCAAGGATGCGGTTATTCTCAAATTTTTAGTTTATTTTTTAAGCAGTGATGTACTCACCAGATGTAGAAATAGTCTCGCCGTAGAAACCTCAAAGCGAGGCTGCATCTAACACGCACATCCCTGCTTGGAGGTCAGCACTACAAATATCCTCCCCAGGTTGCTCATAATCTCTGCTGCTTCAGCAAACAGCCCAACCCTCTCCTGTTGGAAAATCCTCTGGACTCCTGAAAATAACTCCTTACTAGCCAAGTAAACCTTAACTCTCTTCTACAAGCAGATAAGAAAATGCCACGCATCTAGAAGGTGAGAAGTAGCCAAATTTAATCCTCAATTATTTCCTCCCTCCACATCCACCAAACACCCCTGCTATCTTCTGATCTTTACTATAAAACTGTGGAGAGGAGGGGAAAAACTAAAAGAAGATAAAATCTCTACACTGTTTGTGTGTGTGTATCTGTGTGTGTCTGCAGTCACACAGAAGTGAGAGAGACAGCCACACAAAAATGGGAAATTACCTCAGGTGACAACGAGGGAAACAGGACTTGGAAGACTCTGGGGAGCAGAGATGACTAGAGTGAGTCGGTGTGTCGAGTGAGGGCTAAGAGATTAGATTATTTAGGAAAGATGGGCCATTAGGTCGAGGGAGGTTGGCAACTAGGCCACATCCAATAATTTAGGTATCATAAATCACAAACGGGACAAATATGAAGGAAGCTTTTCGACTCCTAAATGACTTCTTGTACTTTTATAATAACCTTGTATTTACTATTATCCTAATTTTTTAAGTCACCTTAGAGTTGGTAAAATGGGTCCAGAGGCAATTAAAGTCCCTCTAGTTTCGTCTGTGAAATTGGTGTTTAATATTTGGGTAGTTTTGCCAAATAAAAATCCCATTTTTTTCCCCATTTCTATTTCAGGATCTCTAATAATCATTAAATCTTGTTTGACAAGTAGTGCTACAAGTAAAGCTACTTCCTAACCTCGTAAAATCAGTCACAAACTTTATTCCCTGAGTTAGAGACGAGACCATCTTTGCTTACTGGCGCAGCATGGAAGTCCACGAGAACCAGGCAGCAAAGGTCCACTGGCCCGATGCAGTGAATGAACCTCTTTGAGTAGCCTTGAGTGTCTACTATAGATCAGGTGCTTTGCTAAGCAGAGGTCACTAGAAGACAGATAGGGCTAAACCCTGTCTCACCAAGTTTGCATATTATAAGGGAGACTATCAAGGAAAGGGCAATTACAACAACACAGGTTTATCAATATAACAGCAGCAAAGACCTAGTGGGGTCAGGAAAAGCTTCCTGAACGGCTGCAGAAAAATGCCCTGCAAGAGTTAGTTGTTCTGAGAAGTGGATTCTGATGCAGATTTTTGGTAGGCCTGGAGATGCTCAGTCAGAGTTAACAAGCTCTGAGAGCCAGACTAAAGATTTTAAAGTGGAACCATCACAGACCAGATGAGTTATTGCAGCACCACATGCCAAATTCAAAACGGATTACATCCTGTAGTCAGGATGGCTGCTGTGGCACCCTTAGAACATCTTGTGCACCAAAAGTGTAGTAGGCAGTCTTTGGTTGGTTTAGTGGGAAAAGCTAGCTAGTCAGGAGTGCACCACCATTAAGCAGCTTAGAATGAGCAAGGATTCCAGAGCAGATTGTCTGGGTTTGAATCCTGACTCTCCCATTTAGTAGATATCTGAACTGTGTCTCAACCTTTCTGTGCCACAATTTCCTCATCTGGGAAATGGGGATAATAATAGCATCTACTTCACAGGGCTGTTATGAGGAGTAAATGAGCTAACACTAGTATAGTCTTTAGAATAGTGCTTGGCCCTTAGTAAGTGCATTGAAAGGGTAATGTTAAATGAAAGTCAGTATCATGAGTCACCCCCCCACTAACCCCTCATTCAACATCTATCAAGACAGGGTGGCTGAACCATAATTTGTTCCAGAGAATATCTCCTTTTTCTATGAGTGAGATGACCTTTCTGTGGAGGAAAGAAACCATCTGTCTGAAGCAGCCTCCCCCTCTACCAAAAGGGATCCACTCAGATGATATTCAAATAAAATAGCTCCATGGTCCCCTTCCCCACAGTTAGGGAATAATGAATGGGATACATTTTCCCAAGAAGCTCTTGCCACTGTGGGATCCATCATCTCCCCTCTTCTATGATATGGACCTCCGATCAAAAGTAAGAGGCAGTGTCACATTAAGGCAAGATCTGACACAAATTAGCATTAAACTCTGGTTGTATCCTTACAAATCTCTTCTCTTAAATTTAACATTGAATTTAATTACATTGATTGGCTTTTTTTCTCATATCTCAGGTTATAAAATTAATTTTTGTAAATCGTCTTCTTTCCCTATTGTTCTCACAAAAGTTAGCAAACAATCCTCCTTCTCTAAGCTTCTCTAGGCCATTTGCAAAAAAGAAAAAAGAAAGAAAGAGAAAATTACACTTAAGCATACCCATTACCTTTTGACTGACAGACTTCCACAAAACTAATTTCCCCATCCTCTTATCAGAGGTCTGTACTGAAGCAGCAGCCACATGGAAACTGTTTATAAGCTGCACAGGGCAAGTAAATGCCAAGAAGGAAAATTGGCTGCCTTTAAGATTTTACAGACCTTCCAAGTCCCAGAGCTATTTCTTTTCCAAAATTTTAATAATTAGTCATTTTCTTAAGCTGTGACCAAAAAAAAAGGAAAGGACAAAAGCTTCCTTAGGAGGACATTAGGATTGTATTACCCTACTTTGTCAGGCAATTTAATAAGTGTCCCACTGAGAGGGTCAGGAGGCACAACCCCTCCCAGCCTCACTACAGATAAAATCTCCACTGATAGGCACTTGAGTCCCTGACCTGCAAGTTAACACTCCCTGTTTTTCAAGACATCTATTCTCTGGAGTGCAGGCTGACAATCATGTCAAAGGGGCTAGGACCCAACCACGAGCCTCATTTTCAATTGTGAGTAAAATCAGGATTTGAAGCCAGGTCTCTGAAGATCAGGCTCAATGACATGAACTTGGTCCTCTAATAAATCACTGCTGAAGCCAGCATTCAGGAGACCAAATGCTATATGATGCTGCTGGCAAAATGAATTCCATTACAGGCTTACTTGTCCCTTTTTGCCTTGGTTTAAAACTTTTCAAGAAGTTTAATCAGAGTTTCCAAAACTCCATCTTTAGCCTTTGTTTAAAAGCAATTTTTTTTTGTAGTCTTTTGGGGAATCATCTTACAGATGACCTCAAGGGAAAAATTATGTATTTTATATTTATTCTGAGGGCTGTGGGCTCTCACAGGAGCAAAGTTTAGAGCAAAAATCATATGTGGATCCAGGAATTCCGAGTGAAGAAAGAACAAAAATTACATATCAAGCCATTTTGAAGTATTTTTAACATTTTATATTTTCTATCTAGAAATGCTGAAAGTAAATAATAATATCTAAAATTATGGTTTACCTTCTGAATTCAGCTTCAGTGGAGCAGGTGATACTTAAGAAAGCATCACCAGTAAATATCAAAACATCCCAGGAATATCAATATTTTACCTCTATGTTCTTCTTAGCAATTTTTGCTATGTTCTCAGCAATTTTTAAATGGGCCAAATGGTATGAATTGAGCATTTAAATCTACCAAGTAGAAATATTTTTTTCTTATTCTTAACGCAAAGATGTGTACTCACAAAGAAAAACCAATTTGTCAACCTTGCGTGTACATGACATTTTTCATTTCCCCACTTGCTGGGGAGAAACGCAGACAATGCCCTGTTGAATGAATTGACATTTACAGAATTGTGATTTTTTTCATTTAGCATCTTAGACACATTTAAAATTTTTATTTCAAATATTACACAAATAAGCCTTCCCTCTATAATTGAAATCAAACCAGTAAAATTCCTTGCAGGGAAGCAAAATTTTCACCTATTCATATCTCCCTTTTATGCCTGTTGTCAAAATGATGCATATAATGGCCTCAAAAGGCTGAACAAGTAGAATTTCTAACTCAGGCTTTTTGGGCAATATTTTACAAATTTATCCAACTTTTCACTTGCCCTGAACTGACTTCTTTTAATGCCAGCCTCACACCTTCAGAATCTAGCCCATCCTTAGTTTCATGATCACATTATTCTAACTGCCGAACTAGAAGTAGTTAATTTACAGTTTCAACCTGATCATAAACGCATCAGGTTTACGTCTTGAAAGAGACAGTTGGTCATTGATGGTTATGTCTTCTATATGTAGAGGATCCTCTTAGTCATATCCTACAATTTGAAAAGTGGGTTTTGCGGAAATAGACTGCGCACCCTAGGGAAGCTTCGTTACGCTGAGTAAACCCATGGCTCACTTCCCTGATGTGGGCTGACAACAAATACCCCAACCCATTCTGCCTTCACATGTTTTGTACTCTGGGAAGTGGGGGTCTTCTTCAGCCCCAGGCCTATTTAACATCCATGCCAGACTCTGATCGTTATTTTAGCTATTTCTTGGAAAAAGTCCTGCAGCACTGGTCATGTGAGCATCATTTTCTAGTTGAAGAAACTGAGACTCAGAGAGATTGAGGAGTTAAGTTCACTTAGCTATGAGGAATTTGAGTCTAAACTGTCTGCATCCAAAACCTGGGTTCCAGTAACTGAATCACCTTGCTTCTGTTTCTGGTCTCAAGCCAAATATAAATGGTCAAGATCTGAGGGCTGGATTCAAGTTTTACCTCTGCTCTGTCCCAGCTGTGGCACTTTGGACAGGATGTTTAACCACTGAGCAAAATGAGGCTAGAGAAGGACATGTCCCATAAGATGTTTGTGAAGATTAAAAAGCATGTGAGAAGCACTCTGCACAGCACCCCCATGTAGCAAAGTGTTCAATGAACGAGGGGCTGTCAGAGCATGGCTGGTCCCAAACTGGTTTAAGATACTCCAAGACACAGTGAGTGTCTTCGAGGCACTCGTAGAGTTAAACTGCAATAGCCTCAGCCAGTTTTTTAATCATCTGGGGCTTTAAGAATCATAATTAATGAAAATATCTCTCATTAAAAGCTTACCACTGCCAGCCGCTGGGATGAACACTCTACACACCATCTCCATTGATTCCCACAACCACTCAATGAGCTGGAAATTAAACCTATTTTATAGTTGATGAACTAAGGATTAGGAGTGGTTATACATTCAGCCAGCTAGTTATGTAGAGGAGTGGAGATGTAAACACAGGCAGACACCAGAGCCTAAGTTTTTGCTAAAATTCTGTGAACTACTCTTTGACTATCTCTGTGACAGGATGCGTACCGACTTGTCTGAATTCAACTGCTTTGTTGTTGTTGTTTGTTTTTTTGGATACATTAAAAGAATAGAATGTAAACATTTTTGCTTCCCTCCTAGAAAATTCGGGGACTGAGACCACCCTGCCTTCCAAGAAAGGGAAACTAGTTTATCAGTTACTAACAGTTTGGGTTCCAAGGGTGCTGAACCCAATAATGTGCTACCTACTCTGTAAGAACAAAAGGAAAACAGGGTTTCAGGAGAGTTGAGGTCCCAGTAAGGGAGAAGAAGGGATTCTGCCAGAATGAAAGTAAGTGAGAAGAAAGTGACTTGGAAGGAAGAGGTGAATAAAGAAAGAGGCTTGGGGACAGGAGCCTCATCCCAAAAGGTCGGCTTCTCAAAGGTTGACTCTTAAAGGGCCTGGGTGAAAGGCAATAACTAAAAGCTTTAAAGAGCAATGGCTCTGATGCCAGCCTGGCTTGGATCAAACCCAATTCCTCTGCTTACTAGTTTTGTGATCTTTGACAAGTGACTTAACCTCTATGCTACTCAACCCCTACTTCAGATTTCTCTTCTGTAAAATAGGAATAATATTAGCATCTACTGCATAGGGTCCTGAGGGTTAAATGAGTTGATACTTGTTAGGCCATTAGAATAGGGTCCTGCTCAGAGTACATGCTTAGTAAGCACCAGTCCTTATTATTACACAATAATTGAGGGCTCTGGAGTGGGTGGAACTATGTCATCACAGGCCCAAAGCAAAAGCCTTTGCCATGTCTGGCACCCATATATGTGCTTGCACCAGCACCAGCTCCTATTGGGGCTCAGAAATAATTCATTCTGGAAAGATCCAGAAGTACACTTGTGGTCTCCCAGTGGGAACAGCTCCTGACTGTCTTATGAAGCTCTGTTCTATCCCTTCCAAATGTCACATGGGGACCACATTAATTCCAAAATCAGAAAACCTATTAAAGTCAGAACCCAGATGATAAACAACCGAAACCCCAGTTCTTTCTTCTGCCCCCCACTGACTTCTGTTTTGCTCATTCCCTCATCTGTAAAATAAATCACCACCTACCTCACAGGATCGTTGAGTATGAAATGAGATAACAAATAAAAAGCAGCTATTACCATGCCTGACACACAGTAGGTCATTTAAAAAAATATTTCTTTCGTCAAGCTAAAGAGAGCACTTACTAAACACTGTGAAGGGACTAACGATTTAAGGTAAAAAGCCTGGGAAACAGGGAATTGATGCTCATTAAGACACTGCTGTCTATACCATATCTACTGATTTATTCCTTCCCCAAATGCTTATTTTTCATGATGTAGGTGGGTCACAAAGAATGACTTCAATATAGGAATAAAATGAGGATAATAATAGTAATGATCATTAATATCTAACTTCAGACATATAAGAAAATTGGCTTTTGTTTCTTTAATAGAAATATCTATGATTTTCTCTTTCAGTCCCTAGAAAACTAAATCATAATTTATTCCTGCATGTTGGGAAGAGATCTGCTTTGCTCTAGTCATTAAATTCATTGAAGTTCGCACAACAGAAGGAGACACTCTGGAGGTCTTTTTTCATCGTTAAATGAGCACCTATGTGATGTTGCCAGAAGTGAATGAGATAAAGACACTTTGAGAAATAAAAGAGAAAAAGCACTAGCATAAAAATTAATCAAATTAAGCATATTGCTAGATAGAGACCCGCTCTGTTCCTACATCCCCTGTGTGACAATGTGACTAAAGTAATGAGAGAAACTACTGGAAAGTGCTTGTGGTTTAAAGAGCAATATACTAGAAACAAAGGCTTCCTTGAAGTACCGTTTGTGATGCTACGCCTAACTCTTAGCAAGACAGCTAATTTCTCACACCAATCAGTCCATTGCCAGAAATGCTGAAGAGGAAAAAAATTCCTGCTGCACACTTTCTGTCTTTGCCTAGATTCTAAATCTTCACACAGAAGTAATTTACAAGCACAGGCATCTCTGGGATTCAATGAATTTTCTCTACCACCTCCCTTTGTTCCTTCAATCCTAGAGAGATGCTCCAAGCAGACAGGAAATGTGACCCTGAAGTGCAGTGGCATCTTTGTATCCTGTTTCAGAAAGATGAGTGTTTCTCAGTCTCCTCCACTTGAAGTCACATATTCTATCTTTGAAAAGAATTTTAAACAGTCTTGACTTCCTCAGAGCCCTTTGTTCTCAAGACCAGTTTAGGAAACAGCACTCAGGGACACAAAGACTGTAAACTGCTGGGTGGTATGCATTGTGCTCTGAAGATATGACTTTAGGTATCAGGATATGCTACTGATATTTTCCTATAGTGGCTTTTTAGGCAGGATTCCCTGTTACCAACCAGTAATATCAGTCCTGATCTAGGTTACACTTCAAGAATCTATCCCAGTAATCCCAAGCTGGTTAATAGAGTGAATATAATATACGCATATAGTCTTTCAAATTAGTTCTAATTTTTCCCTTGAGTATAAAATGTCATTGAAAGTATTCTTAGAGAAATAAATGGGAAATATGTGGATATTCCATACACATATCTATCTGTGGCCGGACTTTACCTAAATGAACCCAGAGATAGAAACTGTATCTGTATTAACCAACAATAACAATCATTCATTTACTTTCTTAATGAGATGGGATTTAAGACTCGGGAAGTCAGGGATAATTAAAGTAGAGGGTCTTGGGTTCAAACTGACGCCAAGAAGCACAAACATGCTCAGAGCTACCACTAGCCAACATGGAAAAATGTAGACACATCCCCATGCCAAGGCTAAGGGCTTGCAGCCCCGTGGGCCCAGAGTTTGTTGAGCAGAAGTGGGGGTGGGGGGGGGGGAGGGTCCTGAATTTTAGACCCCACCTATTACCTCAGCTGGGCACTGTGCATTTCACAAACAGCACACGCACAGAAAGCTGCAGCCTTCGTGTGCCCAGGGCACTCCACCACAGAGTGAAAGGGGGCATCCGTGATGGGTTCTTACTCGTGACAGGGACAATCCTATAGATGAATCTTTGAAAAGGTGACCTCTGCCTCGTCCTTATGGTTATTCAAGTGGAAGTGAAAGGTTCTCCCACTCACGGCATAAAATCAAGCGAAAAATAATCACCATATCTCTTGCCAACCTTGTCTCCTTGACTCAGGGAGATTTTGAACGCAGAAGGAATGCTCACTGGCTCCTTGCATCAGTAGCAAACCAGCCTCTACTTCACTGTTGGATTAATGCTTTAGGATGCCTATTACTGATATGAAAAGCTCTAGCACACCAAATATCCTGATACACAAGCAGTTTGTGTAGCAATGACTAGTTTATAACCAAATATAACATAGGGACGGTTATATTCTTTATACTTTATAGGAATGCCTTTAGTTTATAATCAAATGTAATATATGAATGGTTGCATTCTTTAAATATATAGGATAAATTTTATCTTTCCAAATGAAAATTCCAACACATTACCTTTCATAAAGGAAACAAACAAAAAAGTCATAATCAGGAAAGAAACTAGGACCCACCCAAGTAATTTCTTCTGAATCGTCTCTTTATTTGCTTCATTTCTCTTTTCCTCTACCCTCCCACATTCTGTTGTTGCCAGCAAGTAAACATGAATGCTGAAGCAAGAACAAAAGGAAAACAGAATCATATATTTATGTAAACTTGTATTGATTCAACTAAGAAGAAACCCCACAGCTTTCAAGGTCTGAGTCACAAATCATTATGATCAGAAATGCTGATGTGCTAGGAATACACGAGTACTTTTGCGTGTTGTCACCGCTCAGGCCTGTTGCAGAGCCAGAGTTAAGCTGAAAAACATTAAATATAGTTTTCAGCCTCCATTTATCAGGTGATATTTTGTGAAAGGGAAGACACAACGGCCATGAGTCCAGGCTCTTGTATTCAGCTCCACACACAGTCACTGACAGATCCACATTTGGGAAAATCAGAGGGAGGTCACATCACCTTTCCAAACATGAGAAAACTCTGTTCTTCCCAAGATGACCCGAAATGTTCTAATTATTGGTTATTCCCTCTGGTTGGTGATGCAGCCAACAAGCACGTAGAGTTCAGTGAACCCACAAGCGCACAGCTGTTATCTTTGACTTGTGGCCAAAACAAAAATTGGAACAGAATTTACCCAGACAAGTGTAAAGGCTTCTGTTTAAAGCAGCTATTTTCCAAGCCAGATAAACAGCTTTGAAAGGGAGAAGAAATGAATCCTTTTCTAGAATGTTTGAATCAAAGTGAGGTCAAAGTCTTGAAGACAAAATGTTAACATAGATTACCCACACAGGCTGCAGCGGCTCCCGAAGAATGAGGCAGCCGCCACGCCTCCAGGCTGCCTAGAGTTCTACCTGTTTTGTCAACTTGTGTTTGTGTTTTGAAAACAACTTTCTGCATTCAGGACATGTGGCTATGTTTATTTACTTAGTTCATGCTATAGAACATCAAAGGACAGCAAAATGCTGTGCTGGAAGCTTCCACAAACCAGAAGTTGCATAGGCCAGTGGCCCCATTGGCCAGTAGCGTCAGAGGCTCTTATCTGGCAGTTTGAGGGCGGAAAGAAACACAGTAGTTTCACTTTGGGCTTGAGTCAGTGGTTTTGCCCTTTGAATTTCCACTAAGAAATGACATTAACAAATACCTCACTTTTTATAGGAAGCAAAGGGACTGGTAAGAAATAGCTGGTAGGAGAAGCAGGAAAAAATCACCCTCCCTGTTCCTTACACAAACACTGTGTGCCTGTGCTAATCTGGCAATCCATCTTGCAATCACCAAACAGCACAGAGCGAGGAAGCAATTCGCACTGCAATAGTGCTCCTCGGAGCTTTTCATAGCTTGATGCCTATTGCGGCTGCTTATATTGTACCAGCAGGTGGGTATAAAATAGCAGATTCGGAGCCTACAGAAGCAGTGTCCCAGGGTAGAAGAGGAGACGATTTTTTTCCAGTAGAGTGAATATGCATATCAATGTACCTGAATGGAGAGCTGGGTCCTGGTGAGCTGTCATCAGCAGCAAATCCGTCTGAACTTCCATCTCAAGTGGTCTATTTCAGCGATAACAAGGCTTATGTAGCAAGAGTTTGAAAGCCTGCTTCTCTTGATTCCAACGGGGTTACAGACCAAGTCTGCAGTGCAGACAGCCCTCAGCCTACTATCAACTTTCACTCATTCCCAAATTCTCCCTGCACTCTTCACCTGCAGCAATAGTAAAATCGCACCGATTTTGAAGGTCTTTAAGTGCCAGGCATCCAGACACGGTAACATCTACAAGCCACCGCGGCCTGCTCTAAAATACTCTATCGTTAAGGCAGTCAGCTGCATAATTGGTGTCGACTTCATACCCAATGGTCAGGGATAGTTATCAGAAGCCTATTGAACAAATGGATGGGATGTTTCAAACCTATGAGCATCAAGCTTCTCCAAAAATAACGAGAAGTGACAGCTGAAGTCATGCTTAACAGAATTGGTTTTAAATTGTGAAATGGGTTTTAAAAGCAGCACTGCCTTCGCATTGGGTGTGAATGAGGCTTAGTATGAAATATCATAGGAGGGGAAATCCCTATCAAAGCTGAGTCTCTTACTTTGTTCTCTGCGTACGACAATTGGATATCTCTAGATAATACTTGAAAGGACTGAGATGTACGGGCGGCAGATGGGTGGGTGGCCAAGGCTGTGTAAAACAGCACTCCAAGAAAGAGTTTCAGCCAACTTCATAAGCCGCACATTAGGACCAATCCTTGTAACAATTCCAGAACTGTTGTTTATCTGTTTATTTGGTAATTTGTTTATCAGAAATAAGCAAGAGAAATTGTGCCTGCCACCTTCCTTCCCACCCTTGGACTGTATGTGTCCCGCTGCAGGTTGTCTGGTTATTTTATATTTTCTCCACTTGATTCATGACTTTCATGTAATTCTCTAAACTAGGGTCGGCACACTGTTTCTGTAAAAGTCCAGATAGTGAATAGGTTAAAAGTTTGGAGGCCGTGTAGGCTCTGTCGCAACTACCTAACTCTGCCTTTGTAGCAGGAAGCCAGCCAGAGATAATATACAAGTAAGTGGGCATGGCTGTGTTCCAATAAAACTTTATTGACAAAAGTATTTTGGGGGCCAGATTTAGCCCACAGCCACAGTTTACTGACCCTTTCTCTAAGACACTGTATCTTCAACAAAGTCAACCTTGGGAAATACTGAATTTTCAGTTCCTTTCCCACATTTTGATAACCTTCGGTAGTAGAATGTTAGGGTAATGGCCCCCCTAATTTGTTTATGACTTCCATTATCATGCCTTTAGGTCATCTCCCCCCATATTGACTGTTATCGGCTGAATTGTGTACCTCTAAAATTCATATGTTGAAGTCCCCACCCCCAGTACCGCATCATGTAACCATATTTGGAGATTACTTCTTTAAAGAGGTGATTACATTAAAATAAGACCATTAGGGTGGAGCCCTAATCCATTGTGACTGGTGTCCTCATAAGAAGGAGAGACACCAGAGATGCACAGACAGAGAAAAGACCATGTGAAAAGGCAGCAAGAGGGAGGCCATCTGCGAGCCAAGGACAGGAGCCTCAGAAGGAACCAAGCTGGCCAACACCTTGATCTTGAATTTCCAGCCTCCAGAACTCTGAGAAAACAAATTTCTGTAGTTTAAACCACGCAGTCTGTGATATTTTGTTATGGCAGTCTTAGAAAATGAATACACTGCCTCTGGGCCAAACATGTGACTTGCTTTGGCCAACAGGGCAGTAGCAAATATGACACAAGCAGTGTCTTGAAAAGTGTGTTGTGCTGCCCTTGAGACCCCTGCCAGCAACCTTGTGAACAAGTCTGTGCTAATCTTCTGGATGGTAAGAAACACATGGCCAGTCATCTCATCTGCCCGGCTGGCATGTCAAACCCCAGTAGCAGCTGCCAAGCTGACTGGCAGCTGACCACGAATGCGTGAGAGAGCCCAAGTGAGCTCAGCAGAAGAACCAAAGAGCTGAGACCAGTCCAAATTGTTGACCCCCAGAAAACTGTTGTTGTTTTAAGCCAGCAAGTTTTGGGGTAGTTTGTTACATGGAATAGACAACTGCTATGCCTCCTAACCACTTTGCACGTCTTCTTCACCACAACACTCAGACTGACCCCTTTGCCTTCTGCTTATTTGGGCCACTTTGAGGCTGCGCTCTGCTTTTCAAGCCTTGCCGACCCCCTCCACACCTTCCAGTAGTTCCGTCCAGCACTTCATCCACTCAGGACACCACTCTCTACTAGGTGGGTGTATTTATTTTCTACCACTATGATAACAAATCACCACCAACGTAGCTTACAAAAATACACAGTTATTATCTCACAGTTCTGTAGGTTAGAAGGTGGACATGGGTCACCAGGTTAACATCCAGGTGTCAGCAGAGCTGTGTTCGTTTACTGGTGCCTCTAGGGGAAAATCTGTTTCCTTGCTCGTTCAGACTGTTGGCAGAATTCAGTTCCTTGCTGCTATAGAAATGGCATCCATTTCCTTGCCGGCTGTCTGCTAAGGGTCATTCCCAGCTTCTAGGGGCCACTCTCATGTCTTAGCTCGTGGTTTCCTTCCTCCAGCTCCAAAGCTAGCAAACGTGGGTGGAGTCCCTCTCATACTTAGGTTCTCTCCTACATCTTCATCACATTTCTCTGACACCAGTCAGGAAAAGTTTCCTGCTTTTAAATGTTGAGGTGATTAAATTGGGCTCACCCTGATAATCCAGGATAATCTCCCCATGTCAACGTCCATAACCTTTATCATGTCTGCGAACTTCTTTTGCCATATAGCATAGCATATTCACAGGTTCCACGGACTAGGATGTGGACATCTTGGCTCAAGGGGGGTCCGTTATTCTGCCTACGACAGTCAGCAACTTGCGGCAAGGAAATCAGAGACTGTAGTTCTTAGCAGCTGTCAGGTTACAATGAGAGTTTTCTAAGGGTTAACTGCAAGCTCTCAATGTGGCCAACTCCCCACCATAAGCACCATCACAGCCACTCCAGTGCTTCCACATCATCTGGAATCGCTGCTCTTACTTATTATGGGGCTGTCTTCACCCACGTCTGTGTACCCCTCCACCTACACAGCTCTTCTCCACGCTTAGTTGTAAATTAGCATATGTGGACCATGATTCCCTGAATATGAGGTTTTCAAGAATGGTGTCTGAAATCTCTTATGTCATTGTCTTGGGCAAATAAACTCTAACAGGTATCTGTTTTTCTATCCTAACTGCTTCAAGCTTCAAGAAGTTGCTAAGTTTACGTCTAAGATTGTGTACAGGAAAAATGCCAGTGTTATAACCAATGCCTTAAGTTCCTACCCCATCTACTTAGAATTTTGGAAACTGGTTTATTGCGATCTATCAAAGCTACTAGGACCTGTTCTACATCAGTTAGGATGGCTTCAGCTGTATCTTAGAAGTAGAAGAAGCCTTGCTTTAAACTGGCATACACGATATGAAAAATTACTATTTCACATTACAAGAAGCACAGACACAGATCAGACTTCAAGGTTAGTTGATTCTGTGGCTCAGAAAAACAATCAAGGTCCAAATTTTGTTCTCTCTCTCTCCACCCTGCCATCCTTGGTGTCATCAAGCTGGTAGCAAGGCATCTGCAGCTCTTTCTGGCATCACATCCAATTATAACAACATCCAGAGGAAGAAGAGAAATTCTCTCTTCCTACGTCTGTCTTTGTTGTGAGGAAACGTTTTCCTACAAGTTCTCCAGTAGACTTCCTCTCTGATTTTATTGGCAGAATTGACCTAATTTTAAAGCAAGACAAGGGAAGGAGAACATGTCACTTTATGAAGCCCTTCCTCGATCACCCTTTTAAAATAGCAACGGTCCCCAATCCTGTCTTCCGGCCTTCCCTTCTGGCCCTGCCAAGGCCTTGTTTTCCTCCTTAGCTTTTGTCACCATATGTTTTGCCCTGTTATTTGTACATTTTCTTTCTATACACACCATAATGTCAACATCATTGTGTTAGGGATTTGGAAGGTTTTTATTTACCTAAAACAATGCCTAGCACATAGGAGAGTTCTCTCAATATTTTTAAAATAAATGAACAAGTGATACCCCTTAAACCAATCAGGCCTTTGGAGCTAGAGGTAAGATACACTTCTCCGTATGGTTGCAGTGGGGACGGCAGGTTACTGAACAAAACTGAGTTTGTGTTAAGAGCAGAGTTAAGGAGTGAGTACTAGATAGGCAACCAGAATCCTCACTCTTAACCCCATTTCCTCACCCCCACCATCGCCAGTATTGACCTGGGATAACTTTGAGAAGACAGAGACTTGGTCATATTGAATCTTAGAGAGGTTTACTTTCTAAGATTTCATGGAGTCTTAGTCCAAGGACCAGCTTTGTAGAAACTTCTCTTCACAGAGCCATTCATCCTGTCATCATTTGAAGTAGAAGGAAAAGTTACTGATGCTATCAAGTCCAGTGGCTCTATTTAATCCTTTGCTAGTCTTATATTTGTAATATTTCATATAATTTACCCTTATAATTCTGAGGATGCAATTTACTTAAAGTTTATATAGTAATAAAAGAGGATTTATCTTGGAAGTAATCAAGATAATCTAAAGCAATTAGTTGAAGGTATAAAAGGAACTAAGGAAAGCTATTAGGCTGATGACTGACTATTCAAACTACCCCAGCTGGGGGAGCCTAAGCAGAACATGGAGAAAAGCAGCACGAGGTAACCATATTCCTCATAATTAATATCATATTCCTGAAGCATAATTCATAATATCCCTCATCATGTTCTGCTCTCAGAGTCCTTGAGAGCCCCATGGTAAGGGAATGCCAGGTCTCTCAGGTCTCCTTCCAGAGGCCTCTCCCTCAGAAAGGAGCCAATATATTCACTGCAAAGAGATACAGATCAGGCACCCCATTTATGCCAGTCCTGGAAACTCCTTCCCACTCTCCTTCCAAAAGACCTTTCTTTATCCTTTGGAAGAAAACAAGGAGACCATTTGGTCTGTTCATCCCAAATCTTGAGAGTGGAACAATCCTGCTATAGCCATTATGACCAACCTAACCCATGCTCCAGAGTCTTCTTCCCGTTTGAACCTATTCTGCCTAAATGATGCTGGGCTCCCCTCAGAGCTCGAGTCTCCTAGCCCACCTCGCTGTTGCCTTCACTGTCCTCCCCAGGTTCTGCTCCTTCAGGGCACTACTTCCCTTCCCAACAGAACCAAAGCTAACTTCTGCCCAATGTCCTCCCCTGGGTCCCCAGGCTCCTTCTTGGAATTCCTCATGGTCTCTAGGGCCAGCTCCTCTCAAATAAGCCTGACCCTTTGTAGGCACTCTCTGAGGAAATCTTAATTATAATCCAATATTTTCATTATTTATTCTCTTGCTCAAATTATTCCAGCCTTGGCTATTAAGAGTTCCTTCAGGTTGACTCTGTGTCCTCACAGCAAGCACCCTCCCTTTTTTGAGCACTTCCTTATACCACAAGATGATGCAGGTTAATCTTGTGTTTCCCCTGCCCCACCCCAGGAAAAAATCACTTCCTTATGAAGCCCTGGTTTCTTTTTTTTGAAGAATGGTGTTTAGAAACCAAGATCTGGATACCAGTTGTCTTCATTTCTGTTGTGGTGTCATTGTTTCTGGGCTCTCTCAGAAGACAGAAGTAGGAAATACCTGTGTGTATACTAAATACTAAGCCGTGCATACACACATCTATATTGTTGTATCTATCTGTGTATATATCAAAGTCCATGGGTTTAAACTGATATCTCTGATTCCAGGCCAACATCACAGGTTTCATTTTAGCCTTCTCCTTTTCCTTATTTCTCATGTCTTTCTCCAATAGTGAGAAATCTGGCTGATTATCTACTTTATTATTTTTTTAAGTAAGTGAATATATGATCTCATTTGTTCAACTCTAGTATATATATAAATTGTTTCAGAATTTCTAACCCATTCTTCCGTGGGAAAGACATTTACTAATTAGATTACAGCATTTGTGTATGGTTATTTTTGTCTTTGGTGTTACAGTATTCAGCCAAAATACTGTTTTCCAAAGTTACTTAGGTTCATTCATTTGTAGCAATAGGATTCTTGATTCTTAAGGCTTCTTCAAGCAACTTGTGTCCTTCCTCATAGTCATGGACCACTTTATCCATATGCAAATGACCATAGAGCATTGGGTTTTAATATCATGATCTCTTTTCTTCTAGAGGGCGGGCACGTGTAAACACACTTTTAAGGCCCTACTTTTAGAGTCTTAACCTAAATGAACGTCAAATATATATTGTGCCAGATCTTTAAATGCCTTCTTTACAAGATTAAACCTCTTAATTAAAGAAGGAGAATGGGCTTGACTCTTGTGTATATTGTATTTACGCTTTATTATTTTTCTATACAATACTTTGAATGCCTGAGATAATCATTATAAATTTCTTTTTATTATTCTAAATTTGTATTATCCCCTTAAGTGGTATATTGGATTGCTATAGTTCACAACCTCCAGCCATGAAATACAAAGCAATAAAGTCTTCTAATTAATGCACACATATGCAAAGTTTGTAATTAAATGCAAAGCTATAATTGGACCCAGTGCCCCATCTAACACAAAATAGCAATAGCAATGAACTACGGGAAAAAAAGAAGAGCTGGAATACTTAGTATTGAAGTTGAATGGTTATTTACAGTAACTTAAAGAAAAAACATTATTCTAGATTTTAGGGAGAAGAAATATCCATAAAACCAATGAGGAGAAAATCTCTCTCAATTTATCATTACACAGGAGGATAAGGTCTACTATACTCATGACACACAAAGGTGGGGGAAGACTGTAGCAAATTTATGGATGTGGTAGCTAAGGGAATAAGCTCATCAATTGACTATAATCTGCCCACATATACTCCTACATACAACCAAAAAATACACACACACACACACACACACACATCCCTCCATTATCGGGAGCCTTAAATTCCCACTTCCTTTTGGGTTTTTGTTCTACATATTTCTGTATAAATATTATGTCTCTTATTGCAAATGCACCTGTTCTATCTTTGACTACAAGTATTTCCAATGACCGTGTCAAATGACCTGCAAGTATACTTTTCATGAATAACTTGTTTCCAAGTTTTAAAAAATTAATAATAATTTGAGTTGTGAATTTTACATGAAATGGGAAAAAATCCACATGATTGTATTGTATTAATTTTAGGATTTAACCAAAGTTTCTTCTCCCCTAGTCTTCTGATGGAACACTAACTGTCACCACCATCCACACAGTCACCCAAGCCAGAGCGTGGAAATTGTCCATCATTCCCCACTTTCTGTCTGCCCTGAGGGACATTAATCTATCTGTAAGTCCTATTAGTTCTGTCTCGAAAACGTGGCATGAATTCATCTACACATTTTAGTCTCTACTGGCACAACCTAATCCAGCCTATCATCGATTAGCTGGACCACTGCAGAGGCCCCTTAACTGTTCTCCCATTATCCATTTTCCCACCTTGAATCCATCCTCTGTACCGCACCCGAAGTGAATGCTCTTTCACAAATATAAATTTAATCATATTATTCCTTAGTTTAAAGAATGTTAAATGCTTCCCATTTCCTTGTGGATGAAAGACCATGCTGGACTGTTCCCTTTTGGAGACTTGTCTTGGCCCACACTTCACCTCACTCTCTGAACTCAAGCCCACAACCATCCTTCAGTTCCTGGAATGTTTCCTTCCCCCTTTGCTACATCTGGTTAATTCCTAACCATCATTCATATCTCTACTCGAATGTCACTTCCTCTAAGAAATCCTTTCTAACCCCCACATAATAAGGCAGGGTACCTCTCATATATTCTCAAAGTACAATGGACTTTTTCTTTATAGCACTGATTATAGTTAAAATTCAACATTTATCTCAAAAATTATTTAGTTACTGTCTTTCTGCCCCACTGGACTATAAAGATTTATGTCTATTTGTGTTCTCTATAGTATCCTTAGCACCAGGGAGAGTAAGTGCCTGGCACTTAGTAGGCCATCAATGATTATTTATTGAATGAATATTGAACAGAAAAAGAATAGCCTGAATACGTGAAATTTTCTCTTTTGTCTTCTTTATCAACCATCAACATCGGGTGGAATAAAAATCCTGTCAGTGCACGTGCATCTCCTATTGCGATCCCTGAAGTTCTGCTGAGCTCAAGACAGATGGAAACCCTGCAGCAGCTTCACAGAATGGCTCTGGGATATGACCTGCATACAAAGCAGAGAGCAGGAGGACACTCCAGGCAGAGAGCCAGCAGCCTGTTGACATCCATAAAATACAAGGCTAGCTCTGGCTTTGACCCTCTCAGGTCCAGTAAAGCATGGTAAAGATGTAGAGAAAGGATGGGCTAATTTCTTGGAGTTATTCCAGAAAATTGGAATATATGACCAATATTTGAATATATGACCATTTATCAGCCACTCTGTATTACCTGATAATATGCTATCATCCTTTCAATCTCAAAGAGCAGGAGACTAAATGCTTCGCAGTGATTTTTCTTCTTTCTGCCATTTCCACAGGACATATTTAGTGAGATAAAAATAAGGTAATGCTTTCTGACCCTTTCTTTTCTAGCTCCCACAAAAATATCACATCCTGACAATGTGGAACCTGAATGGAAGGAGACTGACCCTCCTGGAGAGGAGGTATACCACCTCCAGCAAGGAGCCAAGAGGCCAAACACTGGGCACAGGGTATGCAGTGAATGATTGCCCGCTCTGGAATGGAGTCAATATGCAGGGATCTGATCCCAGGGGCCTGGCTGAGCATCATGAGGGATTTCCAGATGGCAGAAGTTCTGGGCATCAGGTGGTGCCTGAGGCAAGAACTGTGAAAGATGCTAGAAGCAGGATCCAAGGCTAAAAAAAGGGATGTGTGAACTATGCCAGTAGAATCAAGGTCCATGGGCAAGCAAGTGGTTTGTGAATTGGGGGAGAAGAAGAATCAAGAAGCAGAGAGGATAGAAAGTTGACCAGGCAAGCTCTCCCCCTCCCTTATCCCACTTACCTGTCCTTGAATCTTTGTCCCTCTGATGAACCTGCTGGGAAAATCCCCTACCTATTTCAAATACCTGCATTTTCATTCATATACCTGGTCTGGGGATCAAATACCTCACAAAAAATTTCTCCTAACTGCAAAATGGCATGATTGCTAATTAATGACCTCCCCCTCATCTGAGTTCCTGGTGTACCCAACCACCTTTCTCAAGATCCCATTCAAAAATGTTAACATCTGGGGGCCAGCTGGTGGGCGCAGCAGTTAAGTGCACATGTTCTGCTTCGGCGCCCAGAGGTCCCTGGTTCAGATCCCGGGTGCGGACATGGCACTGCTTGGCAAGCCATGCTGTGGTAAGCGTCCCACATATAAAGTAGAGGAAGATGGGCACAGATGTTAGCTCAGGGCCAGTCTTCCTCAGCAAAAAGAGGAGGATTGGCAGCAGATGTTAGCTCAGGGCTAATCTTCCTCAAAAAAAAAAAAAAGTTAACATCTGACTGAGCTCTTTTGAACTGTCTCCACTCCCATCAAATCCCATTCCCACCTTGACTTTCAGCCAACTGCGCTTTCTATTTTATGAAGAAAATAAAAGTCACAGAGATAGAACTATCTCAACCTCCTGCTCCCACCGTTTGACCTGAAAAGGTGTCTAGATCTACCTCAGAGAAGAGGTGGCGCTTCTGCTGCTTAAAGCTAAGCCCTCCACCTGCACTCAGGGTCACATCGTGTCCGAGTCCTCAAAGAGCTTGCTCCATCAGTTATGTCCTCCCTTCCTTTCTTCTGTCTTCAACTTCTCCTTTGCTACTTCCTCTTAGCCAATAAGTCTCTCCTATTCAAAAGAATTGTCATCCCTTTAATTCTTTTCTTTCTCCACTTTCACGGGTGACTTAAAAGGCTCTTTTATACTCAAAGATTTCTACTTTGTCACCTCCTATTCACCTGGCACAACTGAAACAGCTCTTACCAAATCAACAACAGCCCGACAGATACTTTTCTGCCTTTATTTTACTCACTGCACTTAACAGTGTTGGCCACTTTCTCTTCTCTTGGCTTCTGTGACACCAATCCCTCCTCTCTCCATTCTTTCATGATCTCTTTTGCTAACTTCTCTTCTTCTGCTCCCTTCCCTTCTCATAATGACGTATTACTTATAAAATCTCACCCACACTAGCCATCACCGACCACTTATATACAGAGCACTTTCAAATAGCAACCCTGAGCTCCCTAGTTCCAGACTACTTTGTCCAAGAGCTTACTAAAAGTTTCTAGTGGGACATCCCAGAACTATTTCTAACTCATCACATCTCAAATTGAATGAATGTGCTTCCTCACAAAAATGCTTTCTTTGATACGTCTTGTCCCTGATAGCTTCTCAGTTCACCCCTAGCCACCCAAACCAGAAGCCTAGAATCCTTCTAGATTCTTCCCTATCCTTTGCCCTTCACACCCAATTGGTCAACAGATGCTATTGATTCTCCCTCTCAAATACTCCTTAACAGCTCTATTCATGTCTATCGCCACTCTCACTGTTATGGTTAGGCTGTCATCATTACTTTCCTGAAATATAGTACTGGACTCCTAATTTATCTCATTGTCTCTACTCTGCTCCCCTTTAAATACATCTTCTAGAGTTCCCTGCCTTTGTTCCTTAGAAGACATACTACAGGGAAAATAACAAAATCTTCTAACATGCAAACAAATGATTTAAAACCTGGAGAACAAAATTACTTCCCCTAATAATAAGTATGATATTTGGATATTAATAATACCTACTGCATAATGTTTTTGTGAGGTACAAATACATGAGGTAATACATATAAAATATTTAGAAGAGTGTCTCATACAAATAGAGCGCTCAGAAAAATTAGATAATATCCTAGTAAGAATTCAATAAATGTTCAATAAATAAATAAATAACTGAGATACTTAGCAGAGGTTTTGATGATTTGCATCCCAGTGTTACACAGGTGCACAGAGAACTAAGTAAGGGCACAGGAGGCTTCAGATTCCAGGCTAAGGGGGAAGGAATTGCTAATATAATGCCAGTTAGGACCCTCAATGGTTCAAAGACTGCATTCCTGGATTCTGCAACCCATCTCTGGATAGGCAGAGCAACTTGGGATAAAAAGCACATTAACTAGAAGACTTCTTTCTTTGTTTCTTACTTTGGTTTCTATTAGGAATGACTCATTTGCATGTTCTTCTTTGCTTTTTCACTTGTTTGAAATCTTTGAGCAAAGACACATATAGGATAAAGACTGCATTGCACAGAGTGGGAAATCAAGTTCTGACTGGCATTTTCTGGGTAATTGATGATCAGAAGATGGTCAAATGATAACAATGAAGATGCCTTCTCCCACCACCTATATTACACAAGCTTGCCGAAAGAGGCTTCTAATCCTTATAACCTTAAGGAAGATTTTACATGAAAATACAGTCGTCTTGGAGGGTCACAGGTAGCAGACCCTGTCTCTGTCAGAGGCACTGAAATTTGTGCTGCAAAAGGACATCTCTGTGCTCTTTCACGTCAACCTCCAAGATATGCCTGAACTTCCATTAATGATCTGTCATTGTTATTTATCCAAATCAGGCCTACAAGCTGCTTATGTTATTCATCTCCTCCACTATTTGAGGGCAGTGAGCTTCTCAAGTTCCAGACTTATCTCTTTCATATTGAAAGGGGTCGCTCTGGTATACCTGGAACTGGGGAAAAACAATAAAGCACTGAATGGAGGAAACTTCCTTTGTATACCTATGAGATGTAATGGCAAAATACTTTATGTTCCCACAGTCCTTCACTGGGGCAGGATCCAGCCACAACTCTTTCAACACGAAGACCACAAACCACTGGGATAATGGAGAAACATATTTTACTTCAGTAATTATGGCCAGAAAACTACATAATTTTTTAAAAAAGAAACTAGCTACTACATTTTAGACATTTTTATTCTTCTTACTCTTTACTGTTCTAGGATTCAGAAAGGATGATGCCATACAATTAAATTCTCTGTAAAAACATATAAAGCAAATATAAAATATTTAACATAGTGTCTGGCACAGAGGAAATACAATAAATGGTCATCGTTGATGTAGTTATTATCACGATTTTGATCATCTCCCATCGTCCATTGAAGATATGAGCAGAGAACAGAGCCAGCCAAGTGTGTTTTCTGTTTAGGTGATATTGGTATAGCTAGATACAGATGAAGGACTTTTGCGTTTATCACAAGATCACATTCACTTAGGAGACCTGTGATTAGGAAAGGTAATATAATTATTCTAATTTTACATGCAGGGAAACCGACACCGAAAGAAGCAGATCAACCCCCTCAACAGCAGTGAATGGAAGATTTGAGCCTGCACTTCCGCCTTTCAGACTCCTAACTTGTTATTCTTTCTCTTTGAGGTTGAGGGAAGAGTGCAAAGGTGTTGGAGGATGGGAGTGCAAGGGAGGTTGGGAGCTGAGAGATAGTGTAACAAGAAGCTGTTTTCCATGTAACGTGTGTCCTTCAACCTATGCAAGGTATAGAGCTGTCAAACAATTGATTTTGTTTGTGGTTGTGGCTTATGAAATTTACCTCTTTACTTTGTTATCATCCCCTTAAATTAATTGTAAGTAGGCATTAGCCTACATTCATGATTTATTGTTTATTGCACCAGCATAGAAAGTCAAAACACAGCACTATGGCTCAAATTGTTCTTTGAGTTTATAATATTTATTCTAAAGGAGAGGGGAGATTCTGACAAGCATGCGTTGATTTGTCATTATGTTCCTTGGCTTCTTGGCTCAATAAGCTAGACCTTCAACAGCGCCAAGCATACGTTGACTGCCCTAGATCACCCAAGGTATGCTGGAGGCCTTAGGAGACCATATGTTAGGCATCTGACATATGTTTAAAAAAAAGCTGGTCATATTCCTGAAGTGGATTTCCCTAATGTAGCTTCAGCAGTGCTAGAATTAGGCCTGTAGCTCATCATGTTTAATTCAAGTTTAATTACATTTGAATCCGTGAACTTTTCCATGAAGTCTTCACAATTGCACTTCCATTGTAGTAGTCATACTTGCTGAATTTTTCTGTGCTTTAAACACAAATGTCAGTGTCTTGTGAAATTTCACAATTATGCTATTCACTGTCATTTTTCATCCAGCCATGAATCAACATAATTTGATGATAGCTGTACAATTATGAAAATACTGTCGAGTAGACATCACCCATGTGAACCTAGTGCTAAGCATTATTGTAATGAAGTCAGAGAAAAGTCATGAAATTCCTGGCCAGCCTGAACTTAACAGAACGTGAAGTCATTAACTTAATTGAAAGAGTTAGCACTGAGTTTTTGTACTTCAGCAATGGAAGTTCCATACAAATTAGATGTGCTTACTAAAGGACTGCCTCCATAGCTGCCTTTTACACAGAACTGACAAAACTACTAGATTTACAAAGGCATTGTAAATCCACTCAACCTTCCTCTCTAAGTACCATTTGATTGTTTCCTACTGCCACATTTAAATCGAGTTCTATGGAGCCCTGTATCAGAAAGTCGTAGAATCACAGCTGAAAGGAACTTTGCAGATTACCTAACCTCCACATTCATTTTACCGATAAGAAACTCAGACCCAGACATTTCTAATATCACAGCTATATAGCAGTAGACGGGAACTGGAACTCAGGTTTCCTGATGCCCAAGCCAGGAAATAGTTTTTGACATGTATTACAGCACATCTCGGTAATGGTAGCTGAGCACTACAAGTAAAACCCAAAGCTTTGCTCCTACCTGAGAAATGGAATACCAAAGGCTCAAGCTTTGTCCCTCCCCACCAGGATAGACTATCCTCACTTGTCCAGCTTTGTGCCTGAAAACCTCACCATTAGATGTTCTTCTTTGGATTTAGACTGTTGGGTTCCTAGGAGAATCTTGTTAAAATGGAAGTAGTACATTATACAGCAAAGGCTGCCCCATGAAATGACACAAGGAATTTTTTGCATGGATTTTAAGTCAGCAAACAGGACCTGAACAAATAGGACAGGAGACAGGTAATATTTGATGGAGGTAACCGATACAATGGGATGAGGAAGGAAATATTGAGCGTGGTGGGGAACCATGTTGGGTATGTGGAATCTGAAGGTCTGGATAGGGGGCAGAAGCTTCAGAGGAGCAGAAGTGAGTGCTTATAAAAGGTTGGGAAATGGAGGGGAAGAGATTTCTATAAAGAGCATCGGATTGGGTAACCGATACCCACATGATAGAATCCATGAATAATGACCAATGACCTTGTATTACCTTCTTGAGAAAAGAATTATATCTCCATGCAGCATTTTCCTTTTTTATTCCTTTCTTCCTCAGAAAAGTGAAGAAAATTTCTGCATCTATCTTAAGCACTCTTGCCTAAGGTTTTCCCTGGGCATGTATTACTGGCAGGTGGTCAATCCCTTAGGCAGAAAGTCAATGGTTTTAGAAAATCTTCTTCTGAGTCCAGGCAGCAGGAAGAAAGCTCCCAAATAAACCATCTTCCTCCCATCCTTTGGCTACAAAGCTTCCTCAAGAAGGCCTTGGTCAGTTCTGAAGTCCATCAAATACAGAAAAAGAGCTGCAGCTACTGCCTAGCAACACCTCTGTCCCTCTCCTTTTTCCTCCACCTTCATACCTTATACATGCTGGGCTGGACAAGATGATTATGCTGATACTTAGGGGCTCTGGGCTTAGTGTTCTGTCCTTCTTTAAACTGGGCAAAAACATAATGAGGTAGGCAATTCCCATTGAGAGGTAACCCCTTTTTGAGATAAGATCTTATATTTACAGATCACTTTCTGGTCTAAGTCAATCCACCAGCAAGGCACTGTGCTAGTCTGTGAGAGTGGAGAGAAAAATCCAGAAACACGGGTCCTAGTCTCAAGAGCTTCCAACCCAATGGAGGAGAGAGGGCATCTGTGTAGAAGACAGCCAACAATAATATCAGGATCAGTCAATGAGAGGAAAATGGAGAGGAAGGGAGTGCAGGAGAGACTTGAGTGGGAAAGGAAGAAGTAAAAAGGAAGAATGAGAAGGGATAGGACATGTATCTTCAAGTAGATGATGATAGTTAAGTGACCACTGTGTTCTTTGCATAGTGCTGTGAGTTATATACATTACCTTATTTGATGGTATTTGTGACTTTACATCTCCAGAAGAAACTGTAATAATTACTGGATTAGTAGCTGTCTCCAAAGACTTACCTCTAGGAAAAGCAACTGGGCAAATGTGCATCACTTGTGAATGAAGAAACAAAGCTGGTGCCTGTGGTTTGATAACAGTGAGTCAACAGCAGAAACTCTGCCTTATAGCTCCTTCCCCTGGAACATTATCTGCCATTTTATCAACGTGGCTTTGAGTGTCCCCTAATATCTGGCACAGAATCCTGGGCAAAGCAGGTGCCCAATATTCATCTGTTGGTTTGCCTTAGATTATAATTTCTTGCATCGTGAGTGACCCCACCTTGTTGTCATTAGTGAGTGTCCTTACCCTTCAGTTTGTCAGCAACTCAAGTTTCCAAAGTGTTTCACTGAACAGGACCCATTGTGGACCTTTGGCTGATATATCCTAAAGAGGTACAGCCATAAAAACTTTCCCTCCTTTCCCCCACATGCCCATGAGTTCTTCCAAGCGCAATGTCCCACTGAAGTGCAAAGAACACAAGTGGACTTGAGAGATTAGTGATGCAAAGGTGGTTGGAAAGTGGTAGAGGACAAGGGAACAACAGCACTTGTCATGCTGAAGACATTTTCACCCACAGCAAGCCAAACCTTGTCTGCCAGCTTTGAAAATGCTGGCCACAACACGCCCTCGGTTTGCCAGGATAAAAGAGATTCTATTGTGGAACTCTCTCTAGGCTCAGGGAAATAATTATTAACTGTGGCTTCCACGGGCTAGGATTATGCCAGGTGGAAAAAACCATGGGCTTTAATCTGCTTGATCTGAAATGTCAAATTGGGCCTAAACACTTCCTAGTGCCCTAAGTGCTGCCGGGAGAGCCAAGCTCTTGATGCCTTAGACCTTCTGTTCTCCACTCAGCCTTTTCTTTTACATTTCCACATTAGTTAGAATTCTTTGCAAGGGGGAGAATAATTGTTCTGGCTATTATGTACTATCAACAGGCCATTTTCAAGCATTTACCCAAAATTCAATGATTAGACCTCAGTCAGCATGCCTTCTGGTTACTCTCCCTTAGCCCATCACACTTGCTGAGTAGACAATAGTCAATCCTGTGGTTCTGAGATTGGAAAAATATGAGGCCTCCTTCCACCTTTAATCTCTGTGCCTACAGAGCTCTGAGAGGGGGAGACTAAAGATGAGTCCTCCTCCTGGGACCAAAGCAGAATATAACTCACTTCCAGAAAACAGACAGAGAAAGCCCTACAGAGGCATATGGAAAACAGGCCTGAAGCAACACGGGCCATATTAAAAATCTGGACACAATAAGCCTGGCAACATGCACTGTCAGGAACGAGGTGGGTTAGTTTGCACAGAGCAACAAAATGAGCCCAGAGCCAGAGGAGCAGGAGGGCATCAGCCTCTCCAGATGGAGACCTTCAATGGTGCTGTATGCTGCTGTGAGTGCCGGCTTGATGGTGGCTTGTCACTGCCCTTCATTTGCCATCAGGAGTGCGGCTGCCATGCATGGGAAGCTACTAAACCAACAAAAAACACAAATTCATTACCTTAGTCTTTCACTGAGCTCTATCTACTTTTGTGAAATCATAAAGATTGTTTTCCAAGAGTAAAGAGGATCTGTGTAACTAAGCTCTCAAGGAATAGCAAACACTGTGTAATAAAGAGTCTGACTCTATTTTTGATGTTTGACTGCTGACAGCTTTCGAGGCCCACCACTCCTCCAACCTCCCACCCCACCTCACTCCCCCCACCCCCTTCACCCCCATCCTTGCTGCCTCACATCTGGGCAAGCTAATAAGAAAGCTTGGTGCTCCCTCTTTTCACCCCAGCAGCGTGTTCAAACCACACAAGCCACAATCCAAGTCATGGGAAACCTTACCCCGGCCACAGCCCCCCAACCACCGTAAAGTCTCCTTTCTCTGCTTTCTTAAGCCATTTTCAGACCAACTTGGGACACTGTCTTGTTCTCCCCAGACAACCTCATTATGTGAGTAATAAGCCTTTTCATACTCTCTTGATACCTGTGTAAAGTCATCAGGACCAAATTTGAGGTAGTGATCCACCTCCGTGCATCAACTATGTCACAGTATTTAAAATGCGTAAGAGAAAATATTGTTTAAGAAACTTGACATGGGGAGATTTCCAAGATATATTCCTTTTTTTTTTTTTTTTTGAGGAAGATCAGCCCTGAGCTAACGTCTGCTGCCAATCCTCCTCTTTTTTTAGCTGAGGAAGACTGGCCCTGAGTTAACATCCGTGCCCATCTTCCTCTACTTTGTCTGTGAGACGCCTACCACAGCATGGCTTGACAAGCTGTGTGTAGAAAACCAGCAAACCCTGGGCCACAGAAGCAGAACATGTGAATTTAAGCTCTGGCCACTGGGCTGGCCCCTCCAAGATATATTCTTAAGTGTAGGAAGCAATTTGCAAGACAACATGGGTTGTATGATTCCATTTATATAAAAATAAGTATTTGTATATATATTTATATATGTATATATATTTGTGTATATTATATATTAGTATATATGTTGTATATGTACTTGTATTCATATAGTATATATATATATTTTTATGTATATCTATATATGTAAAGAAAATAAACTGTAACCCTGGTTTCAGTTAACTGAAACGTAAGCCTGGTCACTCTTGGGCAGGGGAGTGGAGAATAGAAAGGGGTTGAAAGGTTACCTTCTTCTTTTAATCTTTGTACTTATGTAAGACATGAATCATTTATCATAGATGTATTATTATGTTTGTCTAAGGCACTACCAAAAGTTAAAATAAACAAAATAAAATAAAATATTGAGCCTAAACTAATTTTTAAAACTAATTTAAAAGTAGTTTGCTCATCAGACAGATAAAAATCTTTTTTAATGGGGGTACTCACATTGATGGATTTGTGAGCAGATGGGCACTCTCTGCATTGCCAAGAGCAGTGGAGAAAACTGATACATATATTAATATATATGTCACCTCAAAAGTGATCAAATCCTTTGACCCAGTAGTTCCATTTCTAATGATCAATCCTAAGGAAAAAACTAGAGTTATGTACAGCAATTTATATTAAGAAATCCTTATCACATTACTTTTAAAGTTAATTTTTATTTCTCTCAGTAGAAATAGCCCTGATGGTCTCTTGGTTAAGATTCAGCTTGCTTATCCCAGCAGCCCAGGTTCGTTTCCTGACCAGGGAAACACACCCTCCCATCTGTTGGTTGTCATACTGTGGCAGCTGCATGTTGCTGTGATGCTGAAAGCTATGCCACTGGTATTTCAAATACCAGCAGTGTCACCCATGGTGACGAACTAAGACAGACTAGGAAGAAGGAACTGGTCACCCACTTCCAAAAAATTGGCCATGAAAACCCTCTGCAGAGCAGCAGAGCAACGCCTGACACAGCCCTGGAAGGTGAGAGGATGGTGCAAAAAGGCCAGGCAGAGTTCTGCTCTGCTGTACACAGGATCACAAGGAGTTGGAATCAACATGACAGCACTAACAACAACAAAATCAATGGAATATATCACATAGTTTAAACATGAAGTAGGTTATAAGGCTTTTGGTAAACACAGCAGCCCCTGCCCCAGATTCCCTATCTCCCTAAGCCCGTTCGTCAGATCCCACTTCTTTTCACTCTTTGATAGGTTTCTTCTAATGTGTAACTCCATATTTTTAAATAATATCCTTGTACTGCTCCTTCTTGATTCATCAATTTTAGACATAATATATGGATCTTATTATGAAGGCTGAGACTTTGACTCTCCTGCATCATCATCCCCACTCATCTTTGCTTCTCATCCACTCTTCTTCCCGATGTTGTTATATCACACTGTTTGTTTTCTATTATTATAGCTATGTAAATAGCGTACTGGGTCAAGAAGGGTTCTATGATTGCATTGTCTCTCTTGTACAGTATTTTTCCTAACGTTAATAATTGCTTCTTCTTTTCTATGTAAGTCTCTCTAATAGTTTCCCAATGTTTCCAGATGTTTAACTGTATCGAATAGTCGGCCCCTCCTCCCAAGAACACCCTAGGGCTTCCCTTTCTTCCATCTCTCGTGTTCAACAGGCACCCGTTTTTCTTGGTCTTCCTCGTTTACTCCCTACTTTGCTTGAGCATATCTTCAGCAGCCTCCCAAGAAGCGAAAAATGGAAGATCTTTTTTTGTATTTTTAAGTTCTTTCATGTATGGAAAATCTTTGATTATTTCTCCTATAATTTCCTCATCTTTGGTTTTTACGTCTCTCTTATTACTTTGATGTTAGACTTTCTGGATTGGTCTTCTAATTTCCTTTTCTTCCATTTTCTGTCTCCTTTTGTTCTATTTTCTGAGAGTTCCTCAACTTCATCCTCCAATCTTTCTTTTGAATTGTGCGTTCCACTACCGTATTTCTAATGTTAAGGGCTCTTTCTAATCCCTTCTTTTTTTTATAGCCTCTTGTGTTTGTTTTATAGGTGTAGTATCTTTTATTGCTTTGAAGATATTAAATATAGATTTCTGCATTGTCTCTGTTTTTTATGGGTCCTTGTTTTATTTGTTTGTTTTTCATTTTAATGTCAGATGAGCTCCTCATATATAGTGATCCCTGGCTGAGCACTCACATTTAAGGCTGGCAATTCCAAAGCTGCTGATTAGAAGCTCAGTGTTCACGACTATAACTTGTCCATCAGTCGAAGTGTGGTACACGTGGGTATGACTTGTCCACCTATGAGCTAAACTGGATGATGTTTAGCTCTGAAGTAAACAAGGCTTTGGGTCAGAGATAAATGCCAGTATCTGGAGATCTCTTCTCTGGAAGGGTTATGTTTCTCCCAAAATTCTGTAATCCTCCACTGGAGGTGAGGGAATTTGGTGAAGGGACATCATACAACAGGCTGTTAGCATTCTAGACAAGTAGGAAGAAGGAGACTGCTGAGGATTTCAAAGATTAGTGCAGTTTAATGACCCTGCTTTCAGCTCTGTGCCCCACACACCCATCCCTCCCACCTTTTGTGGTAACACTGCAAGGACTATGATTCCTAGTCTTACTACGAGAGAGGAGACAGACAGATTGACAGAAGGGGCAGGTAAACTGCAGAGCCTGAAGGAACTGTTATGTTACTGGGATGGTGTGCTATACTCCTCATGCATGGGGTGGGAGCCTTCTGCAAGACCGGCGTACTTTATTGACACTTACGGTTTCCTAAAGATGAATCCTACTCTTAGGACTAACTCTGACCAACATAGGGAGATAAAATGTTGTAAGCTAGATAAAAAGTACCAGGCAGCAGCCTCCACAGAGCTATATTGCTAAAATAAATCTTCCTGCTAGCTGGTCTGAAGCTCACTGCTTCTGTGTATTGAATTTTAGCCCATTTTTATAGTCATGCATTCCTATAAAGATGCTTATTACAGACTGCAAAGACCTGATTATGAAGAGTGGCTACAGAAAATGAATTATGCAAAGGAAAGATCTTGCATTCTTAATAAATATACTTGTTAACAAATATGCAGCAAAGAAACAACAGGCTAAGAGCCGCTACCCTAGAAATAAATGCTTATTATTCTGAGGAGAGGATCTTTTAGAAATAAACTGTATCATTTAGCAAACTTATGTGAACGACATCCTGCAACTCAAGCAGATGAAAAACATTTGGCCCACGAGGGCTTTACCTTGTGTCAACACTGGGAGGGAATAAAAATGTCTCTGCCCTCTTCCTAAGCTCTTGCTTCAAGTTAGGTTCATGTCAGGATCAAAAAAGAAACTCACTTCTACAGCTTCCTTGGTACCTTGCTCGAAGAGATAGGAGAAACATCCAGAAAGCAGGTTCAGAGATGGCTTTGGCATGATCTGGAAGATTTGGTTCCCTGTTACTAGTCTTTCCCAACTCGACAGTAGTGATTTCTTGCTGTTGATAATGGAAACACTGCTTCGCTGAACTTCTCTGTATATGTGAGAAGTTTTATAATGTACAACCCTGGGAGATAGGCTGAGTACAAACTCCAATAGACACTATATAGCAATTCAGATATTTATTAGATATAATGCTGCATGTCTACCCATGCATATATCTACCCATGTCTACTAATGCCTGTATATTATAGTTACCATAAGTGGTTAAATTATCTTATGAAATGTCCTCCAATCCTCAAGACTATAAATAAGTACCCCTACTGTATACTGGCATGTATACTTACTCAATCTTTGCACTGTTATAATTGCCTACTTATACATCTATCTCCCTTCCAGACTCTTTGTTATGAAGGCATGCATGGGGCATCATCCACCATTATATACCCTGCCCAATGCCTAGCACAGTGCTGGGCACATAGCAGATGGTCTGTAAATACTTGCTGTATGAAGGAGTGGCTTACAATGTCTTTATTAAAAGCTCCCTATAAAGCTTGCCTCACTTCTCATTCCAGCTTCTAAATAATCTAGGAGGAAATACAGTGGTATAAGGGGAGAGAGGGTGTGAATAAGGATCAGATTGTCAAATGAATTTGACTCTTTTCATGTATCTAAACTTGTTTTAGGAACTTGAATATTGAAAACCACAGCTGTACCTATTTAAATGTTTTGAAAGAAATATAAGTTGATAGAGGTACCTTAGCAAACAGTTTAACACTCTCTTTTAAAGTTAAATAAACATAGTCTATGACCCAGCAATGCCATTCCTATACTCTTGAGGAACTTTCGCATGTGTGCACAAGGGGACATGCACACGAATGTTTACTGCAGTCCATAACTCCAGAGAAATCGACACACCTAAGTGTCAATTGATGAGAGAATGTAGAAATAGTGGAGTGAGGAGTGAGCTGAAATGAACTAAAGCTACACACAATAAGGGTGACTCTTAAAAACATGTGATGATCAATTTTACATGTCAACTTGGCTAAGCTATGGTGCTCAATTGTTTGGTCAAACGCTAGTCTAGACGTTGCTGTGGAGATACTTTTTAGATGTGAGTAAAGTTTATAATCAGTAGACTTTAAGTAGCCAGCCCTGGTGGCCTAGTGGTTAAGATTTGGCACTCACTGACACAGCCTGTGTTCATTTCCCAGTCAGGGAACCACACCACCTGTCTATTGGTTGTCATACTGTGGTGGCTGCATGTTGTTGTGATGCTGAAAGCCAAGCCAATGGTATTTCAAATACCAGCAGAGTTACCCACAGTGGACAGGTTTCAGTGTACCTTCTGGACTAGGAAGAATGACCTGGCCACCCACTTCTGAAAAATTGGCCGTGAAAACCCTATGAACAGCAGAGCATTATCTGATATAGTGCTGGAAGGTGAGACAATGGCACAAAAAAACCTGAACAGGGTCCTGCTCTGCTGTACACAGGATCACTAGGAGTTGGAATCAACTCAACAGTACTAACAACAGGGCTTTAAATAAAGCAGATTACCCTCCATAATGTGGGTGGGCCTCATCCAATCAGTTGAAGGACTTAAGAGTAAAGATTGAGGTTTCTTGAAGAAGGAATTCTGCCTCAAGACTGCAACACAGAAATCCTGCCTAAGTTTCCATTTTCAGCCTTCCAGCCTGGCCTACCAATTTCATAATTGCCAGCTCTCACTATCATATGAATCAATTCCTTAAAATAAACAAATATATCTCTATCTCTTATTGGATCTGCCCCTGTGGAGAAACTTGACTAACACAAAACACAAACATCAGTGACACAGCTTATAAAACTGGGTACAATGGTCCTACAGTACCATATTTATAAAACCCCAAAAGAAAGAAAACTAACCAATATAATATTTATGGATGTATACATATGTAGAAAAAATATTTTAAAGAAGAAAAGATAAGCCCCACATGCATGACCTCAACACTACCTCTGTGCAGGGAGTCAGGGGAACGAGCTCAGACTTCCCTTTTATGGGGTGTTGGTAACGTTCCAGCTCTTAGGGTAGGGTGGTAGGTTTATGAGTGTTCATTTTGTTATTATGCCTTATATTTTATACGTATAGTAAATGTAGTTTTTTATGAAGCAAATATTTTATGATTAAAACTTTTTTAATAACAAATCTTATGGGCACCTATAAAAGAACACTGTGCTGAGCTCCTTTTGTTGGCTTAGCCACTGTTTTTAACATAAAATATTTCTTCCTGGAATCTCTCTCTGTTCCCTTTTCTTTAATAACACTCTTTTCTCTTTCATCTTTGTCCCACTTGTACTTTTCACAGCTTCTAATCCATTAACCACTCTGACATGTGGATTTAAATGCCCTTCTTATTACACTCTGTTAGATTCAAGTTCTCCAGGTCCGATTTCCCCAACTCTGTTCATAGTCGGGAGCTCTGCTTCTAACCTTTATTTTCAACCCCCTCATCTGGCAGTCCTGCCATCCGCCTTATGCTCATCATATCCACACTCTGAACTATGTCCCAGGAGAGTGCAATATCCCCTGTTGACTCCTCCAGCTTTCATTACTTCTCCTCTTAACCTTGTTCTTTTGGTTAAGTCATTCTTCTTAGCAAAAAGCTCACACTTGTTCCCCTAAGTTTCTTTCCTTCAATTCTCTCTTTGACCTTCTCTAATCTGGCTTTTACCCACTTCACTCCATTGAAACACAAAGCTACTAATTACCTCCTCCTTGGAGGCTAAGCCTCCTGGGCTCTGTGCCAGCCTCAGCCCCTTGACCTCACAGCTGCCTTTGATCCTTGGATCGATTGATAACTCCCACAAGGGCCAGCAGAATGTGCTCCTTGCCTAGAATGGAGAGGCGTCAGCGTGCAGCTGGCTGCCCTGGATATTCCACATGAGGCAGAGCAGTTCCCAGCTAAAAGAGGGGAGCCTTGAGATGACAACCAGTTTTGCATCTGAAAGCCAAATAAAGAGTTGATCGTGAAGGCTGAAGTAACTGGAAGGAAGAAGAGAGCTGCCAATGATTAGAAAATAATTTTTCA
Source organism: Equus quagga (assembly GCF_021613505.1). Classification (NCBI taxonomy): domain Eukaryota; kingdom Metazoa; phylum Chordata; class Mammalia; order Perissodactyla; family Equidae; genus Equus; species Equus quagga. Next base: position 47,428,093 of record NC_060272.1, on the reverse strand, counting down.
GCAATTTAAGAAATAGTTGTATAAGAAGAAAATTTTGAGGGAATTTGAATTAGGTCCAAAGTTCGCTGTAATAACTTGTCTTGGTCTTTTGTTTGTTTGTTTTTTTTTTTTTAACTTTCTGAGCAGCATATTTGGGGTTTAGTTCTATGTCTAAATATATGAGTAACACATTTGGACTATTTGATCAGCTTTTATTTAGATTTAGAAAGCACTAGAAATAATATTTTCTTCTCTGAAAGCATACTTTTTTAAAAAACCTTTCTTTGTGGTTCTTATTGTAATTTATCTTATATTAACAAAGGATGTAGTATTTATCATATAGTTTGAATTTGAGTTGATAATCTGCACTTAGACATGTAAGACAGGTTCTCACAATATATTGCCAAACTACCGTTGCTGATTTATCTCTATAATTTCATAGACTTTAGCTGAACAGGACTCTTTTCTCCCTTATGCCTTTACTTTCCCTCCTCCATATCTCTGCTCCTAAAAAGTTCTTTAGGTTTTTTGGTTTGTTTGCTTCTTGGTTTCCTGACTTAAAGACCTCCTTGGCCTCTCATTTCCCCTGGTCAAAATTCCTCCCATTATTTGACCAGCAGTGGCTCTCAGCTTGTACCCTCTCTGACCTTATTTTGTTTTGTTTTATGTATTTGCTATATTATTTCTTTAACTTTTTATTCAGAACTAATTTCAAACTCACAGAAAAGTTGCAAAAATAATACATAGCATAATATCCTTTACACCGATACACAAATTTTAACCTTTGCAGTATTTGTTCTATCTTTTCCTTTCTGTATGCATGTGTTATGTATAAAATTTCCCTCCCGAACTTCTTTAGAATAGGTGGCATTTAGCATGCCCCTTCATCCCTTAGCATTTCAGTATGTATTTCCTAAGAATAAAGCTATTACTTTATGTATCCATGGTACAGTTATCAACTTCAGGAAATTTAGCATTGATATGATACTTTTTATCTAAGCAGTCCGTATTCCAATTTTGTCAATTGTTCTAATAAAGTCCTTTATAACTTTTTTTTTGACCTCCAGTGCAGGATTCAGTCTAAGATTACATATTGCGTGTAGACTGTGTTTAATCTAGGTCATGTCATTTATTTGAATTTATCACTGCGACTAATAAGAATCTGAAGGTAGTTGTATTAAGAACATGTAAATATCCTGCACTTCTCCACACTCTTCCCCCTACGTTTAGCATCCATTGATAATTCTTGCCCAAATCAATCCTTATTATGATAATTGAAGAATGTGGATTTCTAAATCCACTACTCCATCCACATTTATCTGTGTGAATTATCCTTTTAAGGAAGAGCCCTCCCTTTCCCAATCTTTTTTACTATCTAATTATTATCAGTACAGACTCACAGACTCCTATTTTATTCAATGGGTTACTCTTCTTATTTATTTTCAAGCTTAAAATTGTCCTAGATTGAGCCAGTGAAAGCCTCTTCAAGCTAGCTTCTCTATGCTTTTGTTGCCCATGCATTTTTTGATCGCTTCCAAACCTGACATAAGAAGATGATCCAGGCTCATCTTGTACCTTCCATGTCCCAGCCCTACAATCAACCATTTAGTCATTCATATCACCAACACTATTTCAGTACCTGCCGTATGCCAGGCACTCTTCTAGGCTTCAAAGATATGATGACAAGCAAAACTAAGCATCGTCCTTTTCCTACTAGAACTTACAGCTAACTAGAGGAGACGGACATTAATCTTTTTCTTTGCCCATATCTCACACTCATTCATCCTACCCCCGTGTACTGAAGTACATGAATTTCTCACAAATTGCATTGCATGTTTACTAAATGAGTAAAGTTACTTTCTTAGGTTACTTTCTGGTTACCTCCAAAGTTCTCTCTTATCTGAATCTAGGGCAAGGTTATCATGCAGGCCCATAAGAAGTAACTCCAAGTCTAAGGTTGTCTTCAGCCAGCAAGGAAAGTTGTTGCAGGGCACTCTGCCCCGGGAGCAGAGTGCACCTCAGTGTCTCCTGCTCAGTTGCTGCATGTAGTGTGGACTTACTGGGCAGAAAACTGGGCAGGAAGAGGCATGTGGCTTTGGTTGTTAGGAACACAGGACATTAGATCAACACTTTAAGGAGGAGTCAATAACACTCAAGTCAGAGATCTGGGTTAGTCAAGAACAATATTGTTGAAAAGCCACAACTTCTCCAGTCCCATACTGTATGATTCTCCATCTTGCTCCCTGAGTTTCAGCCACAGTGGATTTCATTTTATTCCTTGAAAGTGCCACGCTCCATCCATCACAGGCTCTCTGTGCTCTTCTCCACTCTATTCTCATCTTTCAGATGAAAGAGGCCATCTCTGACCATCCCTCAAGACCCTCACTAACCCTCTTCATTCCTTTCACATTACTTTACAGTCTGCAACACAGAACCTTGAAGAACATGGCAGGGAGCTTGGATTTTTATTCAAGGGCAATAGACTGAAAAAAAAAAGAAAAAGAAAAAGCATCATGACATTTAAGGTAATTGACTATAGATGTACCTCTCACTTGAGCTAAGAAACGTAACAACCCAGATGAAAATGTTAATACTCTCACCTCTATAATCTAGAAGACTGCTTGCAATCTGAAAACCTAGAAATGAACAAATCATTGCACACAGATTCAAAATAAATGAAATGTCCCATGGTGAGGCTTTAAGCAGAACCTCCTGTCTTATTTAGGGATGTAACTTCCTGCTTTGGTCATGCTGTTTGAAAGTATTAGTGTGACTGTTAGGTACACCTCAGGGACTTTTGAGGATGTAATTTACAACATTTAATATAGAGGAAATGTGAATGTTTTTCATACCCAGTTGTGCAAAGCTGAACGCATAAGGGCAGATGACTGAAGTGTGTATTCATGTTAGTAATGCTTAATCTTGAAGACTTTTCTCTCCGTGACCCTACCACTTTCTTTTATGTAGCTGGAAAGTGGTGGGAAGCACCAAAATGTCCCTGAAGAAATGGTAGCCTGGAGACTTTTAAGCATCTAAATTTTGGGAGTTTGAGGCCTTGAAAATATATGTATCCAATCAATTTTGTAAGTGGATGGTAAAATAATCAAATTGTAATTGCTTTACTCACCAACAGGTAAAAATATCTATAGTCAAGATTGGAGAGATTGGCTCTCTAAAAAATTAGATATAAAGAAAATATTGGCATATGTAATATAAATAATCTAAAATAATTTTTTCTGATTGTAAAAGTAACCCAAAAAAGCTGAATGTCTTGAAATAAAGCAAATTTACTGCAATCTCATCATCTAAATATATTAACTATTATCATTTTGATATGTGAGCGAGAGAATTTAGGTCAGACTGTAAAGAGAATTCTATATTCTGACTTTTTTTTTAAAAGACTTTATTTTTCCTTTTTCCCAAAGCCCCCCAGTACAGAGTTGTGTATTTTCAGTTGTGGGTCCTTCTAGTTGTGGCATGTGGGATGCCGCCTCAGCATGGCTTGATGTGCAGTGCCATGTCCACGCACAGGATTTGAACTGGCAAAACCCTGGGCCACAGAGGTGGAGCACGTGAACTTAACCACTTGGCCATGGGGCAGCCCCTATATTCTGACTTTTTAAATCATTTTCTATTCTGAGCATTTCTCCTTGTCATTAAATAATCTTCAAAGCCATGATTTTTAGTACCTATCTGTTCTTTCAGCACGTACATCCACTCGATTTATTCAACAACTTCCTTGTTTTTGGAAATGTAGGTTGTTTCCAATTTTTAATCATAATGAATACTGTTATGGATTTCTGGTTTAAAAATGGCAAATTGACAGCACTCTCTTAAGCTCCCCCAAACCCAGCTAAAATATCAGTGAAAGGGCATTAATCCATAAGGAAAAAGAGAATGAAAGAAGAGACTTCAGCAAAATAGAGATTTCAATACACTTTTTGGAAGCTAGAAAGAAGATAGAGGAGAGTAACTGGCTTAGTAAAGAAGACAGAGTGATGGCCCAAGGCTTGCAGAGGAGGTTCCAATGAAAAGCTAACCAATTGACCTAGCAAATGCTGGGAGGCTCAGCCCTGGGAACTTGCTGTTTCTTTGCTGTAGATAACCTTTTCTTAAACATCTCTCTCTGCAATACCCAGTCAAGAATGACAACACATTTTTAACCTTGACCAATTTAAGAATCAATAAACTCTCCAAGGGCCACCTGCAAAGAGGGCTGGGTCAAGTAGAACTCTCAGTCAGAGAGAGAATACACTGGTTGGTCACCAATTATTCAGGAAGGACCTTTATTTTTCATGTGAAGTAGGAAATAGGGAGTAGGCACATCCTATATTGTGATCTTCCCTTTCTCCCCCAACCCACACTCCCCATCCCTCTGTCCAGTTTCTCATGAGTTCTCAATCTAATTCACAAGGCAGTAACTTCCTTTTTCAGGGTATTTAAACACTTATTCTAGTCTACCACTCTCTGATATTCGTTTCACTAGACCTCACCTCTAAACCCACTACCCTTTTCCTTCCATGCAATGTAGATTATATATATATGTATATTTATATATCTCATTTTATTCAGCATATATGTTGAAAATCTTTAAACATACAATTTATTGAGTCACTATAGGAAATATGTTTATTTATGTGATTTTGAAAGTAGCCCAGCTTGCACCAGTTAGCTTAATAAAACCTTCCGATGATAGAGTGAGTGGTTCTTATTATGCTCAAATCTGAGTGCTTGGTTTTTGACCCTCTTCCTTGGTGTAGGTAACACTACACATGAAGGCTTTCCACATCCATGTTATCACAGCTCTTCTATTACTGCATTTATCACTTCACATTGTAACTGTTTGCTCACAGAACTCTCTCACCCAATAGGCTGTGAGAACACTGTGGTCAGGGACCATATGTTCATTCCTTCAACACATATTTTTTGAGCACCTGATACATATTACACAGTGTGATAGGAATAGGAAATACAATGATGAACAAGTAAGCACAGTTTATTTAAGCAGACAGAGTGTGGTCTGAACCCCAGACTGGTATATTGGTTAGCTATTGCCACAGTAATGCTGTGTAACAAACCACCCTCAAGCTCAGCGGCTTACAACAACAGGCATGCATTCCAATTTTTAATCAAAATGAATACTGTTATGGATTTCTGGTTTAAAAATGGCTTAAAATGGTTTAAGTCTGCAGGTCTCTGCCATTTGCCTGATCCAGACTGGGCTCTTGTGGAAGGTTCTGCTTCAGGCTGAAGGTTGGCTGGGCCTGGCTCCTTGTCATGAGTTGGGTCCAGGTCTAAGATACTTCTGTTCATTCTGGGGAACAGGCTTCTCAGAGCATGTTCCCCTCATAGTGGATCACTGGAGCACCAAAGGTCAAATGGGTTAAAATCCTCTGCTCCATGCTGTCCATTAACGTTCCACTGGCCAAGCAAGTCACATGACCAAGCTCAACATCAACACTGCAGGAAAGTGATCATTGTGAGAAGGCACTGCAAAGTTACACAGTCGGGGTGGAGATGTATATTTATAAAAGGATGGATATCAAGAAGTATAAAATATGATTCAATCTACTACACTGGAGAACTGTTTTCATCATAGCGGACCATCATACCTTTACTGCTGTTGCTCTTAATCACTCATTGCACTTATAAATATCTTGTTCAGCATTTGTCTCCCTGCTCTTCTGTAAGCTCCATAAAGGTAGAGATCCTGCCTGTTTTACTCTTGAATTATTCGCCAAATTATCCTGTACACATAGCAGATGCTCAGTAAATTGGTATTGAATTAAGTTGAATTGGTACATGTCATGATAGGAAAGTTCGGAGAGCTGAAAAGGAGGTTCATAACATTACCTGCTCATTAACATCACTTGAGGAACTCTCAAAGGTCTCTACGCCTGTGCCTCACCCAGACCAATGAAAGTAGAACCCTCTAGTGTTAAGCTCTGAAAGCAGAGCCTGGGCCTTGGCATGTTTCAGATGCATACCAGGTGATTCTAATATGGAGCCAGGGATGAGAATCACTGATCTGAGCACATCTAACTTGGGATTCGGGCAGTCAGAGAAGAGTTCATGAAGGAAGTGGCATTTAAGCAGAGACTACGTCTGGACTGATAAGTAGGTTTGGGCCCAGCATTGGAGGGAGAGGGTGGGGGGTTGACATGGGGGTGGAGAAGTGAAGGGCGATGAGGGTGGCAGGAAGTGGAGAATTTTAACAGAGAGGGCTGCATGTGCAAAGGCACTGGGGTAAAAGAGAGCCATTTTGCCTGATGTCTGTGTCAGGGTGAGGTGAGTGATGTGGAGCCTAACAAAGATAGCTCTGGGCAGAATTCTTAGATAAAATGACCAGAAAACCTTAGGATTTTGGAGGAAAGCCTTCCCAACTAGGAAGCAGAGATTTCTCAGGAAGGGTGCTGCCCAGTCTAACTTCCCTTGGCTGCTCACCAGGGCAAGGCTTTTGTTTAGGGCCATTTTTGCCTGAGTTGATTTTTGTTGCTGCTGTAATTATGCTGAAGTCTTTCCAGCTCTTCTTTGTTTATGTAACTCTCTAGGCAGCCATCTAATTTCTGGGATACGACAATCTTTCCACACAACATTTTTTTTCATCATGACTGCTGAGTTACATGTAATAGTAGGCAAGCAGGGTTTTTTTGTTTTTTCAAATATCAATATAAAAAAATAATCAAACCAAGGACATTTCTGCTTTAAAAAAAAAAAAATCCTCTTTAAGATAGACTTCATGCAGCTCAATATTCTCCCTATACAGAGCCATATGATAAATCCATTTCAGATTTCTTTTTCTCAGTAAAAGCTTGTTGCTCTAGTCAAAATGATTTACTTTCTTGCATGCAATAATGAGAAATATTTATCCATCATGTTTTATTTCTTGTCTTAGGAAGCTTAGAGCTAAAATTGCAGAATTCAGTATTATCCTGGTTTAGAATATAATTGTCTTCCCACCTATCAATTTTAATTCTTTCCTTTTATCTTCAGCAATTCTACTCTACAACTGTCTTCAGTGATAGTATACCTTCAATTCTTTTATGAAGCCAGAAGATTACAGATTCCCAGGTAAAGTACTTAGAGATCTTACTAAATGCTGTGGCAAATAAAAAGGTGTATAAGATTTGCTCACTCTTCAAGACTTTTCAATCTACTAAATATTCAGAGATGAACTTCTCTGCAAATAAGTATGTTAATGAAAGACGTTATTTCTTAGGCCTCAAATTACCTCAACAATAGGTCTAAAAGTAAAAATGTATTTCCTTTCATTCTATCTTAAAATCAAAGTTACAGCTATTTTTTAATTAAAATTCTTCCAACTGTATACAGAATATTCTTTTCTGGAAGGACATGGACGTATGGATATACACACATAGGAAAAGATAGCAATAGTTAATATGTTACCAATGTAGCATTGTGAAAGTTGGCAAATGTGAATGTTTATTTGTAGCACTTCCAGTTGGAAGGTATATGGGTACTAACAATGAAATAGTAAATGCATAAATAATTGCTGCCTGCTGACTTTTTTGCAGCTTTCCAGAGAAAATAGTATCAATTGAAATCAAGTAATTTTGAGGCCTGTCATTTTGCAACGGAGAAGAAAATCGAAGAAAACTGAGCACCCTGCTCCAAGGAAATTATGAATACGAGATTCAGCAAACCAACAAGTGGAGGCTTTCCAAAGGAAATTAGGCCATTCCAGATCCCAACACTAGCGCTGTCCTCCCATCTACCTCCTTCCAATAATAGGAAGAGTAATTTTTTTAAAACCCTCTAAAAAGTATTCCTTGCCACAGTTCTACCTTCTGAATCCAATTAGCAATTTTATTACCTCACTTTATTAACATCTATTAATCTTGAAAAACATGTTACTGACATTCTATTGATCTCTTTCTGGTCTGTATTTATAAGGGAGAAAGCTTCTTATTTCTATTCACTAATGTGAAAGAAAAAGAGATTTAAGGCAAGACACTTAGCATAGAAAACTCATAAACTTCTACCTAAATAAGCAGTTACAGGAGAGCAGATGCGTCTAGATTGCATTGGTAAATGCTGCTGTGTTATAGACCAATCAATACAGTTAATGCTAATTGTAATGTACTTTTGTCAAAATTGTATTTTATCTTAAACTTAATTTCTGATTCATGTCATTTTCCATAAAGTAATTCTGTAAACCTAAAGCTTATTGCATTCGGTTCCCGCTAATGGGAGACTGACGTGATTTAAATTCATTCTATCCTGAGTAGTCAAATATCAGGTTCGATATGCCTATTGGTTCAGAATGGACTGATGTTTGCTAAGTCATCTCCACCCGCCCCAGACTTCCGGTAACATAGCTCAAAATACCGGTGAATCAAGATAGACAGGCCTTGACCTGAGCCGTATTTATGGAAAACACCACAAACATACGTCTCCAGAGGCAATATCCTTTACAACTGCCTATAGAAATATTTATAATGCTTTGTGGAGCACCCTGATCATGTTGTTCAATAAGTGGTGCATTTCCAAAATGGGAGAAGAATGAAAATGCAATTTTTTAAAAATTTGATTACAAATCTCCAGTGAACTGTTCTGTGGTTGTTCCTTACACCCCGGTTCCTATTCCTTGGAACAAACAGAGGAACTGCAGGAGCTACATCCATTGCATGTTGTTCTAAAGAAGCCAGAAAGTTTCAGAGCTTCCTGCTTCAATGGATGTGGAGAAATCCTGCCTGATCCTTCTATTAGGTGGTGTCATGTCAGACAGTTGCATAACACAAACTTGCGCTGAGCACTGCTTTCTCTTTCTCCAATCACTCTCTCATTCTCTCTTTTTCTTTCTCTCTCTCCTTCCTCTCTAGTTTCCTTTCTTTATTTATAATCATCTCATTCACATTTACCTTTATAGAAGATTTTAGCCTGATCATTCACACCCTTTGGTGGGGGTGGCGGGTGGGGGGGGGGTTACTTAGCAAAATGCCAGGTTCTATACTAAGACATTTACAAACGACAATCCAATAATTTCCTATGGTTGTTCTTCCCAGCATGGTATGAAAATGCACTTAGTAGTTTAATTTTCTTTTCCTTCTCATTGGCAGAATTACTGAAAATTGAGGAGTTATATTATAGTTATTATTTCTTGTGATTGGCTTAAAAATTCAGTTTGATAGGAATCTTAAAGAAAAAACAAATCCCACCAAGTTTAAATGTGGTTTGGAAAGGCTGCAGAGGAACTTAAAGAGAACAGATGTGATGAAAAAGAAAAATGTTCTAGCATTTTCAACCAACCAGAGCAGAATCAGTGAAAAACAAGAAGTCTCAGAAGGAGATTGCAACAAAGTAAGAAGAATTTATAAAAGAATACATAGCCATTTTGCCAGTTGTGTTGGAAAGGATAAGGCAATGTTTTTTTATCTGAGACTGTAATGAAAAGACCAGAATTACAGATTTGATGCCTCTATGGGAATCAAACTTTTCTATGACAGCAAACTAGACTTTCATCCCTGGCTAAACATCTTGAAAAGACGTGGAAATATGGAATTGATCATATAGAGTTGATGCCATCACAATTTGTGGGAAAGCAATGCATAATAAAGGGTCAGAGTGATCATGTTAATGGAGAACAGTCCCCACAAACTAAACTGAACGATTATGAGAGCTGAAGGTTCCTAGGCTGTGACTATCTATAGACGTGAAAGGAACAGATCTATTCATTGCTACCATCTGTGGAGAGGTTCTGAAATCAATTCTGCGGCCATGATTGTTGTCAACAGCCTAAGCGAACATGAGTAAACAGTCTGGTGCACTGGGGGGGGAAAGACATAGAGAATAGAGGTGAGTCTTTATGCTCTTCTTACTCTTCCACTAATTTGATGTCCTATATGGGAAGCCCTATAAACTTCGGATCTCTTAGTTTCTTCACCTTTTCAAATAGGAATAATAATACTCACTTCTCTACTACCTTACTGGGTTGTTATGAATATCAAATGATAGGAAAGAAGGAAAAGAACTTTAGAAAAGATTTCAAGTACTTACAAACTTAAGGCATTGATAGTATTTGTTGATCAATAGTGCCAGAGACCATTCGTGCATCTGCTCAAGGCTCAGCTTTCACAGCAATTTATGGCATTGATATTAGTTTTATTGTTTTCCAAACCTCATCTTAACACGTTCCTACTTAAAAAATAGTAGGTGAGATGGTTTTTGTGAAGGGGGCTTGTCTTTTGTTCTTGTTTTACTGTAGGTGGAAAAGTCCTATTGTAGTATTTTAGCATTTGGAAGACTTTGGAAAGAAGTTCAAATTCAGAGGCAAGTTTTGAATTCCCTTCCCATCAACGGTGATGGTAACAATATTAATACTACATGTATTGATAAAGGTTTTGATTTCCCCTTACGGTTTTGTCAAGTGCATATTGCAGTTTGAGAAAAACAGAGCAATACTTCCTGGGAAAAGCCAACTGGCCTCAGACAGGTCCCCACAGAGAGGGAGAACATTGGTGCGGTCACCAAGGGTCCAGGTCATGGATAAGAGGTTGGAAATCCAGCAATCAGTACTTGCAGAGGTAATTGGGCTCAGGGACATGACTCACACCAACCCAGCTCACAAGACTGACATTAAGAACCCAGAATGTCAATTTATTCACTTACAATCAAAGCTATAACAAACACATTGATATAGAGAACAGATTGGTTGTTACCAGAGATGAAGGGAGTGGAGGGAAGCCAAAATGGGTAAAGGGGGTCAATTGCATGGTGACAGATGGAAACTAGACTTTTGGTGGTGAACACAATGTAATCTATACAGAAGTTGAATTAAATGACGTGCATCTGAAATCTATATAATATTATAAACCAATGTTACCTCAATAAAAATAAATAAATAAAAAATAAACCAATATTAACACAGTATTATTAAAAAAAAAACTATAATTCTCTGTGGGTAGATCTGAACAGTGCAATGCTAATAAGAAGGTTGCTTGCTGGATATGGCATCAGAAGCTTACTGCCAATCTTAATGGCTGCCGTAGTCAAGTCACCAGAGGTCTGTGGGATATCTGTGCTGCACAGGCCAGGTCCTTGGGCTTACGGTTCAGGGAACCCAATCTTCTGGATAGTCTAGAGATGGAAAGTCCATCTTTGCCCTGCCCTATTGTAGACCAGTCAGCTTTCAGATTTAGACATTTTTTTTCCTTTTTCCACATGAATACTTTCCCTTCAATTTTAGCCTGGGAGTCATCTTCCTTTTTAAGGTAATCACATGTCTTTGCTCTGATACATTAAATATTTGTTTCATAGAAACACTTGAGGGTAATTTTTCCAGATTCTTGGGCCACGCCTCACTGTTGCCCCAGATAACATATCACTGACAATTCTTCCTCACGTTTGCCCAGGCCTGCTCTATACTCCTAAACTTCTGTCCCTTTGGGATGGTTCGCTCTGGAATATTCTCCATACTCAATAAACTCCTATAAAACTTCAGTATCACCTTAAAAGTCCATTTCTCTGTGCCCAATGGGTAGGAACGGGCTGGTATTCACTAAAATATCTACGTCACCAAGGTCAGTTGTACTTAGGGTTTAAGTCACTTTGCTGGCATAGCCCTTCCCTCCAATAGAGAAAAATAGGGAAAGAGCATCCTTCTCATTTTGTAAGGTGAAATCAATCATCAAGGAACCATTCCATTTCCGTGGGCCCACAGTAGCCCTGGGTCCTCCTCTTGGCTAGGAAGATTTTATTTCATCAAATAAAAAAAATCATATTTTATCAAATAAAAGGGATATGTCACTAATCACTGTAATACTTTGAGATTCAAGAAATAGCCCCAGCCCCAATGAGCTACATTTATTGAGTGCTTACTATGTGCTAAGCAGAATATTAATTATCCATGGATTATTTCATTTAATCCTCACAATGACCCTATGATACAGGTGGTTTAATTATCCCCATTTTACAAGTGGGGAGACTGACAATAAGAACAAACAGATGGTAGGAGGTAGAGCTAGGACAAAAACCTGCTGGTGAAATCTGAAACAGTGTTGTGAGACAGGAGTGCTCCATTACTAAAAGCCTTTGTTTTGCCATGGTACTTGCCCTATGGTATGCCTGATCCCTACTGCAAAGATGGATCTAGGTGTTCCACAATTGCTAGGCATCTTGGCAAGATCTGGGCAAAGAAAAAGTTGGGAAGAGTAGAAACAGACTTTGTTGATACAGGAATTATGCCAGCCACTCCCCAGATCAGCTGTGGTTCCCAACAGACCACGTTCTCAGCTGCCACAGAGCCATAAACACAGCTCTGGGATCTACTGATCAATGCTTTGAGCTGTCTGGGAGAATGTCACACAACTGGGAAGTATTAAGATGTGAACTAAAAAAGGGTTTTTGTGCCCTATAAAGACATACTTTTTTAATAGCTAATATTTTTAGAAAGACTTATAGTTTTCTCATAATTTCCAGAATATTAGACATTTGCTGGTTGTATCTATGCATGTTTTTCTACTTCCGGGCCTATGTGGTCTTATAATTGTATTCCTGAGAGGCCCATAGAAAGAAACTTCTGCCTCACCCAATTCTCATAGGGTTAGAGATAGCAATTTTTTTTCCTACTAGAAAACCAATTAAGGGCTTCCATCATAAAGGGACCACAATCCCTGGATGTATTACAGGATTTTCAACCACGCTATTTGCTTGCCCAGAGGAAGCTATTGTGCAGGTCATTGCCAGCTCCCACTGGGACTCAGCGGCTGTCATATCTAAACATAACCATTGCTCACAGTGCCCTTCTGTCCATTTGAAAACATGTATTTGGCACCTATTTTTGTGCTGGCCACTTTGCTACCAACCTTCAGGGTTTTAAGTTTTGTAAATGTACCCAAGTGCTGAAAATCATTTGGTCAGTATAAAAATTTTAGATCCATGCTTAATATATAGTATACAAAATCTCACTTAGTCAAATGAATACTCTGTTGTGTGATTTGGACAGCAGAAGTATGCCTTTTAGAATCAGAAGGCACTCAGCCTTTGAAACTGGTTGTTACCTCTCCCTTCCTCATCTGTCTTTCCCCCAAATCCATCTCCAAGTCACCTTCTCTCATCCCCTACATACAAACACACTTAATCAAAACAAATCTGGAGAGCAGCTACTCGCATGGCTACTCCATCATTAAGATCTATCACTTCACAGCACCTTATGGTTATAATAGGATTTCCTCCCCCTTTGATTAATACTTGTTCAACGTCTCTCACACTTGCCTGCCCAAGAAACTCTTTCCTGGGGGAGGAAACAAAATTACACCTTCTTTTACAATGATCCAGCAGAGAAAATGAGATTTCCCAACCCGTTACAGCTTCTATTCACTGAAGCCACATGCTTGCTCTTGAGAAAGGATGGAAAATGAGCTGCCAGCTAAAAACTCCTAACAAGTGTCACAATTACAACTTTTCATTGGTGCTCCTAGTGACAGCTATTCCGACCTAAGACAACTGAGACACACTGATGTACTCCTGAGTCTGCTCATTAGCCTAATGAGGATGGAGTCAGGCAAAGAGTTAATTTGACTAATTTAATCAGCATGCCCTTCCATGTGTCTACTGGGAGAACACCAAAGTGACGGAGACAAACACAGAAACACACAGGAGAGGAATTTACTGCACTGTGCTTGTGGTTAGGCAGAGCGATGGTTTGAAAATATAGAATCAAAGCTGGAAAGAACCTTAATGATCGCTTAACTTGGTCACAGCATTTTATAAGGTCTAATGAGGTTATGAAATTATTATAAAAATAAAATGTATTATAAAATGAGTATTACATGGGAAAACATTTTATAAACTATAAGCTGCTATGTGTGTGCATTTATAAAATATTATTAAATTGTTTTCCCAAAACAACATAGGAGTTGGATACATTGTTATATATTTTCATAGAGCAAACACTATAAATAAATTTGTTGCTCCCCAATTTGCCCCTACAAAAACCCTGATTCTTAAGCTTTGTGGACACACTTCAGACTCAGTTATGTGATAAGGATATAATTTGAAATTTTTATAAAAATTTTTCTGCAAATTTTTTCTGCTCTTGAATACATTGGAAAAATAAAGCACTAGTGAGTGTTGTTTAGTGAGGAATATAAATTTTAGTTTTACCAGATTTAGGGATTTTCAGTTAATACTCGGTGTGGATGATTTATGTTTTTGATTAATGGTTTTTGATTTCTTTAAAGTTCCACCTTAAAATGAGCACCATAAAATGTCTGTTTAATGTTGGCACTACTTCTGACAGCATGCCTTGATCTTACAATTAGAGATTAAGCCACAATTACTCATCAGATTCAGTAATTCTAAGAGAGTTGATTGAGGGTTTTTTCTGGACAATGGAATGTCATTTGCATTGATTATTTCATTATATTAATTTTCTCATCACCTTCCCTTTTTCTTTTTTTTTTCATTGGAACACTATTAAGGAAGGTTTTTCAACAGGCTCAAGCCTAAGGGGATGAAAAAGAAAATGAGTGTGTTTCTTCTGTTAAAAAAAAGGGAAGGAAGGAAAAAAGGGCTTATGGGGACACTAAGCCTCATAGGCTATAAATTGATCCTGTTCTCTTTTTTCCTTGATAATAGTGTGTGGAATTAAAACAGGATGGGGAAATTTATATTTTGAGGGTGAGTCTTCTAAGAAGTTGATCTTTTGTAATGTCTCTTCCATTTGAAAGATATTGCTGCTGTCCCAGAAGTCAGACCGGGCAACAACTAGTGTTTCCTTTCTGTAAGTTTCCTTGAAAGTAATTTTTCTCTATCTATTCAATTATGGATGGAGATCCTATCATGTATAGTAGGTACAAAGTAGACATTAAATAAGTAAATATGACTGTAACATATAAGTACAATAAAGAAAAAGAATTGTTTTCTATGAGAAACAAAGGGGAAAACCTAATTTATATATGAGTGGGTCAGGGATGGCCTCTCTGAGACAAGTTAAAAAATAGGTGCAGGTTTAGACTTGTAGAGGAGCGGGGAGAGGAACCAGGCAAAAGTAACAGCATACACAAAAGATCCTAACCAGGAGAGACCTTAGTGCGTTCAAGGACTATTGCCAAGGTCAGCTTAATTGGAGTCAAGGAGAAAGCAGTTTAAGAGGATGCTGGAGGGGAGACCGGTGTGCAGATTGGGGTGGGTTAAAGAACGAACGGGGAAGTTGATATAGACTGGTGGTAGATTGAATGCAATATTAAATTCCTGTGCTTCCTCCCAAAACCCGCTATAAAATGACAGACAAAATAAATTTTTTATAAAACGTATAAACCACCAACAACAAAAAGAGATGCAGAGGAGACAATGACATCAAAATTTTAGAGTCTGAAAAGTATGTGAGCAAGCAGTTATTGATTTATCAAATCTGAGAAAACCTACGGTGGGGAAAGCCGAGAAGTTGCCCAGTTTACTAAGTTACCTCTAGAAGTGGGATAAAGGTGAAGCTGAAAACAGAAGGATCGGCTGAAAGTCCATTCAAGAATCGCTTAGACTTTGTAGCAGCCAGGAAGGGATTCAATACAGAGAATTGGCTGCTTATAAAACTGTTGGAAGAAGCAAAGACATGCAGGTCAGAGAAAGCCATGGCTACCTCTCAGATTTGCTGTCAGTTTTCAGAGAATCAAGAAGTTGCAGGAACTTCAGGAAAATGCCAAAGATGATCACAGCTATCTGGAGCATCACAGCGAGTGATTTGCAAAGAAATACTCTGAGGCTGCTATAAAATCTCGTATTTTCTGAAGTCCACAAAAGAGCCTGCAGCTGCCAGAGGGCAATAATACAGTTTCTACCTTTTTATGCCTTCCAATCTTGTAGGTGTGTCTCCCGTTGGCTTGAATCCAGCAATTGGCCAGCAAGTAATTCCTGGGACTGTAGTTGCTGAGCTTCTAGCTCCTGCAGTAAAGACAAGAATATAGGAGAGTCATGATGGCAGGAGGAGCGGAAGGTGTATTGGAGCTGAGCTGCCATCCACCCATTCCTCATAGAGCCCCTCCCAGATCCCATTCCTCATTTGTGCAACTGGGCAATCGTCCTTCTCTCACACAGGCAGAAGATGAGCTATAGAACAGATAGTGTCTAGATTAGAACACTAGACTCAGCTGACAGCCTAGAGAGAGTTAAACAGGGGGGTTCAGAGAAAATAATCATATTAAATATGGAGACTGCCAGACCTCTTCTCCCATTTAACTCTGGGTTTAAACCTCTTAGGCCAGATACTGGAAGAGCCTTCCCTAGATAACCTGACCAGCCTGAGAGAAAAGGCCTCAGTGACACTGATATCAGGGGTGTCTCCAGAAAAAGTTCCTGTCAGATCACTTTATAGAGAAGCCCACAGTGGCAAGACCACTTACGGGCATAAAGCTTTAAAGAACTATTTAATGTCCCACATAAATGTGAGCTGAGGATTACCAGCATTTGAGGAATGCAACAAATATGAAAATCAGAGACCAAAATAAACAAAAATGAAGAAAACGTGGAAGACAGAGGCTACAACAGAAAGAGGAAAATGTCAAAAAAAGAAAGCTATATGTTACCTCAAAAAAAATTTAAAAGGGAAACTATGATTAACTATCCTTGGAGAGAAAGAAGTATATATTGAAATGAGAACAGGAGACTGTGTTTGGGGGCAAGACAATTAAAATATAATAGCAGAAGCAAAAATCTTAACAGAAACTTTAAAAAATATTTATAAAAATATCCCGGAAATTAGACTAAAAAGGCGAAGAAAGTTTTAAAGAAAAAGAAAGAAAAGATAGAGGACAGTTCAAATAACAGAAGTTCTAAAAATAAAAAATGAAGAAATCACGACAGGAGAAGAAATTATAGTGGGAATAATTCAAGATAATATACCAGAAATGAAGGACACTGTGCTCAATACAATAAATGAACATGGACCAAAATACATTAAAACACTAGAGACAAAATCTTACACAGTTTTAAAGAGGAAAGAAACCCAGGACTTATATCAGGGATTGGCAAACTTTTTCTGTAAAGAGCCAGATCTTAAATATTTTAGATTTTTGCAGACCCTACAATCTCTGTCAAAACTACCCAACTCTGCTGTTGTAGTGTGAAAGCAATCATAGACAATATGCAAATAAACGAGCATGGATGTGTTTCAATAACACTTTATTAACAAAAACAGGCATGTGCTGAATTTGGCCCACAGCTGTAGTTTGCTAACTCCTGACTTATATCAAGAATCAAGAATCAAAATGGCACCAGACGTGCAATAAACAGACTGAAGACTAGACGACAATTGCTCAATGTTGGTAAAATTCTGAAGAAAACTTATTTTTAACCTAGAATTCTATTCCCAGTGAAATTATCAAATAATTGTGAGGGGTGAATAAGGTCTCAAAAATTTTTCCTCCCATGGACCTTGTCTCAGGAAGCTGACAGTGGGCTTCATCAAAATGAGAAAGAAAATCAAGAAAGGAAAAGATATAGGATCCTGAAACCGGGAATTGGTTTCCATTTCTTGGATCCTAAGATCATGGTGAAGTAGATCTCCAGATGGGAGTGGATCACAAGGTTTTGATAGAAATTACTTCAAGAAGATGAAATTGAGAGAATATCAACTGTTTTTATATGGATTCAGAGGATATTTACCCAACTAGGAGAAGTTCTGAATGTGCATTAATTATAAGCACACAGAAAACTATTCAAATAAACAAAATGACTATTATTAACTCCAAAAGAAAAAAAAGTTGTACAGGAAAAAAATTAGTCATTGATCACTGTGCAACGCAACTCTGCTAGTGGTCTCAGAGCCATGATAAAGATTATACATTGATCAAATCAAAATTGTGATAAAACCATCCCAAAAAGACGGAGGAAAGGAATGACAGTGTGTGGTAGAGGCAGGTGTTTGTGGGAAAGAGAGCTAAAATTTTGTCTCCCATAGTGGGAAATAAAAATAAATAAATAAAGCCTAATTGTAAAAATAAGTAGTGCTACAAACATTTAATAGAGTGTTTTAGAGGCAAATACCAAACAAATCAGCTACGAAAGTTTCATTTGGATATCTCTGGGTATTCCGGACTAGGGGTTGCAAGAGTCGTTTAATAAGCCTTATAAAACAATTCGACTCTTTTAAACTATATGTGTAAACTTTGGTTTAAGGAAAAAATTTAAAGGACTGGCTCCGTGGCCGAGTGGTTAAGTTCGCGCGCTCCGCTGCGGCGGCCCAGGGTTCGGATCCCGGGCGCGGACATGGCACCGCTCGTTGGGCCATGTTGAGGGGGTGTCCCACATCCCACAACTAGAAGGACGTGCAACTACGATATACAACTACGTACGGGGGGGTTTGGGGAGATAAAGCAGAAAAAAAACAAGATTGGCAACAGTTGTTAGCCCAGGGCAATCTTTGGGAAAAAAAAAAAGAAAAAAATTTAAGAATAATGAGTAGCTTACCGTCAACAGGAAAATAACCAAATGGTATCTTGAACCAATGGATTTTGTATGACTCTTAAAGTAATCAACAGAGCTTTTATGTTTTAAAATGAGTAAAGCTCAGTAACAATCCTGTGCAAAAAAAACAAAACAAATCGCAGAAAGAAATGTAGAGTAGGGTAGACCTATGAAAAATTGAAAAACATGAAAAACAATACTGTGTTTTATTTATACATACATCCATATGTACTAAAGAATAAAAACTTGTGTGGGAAAAGTAAACAACCAATTCAGAACGTGGTTGCCTCTTGGAGGGAAGACAACGAGATCAGCGAGTGGTCTAGGAAGTGCTTCCCCTCTGAATTGTTTTACTTCTCTAAAAATTTCTCCTAAGCAAATAAGGTGAAGGAATACAGTTAGACAAAGCAGGAGGAACTTAAAGATTCAAGAAAGAGAGGGATAGACGTGATGAGCAATAATAACTTGAAAATCAGAGATACATTCCTCTTTCAGACACCGCTTGATTCCTCCATATAGGCTCTTTCTTTCACTTCTTTTCCCTGTTCTGTTTTGTCTCTGCTGTTTTGTGTGTTGTGTTTGTTCTGTTTTTCCATCAGTATTCCAACATGCTCTTGTGGTGCCTGTGTCTCCCTCCAGTTACGGTCCTACTCGGTCCAGCTTGCTGAGAGGGTTTGTTATGCACAGAGTCTCTATTTTCTTACCTCCCATCCACTTTTTTTTTAAAGTTTGCTCGGTTTGGTTTGGTTTTGTTTAAGTAACTAAGCCTCAGTAGGAGTAAGTCTGAGTAAAATATGGTGTCATCAATTAAAATTGTTTCCTACCTCAGCCCACCATGCAGTCATGTCTTTGGAGCGGGGAGCTGTAACCAAAAGTACTGTGAGATTTGAAGCACCATTTTTATCATAAACATAATGAGAAATCAGGAAGTAGCTATTTCTGGGATTGGTTCAGTCATGCAAGGATGTTATCAGGAGCCAGGCTCCTCCTACCCTGGCATGCTCAGAGAATTGACTGGGTCCTCAGATTTCCCCTGAGCAGTCCCTTTGGGATTGCCACAGTCTCAATATCTGCCTGAAAAAGAGTTATTTCCTCCCATGCATCCCTGTTTTATTTCAGAGGAAACCTTTCTTAGCAATGAAAGTGGACATTCCTTCAGGTTGCATTCACCAGAGTTGGGTCACGTGCTCATGCGGTAAGTGCAAACGAGATGGAAAAATGAGAGCCTGGGATTTTCAGTCTCTAGATTGAGAGGCAGGTTCTGCTAGCATACAAGTGGGGGTATGGTATGGCTGTTGTATAGGCAATCAACAGTGCTTACCAATCACCTTGGGTGTCTTAGAGTACCCACTATACCATACCCTACAGAGGGCACAGCGGTGCCCAGTGGACAGAGCCATATCCAGCAGGAGCAACAGCAATGCCTACCAGAGGCAGGACTACCCATAAGGAAAAACAGTACCAAATGGAAGCCTCAGTGGTACCAGTGGACACAATGGTGCCCAGCAAATACAGGCAAGTCCAGCAGTGGGAGGGACTACGGTTGCACTATTTAATGGTAGCCATTATCCACATGCGGCTCTTTAAACTAAAATTAAATAAAACTTAAAACTCAATTTCTCAGTCACACTAGCCACATTTCAAGCACGCAATAGCCACTCGTTGCTACAGCTAGTTGCTACCATATTGGACATCACAGATCAAGAACATTTCCATCTTGGGGCTGGCCCCATGGCCGAGTGGTTAAGTTCGCGCGTTCCGCTGCAAGCGGCCCAGTGTTTCGTTGGTTCGAATCCTGGGCGTGGACATGGCACTGCTCGTCAAACCACGCTGAGGCAGCATCCCACACGCCACAACTAGAAGGACCCACAATGAAGAATATACAACTATGTACTGGGGGGCTTTGGGGAGAAAAAGGAAAAAATAAAATCTTTAATAAAAAAAAAAAAAGAACATTTCCATCTTTACAAAAAGTTTATTGGTCAATGCTGGCCTAGAGCAAGGGAAGAACTTCTTAAATGACAAATCCACATATGTAAGAATAAGTTTAAATTATAGCTCGTCTTCAGGCATCTCCAGGGATGCTTGGAGCCATGGTACAGACCCTTGGCCAAGATCGGAATGAAATGTCCTAGCTCATGATTTATAATGTGCTGTTTAAAGCCTGAAATTCCCCTGGAGGCACCTGGTGCCAGCTTGTCTGCATTGTTTAGTGAAAATGTATAGATTGGTGGTCCCCACCTGGTTTACCTGGTCACTCAGCCTGATTTTGCCTGTGTGATCAATGAGGTACAAAAGACTTCCAAGCAAACTTGTGCCTCATCTTCCCAGAGACATGTATCTCATCCCTATGTTGGTGGATCATGATCCCGAGACAGAGCACATTCTGTGCAACTGAGAAAGGAAGCTGAGCCCAAGTGTTCCAGGCCTCTCTAACGTTGCTCTGTGCTTTCTTGCTCCTGGTGCTGTGTATACTTTGCTTTTAATAAATCTTTCATGAGCATACCTTGTTAGAGTCCTGCGAGTCCTTTCAATTATCTGACCCTGAGTAATTGCTGCACCCCATGGTGGCCAATCAGATTTGGTCATTAACACATACAAAACACTCTCTGGACACTGCTAGAAATAACTAGGTTGAACTTTACAAGGCTCTGGAGGTCCCACACTAGCAGGTGAGAGCAAGAAATACCATAATATTGTAAGATTGACATCTTCACTCTTACGTGTCAAAAAAGAGTCATAAATGAAGTGATATGGTTCGACATGAATACAAGTTGGAGAGATTATTTGTGTTCAAATCCTTGGGAAGATAATTTTATTCTCTAAACCTCAATTTTCTCTTCTGTAAAATGGAAAATATTACAGAATTCACATCATAGGACTGTTTGCGGGTTGATTTATATAATGCATGTAATAAGTAAGTACAATGCACGGAGTAAGAACTCCATAAACATTAGCTCTTTTTATCACTCTCTTCAGATAAAGATATCTGTTAAATATGAGCATTTATACCAAACTGGATAATGCATTACCTTAAAGATCTCATTCTCTGTCTTAGATGTTTTTTTTAAATCCAATAGCATTGTCTCAATTACCTTCCAATTTTACATCTATTTTGTTTTCCTTTAAGTGACATTTAAATAAACACACACTGTATCTGAATAGAGTGCTACATCTTCCAACCCCAAATAGAGTAATATTTTCATACGCTCTATTGATGAGCTTAGCTTTTATTAAAAATTCTATATTTTTATTCTATATATGGCACTTGCTCAGTGGGAAAATTATGAATGTAATTTTTAAGGCACTGACTCAAATTTCTTCCCCTGGTAGTTAATCATGGTTTCTAATCCCAGTGGTAAAAATGGCTTTCTAGCAGGTTCTGGTATAATCCTCTCACTTTATAGCGAGAGCTCACAGCTGGTAAATGATAGAACTGGGACTCAGATCCAATCAGACCCAAATAAATGTTGAAGTTTTAGGAATGTATAAATGATATGGTACATTTTTTGAGAGGATTTCATTTGTAATAGAAATGAGAGATTGTGAAGAGACAAAAAAAATTTTTAAGAAGTTTCTCAAGCCAATTTATAAGACAAGGCTGCAAGAGAGGCAACAAAGTATAGGATATTCTTCCTTCCATTAAAGAACATGGACCCCTAGTTGGACTTGTCCTATTCAAGGTTCCTTAAATCACATGAAACAAAAACCCATTCAAGGTAACTCAAACAAAATAGTGATTTATTGTAAGGCTATCTCAAAAAAGAAAAGGAAATATGGCTGAGCCTCACATAAACTAGAATTGGAAATCAGAATGGTGTTAGGAATCGAGGCAGGCACTTAATCTCTCCCTCTCATGATGACAAATTCTCTAATCTCTGCCTTTCTTGAATTCTTTGCTCTGAATTTCTTTCCGTCTTACCTGGTTTCCTCTGCTTGCATATCAGAACATGGCCCAGCACAGCCTGAGTCTCGTAACTCAAGTCCATTACTTCAGAATGACCAGCATTGTGTCTCTCATTTCTGTCAGAGAGCATTCACCTCACCATTATAGTCACTCTGCATTGTTTGCCCTTGGCTCAGAAGTTCATCTGTTGTTAATGGGTTTGGCTGGAGGTTTGTGAGCACCCATAGTCTAGCTTTATGGGGGTCTGGGAAAGTAAGTACTTCCAAAGGTATCCTCTATACTTATACATACATGTGTAAAAGTTCAAGAGCCATGCAAAGGTAGTCATTTAGGGCTATTCTAGAGGTGTCATGTGAGGTGTAGGCCAAACTATAGTAAAAACAGAAGCGCTCCAACAGCTCCATGGTAGCAGATACCCATGAGGACTGAAGCTCCAGGAACTCTGAATAAAGGAGGTGAATTTTAAGTAGTGTCTTGAAGGTATGACTATGTGGAAATAAGATAAAAAGGTGTTCCATTTAGGCAAAATGGCACAAAGGTAGGAAATGTTCAGGTGCGTTCAAGGAGTAGAGTATTTGAACTGGAGCAGAATGTTCATACACAGGTATAATAAAAGACAAGGTTGTAAAAGGTAAATTGTGGGCTAGTTGACAAGGGTCCTGCAGTCCATATTACAGAGGATGGATTTGATTCTAGAGGCAAATTTGGGTAAAACTTAGTTTTTAAATATTTTCTTTTTTGGGTACATAGGGAGAAGTTTTGTATTGGGGCTGTTTGAAGGTGGGTATTGGGTGGTCCAGAGTTGGAAAAAGGAGGAAAGGTGATATAGCATATTCTACCCCTAAGGCATCATCTTCAGGAAATTATAAAAGATAGAGACCGAGATTTATCTACCAAAATATTCATGGCAGCGCTGCAAATAACACAAAAATCTGGAAATGATTTAAATACCTAAAATATGAGACTCATTAATAAATTATGTATATCCAGATGTTGTATCATTGAAAAGAATGCTTCCAAAGAATATTTAGTGATATGTGGAGAGGGGAGGTGGAGCTGCTCATTATACATTAAATGTAAAATTCAAGGATGAAGCTTATGTTTACACATACAGTATTGCCTAAAACTTAAACATCACATTTTTCTTTCAAAATTTGTGTAATTCAATCTCTACTTCTTAAACAGAGGATATTAACATTGTTGTTTACATTTTTGACAAAGCTTTATTATAGCCAGCAAATATTGTTACCTGCTATCTATGTTCAGGTAAATGTTAAGTTGCTGTAAAAAAAAGACACTAAAAATACCATGGCTTCAATAAGACAAAGGTTTATTTCTCTCTCATATAATCGTCTGGCTGGTGTAGGCTTGTTGAATAGTTCCCCTTTGCAAGGTCATTCAGGGAACCAGGTTTATTTTATCTTGGTTCTCCACCTTCCTCTGGGTTATTTTCCTTTCCTGCATGATCAAAGCTGAGTTGGTGCCATGTCCTTGTTCTAGCCTACAGAAAGGAGGAAAGAGAGCAACAAGTTCCAGCAATTTTATTTTTAAGGGTGTGGAACAAAAGTTGCTCAGATCACTTCTGTTCATATCCCATTAGCCAAAATTTAGTCACATGGTCACACCTAGCTGCAAGGGAGGCCAGCAAATATAGTGGGAGGGGATGTGCCCTATGACTTAGAGGAAGAAGGAAAGAAGGGTTATTTGGGGACAATAATCTTTTCCACATCTGCTGGAGCATGATAAGTGCTCAGGGATCCTTTATTAACTGTTCCCAAAAAATCTAAGGGCTTTTTTGTCCTTATGTCAGTAGTGGAAACTCTCTGTGACTTCCAGTAAACCAATCACCAACTTTAGATTACTGTTCATTGAGCAATTAGATAATCAGACACAGCAAGAATAAATCTCAGACCACAAACTTAGGTGGCAAAAGGTAACCATATTCCCTTATTATCTTTAAATCGATTTAAGTCTGACTCCAAGCCCCAGGCCATCTTGCTGGCAAGAAATTCACTCATGAGTATGACTGGACTCCTCCCACAAGGTTGTGGCAAGGTCTTCTACGGAGCCCTCAGGGTCATTAGCTGTCAATGCACATTAGATGTATGTTTCCTCCAAGTTCCAACTCTGCACAGAGCACAGGAGAATTTCTGAGACCATCATAGGTACATAACACAGGCCTTACCTCTGGGATGTTTCTGCCATCACTTCCCACCCCCACCCTAGCACTGCCAAGGAACAGGGTCCCAGGGCTTCCAGATCTGTTTCGACCTTCCCAGTTTTGTGTAAACCTTTCTTCTCTCCCCCAGTAATGTTTAGGGAAATATTGTGAAACCTGGAGTCCAGAATAATGTTACGAATGATGGAAAATGCTTTAGCCATTAAGCAGGTTCTGCTTTCTACCCTGAAAATTTCTACCTGCTAAAAATGGGAGAGGAGTGGAAAATACAGCAAACAAAACATAAATAATCACCTGCAAAAATTATCCTGCCACCAACTGGCTGGAATTGCTTGTAAAATCAAAACCGATGAACTTCAGGACGTGGGCTATCTATTTTGAATTCTCATAGATTTTTCTTTTCTGTTTGGTTCCTAGTTATTGGTCAGATTTTGGAGAGTTGAAAAGGTCAGACAACCCACGCCTGAGTGGTGTATCTGAGTTTCTCGAGGATAAAAGAGGTGAGCGACAAGAAGAAAACATAAAGAGAAAAAGGTTATGTGTTTAACTGCTATGCCTACAAAGTTGGCCCATGGTTTAAAATAAAGAGTCTAGAGGCTGTCATAAAGCTTGGAGGGCATTTATTTATTACCCAAACCTAGGCCACCAGATGGATGTAGAATAATGTAGGGAGACCTGAGCAGAATAGATAAGAAGAGAAAAAGAGAGAAAAATATAAATTTCACCCAAATCACAACCAGGGCACATAGATGAGTTCCTTTCTTTTTTTAGGCAACTTTCTACCCACACCCACCTCCTGAGAAAATAAAATTCTCTCTTTCAAAATCAGTTTTTTGAGAATTAAATCTCTTATTCCTCAGTTCTTTGCTTATCTGACTTCTCAAACATCGACTTTTCAAATTTTTAGAAATATTTGACATTTTTCCTGTCGATTTAACACAACCCAGCGATATACATATATTTTTTTATTTAAGAAAACTCATTTTAACACAGCAAAAACATGACAAGAAGCAGCAGGTAGCCAAGTGTCTGCTAAAGGTGTGGGCTGCCTCCCAGCAGACACTTGGGAGGGTCCCGCAAGTCAACAAAACAAGAAGAGGATCTCAATATTTTATGTCAAGGAAAATTTTCTCTATATCTTCACTTTTTCCTGAAGATGAAGTAGTGTTGTAGCAACTTTCCAAGATGCTATGGTTGACATCTTTATTGATGATCTTGCAGAGACAGCAAATGGTACTTAAATGAAGTTTGCAGATGATGCTAAATTAAGAGTTGTTGCTAGGACCAGTAAAGACAACATAGTAATAAATAAACCCATGAAGATTAAAAATACAGGGAAGGAAAAAGGGGAAAAGAACAGAAACATCTAAAAGTGACTCAAAATACGCATGCTGGGGCAGGCCCGGTGGCGCAGTGGTTAAGTTCACACGTTCCAATTCTCCGCAGCCCAGGGTTCCCCGGTTCGGATCCCGGGTGCGGAGATGTCACCGCTTGGTACGCCACAGTGTGGTAGGCGTTCCACGTATAAAGTAGAGGAAGATGGGCACAGATGTTAGCTCAGGGCCAGGCTTCCTCAGCAAAAAAGAGGAGGACTGGCAGTAGTTAGCTCAGGGCTAATCTTCCTCAAAAAAAAAAAAAAACAAAAAACACCACATGTTTTATGATGTTATATGAAAGCTACCATGCCTCCCGAAAGGGAGACCTATTTTAGGGTAAATACAAAAACATTGCCTTATGGAGAGAAGAAATTCCATGTTCCTTGCTCCTAATTCTATGGAAATGAGCTTACAACAAGAAGTCTAATTTGGAGCCCTGCATTCAACCTGAAAAAGTCTGAGAATAGAGAACAAAGCTGAACTCAGAACCACCAAGTGTGACGCCAATAAAAAGGTTAATGGGGATAAATATTTATAATTTCAGGACTAAAGAAAAGTCTGCAATGATTTGAAAGGTGCAAACAGTGCAAAGAAGAACAATTATTTAGCCTGGGGAAAGGCTTGTAACTAGAAATAATGAAGTCAAGTGTGGC
The DNA here is from genome assembly GCF_021613505.1 of Equus quagga. Classification (NCBI taxonomy): domain Eukaryota; kingdom Metazoa; phylum Chordata; class Mammalia; order Perissodactyla; family Equidae; genus Equus; species Equus quagga. The sequence goes on along the minus strand of NC_060272.1, from coordinate 47,401,579 downwards.
ATTATTTCAGAAATATCAGAAAACTTTTTCCCTCATCTGCAAAAGCTATTAGATCTAAGCAATAGGTGCAAAGAACATTCTTCCAGAACCTTCCATTCTGTGGGGAAAAGAAGTAATGGAAAGGATTGTAAGGTAGTTTAAGAGAAAGCACTAGCCCAACAGTGAGCAAAGAGGAGGGAAAGCAGAGACTTTGGAGCTTCTTGGCACCAACAAAGTCAGCTGGGGGCCTTAAGATGAGGAGCTCTAGGCCCTGCCTTGCACAGCCAGGGGAATGTATTACAAGTAAGAAGGAAGACTCATGATTTCCAGAACTCCTCCTTCCTGTCTTGGAAAGGATAAGCAGAAAAGGTTTCATTCATACATTATGGGAAATGTTTAGAAGAGATCTCTGACCCACATTACTGGTGTCCTCTAAGAATTAATTCTCCTGTGTTGGCAAGTAGTTTATTCATCACAGCAGAAGTTTACTGAGAATAGACAAATCTTTTCAGTGAATATTGATACATTCCGACGACAATGAACTTAAAATGCAGTTGTGATATACTCAGATCTGACAATTTCTCCTCCCATCTCTTCTGGATAGTTAAGAGAATTACCTAATAGAGCAACACAGCATTATTGGGAAGCCTTAGCTCTGCTACTTAGTAGTACTATCTCTTGATTAAGTGACTTGACTTTTGCAAGCCTCAGTTTCCCATCTATGAAAATGGACATCAGACTAATATCTGGAAACTGTCATTTGCCTACAATTATTAAGATTCAGGAATCTTCCTAGTCACCTAAATAAATTCGTTTCATGAATTATTAACTTCGTAAATTAGTTTCATAAGGTAGGAGGTAGACAATGGATGGAACATCAGGTGGAGTTCTTGATTACGTGCAACCAAAGACAGCTCTGGGGATGAAACAAGGAGTTTCTAAGGACTATTTAAAAGGGACAGAGATGGTGCTGGGAAAATTGGATACTCACATGCAAAAGAATGAAACTAGACCACTATCTTACACTGCTCACAAAAATTAGCTTGAAATGGAAGACCTGAAACAATAAAAATCCTAGAAGAAAACATATGGAAGAAGTTCCTTGACATGGGTCTTGGCAATGATTTTTTGGATATGACACTTAAATCACAAACAACAAAAATAAATAAATGGGACCACATCCAACTAATATCTTTCACAGTTCTCTCTGGACAGTCCTTAAGCTATGTGCTATTTTGCAGACTTTACTCACTCTAAATAAAATATGGAAGGGAACAGGAGAGAGACTCAATGTACAAATAGAGCCAGCCCTGATAGCCTAGTGGTTAATGTTTGATGCTCTGACTGCTCCAGCAGCCTGGGTTCGTTCCCAGGTCTCAGAACCACACCACCTGTCTGTCAGTTGCCATGCTGTGGTAGCGACTCACAAAGAAGAAGTAGAAGGACTGAGAACTAGGATATACAACCATGTACTGGGGCTTTGGGGAGAAAAAAATGTGTGAACATATGCATGAAATAGTGAAGAAGAAAAGATGAGTAAGTACAGCGGTCCTTATTTCTGAACTCGTCACAAGGTTATAGTAGTACTTTTTATTCCCTTCCTTTTCTACTCATTCTGTGTTCCCATTGTTATCAGCCAGTACCTCAGCTGGTCAGGATTCTTTGTTTGGTAAGATAACCCAACTTCTATTCCCGAGATAGATAAGCCCTTGGTAATCTTGCCTGTAGAGGGTTGTTGCAGTTTTCTTATCTTTATCACTGGATAAGGAAAAACTAGGAGACATCACAGAGAATTCCCTGAGTTCCATGTAGTATCCTCGCTGTCTCCATCGTACAGTAGAACCCTATTTCCCACTGATAATAAGGATCAACCACCTCAGTTAACATGGAACCTTCATTTTTCCCTCTTTTCCAGGAGCAAGAAGAATGCTAGATGGTCAAGTAGCAATCTCAGTTTCCAACATTGTTGCATCTCTTAACAACGGAAACATTTCTCTCTTGGTTACTAATACCCTTAAGCCAGGAGACTCCAAAGATACAAGGAGAGTAATCAAAGGCTGTTGGAGTGATTTGGTCATAACAGTGAGATGAGCCACGCCCACTTCCACACCTTGGTTGCAGGACCCCTGTGTTCTGGGTATGGAGGAAACAGCACCAGATTTTAGTCACTGATTCAGGTCAAACTCACATTTTGTAGAATGGCACGTGGGCTGCACAAGGAGGGGCTACCCCAAGAGAGTGATAACCCAGTCTTCAGTGGACCATTCCACTGAGCTATCAGGCCAGCTGCTTCTGGATGGTGGGGTACACAAGAGGACCAGTGAATCCCATGGCATAATCACATTGGCTCTTGTAAATTCTGGCCCCAGCTCAGACCTTATGAGAAGATAATCATCTAATGTTTTTCAAATGCATAGCCATTGGGATCTTGCCTCCACAATGTTCTCTCTTTACCTTTTTCCAGACAGTTTAGGGGTCAGAGAACATGATTCTCAAGATTCCTCAGAATCACACAGCAATCACAAGTTAGGCATTCCAGCCCACCAACAAGGGTCTGAAAGTTCAAGTTTATAGCAGTCTGTAATCTCCTTTCTCCCAGTTCCCTCTTCCTCCTTCCCTCCTCTCCCTCTTTTCTCCCCCTTCCTCGCTGCCCTCCTCTCCCTCCCTCTCTCCTTTTCCTTTTTGTCCTTTTTTCTTTCTGTTCTTTCTTTACTTTCCTTCTCTCTTTTCCTTTTCTTCCCCCTTCTCCTAGTTCTTTCTTCTCCTTCTTCATCTTGCACACTCTACCTCATTTTCATAGTTTCAACCATCTACTGCCTATCCAAAATGGAAGAAGCCCAATCCCTACCTAAATTTCCCAGAACCTTTATCCCACTCAACTCCCAGGCACACCATGTCTTAGAAAACTTAACGCATACATATAAAGTGGAGGAAGATGAGCATGGATGTTAGCTCAGAGCCAGTCTTCCTCAGCAAAAAGAGGAAGACTGGCAGCAGATGTTAGCTCAGGGCTAATCTTCCTCAAAAATGAAGAAAGAAAGAAAGAAAGAAAACTTAGCACATACAGAAGAAAGAAAACACTTGAGACTATTACATTAAATTATTCTTCCTAGCATAAAAACATCCATCTTTCTCAATTGTCTTTATTTTAAAAGTTCAAGCTTTGATTCTTTACTGCAAAAATTTATGCATTTAGATATCAGGGGAAGTGTTTGCAAATTCCTTCATACAATCTGTACAAATTTTCTCAGTTTCAACTTCCATCTAAGATAATTTTTCTTTCAAAATAAAAATTCTCTTTCACATCCACAGTCCTATTATTGTGTTTTAACTGAGCATTCGATAGGCTTTTAATCTGTCTGCAAATATCTATGTTTGTTTCTTCATGTTAGATTTAAGTATATATTTTAAACAACAGTACTTTTAACCCCTTTGGATATTTTCTTATATCTGTGTTGCTGTTGTTATTGTCATTTTACCCTTTTCTAACTTGTGTTGACAAACTTTATTTTGTGACTGTGATCTTTAGTAATAGAGCCTTGATAAAAGCAATCATTATTTCTGTAATCTGACATCTTTCAAAAACTTTGAAGCCAAGGCTTAAATGTTCTCTATTGACTGTCAAACATCTTTTTTTTTTTAACCAATAATATGGTTTTATGGAAAAGATAAAGAATGACTTAAAATTTCAGTGAGGATTTTTCAATTGAGTCATAAATGGGAATGTGCAAAAGAAAAAGCAATTTATTGCAAATAGCATGTGAGTAGAAATGGTCTAAAATGGAAGGAAATTTTCTGAGAATGAAAAAAGGAGTAGTTAGAACATACACACACACACACACACTTAAACACACACATACTTTTCTCTAGGATATTGGCTCTTCATCTTTTCGAGTCTTAGATCCCTTTGAGAATTTAAATAAAGCTATAGATTTTCTCCCCAAAAAGAAACACATTGACACACAAGGTCCATGGACTCCAAGTTTAGAACCCACCTCTAAATAATAATATTAGACAATTAATCCAAGTCAAAACACCCTTTTGTTCCCCTTTGGCTCCAAAGCTCCACTTATTGAAACTTAGTGTTCTTTCTGAAATAGAAGTAGAAGCAAAGTCAGTATCACCTGTGGTTTAACCTTCTATCCATTACAACAGAGCAGAGAAAGAAAGAATGAATGAGTACATGAATGGATGAATGCAAGAACAATTCCTCATTGGTGTCGCTATGTAATAATACGGTGGGCCCAGGTTTGGAGAAAGTCATTCTGGGCCTGAGCAAAGGGAGGAGGTGTGAGGCACTGTGCTGTATGTGGCAAATTGCCTGTGTGAAGGGGCAGTGCAAGAGATGGAATCATCCCATGGGAGGGTAGAGAGGGGGCCATTGTGTATAATGATTGACACTCAGACATTCCCCTATGGAGAAATGGTTTTGAACAGTAGAGTAACTGCTCAGCTTGGAGTGCTACCAAGATCACCCTGGCCAAAGTGTGGAGAATGCATTTGAGGAGGACAAGACCGGAATGCTGGAGGCAGAGAGACCCCTGGGAGTTGATTGCAGAAGTCCAAGACAAAGGTGATGAGAGACTGAACTAAGGCAGTGATAGTAGATGTAGCAAGACAAGAAAAAACTTGCAAAACATGAAGGGAATTAAGAACAGGTAGACTCCAAAATGGAATGGAGATTTGAGATAATGGAAATGAAAAAGTCAATGTGCCATCCTTCCTAGGGGTACTTAACATTTTACAGAAGATTTAAATTGTAGAATGAATAGCTTTAACATCCCGGGACCACGCCTCTGGTCTTATGCTGAGGGCACAGAACCATCATATGATATTTTCCTTGTACTAAGTGGCATCCAAGACTGAAGCTAGGAAGCAGAAAAATTGGGGGGATGTCTTGTAGTCTCCTAAGTCATACACACACACACACACAAATGCAGAGAGCCCTAGAAACAGAGAGGGAGCTTCAAAGCCATGCATATACAGTCTATTTGGCCAGGATTCCTGTGCTACATAGAATGCACACACTCTGCCACTGAGTGCTTAAAGTACGTTTTCTTTGATTTTTGAAATACGTTCTTTCATATTGAAAAATTGCTCCTGTAAGTGCTTACACTAGTAAAATCACGGTGTATGATTCATATGCCTGATTCTGCTTCACTGAAATTTGACTCTATTCATAGCTGATATATTTGGGGGGCTATTTTCTAATTCCTGGTGAATTCTCTCTTTCTTTCTTCTTCAGGTCACTGGCAAATGAAAGACAGAAGGAACCAAAATGGAAGAGTGTGCATATGAAAGTAAAATGAACTAGTGTTAACTATTGATGATTATATCAAGGTCCCCCTCTCACCTGCCTTCTCTCCCTCAAGCCCAGAATTGGTAGCGGTATCAAGGAATGGCTACTGAGAGGATTCCTCCCCCCAGTAATCCCCATTACTGCTTCCCTTAAGCAATCCATATGAATATACAAGAAAAAAATATAACATATATTCTTTTTTGCAAACCCAATTACAAGCCTCCCAAGTCCCCACCTCCAACCAACTTGCTGTTCCTAAGCCCCTTCTATTAGGTTAAACCATTTTAAATAACCCTTTTTCTTTGTCAAGAATGGTTGAATGTCAGCAATTTCACATGGTTCAACTTAATATGTAGAAATTCTGAAGCCATTAATGATCAGAATGCATCCTTTTCTGAGATCATAGGGAAAAAAATATTCTAAGCCATCCTTTCTGCCAGTGTCAACTGTTGCACACCTCTGTGAATCTCGTTCCTCCTACTGAACTTGAGGATTCTCCCTCCTATAGAGTTCATGTTGGAGAATAAACGACAAGGAATTCTGAAAAACTTAGGCGTTTTCTTGGAAAGGACCAAAGAAAAGCCATCTGCAGACTAGCTTATGTCAGAATCAGTGCAGTGATGTGCAATCCTTCTCTAGCTTCCCAAAACCAACCCACTGAGGACAATGGGGGTCTTGTTGTGCTGAGGACACAGAGCCAGCACATGGCGGTCTGAAGGGAGAACACATTTCCCTCACACTAGACCTGGAGCTGACATCCAACGCACTGCCATGGCCTCCTAAGAAAATCCTCTCCTTCCATAAATACGTGGGAAATATGTAGATTTTACAATATGTGGCCAACAAGAAAAAACTAGAGTCCAAACTTTAAAGGCACTGCTGGAAAAATTCATATCTGACTTTAATAACCATACAGCTTATGCTGGCATGCCAGCTATCATCACACACACTGTACGCCTGCAGACCATGATACAATCAAGCTTTCGTTTATATTTATGTGACCAGGAGGACTTTGTATTTGATGATTTTAAAAGATGCATGGACTCAGCTCTGTTTAATTCTGATACATTGGTCTATTATCTGTAAGAGGTCATTGGCTAAATTGTGCTATTCATATGAGGGTCCATGATGAAAATTTATCAGAATGATAGGGAAATATTCAGGTTTTAGTTTTCTTCAACAGTAAAATTTGAGAATATAAGTATATTGTGCTTCCAAACGGCCATGAGAACTAGATTTAAGAGGACCTCACTGTACAACAAATGCATTATTAAAATAGTTTGTTATGCCGCATTAAAAGAGAAGCAGGTTGGGGTCGGCCCCATGGCGGAGTGGTTAAATTTCCACATGCTCTGCTTCGGAGGCCAGGGTTTGTGGGTTTGGATCCTAGACACAGACCTAGTCCACTCATCTGTCATGCTGTGGTGGCATCCCATATACAAAGTAGAGGAAGATTGGCATGAACGTTAGCTCAGGGCTAGTCTTCCTCATGTGAAAAAAAAGAGGAGGATTGGCAATGGATGCCAGCACAAGGCGAATCTTCCTCACCAAAAATAAAAAGAGTGAGAGAAGCAGTTTGACAATTGCTGGAACAGGAGAGATTGGATCCACAGAATTGCAGCAGATGAAACTGCAGTGTTGGGGAGTCAAATCCAGCAAGCCTGCAGGAAGTCCCTAACAGTGAAGGAAATACATGTCTTAAACAAGCAAAGTTATTTAAGTTTTTATTTTCTTTTAGTAATACAGTATTTATTTAACTTCCTCATTGCTCATTCAATCTAGACAAGTCATTTCAGTTCTCTAGGCCCTTTCATTCAGCATCTATGGATTGGATGTCTCAGTGTGATAATTACTGTGATGGATGTGGGTTTTTGAAAAGAATGCTCATGGACACCGCCCTAAGGACCCTGACAGTCTAGAGAGAAAATATAGAATCTACTGACTGATGGAACACACTAGTTTGATGTTCCTCTTGAAGGAGGTAAGGAGAGGCAGGAAATTCCTGGTTCCCAGTGGGAATTTCAATAGTATCAAAGACAGATATACGAACTGTGAGTCCTAGCGGGCATGTTCCTTCCTCAATATCATCATTGTTTATAATGCCTTTTAAGGGGCAGGGTATGTGTCTGATACTGTTTCAAGCAATGGTGATGGGTTTGCAATAAGTCATTCCTTCATGTGTGTGATCAGTGACTTGCATATTCAGGATGCTAGTCTTGGTGAGCCAAGATAATTGACTTATTGAATGCAACATGAGGGATTAAAAATGCATTCAAGTTAGGGTCAGAAGGCCTGGCACTGAGTTCCTGCTCTGTCACTCCTTGCCTATGGGACCCTGGAAAAATCACTCCACTTCCAAGGATCTCAGAGTTCCTCAGCTGTAAAATGTCAGTGAAATATTGGAAGTCACTAAAGGCCTAAGTTTCTATGGCTTAATGTGGAACCGAGACTTTGCCCACCAACCATAACTAGATATCTTTAAATGAAGGCACCTATGGAGCATTTCAATTTTGTCTCAGAGCCAGATGTAGAATCTTGCCTGTACAAGGCCACATGATCATGCTGATGAAATAGATTTTGTTGTCTTTGTACATTGAATAACAGGAACTAAAGACTAAAGATCCATCTGGTCAATGGTTATATATTAATCATGCAGCATAGATCCTGGGAAATAAAGGGATTAAGACAGTCTCTTCCCTTCCCTGAAGCAGTCAGCAAGAAAAGCTCCTGGAATTTAGGTCAAGGGGGTCAAATATCTCCTAGTAGGATGCATAGCTTGCAGCTAGTATCTTAGAACCCTTCATCTGAACTGATCTTAGAGATCATATGGGATCATGTAAAATCACATGCTCATTTTTCATCAGGGGAAACTGAGACCTGGACATATTTCCGAGTAATTCAGGGAATTAATGACATTCTTCATTTATTCAACAAATAATTGAGCTCCAGATATTTTGCTAGATACTGTCAAATAAAAATGGCAAGTAATAGGATATATTGGAATATATGAGGAAGCCATTTTGGTGTAAACCTAATTCCGCCTGACCTTGTCTTTCCAAAAGGGCCTGACCGAGGCCATTGAGCATGCATTGTATATCTGCTTTAGAGATTCCCTATGGCAAGAGCAAAAGGCCCTTGAGATAAAGGTGCAACTTACCTCCCCCTGCCAACATTGGCGTCTCCTTAAGGATTAAGCATCTTTCCTTAGGCTAGAAACTGATTGCTGCGCTCACCTGTGACCGCCCAGCTCGAGACAATAGACTTGCCTCCTGCTACGCCCACGAAGATAGCAGACCCACTACCCGCTGTGTCCATCAAGCGCTGTGCAGACAGGGCAATCTTGTGACTATTGTGGGAGGGACATTTCAATCATATGTGAAACACCCTCTTTGAGGGTATATAACCGCCCTATGTACCCCCACTTCTTTGGAGTGCTCTGTTCCTTTGTGGAAAGACTCTCCCAGGTTATAATCCTCAGATTTCAGCTCAGAATAAACTCAGCCAAATTTTCATTTACAGATTGGTTATGGATTATTTTCGTCGACAATACTGAGAAAACAACAGTAAACAAAGCACTCACAAATTTTATGGTTTACTGGGAGACAGATAAGTAAACATGATTTGATAAGCATTGTGATCTGGAAACCCATTTTAGAGGGGTGTCACAGAAGGTTTTCTTGAGGGATCAAGTCTACGATGAGCTCTAAAGGATGGGTAGGGGCATAGACCAAGAACTGTGAACCTTACTTTAGAGTTCAACCTTTTTCTACAGACCAGGACAATAGGGACCAATGGGGACTCGCTGCTCAGTGGGGAGTGGGCAATGTTCCTGGAGAAGATTTTCCTGCTCTCAGTCCTGTCTGACACAAAATGTCACCCAGCTCCTGAGAACCTTTGTCTGGGTTCACTCTGCCCCTTGCTTTGATGGTGCATAGAACAATGTAGTAGAAAAGACACATCCAGCTGAGTTGAGCAGACTTGAGTTGGATCCTAACTCTAACAGTGACTGCAGCTATGACCCATGGACAAACCTTCTCTGAACTTCACACTTCCAAGCTGCAAAATGAGGACAATACCTCCTTAATAAAGTTGTTGAGTACTTAATCAAATAATGAATATAAAACAGCCAGAGCTTCCAGCAGCCAGGCCAGATAAAGAGCCCACGGAGAGTAGCTTTGAAGGGTCAGGCAACTGCAAACACCTGAAATTGCGGGCTTCTTGTCAAGGGTGACTAACAGACTTTGCAAAAGCAACAATAAATTCAAAGTCTCTAAACATTAAGAAACTGTCTTCTGTTCTGCTCCTCTGCTTCCTCATTATCAATTAAAATTATTATGAACTTTCTTGGTGCTTTACATCAAGTCCATTAAAAGATATTTCTATAAACCCTCCATCCCAAGCTCATCGTTACTACGGGCTTACTGAGAAAAGCAGAGAACTAAAATTCAAATGTACAGATTTAGTGATTAGAATCAATTCACTCAGCCATAACATGTGAAAAGAAGCACAGTTTCCATTGTCTTGTTCTTCCAGCATAAATTAATTATAGTTTATTCAAAGGAATTTTTAATGAAAGACCTAACAAAATTGTAAATGTAGGCCTAGACATGTTTTAAATAAAAGCGTTAAGAACTCCATCCTACTTCCTGCTTCAGAGCTGTTCATCCAAGATGGATACAAGTACTGCTCCCTAAAAGTGATCCTCCTTGACTGGATACAGAACAAAGTGAGTGAATAGATGACATCCAGACACGCAGATCATGGACCCCAATGCATAATTCCTCTTCAGGAAGCTGAGAGAGCTGTCTCTGTCAAAAGTCTCCATCTTTAGTGATGGCGACCACAGCCCTTGGCAGCCTGGTTTTTACTCCACAGAACTTCTTTCTTACATCTCCTTCAAATGTTTTGATAAGCGTCTCATAAGACTTTGCGAAGGAGGGAAATGATGAGCTACAAACTAACCACACTGGACCTGGTCGAAGCTAATGAGTGAGGATTTGGAGGATGGGGAGGCTGATAAAATGCCTGTAGGTTCTGACATATCAAGTTTCTACTCTTGCTTTTCAGAAACAATGATCATATCAATTCACTCTTTCCTATTCAAGAATGTTATATACCATCAGCTTCCAGTCTCTGATTTTTACAATTTTAATGATCCCCAGCTAATAGGTCCTAATTCCAGCTGCAAAAATCCTAAGGATTTCTCTAACTGCTGGACAAGCAACGTGCAAGTTCTTTTGTCTCCTTTCTTCACAAATGCCAATGTTATCAATAAAAGTCAAACTTGTCAAATGAGAAAGGGAGCATAGTATAATATTTTTAGCCCTGAGAAAGCTTCATCGTTTGATTTAATTAATCCAATTAGGTGACCCTGGTACCCTTCCAGCTAACTTGAAAACCTCTATCAATGGATTATTACCCCATATAATTTTAATGAAGAGAGTCAAAATTTCAGGAATAAGCAAGAATGCACAAAAAGAGAATATATGGTTATTCTAACGTGAAAAAAGGCAATTCTACAAGTTTTCAAATTCAGCATGTATTTTGCTATCTCTCACAACTTCTGTGTTCGTGTTACCACCAAACACACTGATAGTCTAACAGTTATTGAAGGAGACACTCTTCCTAGGTTCTTAAGATCATTTCAGTTCTCCTGTTCCTTCTCATTTCCCATGATCCATATGCCAGAGCAGTGATATGTGCAGGAATTGTCAAACTAGGGTATTCATAGCCCTGGAAATATAAAAAAATCTTCCAAGGGATATGGGAAACCCTATAGTTTGGGGTTTTTTTTAAGAATTTTTTTTAATGAGGTATAATTGATATAATATTATATTAGTTTCAGGTGTATAAGATGATTACATATTTGCCTATACAGCAAAATGATCACCACAGCGAGTCCATTAACATCCATCATCACACATAGTTACAAATGTTTTTTCTTGTCATGAGAACTTTCAAGATCTACTTTCCTAGCTCCTTTCAAATATGCAATACAGTATTATTAACTGTAGCCACCCTGCCGGGGTGTGGTTTACGACTAGATTGTGTCCCAGCCTTTCCTACCCACTTCAGTGTGGGCCTGCTCTTGTTCGCCCAATTCATAGGAGTCGGTTAGCCAGTTTTTAGATTTTTTTCAGAAGTAGTTATTCTATACGTAGCAGTAGATTTGGTGTGTTCATGGGAGGAGGTGAGTTCAGGATCCTCTTATGTCACCATCTTGAACCAGAACCTCCCCATAGTTTTAAGAAAATCAATTACCAGTTTCTCAAACTCCACTCATCCCCTTTCCTAAAAAGGATTTCCCCAAGTATGCACCTGTGTTCACCAATAGCCCCTTTTTCTCACTTTACCAAAAATGAGCCATGGCCTTACTCCCCAACCACAGCGTGAAAATTGTCAGGGTGCCAAAAACAGGTGAGAATACTTCCTTTCATGACCACTCAAGACACTGTCAGTTCTTAGGGCTTTCAGTCGTTCTTTCTCTTTTATTTGCTCCTGATAAGAATGAAGGTGGGCATTAAAAATGAAAAATGTGGGTCACTGTTTGGATGTTCTATATATACAGATATACAATACAATGCAGCTATACAATAAAGTGGGCCTAATGATAAAAGTAAAAATGAAATAAAGTGGGAGTAATGATAATTTTTGTTTAATGGCTTTACTTCTATCTCCTGACTATTATCAAAGAATTCATTATTCATGAGGGAGAATCTGTTGAAAGCAAGGCAAAAAGAGCATCTGTGGGAAATATTGAACACTAAAAATGTCCCTTTTTTATATATTTAAATGTAAGCACTTCTTTTCAGCTATTCTCAATGCTCATCTCTAAGACATGTTATTAGCTGGGAAAAAGCAGCTTTCATCAGCCAAAAAAAATAGCACCTTCCGTCAGCCAAAACAGTATGGGTTAGTGACGCAGATCTTTTCAATGTAAGTGGCGGGTTTTCCAGGATTCCAAATTTTTGAAAATAGATTAGATAAAACCCACAGATAAACTTCTGTATGACTTCTTTCAGGATTTGGTGTGTGTTATTAAACAAGGTAGTTAAAACTATTTTATCTAGTCAAACCTTGAAATATTTATTCTGATCTTCATCTTATGAAAAGTTTAATATTTCTACCCCTATTAATAAAATATAAGATTATGCTAGCTGCCAGACTGATTCATTTTTAGCAGTTTATATACCAGTCTCTTGTTTCAGACATAGGAACTTTGATCATAGTGTCAAACTCAAACAATGGTGTTATTTCTTATGTTTATATCTGAATAGGATTTAATTATACCTACCAGTCAAACACCAAAATATGATACACACATACACACCACATATGCACATGCACACACATTTCTCTAAGGAATACATGGCTTTTTATGATAATCTCTTTTTTTGGTAAATTACTATTTTGCCTATATATTATACTACATTGTTACAAATTAAGTAATAGGAAACTACATACTGAATTATTTTGTTTTCATACCTTAGTACAAAAGGGATAAATTGTTATAATATTAAATCTGAAGTATTTAAATATTGATTTAACTATCTTAGTAATCAGTTTTATAAGATGTATTCCATAATTTTATTCTTCAGAGTTTCTATTGTACACCTCAAAACTCACTTATTGACACATTTATTTAATTTAATAATGAAATCAGAGAGACTTCCAATTCTAAGAGAAGATAGACACACTTCTTTAGACACACTTCTTTATATTCCTCCTTCTAAGTACAACTAAAAACTCTGGATATTATATTAAAAACAAACAAGAAGACTCTAGAAGGTGGAGAGAAGAAGGCAGACCAGTGAGGGACCTTGGGACCTATAGAACAACACAGTGGTGAGTTCTGTGGTTTTTCTGTTTGCCTGGTATACCCTGGACTGGACACTAGAGAATCCCAGAAACACCAATAGGTACAGGAAATAGTCCCCCCAAAAGGCTACTCTCTCTTTCCGAAAGACCAGGAAAAGGCTGCCTAGCAAGAGAAGACATTTAGACAATAATTGCCATACTCTAGCCACATACTATAGAAAAACCTGAGGCCACACCCCCACTCCCACTAGCAAAGGACAAGTGGGGAGCTCAGACTTCCATCTCATCAGGCCATAACAAGGTGTTCCCCCCTATTGCCAGGGTGATGTCAGGAAAGGCCAAGTAGGGAGACAGGACTTTTGCTACCATCCAGTGGTAAGAAGAGCTCCCTCTCTCATGGTGTCAGTGGAGGCCATATGCAGGGGCCTAAACATCTACCCCTGCCCAATAGTAATGAGGCACCCTTTCCAGAGTGTTAATGGAACCTAGACATCTATACCACCTGACAGCAACTGGGCAGTGTCCACCTTGGCCTACCAGCATAACATCAGAAGATGTCTACTAAAACAAAAGATTTAAATAAAATCCAGAGTCTCATAACGTAATACTCAAAATGTCCAGGATATAATAATAAGCCTCTCATCATACCAAGAACCAGGAAAATCCTAACTCAAATGAGTTAAGATAATCAACATATCCAACAATGAGGTAATACAAATGGAAGAAACATCTGACAAAGATTCTAAAGCAGTCATGATAAAAATGTTTCACTGAGTAATTACAACATGATTTAAACAAGGGAAAAAATAAGAAGTCTCAGTAAAGAAATAGAAGTTCTCAACAATAGATTGGTTGTTGCCAGAGGTGGCAGGTGGGGGGTGGGGTGAAATGGGTGAAGAGTGTCAAAACATACAAACTTACAGTTATAAAATAAACAAGCCCTGGAAATGTAATGTACAGGATGGTGACCATAGTTAGTAATACTGTGCTGCATATTTTAAAGTTGCTAAGAGAGTAGATCTTAAAGTTCTCATCACAAGAAAAAGAAGCTTGTAACCATTGGATGTTAATTAGACATTGCGGTGATCATGTCACATTATACACAAATATCAAATCATTATGTTGTACACCTGAAGCTAATATAATATTTCAATTATATCGCAATTAAAAAAAAGAAAGTTTCAACAAAGAAATGAAAATATAAAAAAAGAACCAAATGAAAATTTTAGTAACTCTACAGTCCTCCGCTCTACCAGCTGAGGTATCGAAGGGTGCTGACAACATGGATGGACCTTGAGGGTATTATACTGAGTGAAATAAGTCAGAGGGAGAAAGTCAAATTCCATCTGATCTCACTCATAAGCAGAAGATAAAAACAATGACAAACAAACACCTAGCAATGGAGATTGGATTGGTGGTTACCATAGAGGTAGAGGGGAGGGGGGAGGGCAAAAGGGGTGATTAGTCTCGCATGTGAGGGGATGGACTATAGTTAGTTTTTGGGTGGTGAACATGATGTAATCTACACAGAATTCGAAATGTATTATGATGTACGTCCAAAAGCTATATAATGTTATAATCCAATGTTACTGCAATTAAAATAATTAATTAATTAATTAATTTTAAAAAAAGAAAATTTTTGAAATGAAGAGGATAATAGCTGCAATAAAAACTCAATGGATGGGCTCAAGTGCAGAATGAAGATGAAAGAAGAACGAATCACTGAACTGGAAGATAGAACAATAGAAATTACCCAATCTGAACAACAGACCAAAAAATAGACTGAAAAAAATTAAAAGAGCCTCACAGATTTGTGACTACAACAAAAAATCTAACGTTCATGTCATCGGAATCCCAGAAGGAGAGGAGAAAGAGAACAGTCCTGAAAAAGCATTCAAAGAAATAATGGCTGAAAATTTCCCAAATCTGGTAGAAGTTATAAATCTTTACACCCAAAAAGCTGAGTAAACCCCAAACGGAATAAACCCAAAGACATTCATGCCAAAACACATCATAAGCAAACTTCTGAACACTAAAGACAAAGAAATAATTTTGAAAGCTGCAAGAAACAAACACTCTACCTATAAGGGAGGAAAAATTCTAACGATGGCAGATTTCTTCTCAGAAAACATGGAGGCCAGAAAGAAATGCTAAAATATTCTTCAAGGGCTGAAAGGAAAGGACTATCAACCCTTAAATCTTATCTCCAGCAAATGTATCCTTCAGGAAGAAAGGGGAGTGAAGACGTTTTCCAAAGAAGGAAAACTAAGAGAATTTGTTACTAGGAGAGCTACTGGAAAAGGATAGCTAAAGGAGTCTCTCAAAACAGAAAGGAAGACAGATTTCTTCTAAAGAATTTTTATTATTAAAGAAGAAAGAACAATGGAAAGAATAGAAATATGAGTAAATACAATAGACATCCCTGTTCCTCTGAGTTTTCTAAATTATGTTTGATGGTTGAAGCAAAAATTATAATATTCTCTGATGTAGTTCTCAATGTATGTAGAGGAATTATTTAAGAAACGTATTACAAATGGGAAGGTAAAGGGGCTTAAAGGGAAGTAAGGTTTCTACATTTCACTCAGATTGGTAAAATGTCAATACCAGCAGACTGTGATAAGTTATGTATGTATAACGTAATGACACTAACCACTAAAAAAATCTACACAAGGATATACCCTCAAAAGTACTATAGATAAATCAAAATGGAGTTCTAAACTATGTTTAAGTAACCTACAGGGAGACAGAAAAAAAACAAGAAAAGGAAAAAAAACAGAGGAATCAAACAGGAAACAACAAAATAAAATGACAGACTGGGGGCCAGTCCAGCAGGGTAGTGATTAAGCTCACATGCTGCACGTCAGCGGCCCAGGGTTCATGAGTTTGGATCCTGAGCCCAGACCTACGTACTGCTCATCAAGCCATGATGTGACAGTGTCCCATGTACAAAATAGAGGCAGACTGGCGCAGAGGTTAGCTCAAGGACAATCTTCCTCAACCAAATAAATAAATAAATAATAAAATGACAGACAATTTAAAGATGTTAAGAATGGCAGTAGGGAGAAGGGTGGGTGTGACTATAAAAGGGTAGCATAAGGAAAGTTTTTGTGGTGATAAAACTGTTTTGTCTCTTGATTGAGATGGTGGGTACATGAACATATACATGTGATAAATGGGAACTATACACACACATTGCACCAACATCAGTTTCCTGGTTTTGATTTGTAAGATATAGACATGTGGGAAACCGGGTGAAGGAAACATGAGATCTCTCTACTGGTTTTGAAATTTTCTGTGAATGTATAGTGATCTCACAGTAAGTTTAAAATTTTTTTCAAAAAAAATGAAGTCGGGGGCTGGCCCTGTGGCTGAGTGGTTGTTTGCACACTCTGCTTTGGCGGCCTGGGGTCTTGCTGGTTCAGATCCTGGGCACGGACATAGCACCGCTCATCAGGCCATGCTGAGGCAGCGTCCCACATAGCACAACCAGAAGGACCTACAACTAGAATATCCAACTATGTACTGGGGGGTTGGGGGGTGAAGAATAAGAAGGAAAAAGATTGGCAATAGATGTTAGCTCAGGTGCCAATCTTTGAAAAAATAAATGAAGTCAGACATCTTCTGAGATGAAGTCTGACTTGATTGATCAATTTGACAGTGTGTCCTTGCTTTCTAAGTAGACTCTGTGTTGATCATGAATGAGCTAAATTTTCAAATCTAAGCTTTAGATGAAAAACTGAGCCACATGATAATAGTATTTTAGCAAACATATAACACTGGAAAAAAAGTGTAATAAAATTAACCGTACTTTTATTTTCTCTGTCCTTTCTGAGTATATGTTGAGTTTGGGTAAACAGGGTGCTCCTAAATTAAAAAAATAATAGGTACAATTGTCATTTGATAAGTCTGATAGAGTCTTTTTGGTATACTGTACTTTCCTGAAATTGGAAACTCAAGTTCAAGGAGACAAAGGAGAGTCATGAACGTTTCCAAATTTAAAGAAGAGCTTAATCATTTATGCTTAAATTGGATGATAGTGGATATTAAATCTTTATGGTGTTAGGTTCATGGGATACACTTAAAAAGTGATGTGGGAGTTTCATATTTAAATGTCAGTATTTACAACATATCAGAAATTGCATCTTTTGCAGATATTTAAACTTATGATGAAAAACCTTTGAGGTAAATTTTAAATGTGCGGGAGGGCAAATAAGCAAAAAAGGGTCTAAAGACCGTATACATAAGGCCACCGTCTCTTGGAGCTGCTCTTCTTCCCCACTGGTCCTGGATCACTCTGCGTGCTGAGTGTCTACCACTGCCACACGGCTACGCAGCCACTCACACTGGATTCCTAGGATGCAACTCCTGTCCTATTTGCACTTATGTCATGGTCTCTACTAGACCCTTCCTAGAGCCTTCGAGTAAGGTGTCCCGGATGTGGAGACATTAGAATCTCAATGGCAATCTAAACAGAGAGCCAATGGGAGGGGTTAGCCAAGGAGGTTTCCTGCCTGGAGCATTTTTGACCTAGGACTGCTTCCGATCCATTTGATCTTTTTCATGCTGACTTTATCAGCTTTTGGTCTCCTTCACAAGTTGTGTTTAGTTTATTTCAAGAAATATTTATTAAAATCTTCTATATACCAGACACTGTGCTTTGTGCAGGGAGATTCTATATATGTATATGTATGTATATAACATCACTTGGCTGTTAAGACAGTTACAGCTAATAGATTTCGATAGATGTCAAACATATAAATGAAATACTGAAGGAAAGGTGCAATAATAGAATATACAGAAATACTTTATTTTAACAGATCTAAGATACCATGAATTATAAAATCTACTATTAAGGAAAACTACCGCTACTTAAATTATGAGACAATGCTTTCTTATCACTTATAATCTTTAGTTTATACTTATTGAATGAACCTTTCAAACTTATTTAGATATAGATTTTTATCATACTATATCTACATTAAAAGAAATATGTAAGTGAAATAAATTGATTAAGGTGTTCTTGAAACTCTTCAAATTCAGAGTTTGCCTTTTTAATATCACTTTTTGAATCAGAGTTTTTCATGTCTGTGTCTTTCTACACGGTATAGGATTTTCTTTGAAGTTGCTGATACTCTGTCTGCAAGTATCTGCAAGTTTTGATGATGACCCTTTCTTGACCTTATGGAAAAATTGTCAGCGAAAGAGTTTCAAACAATTAAGACTCATGATCCTTCTTTGAAAGTCTTTTAAGTTGTCTGTTAACAATGAGGGTTTGCAGTTTTTCAGTAAGGCTTCCGTAAATTATAACCAACTTTTACTATGTGCATGAAACAACACCCACGGTATGACTGCTGCCCGGCCACCAGGAATTGTAAAATGCTACCAATGATAAAGGCATCCTGATTTCAGAAATGATAACATGGATGGGGAAAATTGTATTTTAGATTTGATTTAATATGGTAGTATAAAGGAAAGAACGGTTCATTCTCTCTGGGATGGTCTGGGATGATTCTCAGAGAAGTTTGTACATGAACATGTTTTTTCTTTGTTTTTTTTTTTTTTTTTTTACTGCTGGGTAGATCTCATCAGGCAGATAAGCAGAGGGGGAGGAGGAAATGTGGAGACAGAAAGCAACAGGGAGCTCTGGGTATAAATTAGTTGGTGAGAGCTTAAGGCGAGCCTGGAAACCTATACAAACATAAGTCACAATGAGCATGGATCTCAAAATAAGAAGCTTAAACTCTGTTGTACAGGCTACTTTAAGCCACTGAAATTTTAAACCATTGTTAAGGTTTGATTCAAGAAAAACAACTCCAGTTTCCCAGTAAAGGAGAAACACCCCCAATTCAACCCAAGCATGCATTGAGCCTTTATAACCAAGCAAAGAGCTTTATAGGTACTCTCCAGTGGGACGCTTGCAATAAGAAGCAGACAACATTCTTTTTCTCGAGAAAATATAGTAGGGACACAAATATTTTTTGACAAGAAGAAAAAGGGGAGGAAGAAGGAGGAGGAGGGGGAGGGAGGGAGGGAAGGAAGGAAGGAAGGAAGGAAGAAGCTTAAAAAAGAATCAACAGTTCAAATAGGAGATGCTATTTATAAGGGTTTTAATAGATGCTACACGAAGGCATCTAAAAGAACTTCTTCCCACAGGGTATAGTTCTGATAAATTTCTCCACACCTCTTCCTAGTCTTTATCCTGTCTTTATTCACTCACATGAGGATTAGAATTAGGATTTATTCCATTTTCTCCTCTGCTTCTGAGACTCCAATTTTACGTATGTTAGACCTTTTTATATCACTCCATGGGTCCCTGAAGATCTATTCAATTTTTTCAATCTTTTTTCCTCTCTATTATTCAGATTGGATAATTTTTATTGATCTACATTCAAATTTACTGACTTTTCTTTGTCATCTACATGCTGCTGGTAAGCACATTTGGCTACTTTTTACATTTCAGATATTGTACTTTTCACTTCTAGAATGTCCAAATGGTTCTTCTTTATAGTTTTTCTCTTCTAAGATTCCCCATATTTTCATTTGTTGTAGACGTATTTTTCTTTATGCCCTTAAGTATAAATAGTTGCTTTAAAATCTTTGTCTGCTAATTCTAACTTCTTGGTCACCTCAGAGTTTATCTTTTATCTTGAGATTGGGTCATATTTTCCTGGTTCTTTGAATCTCAAATTATTTGGGATTATATCCTCAATATTGTGAATATTGTATTTTAGACTCTGAATTCTTTTATATTCCTCTGAAGCATGTAGCTTTTCTGTTTTAGCAAGAGATTATTTGGTTAGACTAAAACTGAAAACACTGTCTCTTGGGCAACAACTTAGAGTTCAACTTATTCTTTAATCTTTAGCCAGAGTCTGTTCTATGCTTCCATGGTTTGGCAGTGTATGCAGGAGGGGAATGGCTGAGGACTGGACGTTGGGGCTCGGGGAGTTGAAAAAAGATGCACGGAGCCAATGGCAGTGTAGATATGCTTTATTCTCTTTGGCCAGCAGTGGGAGGGAGCCCAGTGGCTTTCCCTGCTACCATTTTTATGGGACTGTCACACAAAAGTGGCACACGGCCAGTATAGGTTACATAAGAGCATTTACATACATGGTTCAGTGTATGCACTGCCTACAGTGGACATGCTGAGTCATGTATACCTGGAAACTGCTCCGGTCTAATTGTCCATAGTGCCTCCATTTCCCTTCAGGCAGTTAACCAGAAATTTAGGCAGAATTTATAACAGAATTTGGAGCTCACCCTCTTGAGCTCTCTGGGATTTCCCCTTCACCTGCCAATAGCTGTGGTTGCCCCCAACTCTGTCCTCTGGTTCTTCAGGCAAGAAAAACAGAATTTTCTTCAAGAGTTTTAGCGATATCTTGATGCCAACTTTGGCCTGCCTTCAGACTAAATACTATTGAAAAGTAGGTAACTCATCCATGCCATTGCCTTCAACTCCTCTCCAAACTCTGCCAGCTTTTATTCACTCTCCAGTGCCTTCAAGTCATTGGTTTTTCAGTTTTGCCCAGAATTTATTATTGTTATCAGCAGGAGGGTGGGGTTCAGTAAGAGCCATTCAGCCATACTGGAAAAAGAAGCATGATTATCACTAACCCTAGTTATGACTTGTAATTACTTACTGAGCCTATGTTCTGTACAGGACCTCTGCTTTTTTTTTTTTTTTTTTGACTCTCTCATTTAATCCTATAGGAATCCCAGGAGGAAGGAACTGTTATTGTGTACATTTTACAATAACATGGAAGTTGAGCAAGGCTAGAGGTCACACTTCAGTAACAGATTCAAACTCAAGTGTTTTAGAGTCCAAAGTCCATACTCTTAACCTGCTGCTTTAAGAAAGAAAATTAGCTTTCACGACCAAAAGGTGCCCTGAGGCACCAAAGACCGCCCTAGGCAGATTTCTTCATCAGAAGCCAACTTTCAACTGTTGATTGCAGGTGCTTAGAAATTTATTTCCTTATTCTCTTAAAGCAGTGTTTCCCCAACTTGGCTTATCTTAAGGATCACCTGAGGGGAATCTCTGCTACTGATCACAGACTTGGTGAATCAGTCTCCAGGGGCAGAGGCTGAAAATCCAAATATTTAACAGGCACTCCAGATAATTCAATGTTCTTCTCAGTTTGAAAACACTTAGAGAAATGAGCACCTGGTGCCCAAACACTTTATTCACAACTCTGTGTTTCCCAGTAAAAATAATGATAGTAATAAGAAATGCTAATTATCACCTAGAGCCTACCTCAGGCCTGGCAGGCTCTTTTCTAAGCACTTTACATGTATTATCTCCTTTAATCCTCCCAACAAACCTATAAGTCATTACTGTTTTTATGAGGAAACCGAGGCACTAGCTTGCTGAAAGTCACACCAGTAGGGGCCTGCCCGGTGGCACAGCAGTTAAGTTCTCATGTTCCATTTCAATGGCCCAGGGTTCACAGGTTTAGATCCTGGGTGCGGACCTACACACCACTTGGCAAGCCATGCTGTAGCAGGCACCCCACATATAAAATAGAAGAAGATGGGCATGGATGTTAGCTCAGGGCCAGTCTTCCTCAGCATAAAGAAGAGGACTGGCAGCAAATGTTAGCTCAGGCTAATCTTCCTTAAAAAAAAAAATCATACCAGTAAGTGGAGGACACCAGTTTAAGTGGGCTGTTTGATTCTATGACCACTCTTTTTATCACTGCACCATTCCATTTCCACTTTTCCAGTTGGCCACAATCACTTCTGAAAGGAAGTTTGGGTAAATATGTGGCCATGATGCACTCTTTCCCAAGGGCCTGAGAATACAATTCTTAACTCAGCTGGAAAGAGCCCCTCTTCCCTGTTAGAACCCATTGAAGCTTTGGGTTGTGCTCTGGGAATCTTCAAAAGGTCCTGATGCGTTGATTACTTTCAGCAGGAAGATTGGAGAAGAAGAACGAGAGCTGGAGAGCTGAGGCAACTGATTCATAACATGCACCGAATTATTTCCACACATTTGTCATAGCAGTCCCTGTGCTAGCTGCCAGTGTATCAACCAGATGAGGAGTTTACAGCCTAAGAAAGGAGGAAAACAATACACGAAAATATCAACTATTGCAAACTGACCTATTAACCATATGCACAATTCTTAGAGTCTTTTATAGATTATGGCAGCCACTAAGCGAGTTTGAAGTGGAGACAGTCAGCTATTTCCTTAAAACAGGTTATGCTAAAAACAAGTCTGAGACCAATAGATGTTTATTAACTAAAGTTTTATTAGCACAGTAAGTATTAAAGAAAGAATTCAGGGGCCAACCCAGTGGCGTGGTAGTTAACTTCATGTGCTCAACTTCAGCAGCCCAGGGTTCATGGGTTCAGATCTTGGGCATGGACCTACACAGCGCTCATCAAACCAGGCTGTGACAGTATCACACATACAAAATAGAGGAAGATTGGCACAGATGTTAGCTCAGGGTCAATCTTCCTTACCAAAAAAAGGAAACAATTCATATGACTTCTGTAGACTGAAGAAGGCCTTGGCTCTCTTTCCTTTCAGATGCTTTAACCATGAACCTTGCATGAAAGGCTCATTCCAGGACAATGCCAAATTTCCAGAGGCAGGATTCTGTCATTCTGATGGCCTGACAGAATCCAGAGTTCATGACTATAGACCAGACCTTGTAAGAGCAATCCCTAAGGGTACAGGCACAAGTCTTGCTGGATTCTTATACCTTATTCATGCTATTTATTAAACCTTCAATGTATATTTAATACCTTAATTTTATAACTGACAGCTCATTTCTAATATTCCCTACATTAAGCAACAGGCTACATTTTATACAAATAGAAACCTATTTCTGACATCAAATATGCTAACTAGAAAGAATCTGTTGTTGATGAAGATGTGGATAAGAGGAGGGCCTGTGATTGCTACCTCTGGAGTGTGGTCCTGTCTGATAGAATGTTATTTGACCATTCAGTTGCACTTAATTAGCATACTAGCCGACCACTTTTTTTTGGGTGAGGAAGATTGGCCCTGAGCTAACATCTGTTGTCAATCCTACTCTTCTTGCTTGAGGAAGGTTGTCCCTGAGCCAACACCTGTGCCAATATTCCTCTCTTTTATATGTAGGACACCACCACAGCATGGCATGATGAGCAGTGTGTAGGTCCGCGCCCAGGATCCAAACTCATGAACCCGAGGCTGCTGAAGCAGAGTGCTCAAACTTAACTGCTACACCACTGGGATGGCCCCTAGCTGACTACTCTCTGTGCTTTCTACATTAATTCCCAGGTATTGGCTTAACCTAAGTTTTACATCGTACAATATCATATTGTAATGCTAAAGAACTTGAAAGATAACTACAGACATGCAATAACAAATAAGAAACTAGAAACCATGGTAAGTGCTAGAAAGACCAGAGGAGGGGGAAAGATTCAGGAGTCAAGAATCATCTTTCCTACTTTTCCTTTTCCCAGTCTTACTGCCTCAGTTGTCCAGAAGTACAAGCAGGGCAGAGCAGAGAATGTTCAGGGAGATGTAGAGAGCAGAAACCATGAAAGTTAGAATGAACTGATAACTTTAGTGCCAGAGATAAACAGGGAAGCTTCCCGGAATCACCCCAACTCAGACCTTCCTCAATCACCAGCAGAGCTGGTATGCTAGTCTCGGTGGTCCTTAGACACATGTATTCCTTCATCTCAGAGTGCCTATACTTCTAGACTCTGAGAGCCCATTTCCTCCCACTAGCCAACTCTAAACTGTGTTGGAACTGCTGCCTCCACCATTTCTCCTTAACAGCGTCTTCCCTTCCATTCAGCCAGATCTAATACTTGCCTAGAAAATTGATATCTGGTCATCCATACTTTCCAACACAGATTTTCCTCTTCTTCCTACTCCCTAAATGATGACAACTAGTGGATTCTGTTCATTTTTATACTTCTAATGGTGGGACCCTTTTTTTAAATTAAAAAAAATGTTATATGTGTTGCTTTGCATGCTCATTATAAAAAGAAATCAAACACTATGTGAAAGGATAAGGAATAAAGCAAAAATCACCTTAAATCCCACAACCCAAAGAGACCAACTGTTAACAAACTAACTTTGAAATATCTTACTACCAATAAATACACATAAATTTGTACAATTTTACATTAACAGGACCTTACAATACATGTTATTTTTATCATAGCCATATTTCTTTTTTTAAAACACTTGTGTTTGGCTTTCTTCCACACTCACACGTTCTGATATAATTATAAACATAAACAACCATACGTACATATATATGGGCAATCGTCATTATTTGTTTTTAGTGAAAATATATTATGAATTCTTCCCCTCATCTTGCTTTTTCCACTTAACAATGCATCAAGGCAATTCCTTCATGCCAATGGTCTCAATTTTGTTTCTTCTTTTTAACGTCAGCATAATAGTCTGTGGTATCACTTACCAGAGTGTATTTAGCCATTTGCTTAATGATGGGCATTCACGTTGTCTCTGTTCCTGAACACAAATACAAGTTCATTTACCTGCCACACAAGAGGGGCCAAAAACTGGAACACCAAGGCTTATGGCAAGGAAAGGGGGTTTATTTCAGGTGACATCAGCCAGGAGCAAGCCCTCAAATTCATTTCCCTGAAAGACAGGAGGCAAGGAGTTTTAAAGGTTGTGAGGAATGTGGCTGTTTTCAGGGAGGGGGAGGAGGAGATAAGGAAATCTGCAGGTGAGTATCCTTGGTGGTTTCCCTCCCCCTCACCCCCACACCCCCGTGACAGATGGTAGATTCTAGTGCCAGGAAGCCGAGGAGTCGGGATCTGGGAAGCTTCAGTTTTTTACAAGGACCTATAATTAGCCAAAACTTCAGCAGGAGGCCACCTGGGCTATATAATCTTAAAAACACTAGTTTCCTGCATATGTGAAGCTCAGGGATACAAAGGTTAAAAAAGCAATATTTACATATGAACGTGACTAAAGAAGCAGAGAAAGGGGAGAGGGCTCAGAAGTGCCAGGTGTTGGATGACCCCAGACCATTGGCTGCCTCATCATAGACAAAAATTTTGGATCTGTTGAATGCGACATTCCTGAGGAATCGAAGAAAACATTAGTTATTTTTCCTATCAGGGAGAGAAGGAACCATTTGGGCAGAGAACTTAAATCTTCTGCTAACAAGTTATTCTCTCTCGTGTTTACTGACTGGCTACTAATTAGCTTGCCTACATGCAGTTCTAAGTGTTTCTCCAAAGCACACTGCGAGAATAAATGCGGGGGAGGGGGTCAGTGTTTAGATATGGAGTCTCTCATGCTAACTGGGTCTCATTTCTAGGATGATTTTTTTGGCATTACAATGTATGAACACTTATCCCTTTACGTATATCCTTTATATACTGGACATTTTTATTCCTTTGAATATATTTATATGAAAAATCAGCATGCAATTAAGAATTGCTTTAAAATTTTTCACTACTACAAATAAGAGTGTAACAAACATTCTAGACTACACCTCTGATTGTTTTCTTAGGTTAAGTTAGTAAATTAATGAGGTAGAACATGTTTAAGATTCTTAAGGTACATTGCCAAATTTTTCTCCAGAAAGATTGTGATTATAGCCTTCTACCTCTTTCTAGCAGAGTATGAAAAGGCTTATTTTACAGCACCCTCCCTAGTATGGAGTATTCTTGTACACATTTCTTCATTAACTCTGCTTCCTAAGAGCATCTCTAATCATAATCACCATTCTGGGCATCGGCGTCTCTCACTAGATCCTGAAAACGTTGACATCGGGCTGATGGTTTACTTTTTTTTTTTTTTTAAGGTGGCACTCTTTGTGGAGTATCTTCAATAACTTCTAGAGCAAAAGGAATTTCCTTTTACTTCGGGGCAGTTTTTACTATGCTGATTACAAACTATATACCCCAATACAGCCACTAACTTTATCTTCCAAGGTAGATGGATTTTATCCCTTGAGGTTTATCAGCACTGATGGATATAAACCACATTGATGGGGGTGTCTTCTTGACAAAAGATAGACAATATGAAGCTGGAAGACGCTTCAAGTTTTTATTTCGTCAAGACCCTTGCTTCACAAGAATATCTGGAAACTAAGCACTCTACAAGAAAACATCTACCCCAATGATTCTCAAACCTAACATCCATCAGGATCACCTGAAGGGCTTGTTAAACAACCTACCGCTGAGGGTCAACCCCAGAATTTCTGATTCAGTAGGTCTGGGGCAGGGTTCAAGAATTTTCATTTCTGACAAGTTTTCAGGTGATGCTGCTGATGCTAGTCCATTAGCAAAACTTGAGAGCCACTGATCTATCCTATCCCCCGCCTATTTTGGTAATAGAGTCTAGCATTTAATAGGCCTCACCATGAAGTTCTATTACTTCTCCATAAAGTGTCCCTCTTTTTATTAGTTCTGTCCTCTGTGGCAGTAAGAACAGCTGGTCAGCACTTTCCTCCTTATAACCTTTCATATCCTTGAAGAAAAATATTAAGTTTTCCTCATTCTCCTTTTTACCTATCTAAAGTCCTGATTCCTCAGCCTTTCCTCATAATCATATATCCAACCTGCTTATCATTTTTATTGCTCTTCCCTGAAGCCCATTTTGAATTTCCATCCCGCCCCCACTTCAGTTCTGTCCCCTTCTTGGTTAATAAGAAGATATGAGAGGAAGAGAATGTGCTAACATAAACCTTGAGTGCATAACTTTTTGGGTTACTCCTACCAGGGTCTCTGGCCGTGATATTTTATTTTAAGTAGCTTCAAAGAAATTGGTGATTTTTTTTCCCAGTTCTTTATTTCAAAAATTATAGTGTTTGACAAATGGGTAAAAAATATTGGTCAATTCTTCATACTTATTCAAACATAATCAGTTGCATCTTTGGGTACAAGAAATATCTATTCATTTGTTTAGTCTACAGATCTTTATTGAACACCTAGAATGTGCCAAGCACTGTGAATACTATATCGAGTGAATGTAGCGTTAACTTTTGATCAAGTCAACTTGCTTAGGCAAGTCATAACAGCCTGAGAATATCAGAAATATTTCCACAACCTCACTCATAGTATGATTGAAAAGATAAAGTTGAGCAAACCAAACATTGTTTTAGCCCCTTCCAAATCTACTATGTTCATATAGAAATGGGCCTAGATTGTAGTCAACTTTACATTATCTGTAAGGAAGTAATAATATTTTCTATAATTCAGGTTGGCATATTATTAAAAATAATCACTTCTGTTTGTCTTTGGGGTGTGTTCTGAAACATGCATATTTGGATTAATTCTGTCGTGAGTAGAACTGATTACTCATGAGACTGTGGCTGAAACTATCTTAGTCCTCAAATGGTGGAAGAAGAGAGGGAGACCTGTGGGGTCTCTATAAGAGCACTAATCCTATTCATAAGGGCTCCACCCTCATGATGTAAGCACCTTGCAAAGGCCCCACATCCTAATACCATCACATTGGGTATTAGGATTTCAACATACGAATTTGGCGGTGGAGGGCACACAAACATTCAACCTACAGCAGAAACATTTTTTTTTTTAAATAGGTTAGTAGATGATTTTTCCCATTCTCTGAACACTATTCTGTGCTCTGAGGCAGCAAAGCTTTGCATGGTAGACTGCATTCTGTGTTCTTGGGGCTATGCATTCTTGGCACTATGCTTGTGGTATTAGGACACCAGATGGTTAACAGTGAGCCAGGTATCACTCTTCTCAGATTTTCCTGTGTGGTTGAGTTCTGCATATGAATTGTTAAATCCTCTTTCTACCGGTTGTTCTGACTTGTCATGAATGGGTTTTGACTTCTAATACCCAACAAAGTGTATGCAAGTAACAGTGCTGGACCTATCTCAAGTAAATGACAACAATAAAACCATCCCGTGAAGTGGGAAAATGCAAGATAGCTCAAGTCTCCTTCAAGGAAATGACTATGGAAAAGAGAAGAAAAATCTTCAGGCAATTAAGGATTGGTGGAAGTGCTTTGACCTAATAAGCATCAGACATCACTGTAGCTGATGCCAGTTTGTGGTTTCTGAGAATTCGAAGAAAATGAGGATTGATTTCCAATGTGCAATACCAGGGCCCTACTTCCTTAGAGGCTGTGCTAATACTATCCTTTCTGGTATCAGTTCCCTTCCTTCCAGGAACACATGGGCCACACTCAGTGGAGAATGAGGCAGGAAGTGAGCTCAGTGGCAAGCATTTGATCTTCACATCCTCCAAACGAATTTTGAAATTAGTATGTGAAAATTCCAAATAAAGTACTAGTGAACTGAATGCAACAGTACTTGGACACAATAATCCACCAACAATAGCATAATTTGTCACAGGAAATTTGTTAATGTACCACTTAAAAAATCAAAATAAGTAGGGAATATAGGATAATCTCAGTACATTCTGAAGAGGCATTTGATAAAAATTTACTCCCATTCTTAGTTTTAAGGTCTCTAAAAGTTAGAAATAGAAGACTATATTCCTATAATGATGAATACCTACCTCAAACCAAAAGATTGATATGTTCAATGGTAAAATACTGTCAGAATTTCTATTAAAATCTAAATGAAACAAAAATGCCTATGACAATAATTATTATGCAAAATCCATTTCTTCATTCAAAAATATATATTAAACTCATACATTTTTCCGGGCACTGGAGGTATAAAAATGAATAAAATGAAGTCTATTGTCTTGCAAGTTCTTACCAAACAAAAAGATATAAGAATATGGCTATTGAAAAAGAGAAAAAAAATTATTGTTACTTACAAATTGTAAGTTTATGTAGACAGTAGTTTATGTAGAAAATATTAGATAATAAATTGAAAATGTACTAGAATTAACAAGTGAGATTAAAAGCATAAATGTCTCCAAATTAATATTGGGAGGAAATGTTATTCACAAAGTAATAAAAACATAAAATAGCTAGACACCTTACCCATGCAACACTAGTACGAATGTGAAGGGTACTAGAATATGCCACCCCAAAATATGCCTCTTTGACATGGGATTATTTTGAGTTTAAGACAATCGAGAACCAGCAAAGGCAAGAAAAGCTATTCACCTCTCTCTGTCTAAAAATAGAGCATAAATGTCGCATTTTATAAAGGAAATTTCCATTTGTAAATGTATCTCCACACCAGGAAGAAAGTTACTCCTGAGATTCCTCTGATCCTCTGAGGGATCTTATCCGTATAAAAGAACCCTTATTTGCCATCCATTTCCTCCCCTCACCTTCCTATAACTTGCCTCTTCCACCCAGAAGCTCCAAATGCCTTTTCCTCTGTTTGGTATAAGACGGTGTATAAGCCCCAAACATCTGACCACCTCCTTGAGCCTCATTTCTTTATGAAACTCAAGTCATCAGTCATCGTAAGTAACTAAAATTGTGTTTTCTCTTGTTAACGTATTTTATCAGTGTGATTCTTGGGCCCCAGCCACTGAACTTAGGACGGTAGAGGAAGAGAGTTTTTTTCCTCCCCTAAAAATGAAACTATACAGTTTATAGAAAGATCCCAAAGAAAATGTGACTAAATGGAGAGGCATACTAACTAAACAGAATACAATGTCAATTTCTTCCAAAATAACATATATACCTTGAGTACAATTTCAATAAAAACAGCAATGAAATTTCTTTTTAATTTGACAGAAGTGATTCTAAATTTAATCCAAAAAAAAAAAGGTAAGACCAGCCCAGAAAATTTTCAGAAAAAAGAATGATAAAGGAGGTCTTTCTTAACCGGATATTTAAAATCTTCAGAGCTACACTAATTTTTTTAAGTATCTGATTCTCGAAGAAGCCAGCAAAACAATAGAACCACAAATGTACAGGATAAAGAATAAATTGGTCAATAAATGATTTTGGTGAAATTGACAATTTAGAAATCCATTTAGAATGTAACTTTACAGATAAAGTAAAAAAATAAACATGAAAATGTAAACTACAATCCTAGGTATAAACCCAAAATAATTAAAAGCAAGTATTTCAACAAGTATTTGTACACCAATCTTCAAACCAGCGCTATTCACAATAGCCAAAAGGTGGAAACAACCCAAATATCTATCAATGGATGAATAAACAAAATGTGGTATATCATATAATGAAATATAATTCATATAAAGGAATGAAGTAGTACATGCTCCAAGGGGAGTGAACCTCAAAAGCATTAAGTCTGATAGAAAAGGCCACATATTGTGTGGTTCTATTTATATGAAATATCCAGAATAAGTAAATCCATAGAGACAAAAAGCAAATTAGTGATTGTCAGGGCCTGGGGGACACAGGAAATGGGGAGCAATTGCTTAATGGGCTTAGACTCTCCTTTGGGGGCGACGAAATGTTTTAGAACTAGATAGAGATGATGGTCTTGCAACATTGTGAATATACTAAATGTCACTTTCAAATGGTTTAGTTATGTGAATTTCACCTCAGTAAAAATATAAATAAATTACGGGAGAAAGTAGGGGTGTACGTTCTCTAAAATCTGGATTTGGAAGAGCTTTCTAAATATAAAATCATGAAAGAAATCAGGAAAAGATGAATATACTTGATGGCTGAAAATATTTAAAATTTGGTGAGTCAAACTAAATAATAAAACTGTATTATATGGACATGATTCTCGAGAAGTACAGTAGTCATTATGTCCCCAAGCCTGCCCTTCCCCTTCATAATTCTTCCCTGCTTCTCTAACCACTGCTTGAAAAAATCAGCACCTCTTATTAATCTGATCTAGAGCACCAGCTGAAAGAATATTAGACAAATACATAAAATTGCTGTTTCACACCTTGCCCACAGCATGAAATGAGCCTTAGTATGGGGTTTATGAAGACACTATTTATGCTCACAAAGTGTTAAATTAAAAAAGGAGCAGATCATAGCAAGATTTGCCGTAAGTCTCAGTTTGGTTAATCTACAAACAGATTTTATTAGATATTTATTTAGATGCTCTGTACAGATTGCTTTGTTTAATTTTGAAATTAAGTTTCCAGGTTGGCAGTGGAGTTTTAAACACTTGAATTCTAGAAATGCAGCAGCTTTTAACCTTTGTACTTCTCTTTTAAAAGCTAATTAGGAAATTAAATCCAAGAGGACTGAATCCATAAAATGCTGGCTTTGTAATGCTGATGGAACGATTCAAGTCACCTGCAATTTTGGTGTCATCTCCCGATTAGTCATTGGAAAGAGATATTCAAAGAAATTTCAAAAGATTTAAAAAAATAATTTAGGAGCTCCAACACCTTTGTTAATATTAGGAACTTTATTGCTTGGAAAATTAAATCTGAATAGAGAAGTATTTTAGATTTACTTATCACTCCTGGCTAAACGTTTTCTTAATTTATTCTGCACTTGATCAGTCAGTAAACTTTGGGGATAATTCCTAGTGAGGTGTCAGCTGGAGCTCCAGAGCCTGCCCATTATCTCTGTAGGTGCCCTGGCGCCCTGCAGGCACTCACCACCAACAGCTGGAGTCCATGGAGGGGAAAAAAAAAGCATTGAAGCTTTTTCTACCTCCAAAGATGTTTCCAGCTTACCAGCACTTGAAATGCTCATTGACATTCAAAATTCCCCTTTCCCTCAGCAGAAGGTTCCATTTACAGTTGTGACCCTCGACCTCATCAAATGAGTTTAAAATGCCTCCTGACGCTGAGGTAATTTTTTCTTTTTGGTCTTGAATATGCCTAAGATCCTACGAAATCCCACCAATACGTAGGGAGACGCAGGTGTTTCAGATACGAACTTCCCGGGGTACACCCGTCAGCGTCTCCATTTGAACTTCCTTCTCTCAAATGCCAATTGTGTGAAGCATGTTTTTGGTTCATTTAGTTCTCAAAAACAAAGAAACAGATTTTTTTTTATTATTCAACAGATGTTTTTAAGGGCCTACCTTGTATCTGGCACTTGCCTAGGCATAGAGAGAAAACACAGACTCAGGTCTTGAAGTGTTTAGGAGAGGCAGAAATGTAAACAAATAATTTAAATAATATGGTGTAGATGACAAGAGAGAAGCCCACAAGAGGAAGAGTAGGCCTAGAAAGGAAGGTGGGCTGACTTCTTCCTTGAGGCGTGGAGTCGGGAGTGAAGTCTGTCTTGAAAGTAAGTGGTGTGTTGCTTGTGGGAGTGGCGTGGAAGAGAAGAAAGCATCCTTGACTGTGGTAGCTAGTCTCCAAAGATGTCACCATCAGTTCCTTCCCTCCTTGTACATGCGTGATGCTCCTCACATCAAGTGTTGGAGTTGAATTCTCCTACCCTTGAATAGGGGCTGATCTTAGGACTGATCCTAGTGACTCCTTCTAATTAGTAGAATGTGGCAGAAGTACTCTGTGTGACTTCAGAGCCAGGTTAGAAAAGGTCATGCCACTTCTACCTAGTCTGCTTGGGATGCTTGCCCTTGGAACCTGGGCAGTATGTTGTAAGGAAGCCCAGGACACAGAGAGGCCCACGTGGAGAAGAACCAAGGGCCCCCAGCTCTCAGCCCTGGCTGATCTCCCAGCCCACAGCCACTATTAATTGCCACACATATGAAATCTTTTAGATGGCTCTAGCCCAGCCAACATCTGACAGCAACCTCATAAGAGAACACAAGCAAGAAACGCCTAGCTAAGCCCAGTCAATCTCTACCACTGTGAAAGATAATAATAGTAAATGATTGTTTTTGTTTTAAGCCATAGCATTTTGGGGGTGGTTTCTTACATAGCAATAGATAACTAGAACACAGACAAGGGAGGAATCCTAAGTGATGGCACAGACACACTAAACAACAGCCTGACTTTGGGCATCACAGTGTGATGAGATTGAGGGAAGGGGACAGAAGGCAAGCATGGCATAATGCTGCGGGTTCAGGGCAGAATATGGACGATCGCTGATGCCATATCAAGAGGTAAGGATTCCATCCTACAGACAGTGGGGAAGCCATTGAAGAAGTATTAAGGGAGAGGGGAGGTTAATATGATCACATCTGAGAAAACCCTTCTAGCAGCAGTGTGCCGAGGGGTTGGGAATGTAGAGAATACCACATTCATCCCAGCAGGAGAAGTGAGGTCCCTGAACTAAGGCAAGAGCAGAGGAGATGGAGGGGAGAGGGCACATTTAAACAGGCCAAGAAAGATAATCTATAGGATTTGGAGGTTGCCTGGATTTGAGGTTGAGGGCAAGGAGAAATTAAAGAAAACTCATTCATTCATTAAATTCTGATTGAGAGCTTACATAATATCAACCACGCTTCTGGACCCTGAGGATGAAACAGCAAATTAGACATTCTGGGCTCTTGTGAGTTTATATTCTAGTGAGAAAGAGAAACAAATGGGCTTAAGTGAGTTGACGACTCAGTTTCCAGAAAGTGCCTTTCCTGTTAATCCATCTTCTCATTTATCACTCAGTACATAGGAGAAATGGACAATTTTCCGGAAAGTAAAATGAACTCTTTAATATTCTGAAGATGACCCATGAGGCAGATTATCTGGGTGCTAGAGAGAGTTCAGAACTTGTTCTTTGATACTGTCAGATTGTACATGAAAATCCAGACACACCAGGTCAAAAGCGTCCCCTGGGCTGTCTATTGTGGTCTTTGGTTCCAGTGCCACATAGCAAAAAGAAAGCATGAAGGATATGCTTCAGCCAGGGAGAAGTGATTCTCATTCATTTTTCTACAATTATGTATGTGTTTAGTAATTCAACAAATATCCACCATTCTGGCTGCTGAGCACATCGCAGTGAAAAGGAGAAATAAAACCTCTCAATTCATGGGGCTTACATTGTATTAGGGAAGACATAATAAATCGGTAAAGAAACAACATAATGTCAATGTATTAGCTGCTATAAGAAAATACCAAATTTAGTGGCTTAAAACACCACAGATTTATTATCTTATGGTTCTGGAGGTCAGAAGTTTGAAAATGATCTTACAGTTTACAATCAAGGTGTCAACAAGACTGTGTTCCTTCTGAGAATCCGTTTCCTTGCCTTTTCTGGCTTCTTGAAGCCACCTACATTCCTCAGCTCATGGCCTCCTTTACTCAGTGGCATCTGAATGAAGGCATCTCTGACCTCTGCTTCCATCGTCACATCTCTTTCTGTGACTCCGATCCTCCTTCCTCCTTCTTGAACTCTTTTCCCACCCAGATAATCCAGGATGATCTCTCAACTCAGCATCCTTGTCTTAATCACATTGGCAGAGTCCCTTTTGCCATGTAAGGTAACAAACATATTGACAGGTTCTGGGGATTAGAACATGGACTCTTTGGGGACAATTTTTCAGCCAAACACAGTCAAGTACTGATTGCTATGAAGAAAAATAAAACAGGGTAAGTAGATAGAAAGTGTGACTGGGGAGAAAGGGAATAAAAAATGAGGTCAAATAGGCAGTCTGATTATGTAAGTTTAGAAACCATGATAAGGACTCAGGATTTTATTCTCAGTGTGTTGGGAAAACTCTGGAGGACTGATTAGTCAGATGTGGCATGACTTGACTTACAGTCTTGAAGTTTCACTTTTGATGCTGTGTCCTGGGAGACTTGGGCTTTTTGTGGGGTCTGAGGTCACAAGGGTGTAGGAATCATGGGATTCATCTGATGTTCTCTTAGGGCAGGAGTCAGCAAACCTTTTCTGTAAAGAGCCAAAGAGCAAACACTTTCAGGTTCATGGAACATAAGCTCTATGTCATAACCACTCAGCTCTATTGTAGAGTGATACAATATTGTTCTTGTATTGCTGTTGTAGAGCAAAAGCTGCCATAGATGATGCATAAATAGATGGAGGTGGTTAAGTCCCAGTAAAACGTCACTGCAAAAAACAGGTAGTTAGTTGGCCCCTGCCTTAGGTAGAGCTGGTTGATGAGTTCTGGGGACTGTTTTTTAGGCAATTGCAGGGATAAAGCAGGTGGAGGTTGGAGGAGGTTGATGGGAATAGTCTCTCACTGGGAATTCCTGTTATTCCAGGACACTGCATCCTGCCAGCAGAGTGAAGAGCCAGGTAGTCTCCTCTGTGGTGTTTGGATCTCTGGGAGCTCACTCAGACACTGCTGTGGCCGCCCAGGTTTCAGCTAGAATGAGTGAATGGTGTGGTCATCCTCCAACACTCAAGTGATGAAGGGGAGCCATTTTTGAGAGAAAAATGATGAGTTACATTTACGATGTTGACTTTGAAGGGTCTCTGAGACATCCAAACAGAGACAACCAGGAGCCAGTTGGATTGGGTTGTGGAGCTCAGAAGATGTCTGGATGGGACATATAGATGAAGGCATCATCCTTGGGGAGGGGATAAATTGAAGTCTTACCAAGGCTCCAATTGCAGGTCATCTCCCTGGGAACATTTAAGGGTAGGCGGAGATATTCAGGTATAGAAATCTCCTCTGAGTCTTGAGGCTTCCAGTTTTGTGTATTGATAAAAATCAATCCCATGTTTTCCAAATCCCAGGCTGACGTGGTTCTGGGTGGGCACCAAGACTCTGAAGAGTACGACGCAGAAAGTTTCTACTGTGCAGAGATCAGATAAATGCACTATTTGCTTGAGGTTGTATAACCAAGAAATGAGTACATGAAAAAAGTCTTGAATCTTCTTCTGCAATTATTCATTAAAGCAGGACTGATTCATGAGTTGAGGGTTGAAATTCCCTCTCCCTTTGGATGGCTCATTTTTCTGCCCATCATCGCCTCTAGAAGAGGACAAAGAAATGAAATAAGGAGGTGACATATAAATCATTTGACATTACAACCAATTAACAGCTTCCTTGGACAGAAGTAAGGGAAACCGTTGTATAAATGGATGTTTTCAGGTTGTCTCTTTCTGTGCACTGAGAACCCAAAAAGTCAGTATGAGGTAGTGGAAGAGTGGTTTGCACTGGGAATCTGAAGACCTGGATGTGAGGTGGTTTTGGCACAAACGGGACATGTGACCTTGGGCTCTTCACTTAACTTCTCTGCACCTCAATGTTCTCACTTGTAAAGTGCCAATTAGGTGCAGCACATGCTAGACACCTTATATACCCCTTGTTTCACTTAATAATTCTTTCCTAAAACAGGGTTGCTGAGAGCCACATAGAAAGTGGATATAAAAGCACTTTGTAGGGGGCCGGCCTGTGGCCAAGTGGATGAGGTTGCCCGCTCTACTTCTGTGGCTTGGGGTTTTGCCGGTTCGGATCCTGGGTGTGGACATGGCACCACTCATCAAGCTGTACTGGTGCAGTGTCCCATATAGCACAACCAGAGGCACTCACAACTAGAATATACAACTATGCACTGGGAGGCAGTGGGGGAGGTGCTTTGGAGAAAAGAAGAAAAAAAAAAGAAGAAGATTGGCAACACATGTTAGCTCAGTTGCCAATCCTTAAAAAAGAAAAAAAATAGCACTTTGTAAACCATAAAGCAATATACCAACATAAGGCACGGTATAACATGAATCATTTGTTTTCAGTGGCCCTAATTGCCATAAAAATAGCAATAGGTCTGCCGGTGCCCAAAAGCTTCATTTTTGGGTTCAGTTTTCTTTCTGTGCTGTTTTTCTTATTGTTTTTAAGTTAAGGAACCGAATCACCAGTTTAGAGTTTACATTTTACACTAAAATTGCCAAACAGAAAAGGGAAGGTGAAGTTCCAAAATTCTTAGGTGACCCAGGTCCCAATCCTCTTACTAAATTGGCTGTGACTTTTATAAACCCACAGTCGGCGGCTCTTTTTAAAGCTCCTCTAAGCAAGGTAACGGGTTTGGAAAAGGAATCCATGGGGGTGCTCTTTCCTGAACTGAGGAGGCACTGCCATTAGAATATGATGGCATTCTTGCGTTATAATTTACACCTGCTTTTCATGCGTTTTATTCACTGCCAATAATTATTGAATAATTACTGTGTTCTCCCACGGCCTCTCTTTGTACTCCCGCTTCTTCCTAGGGTTTCAGCTAGATTGTTGCCTTTTGAAAGTTTCTTTCCTTCTGAAAAGGAGGCAGGTGGTTTGTAATTCTTATTTTTGAGCCAAGCGTTTAAATAGGCAAAATTTCTACCCAGTAGCCGTCCTGTCTCCTTGGTTTCCTCGTGCCCCATTTACTGGAAGGATAACAGGAAGTAGTTTGTCCTAAGAAGTCACTTGTGCTTAAAGACCTTAAAATTCATGTGTTTGTGACTCCCCTGTTACCTGTTTTCATGGAGCATCTTCCAAATTTGCTAAGCTGATTTGAATTGAGATAAATTAGATCATTTGCAGCCCAACTTGCCTGCCAAATTCAAATTGGCACTTGAAGCACTTTATCTGTGTTTGGGGGTTTGTTGGAAGACAAAACAAGACCTAGCTACACTGAAGGAGTTTGTTTTGTTTTCCTGTATGGGAAAACAAGTTAACTCCTGCTTTTTCTGTTGGTTTTTTTTTCTCCCTTTGCTGTAAAAAATAATTCCCCAATCACCCAGTTAGTCTGTCTTGGTATCCGTTCTCTAACTCAGAGGAGAATCCTGTCTTCTTCGCAGCAAGCAAATAAAAACTTCAGAAATGGTAGATAAATCTAAAGCACTAGATACAATCTGGTTTAAAATCTGATTGCTTTACCTACATGATCTTTTCGTCATTCTAGTGTCGCTGCTAACAGGGAAAATTTTGTTAAGAGTAGGATCTTTACTCATCATTCCTTTCTGTTAAAAACCTGTAATTACTCTTGGAAGAAACTTAAACTTCTGTCACTCCCAGAAGGGTGTTTGTTTATTCTGCATCCTAAAGTGTGTATTGTGTTTTTGTCATGGACTTTATAACCACAACAGACCTCACTATATGACAGTTTAACAACCAAATCTTTCTTGACCCTGTTTCTTGAAATGGGACAAAAGCTGTTCTGGAGTCCAAGCCTTGCACATAGTATCAGGCAGCTTTGTGTATTTATTCAACCTTAGAACTTGCAACTGAAATGACCTGAGCCCTGGTATTACAGAATAATTAAATGCTTATTATTAGAAGGCAAACTTCACTGGATAAATATGAATGTTGCTCAAATTGGTGGTATTATGTAACACTCTGTACGTGCTAAGGCAAGGGTGTTTACTCTCATTTCACAGTTCATCCTCACATCAAGGTCTCCATAAAGTAGGTAGGAGGAAGGGAGAAAATAGTGTGATCCTTTGCTTTATAGCAGAGGAATTGAGCTACTTGAAATTGGTTCAGAAATCTAAGCTTGGGACATTCAGATCACCATTTTGTTCCCATGGGCTTCCTTAGTAGGAAGAGTTTCCAAGTGATTTTTCCCATTAAAAAAATAGATACCGATAAATAGAGTCATAGGAATGTTTGAAGCTTCATTTTTGTCTTGTTGCAAATAATACATTCCTTTAAATAATATCCCTGTATAAACACATATGTTGCCTCACCTAGCCGTCTCTATTGTGAAAAACCAGACTTGGGAGATGACAGATTATTGGCATCCCCAACGCCCCAATTGTCATGAAATGTTTGATAAAGTATAAGTCTGCCTCCATGTATTTTGTAGACATTGGTCAATTTATTCATTTAATGAATTATTACTGGACATCTGCTGCATGCTAGATACTGCACTAAGTGCTGGTGATCGAACAAATAAAGCATAGCCCCTGCCTCCGTAGGCCCCTCAGCAGCTGCTACAAGTAAAATTAGAATCAAAATCTAGGATATGAGATTAGATAGAGAAATGAACTCAAGAAATAATCTGTACATGGCCGAGATGTTAAAACACAATAAACAATCATGTGTTGAGATCAAGCTAATATCCAACCCAGATAGAGTGAGTAGAAGAAGTTGAAATAATTCACTGAATTCACTTACTAATATATCAGATGTTTATTATTTGCATACTTTTCCCTGCCCTCCCGGAACTTACAGCACTTATTTACCAGTTTCTCCTTTAGTTTTGCTCAGCTGTGAAAACATCACTACCTTCATTCAGTTGCCTACACCAAATTGTAAGAGTCATCCTCAATTCTTCTCTTTCCTTCAACCTCACACCTCCCTTGACCTCTCACCCCCAATACATTCCAGAAACAAACTACTTTGCCAACTCCAAGCACCACCCTGAATCTACCCTTTTCTCGTAATCTCCACAGGCACTATCCTCCACCGGCCCCATCATCTCTCACCTGACCCACATAGTGGCGTCCTCACTGGGCTCCCTGCCTCTACCCTCCCCTTCCAACCCAACACGCACGCCATCCGTGCCCAACTCAGCAGCCAGCATGAACTGTCTAAAATGGAAACTAGTTATATGCCAATTAACTCAATTAAAAAAGAGAGGAAACCAGATTGTTCCACTCACCAGTGTAAAGTGGCTTCCCCTTGTATGGAATAAAATCCAAACTCCTCTTTTGGGCTATGAAGGCACATATGATATAGCTCCTGTCTTTCTCTCCAAGTTCAACTCCTCCTATTATGGCCTACTCCCAGCCATACTAGACTTTCTGTGCCTCAAATTCACCAACTTTCTTCCCAACTTTGAACCTTTGTACAGGCTGTTCCTTCTAATCTCTACATAGCTGGTTTCCTCATCATGCAGATCACAGCATAGAGTCACACCCTCAGAAATCTTCATTTATCTCTTCCTTCCCCATCATATCACCACCACTTTGATTCCCTACATACCACTTTTCACAATCTAGGGGGTTGCCTCTCTATTGGTTTATTTGATTTTTGTTTGTCTACCACCAATAAAATGGATGCTCATGTCTATCTTGTTTGTTCTATAACTATAGAGCCTAGAACAGGGCCTGATAATATATTGAATGCTCAATAAATATTTGTGGAGTGAATGGATGAATGATGTCAGTTAGGAAAGAAGGGAGGGAAGAAGAGCTGGAGGGAGAGGAGGTGAAGAGAAAAGGAAAGATTAAGAGATAGAAAGATATGGAGAGATGTTGACAGAGCCAGAGGAAGAATGAGAGCCAGAGAGACAGTGGGAGAAATTACCTGAGTTTGAGATTGAGATTTCAAGGATGGAAAAAAGTTAAATATGGCAGGAGTATCAAGTGGGATGGGGAAGAGGGTGGAGAGGTAAAGATGGAGAAGTGAGCCACAGACAGATCATCAGAGTTGGAAACCAAATCAAAGGCGTTTGCGCTTTATCCTACGGAACCCAATTAAGGGTTTTAAGCAAAGGAGTGACAGGATGAGATTTATGTTTCAGAAAGATCACCATGGCTGCAGTGTAGAGAATGAATCAGAAGGGAGATGACAAGAGAAAAATTATGTTAACAGAAAGGAACGGTCAATGTGGCAGCTTAAACAAAGGGGAGTCAGAAAGCAAGGATTTGGCAGTGTTTTCCCAACACTGTCAGGAAAGAGGCAGTAAATCTGGGAATCCGAGCATTCCAGTGAGCGTGGAGGAAATACACAACGGTGGGTAAGAGTCTGGGCTTGGAGTCAGACAGACCTGGGTTTAACCTCAAATCTATCACTCTGTAGCGTATGTTATCTAGCACAAGTTATCAATTCTAAGCCACAATTTCCTCTTCTGTAAAATAGGAACAATAACTGTGAGCATGTAGAAAGCTCGCAATAAAATATTGGTTTTATTATGTTATTAGGTGCACTCTGTTGTGTGCTTGGACCACTCTAATAAGTCATCCCATGACCTGG
The DNA here is from genome assembly GCF_021613505.1 of Equus quagga. Taxonomy (NCBI): domain Eukaryota; kingdom Metazoa; phylum Chordata; class Mammalia; order Perissodactyla; family Equidae; genus Equus; species Equus quagga. The sequence goes on along the minus strand of NC_060272.1, from coordinate 47,360,935 downwards.
AGGAACCACACCTCAATAGCCTCCACCTCTTTTGATATCATTTTCTGCAAATCAAGAAGCCCTCTGATTATTAACTTGACTTCCTACATACCTGCTTTATGACTGTCCTGCTGCCAATAAAATCGTATTTTCCAATGAATATTAATAAAATAACATTGTGTTTACATTTAGTCTCTTGAGTTTGGTTAGCTTGACTCAGTCCCCTGAACTTATTCATCTCTGGGGAAAACCAAATACTGAGATGTGGGGCCTCCAAGGCTGAAGTTCCTATCATGGCCCAGTGACTGCCGCAAGCAGGCTCACTCCAGGAGAGTGACCGATGGGCTGCCCTGGACAGCGGTCCCCAGTTTTGCCATGTGGAATCGTGTGCTTTGAATCTAATTACTTTTCTACATGGTAACTCTTCCAGTACTTAATTTCCTATTTTCCTTTGACCTCTCTACCCCAAATCTTCCCTTGAAGATGAATATCCACATAGAATAAGAAATAGCTAGGGCTGTTTTACAGTTCCGAGCTTCAAATGGGTCAGGAGTGATGCCCGCCTATGCATTTGATGTGGTTTTTCTTTTAATCTGTCTTTGGGGGAAAGAGCTATATCTGTTAGAGAATCAATATTTTTAGAAATTTAATAGGCTCATTTAGAGGTAAATATTTTAAACGGGCCACCCATGCATTGCATTAACTGCACCTTACTGTGACATTATCACAAAGACTTCAAACCTTTGGGACTGAGAAACCTTTTAACACTCTGTTTAGTAAATGGTAAACTCTTGGTTGATGATCTAGTCGGCTTTCCCTTAGTGTAGATCAGGCTCCCGAGGTGGGTGAGATTTCAGTCATGTGAATATCAGTCTGAAAGCATGAACATCTCTGCTGCACATCATTGGAGCCCCGGGTCATTCACACTTGTGGTTGTTTTACTTCACAGCCCAGAGCCTTCCCTGAGCTGCTGTCATTCTGACCCTGAGGCCGCCCTTCACAGCCTCGTGACTCTACTCCCAACATCCTCTTTCAAGCTGACACAGAGCAGAGGCTGACCTTGTCCCATTAACCACTTATCTACACAGACCCAATTAATCTTTGGTTGCCAGTCAATCTAACTCACTTCCCTCCTAGAATACTATAGAATCTCACAGAGGGATGCTTTTGGCTTCATTTGCTTCCATATGGGCTGAGCTGTGGCTGAAACATAGACAGCTGCCCTATGGAATGATTTGAGGATCCCTGACGACCAAAGGTGCTTCTTGTCAGAGTGTCAGGGTGTGGGAACTCTCCCCTAATCCTCTTCATTGCTCCTTAGGGCTTCTTTCCAGGATAAGGTCTTCCTAGAGTAGTTAACCAATTGCTTCTGACCAGGGAGTCTGCCCTAAGACAGATTCTGTACATACAAGGATAAGGGGAAGGGGATGAGAAAGTGCACTGACAAAGGGATTCTGAGTGTCCTGAGATGTATGAGGGCACTGGGTGCCTGCAAGTATTGGCCACCCAAGTGAAGGCACAACATGATTCTAGAGTCAAAGTAATCTGGCTTTGTTCAAGGTGATGAAACTCTGTGACCTCGGTAAGATATTTTACCTCTCTGAAGATATATATATCTGAAAGATTAAATGATATCCTGTATACAAAGGATTTATACCATAGTGCCTACTTGCCACATAGATGTGTTATAACAAAGGCATTAACCGCTCATTATTGAGTTTAACCTTGGTCAGATTTGGCTTCACTCAGGAATGCAAAAACACAAATCAGTTGCTGTTTCACCAAATGTAGGGCAGAGGTCTAGAATGAGGACTCAGCTTCAGCAGTCAGTATTCAGAACATTTGAAATGCATTCAGATCACTTGTAGGAAGATAGTGTCTACATGAGATGCTTATGTCAGCACTGAGATGGATTTGATGAGCTTCTCACCCACTAGTAGAGTGAAGATGGGATTTGGGGTGCAAGGCCTGACAAGGAAGAAGGCATTGCCTGTGGAGTGAGAAACTTGAGAGGTAGGGAAAGTCAGTGGTCCCGTACACCTTCCTACACCAATCATCCCATCGCACCAACCCTGTAGTTTGTGGGACCCCTGCTGTCCACTGTAGCAAGAGTTGGGGAATATATTTGGGTCCTACGGTAGGCAGAATAATAGGCCGCACTTCCAAAGATGGCCACATCCTAATCCTCGGAAACTGTGAATATGTTAAATGACACAGTAAAGGAGAAATAAGGTTGCAGATGGAATTAAGGTCACAATCAGCTCACCTGGAGATGGGCAAGATTATCCTGAATTATCTGGGTAGGCCAATTGTAATCATAAAGATTGTTAAAAGTAGAAGAGAGAAGCAGAAGGGGAGATCAGAGTGATGATAGAAGATAGATTTGACTAGCTGTTGCTGCCTGTGAAGATGGAGGTAGGGGGCCACAAGCAAGAAACACAGCCAGCCAGGGAACTCAAGGACAGTTTCTCCCCCGGAGTCTACAGAAGGAACAGAGTCCCGCTATCTTGATTTTAGCCCCGTGAGACCCATGTTGGGCTTGTAATCTACAGAACTGTAAGATAATAAATGTATTTTGTTTTCAGCTGTTAAGTTTGTGAAACTTTGTTATAGCAACCACAGAAAACTAATACAGGTCCCTTCCAAGGTAGAGATCCAGATGCCCTCCCACCAATGACAATTTGTCCAAAGCAATAAATCATTTTTCAGTCCCTGAAGAGAGTAGCTTCTCATCTTTAACTAAAAGCTAAAAGTTTCCCAATTCCACTTCCTTTTATGGCATATACAGTTTAAACCAGCTCCTCTGTGACCGCAGGCATTTAGAAGTTGTAGGTGGGCAGCGGAATGCTAAGGGAAGAGCATCCATTATTGGAAGTCAACATGAAACTTACCTCAGAACTTTTTAGACTACTGCTTCAAAAGAAGGAATAAACATTAAGGGGGTTGTTAGGGATCTGACTAGGCAGCTTTAGGAAAAAAAATTCAGAGACAAAATGTGTCCTTTATCAAGTTTACCTTTATTGTTCCAAAGAATAACGGGGATCGTAGAAGACTGTCATCTTAAATCCCAGTGTGTCGAGTTAAAGATGGAGTGGCAGTATTAATGGAATTGCCTTGCTTTAGTAGGTTTAAGGCAAATCCTTAACATTATTTTCCTGCCGTTTTCTAAATTAAATTTATAAGAAATATTATGTATCCCGCTGTGCAGAGTGAAAGCTGTATTCTTGTAAAGGGCTTATAATCATATTAAAAAGCTGGAGGGTGAAGTTTGTTCATGCCATCAAAGTCACAAAGTAAAAAATAGAGTCTTACATTGTGCATTTTCATAATGGTAATACTTTTAGGGTATATCACGCCACAAAGTGCTCCACTGACATTGCTGCGTTAATCCTCAGAACATCCCCGGTGGGGAGGTATATTTTTATCTCCACTTTGCATATGGGAAAACTGAGGCACAGCAAGCAGCAGCAATTTGCCTTGGCCTGCCAGTGGGTTGGCAACACAGCTTGCACCAAAACTCCAGGATTTTAGCCGGAAGAAGATTCACACCATTCATCAGACAGCAGTCATCTTTCTAATCTACCTTTCTGCAGGTACCGAAGCAGCTCCAGGAGGACTTCTGCGTTGCTCGCATTTTATCTTCAAGTTCCTCAGGAAAAAGTCCTATAAATAGATTTTATGTTAATTCCGCTATATCTGCTTAAAATACTTATAAACAGTTGGTGAGTTGGAGGGCTCAAAATGGGGGCATTTTCGCAAAGTTGGGGAAAATGTGGATGCTCTGGAGAAAGCCAATTGGGACACAGTTTGGGGAGCCGCAAGAAGACTATCTGAGAAGCTGGAAGCTCCCCACAGGAGCCTGCCTACCAAAAAGCATACATTTGCCCTCAGACCAGGGAATTCCAGGCCTTTCAGGAAGTTCTATTCCTGGGTTTACTCCCCTTTTTCTGCAGACTTTAATTTTTACCCTGGCCCTTAGCTTCTGCCTGACACACTTTAAACCAGCTGGTACGCCCCAGGTTTGAGCATCTTGCTAGAAACCTACAGTAACTTAATCTTTATCCCTGCCCATTCCCTTAGAAGAGAGGTAGGGCCAAAATCTTGTTCTCTCTGCTGTTCCCTTGGTTGTGTGTTCCTGAGTGACACAGAAACCAAAGGCTTGAGCATCTTACAAACAATATAGGTAAATAAAATGATATTTTGATCACCTGCTATGTGTAGGCATTAGTCTCAGTGTGTCACTCCTGTGGCCTCATTGGAATTAAGCTGCCTCCGTGTTATACAAGAGGAAAAGTCACTTGCCCAAGGCCACTCAAATAATAAGTGGTGGGGCTGGGATTCAGTCCCAGGTCCAATAGGACTTAACTACCTGCTTTTAACCACCACACTATTCCCCCTCCAATATTCTGGGCTGTATGAGTTCTCCATGTGCCCTGCAACACATGGACTCTGCCAGCCAGAAACTGCCCTCTTGCCACAGTGATATGCTCAGAGTTGTTTGCTGTTTGCATCTTTCTTTGGTACCCCAAAGACACCATCGAGCCTAATGAGTATGCCCCTATCTCTTAATTTAAGAGTTTCTTATTCTCAACATTCTTCAATAAAAATACTAGGGACCTTGTTTCTAGTTCTTCATCTTGAGAACTTGGATCAGCCAACTTTCCCATAAAGATTTGAATAGTAAATATTTTAGGCTTTGAGGGCCATATAGTCTCTGTTGCAACTATTTAATTCTGCCTTTATAGTGTGAAAGCTGACAGAGACAGTATGTGAACAAGTAGGTGTGGTTGTGTTCTAACAAAACTTTATTTACAGAAACAGGTGATGGGCCAAATCTAGCTCGTGAGTTGCAGTTTGCTGGCCCCTGGTCCAGGGAATAATGAGAGGGCTAGAATTAACTGGAGGCTGTTGCAGCTCCCTTCGTGTTAAGTTGTGGAGTCAATAACTTACTAGACAGGTAATAGGGAGCCACAGCAAGTTTTTGGAACACAAAGGTATGTGATTAAAGTGGTTTTTTAGTATGATTAATCTGTCTGCATCCTCTGATGAATGGAATCAGAAGAGATTAGAGGCACAGAGAGGAGCAATTAGGAGTCTATTGTAATAATCTAGGTAAGAGATGATAAGAGTCTCACCTGAGAGATTGAATGTGAAGAAATGAAGGAAATTGCAAAATGAACTCTGATGTCTTCATCCTAAGCATTAGAAAATGGTATAGGGCTAGTAGGGAAGAAACAGGGTTGTTGGGAGGAGGGGCTTTGGTGTTGAGAGGAAATGGCCAACTGAGTTCCCAAATGCACAGTTGAAGATAACAGAGGGACATACAGTGGGGTATCCAACAGATAAGAGAAAATTGAGGGCTCAAGGGAGAGATTTGTGCTGTGGATGCAGACTTGGATGAAAAGCCAAGAGAGTAGAGAAAGGGAAGCATGGTACCCAAGGACAGACCTTGGAGATGACTCCATTTAGACACCTAACGCAGGAAGAAAGCATTAGCAAGTGACCTAGGATGGCAGAGGGCCCCAGGAGGAAACAGGGGTGTCGGGGGGAGATGGGAGTGTCAAGAAGGAAAGGTAAAATCCATCTCCAGAAAGTAAAATAAAACAGATTTGTTTCTGGAATTCTTAAAAAATATATCCACACCATGGTGCATTAACCAGAAATGATGTACTAAAATTAACCAGAGTGAACCTGGCCTTAGGGTTGGCACTACCCTGTTCTATTCAAAAACTCACATCACAAAGAATGTGACACAGAAAAGAGACAGACCTATTTGCTTTCTTTATCTTAGGCAGGCTCGCATACTTCAAATGACCTGAAAAAATTCAATAATCTGTTCATTTGCTAGAGTCTCTCTCTGAGACTCCATTGATGGGTGATTTATCAGAGCAGCCAAGGCCAGCACAGGGGCATTCTCTGCATTTGCTTTGATGCCCTGATGCCAAGGCACATTATCAGTACTGAAGGCCATTATTTCCATGGAAAACAATGGTTCGTGGTTAATGCCACCCTGTTGGCACATAATAAGGGAGATGACTGGCGATAATGTGAAGGCTGAGAGTTCACTGCAGCCCACGTCTGTCCTTCGGTTGAAGCCTGTCTGCTCTGCATCTGCATGCTGCTGCTCTGGGCTTCCCAGGAAGAGCGGGTTGTGTCTGTTCTTTAGAACAAAGGCTCGAAAATTTCCTTGGCCCTAGGTAAAGTCTGGAGGGAAAGCGCCCATCTTGCAGAAGACTGACAGAGGCTGATTCCACTGGGGTTTTTACTTCCCACTCTGAGTCAAAGGCATGTGGCCGCAGATTCGTGTGGTTAAGCCAGTAGAGAAATTAGCAGAAGGAGGGGAGCTGTGATCCCAAATAACCTTTCCTGGAAAGGGTCCAATTTGTTCTCACCTGCTGATTTCTGCACTCTTTCCAGGTGCTCTTGAATTTAAACTACTGCTTTTTAGTTTCTGTGGATTCTCTTTGTGGAAAGATTTACCGTTCTGCATTTCTTGGAAGAAAAAAAAATTTCTGAGGCATCTTTGGGGATTTTACAATCAGGATGTAGAAAATTGTGTTTCAGAGTTGAAGCTACTGAGAGATCATCCTGTAATAGATGGGATATGAGGCTCTGTGTCTGTGGAGGGAAGAGATGGAGAAAACAGGCAATCTGCCTGCTGCTGTTCTCTGTCACCAGAAAAATGTCAACTTTCCCATCTGACAAGGAAGGTTTGCAGCCTAGAACGTGTCATAGCTCAAGTGAAAAACAACTGTTACCAATTCAGGTAACAATGCATTTGATTTTCACAGTCATCTGGCTACAGGATAATGAGTCCGTTATTTCTCTAGAATGTCTTTCAATAGAGTTTCTCTGTGAAGACATTTCAAATTTTAACAACACTTCAGTGTTGTGAGTCTAAAAGCTACCATGCTATAAATTGAGCTGTGCTCATCATTCGCCCTCCTGGTCCATTTTCTGGCCTTCTGTGTGCTGCAGGAGGCTGACATTTATAAATTGTTCCACTGAGACTCCTTGTTCTTTGGCCTCCAGTTGGGTTTGTCCAATAGGAGGCACTAGCAGAGATCAGAGGACAGGAAGTGGGAGGTCAGGGTACCTATTCCCCTGTCAACTTTCTACCCCTTCCCTTCCCTGCCGAGTTTCGGGCAAGGGATGCGCTCTACTCATAGGGTCTCTCCTTCTGCCCCTGCAGGCTCAGGGGTACCAACGACTTCCTACTGCTTGTCCCTGGCTGCTTCCTCATCCCACTTGTTCTCTCATACCTGCCCACACCTCTGGAAGTAGCCCCTTTATTAACCTCTCTTCAATAAAACACTTTAAGGGTACCATCTGTTTTCTGACTGCTCCCTGAAGGAAACAACAGCCATATTTTAATGACACCATTTGTAAAATAATCTAAAGGAGGGTATGGAAATTACCACGTTTGTCCTGGTCAAAAATTTAACAGGTGTATTGGGAATCTTAATAGAATAATTCTAAATTTCATCTGGAAGAAAAAATATTCAAGAACATAGTCAGGAAAATTCTGGAAAAGATTAAAAGTAAAAGCAATGGAAGGGTTCTCAATTTATCAGATGTTACAATTGATTATAAAAGTTCGCTCATTGAAACAAACTAACACTAGTGCAAAAATGCAGGACAGATCAGTTAAAGAGAACAGAGAGCTAGAAACCCACACAAGAAGACACCAGGACAGCTTTCAAGAATACAGTTTGTGAAAATGGTAGTATTTCTAATCATTAGGGAAAAATATTGATTATTCAATTAAAGGTGTTATTGATTATTCAATAAAAGGCCAGCCACTTCTGAGAAATAAAAAGCTGGATTCTCAGCCTCACTACTCATATCACAATAAATTGCAGAAGAATCAAAGATTTTGAACTCTTTTTTTTAAAGATTGGCTCCTGAGTGAACATCTGTTGCCAATCTTCTTTTTCTTTTTTCCCTTTTTCTTATCCCCAAGGCCCCCCAGCACATAGCTGTATACTCTAGGTGTAGGTCCTTCTAGCTGTGTTGTTTGGGATACTGCCTCAGCAAGGCCTGATAAGCGGTGCCATGTGCACACCTGGGATTCAAACTGGCAAAACCCTGGGCCGCTGAAGTCGAGCATGCAAACTTAACCACTCGGCCACGGGACCAGCCCAAATCAAATATTTTAATAGAAAAAAAAGCCAAACTCTAAAAATATTAGAAGAACACATATTTGAATATTTTTATAATCTTACAGCATGTGCATGGGTATTTCTAAGTACATCAAGAAAATATGAAATAATACAGTGTGCATTATTGTTATTATGTAAAATATAAGACTTCGCATGCTTTTTAAAGAGGACATATGAGAAAAAATGGGAAAACTTTAGTTACTGTCAGTATTGCAGAATAGACAGCCTGAATTTTTTCTCCTGAAAACAACGAAAAATGCTGGATAAATTTTTTTTTTCTTTTAAAGATTTTATTTTCTCCCTAAGCCCCCTGGTAACTAGTTCATAGTTGTGTATTTTTAGTTGTGGGTCCTTCTAGTTGTGGCATGTGGCATGCCACCTCAGCATGGCCTGAGGAGTGGTGCCATGTCCACGCCCAAGATTCGAACTGGTGAAACCCTGGGCTGCTGAAGCAGAGCACGCGAACCCAAACACTCGGCCACAGGACCAGCCCCTGGATAAAAAATTTTAAAGCTCTTGAAATGTATTGCTGAGCTGGGAAAAAATTAACTAGTTTGCAGAGGTCAAACATGATGTTAAAGTGTGAGCTAAGTGAGGACTGAAATAGTTTTCACTCGGAGGGTGTCTGCCAACTCTGGTGACACACGTCTTGTCTTTCTGATGGTTGTACAGGCAGGAGGAGACAAGATAAAGCATGGGCCTGCACTGGGACCCCAAAGGCTATGCTTTTATTGCAAGGGTGAATGAGCACTAACCCTGTTGCATGGAAGGAGAGGGCAAGGAAACTTGCCTATGACCACCTTCGTACTGAATGGACAGGTGCACTTCCACTGAATGGAGAAATCCTCCCCTGAGGATCTGCCAGCCCTAGTGGGGCTCTGCAGACAGAGTTCTCATTATTGGTGGTAGTTAGTCTAAGAAACTTCAAGCTGGCAGTTGCCCCAGGCAACTGGCAGATGCAAGTGCAGAGCCTCTCTGAGGGTGTGCAAATTCAACCCAGGCCTCAAAGAACTCTCAGAGATAATATTCCAAAGAAAATGAGCTTGCATTCAAAAATAAAGGAAACCAGTCACCAGAAGCAAGAGCCAGAAGCTACAAACTGGCCAACTGTTTAGATATCCGAATTATCAGACACAGACTATAAAATAACATATTTAATGTGTGCAGGTAAATACAAGAAAAGCTTAGAAATATGAGAAAGGAACAAGAGGCTATTAGAAGCAACCAAGCAGACTTGGAAAAGAAGCAAATGAATTTCTAAAATGATCATATAATACTTAATATTAAAAACTCAGTGGGTGGTTTTAAATGGAAGATTAGACACAGTTGGAGAGAAATTAGTATCCTGGAAGATAGATTGGAAAAAATTATCCAGAGCACCACATAGCGTGTCAAATAGAACATTTAAAAGCACATTTAAGAGATACAGAAGATAGACAAACTCTTGTACATAGCTAATAGGAGTTCCAAAAGATGATAGAACAGAAAAGAAGCAACACTCAATGAGAAAATGGCCAGAAATTTTCAGAAGTCGAGATACACTAAAGCTCAAATTCAGGAAAGTTAATGAATGTTGGGGAGAATAAATAAAAACAAAGCCGTCCCTACAAGGGCATGGAGAAACTGCAGAAGCCCAAAGATAAAGAAATGTAAAAGCAGTCAATGAGACAAGCGAGATCACCTCTAAAGACCAGCAGTTAGACTGACAACCAATGTCTCAACAGCAACAATGCAACTTGTAGAATAATATCATCATTGTGCTAAAAGAAAATATGCAAACGAAATCTATCTTTCAAGAATGAGAATGAAATAGAGAACTTCTCAATTAAACAAAAACTGAGTTTACCACCAATACTCTTATTAAAGGAAATTCTGAGAGTAGATGCAAAAGGATTCCAGAGAAGTTTGAGATAAAGAAGAAATGATAAGCAAAGCTACTGATGAATATAGGATAAATGAAAAGAAAAAAAATTGTGTAAAACCGTGATAACAATGTCTAATTTAGGGAGTTATAAAAAGATTACAGTAAAATATTGGACAACTTAAACGTGTAGTTCTTTCTTTTTTAAAGGTTTTATCTTTTCCTTTTTCTCCCCAAAGCCCCCCAGCACATAGTTGTATATTCTTAGTTGTGGGTCCCTCTAGTTGTGGCATGTGGGATGCTGCCTCAGCATGGCTTGATGAGCAGTGCCATGTCCGCGCCCAGGATTCCAACTGACGAAACACTGGGCCGCCTGCAGAGGAGCGTGCAAACTTAACCACTCGGCCACGGGACCGGCCCCTTAAATGTGTAGTTTTAAAGGGTCTTGTTGATGTTAAAATATTTAAGGAGCTTGTATTACATGGAAGAAGAGGGTGAAATAATAGAAAATATATATATTGGTCTCTGCCCCCGGTTCCTGACACAGGGCTCCTAAAACCCTTGTAATTTCCTAAGTGATAAGAGCACTAGGAGCTTCTCTTGTTCTAACATTTGGTCTTTGATCCTGTCCCTGACACAGGGCTCCTGAAACTCTTGTACATTTCTAAGAGATAAGAGCACTAGAAGCAGCGTTTGTTCTAATGAGGTGGCTCTGGGTGGGCTCCTTAATGGTTCCTGGATGGCTCCTGGTCACCAAAAAGACCAAGCCGTGATTAGAAGCTTGGAATTTTCAGGCCCACTCCCCATCCTCCAGAGAGGAGAGAGGGGCTACAAATGGTCTTAATAGTTGATCATGCCTATGTGAGGAAGCCTCCATAAAATCCCGGTACTAGGGGGTTCAGAGAGCCTTCCAGGTTGGTGAACACATCCAGACTGGGAGGATGACGCACCCAACTCCACGGGGACAAAGAGGTCCTGTGCTCAGGACCCTCTCAGACCTCGCCCTATGTATCTTTTCATCTGGTTGTTCATGTGTGTCCTTTATCATATTCTTTAATAAACTGCTAAGCATAAGTAAGTGTTCCCCTGTGTTCTATGAGCCGAGTTGGCAAATTAATTGAACCCAAAGAGGGAGTTGTTGGACCTTCCGATCTATCGTGGGTTGGTCAGCAGCAGGAAGATGATAACCTGGGCTTACGACTGACATCTAAAGTGTGTATGGGTGTGTAGAGGGACAGTTTTGTGGGACTGAGCCCTTAATCTGTGCGATCTGACACTCTCTCTGAGTAAACAACGTCAGAATGGGGGTTAAATCATAGGCCGCCCAGCTGGCATCTGAGACTTGCTTCTTGTTGTAGGAAAAAAACTCCACCCATTTGGTGACCGGCAGGGTCAGAAGTGAAATGGTTAGTGGAAGTAGTACAGGAGACCTACATGGAGAAATACAGAAGGGAAGTACTGTGTTTCTCCCTACATTGAAAGGAAAATACTGAGTTTTTCAATTACAAAGAGTAATAAAAATAATTAACTAACTTTAGACTTTTAAACTATCAAAATAGCTACGGAAACTACTAAAAGAATAGAGTGTAACTTCCTAACTTACAGAGGAAAGAAATGAATAGAGAAAAGTTGGGGGTGGAATAGGACTAAAATGCATTGTTTAGGAATATATATATACACACAAGTATACATATGTATGTACATACATGGGAAAACCACAAAGAAAAGTGGGGGGAGTGTGAACACAAAATTCAGAAAAGCTGTGGTGGCTGGACACAGAGTGCGGCCACTCTGCATGATCTCTGCTAGTCTGGGGTCAGTGTAGTCACCAGCAGGATGGACTCAGAAGGGTGCCTCTGACTGTTGAGAGCAGACCGCTCAAAAGATCAGAGGGTACTTGAGGACCAGTTCTCAGCAGAACCTCTGGGAGCTGAAGGATCAGTGATGAAGACGTAGAAACACATGGACTAAGAACCCAGAGCTCCTCTCCAGTTTCTCTGGCACCATTTTAGCCTGGGAATCTTGTATCTCCTGAAGGAGTGAGAAGAGGTCCAGATGTGACTGTGATGGAAGTTCCACTGGCCAGAGAGGTGATGACTCAGATCACGTCTGACATAGAGAAATACAGGAACAGTATATTTCTCCGTTTGAAAACAACAGGAAAACCTATTTCATTCCCAAAATGTTAGTACTGATTGGGAATCCAGGTATTTTTAGTGAAATTCCAGGTATTTTTCAGTTTCTTTATATTTGTATTCATAATCTTTACATAAAAAACCAAGACATCTATAAAACTAAATTTATCTGACTGCAGGATATAACGAAGTGAGTTTTCTGTGATTTGAAAAGGCCAATATTTGTAATTCCATAAGAGTTGCCATGAAAATTTTTTAGGGGTAGTTTCTAGTGTTCTAACTGAATTTCCTAAGGTAGGCTGTGCTTTATAAACTAAAAAGCCCCATCTGCTCTCTCCTTATCATTATCTTTCCTACCTGTAGGAAAGTATTTAGCAATCATTATCCCCTCAAAAGATCATTTTAATAAAAACATTTAATAAAACATTTAATAAAAATATTTAATAAAAAACATTTAATAAAAATCTGTAATTCATGTTGTCACATAATACTGTCACCTTAAAACAGAGGACCCCTGCATTGTGGGCCTTCTATAATTATTAATACATATAAATTATATATTTTTTATTATTTTACCTGCTCTCACTCCATCTGTTTTCTCCTATTGCCAAAACTCCTCTCCCCTCCATCCTTCTCATCCCTCCCTCCCAATGCACACACACGTGTACACACACTTCCCAGTTCTTTAATTTCATCCATGGCACCATCATTGTTCTAATTTCTTGCACTCAGATTTATAATTGTTTCCTCTTCCTTTATGCATATAACTAGCTGCTCAATATTTAAAAACATTTCTCCAGTAAATAATATTTCTAAAGGCAGAAAGTAAGCTCAGAGTAGTGGCTGCGGTGGAGATCGACAGTTTTTCCATTTTTCTCCCCTCCTTTGTGCACACAGCTAGACTACAGTCCTCAGCTTTCCACAGAGTGATGTGGCTAAGTTCTCATCAATGGAACGTGGGCAGAAATGGTGTGTGCTACTCCCAGGCCTGGCCAGGAAAACATTCCTTGTCCCTTCCTCCATGGTATTCTTTCCTTAAGGCTTCTTGCCTACTACTCTCCCTACCTCTCCACCCACGGCAACTGCAAAGCCACATGCTGAGATGGCAGAGCTACCATCAGCCTGGGCTCTGAACAACTATGTGCAGCTCCTACCCCAACCCCAACCCCACACCTCTGTAGATTGCTGAGTGAGCAGGACATTAACTGCTATCACGTTGAGCGAGCCTTGAGTCTTTGGGTCTATTTGTTTCCACTGTCTGGCCTACCCTAACTAAAATACTGGAAAATTCTCAAGAGCTGCTCATAATGGCCCAAGAATGAATTTTTTTTTCTCTAATGACTTTTTGTAAAGTCCTTTTCAGATGAATCTTTAAACACTGTGGTGTTTCACCCATGAATGTCAGATTTACCTCATTAGTTAATTTGATCTCCTGGGTGTGAAACTGTTCATCTTTTCACTCAGTGTGATACAGAGCCACACTCTGTGGGGTATATCTCAGATGCCAAAAGTTAAGCAGAGTGGTATTTTCCACTAGGACCGTTTGGTTTGTTACAATTAGGGATGGTAATGTGATCTGGAAGCTGAAACTACAGTTTTGAAAGTGCAAAAATAGCAGCAACGTCTTATATTTAGAGGAAACAAAGGTTTAAAATGACAGTTATAACAAAAACTAAGTAACATGTGCTGTTCTGGAATAGGCTGTAGAAATTTCAGAAGAGTTGTCTCCTTCTAGAATAAGCTCACTGTTTTGATTGCTCTTCTTGAGCCTGTCTCAGAGGTTACCCGAGTATAGCTGGGCCATTTATACATATTCCACAAATCTGACTCCAGAAGCTTTGAGAAATAACATTTCCAATGGAAATGGATATTTCCTAAAGGTTTTCTGGAAGGAATTCTGCAGGCCTTCATGCCTGGTACACAGAGAAAAATGTCTTCAGATTTCTTTTCACCCATCCATCACCACCAAATCCTTATACTGGTTATAAAAACATTTCTACCCATGGTACTTGCTTTACATTTTCCTCCTCTTTTCATTTCCTCCTTTTGCTAGTCCCTCTCTGTTCTTTTCATTGTAAATCCTGCTACACTAGTTTATGGTTTCCCCAGGTATTCCCCTCGTCCCTTACTACCCCAACCTCCATGGAGAGATCCAGGGAAAGGGATGTAGGGTTGGAAAGAAAGAGGTGATGAATTCTTCTGTATTAATGTTTTTGTCCCTATCATTGCTATGTAAGCTTTAGGAGCCTGTATGTTCTTTTCCATGCTCTTTCCGCTTTTTAGGAAGAAGCTCTTAGCTGTTCGCCAACAGCTCTGTAGCCCTTAACTAAATGAAGTGGGGAGGTTTTAGGGAAGGGCAAGGCCCAGAAATTGGGGATGAGGCTTTGACCGTTACTGATATCCACTGTCATTCTTATCAGTTTGGGGAGACTAATGACCTAGTCTATTCACATAAATGGTTGAGAATTTTTCAGTTTTTTCCATCTTACCCAGGACTCTAATTCTGTGGAGTTCATGAAAGAGCAGATCTGTAAGGCTTGCTTGTCTTTCTTTATATGATCTTTAAGGACAGGCACTTCTTCAGGCTGTTTGCTGGAGCTTTCCCTGAACCAAACCAATGGGGCCACCTGCCCCAGCCCTACAACGGCTGAGGGTCTGTCCACATCCTTGCTCTACAATATTGCGTGATGGTGATTACCTAGCACAGCTAGTTCTACGTCTCAGTGGACCCAGAGGCCTGTGTCAGGGTGACTTCCATGAGCCAGTGAGAGCAGGAGAATATGAGATATCTGACTTTCTTGTTTGGTCCCAGCCTAATGATAGTGATGTCTCAGCTAAGGATGCCCAAGCACTTGCCTGGCCCATACTACTTACGGCGAACCCCCACAGGCCTTTCCTTTCGTCCGCCACCGGGGCCAATGTTGTAGCTGGGCTGGCCTTTGTGGTTCTTATTATGATTACAGATTGTAATTTAGTGAAAAAAAAAAAAAAACCATCAGGGAACTTTGAGGAACAAGATTTATTACTCACAGGTCCTGGAGGGAACATGGCACATCAGAGGGTCACACTATGAGGTCATGAGTAGAGAAAGAGGGAGGGAATGTGAACCTGGAGCTCTGCCTTTATTCGGGTCTGAAGGTGGGGTACCTAAGGTCTCACGGATTCACTCTTTATTGGTGAATTTCATGCATAAGATCAGGAATTAGGGTGTGATAAGGGAGAAACAGGATCACTCAAGTGGTTGGTTTTCTAGGTTACCCAGGTCATTCTAAAAGGGAAAGTTCATGGATGGGGCAGCCCAGCTCTTTATCTAGCTGTGTAGCTGGCAATATGTTTCGTTGAGGGGGATGTCTTTGAAATGGATGTCTCGGCAATTACAAGTTTAATGCCAGGCACTTAAACTACACTGACCTTAGTGAAGACCTAAAGTCCTTGGAGCCAGCAGCTGAGAATCCTCGTGCCGGATAATCTGCTCCATTTCACTTACTGGGGAAGAGGGCCCTCGGATTGGGGTTCTAGGGACTCATGTTTCCGTTGCCCTTTTCACTTGGTCTGAAATGTTGGATGGCTAGCAGCTCATTCCTGGAGCCTCTGCCACACGTTCCGAGCCCTAGGTCTCTGGCCTTCCTGACAACTTCACCTTACCTACCATCATTTCCCTTATGACCTTTACAGTTGTCAGATGAGCTTATGGTCTTTTTCCCCTCTCGTCCTTTACCCCTGAAGTGAAATAAGCCTACACATTAATCAACTTGGGTTCCCAGACACTTTGCTTTGAACGTCTTTTGTAATCTTTGCTGTCTAATAGAACATGAATTTCGAGGCATGGCCGCCCTGCTCTTTCAGAATACATTGTGTTCTCAAAGGCAGCATGACATAAACTTGTGTAGATGAAAGGGCCCGGCTGTTTTGAGTAGCTTCTGTTTGGCTTATTTGACTTTGGTGATGTCATATTAAAGTTTCATGCTTTCTGGGTGGGTAGAATTGATGTAGCATAAATTAGTTGGCTGATCTATGCATTTTTTTCTCTATTGTTTGAAAATTACTGTCTCCAGAAAGCTCCCTAGTGGCTGCAACTTTGCCTGCATGGATCCTAGACAAAACCCCACTGTTAGTATTTGTCAGAAAACTATGTAGATACAGAGGGAAAGAAAAAGAGTTCTCTGAAAAAATCAGACAAATGGTTATTTTTACATATTCTTATTTTTCTCCTCATCATTTCCAAAGAATGTGCATCCCACAGTGACGTGGGTGATCTAATAGCGTTTTGTACCAGTAGTGTTAAAAATTAGAGTGACAGAGTTAATCTCAAACTCTATGGTTATTTTCTAAAATAAACACATGAAAGCACATACCGAAAATGTATCCAGTAGGAAAGTGATGAGCTTGCCTTAAATACCAAGATAATTTAGTGCAGACTAATTTTTGCAATAATTAATATAATAACAGATGTTCACCCTGGAATACAATAAATACAGGAATCTTGATGTATGTAAAATTAATAAAAATTTGAAGCCTCCTAATTTAATTATATTTTACTTTTATGAAGATGAAACAACACTTAAGGATGTTTGATACCATGAGTAATTGTTAGCTATTTTCCTTTTGTAGTTGGCTCAGCAAAATTTATACAACCCTCTGTCAAATTTTTTAAAAATTTCCAATGTTTTAAGAAAAATATATGAGTCTATGTGTCATAGAGGAAGCAGGTTGCTGGCTTGATTAGCTTCCCTCAATCTCAGACCTATTTTGTGTCCCCAAATGAAAATTTCATGCTGTTTCCTTCTTCAAAGCCTCTGCACGTGTTGTTCCCTCTACCTGTCACTCTCTCTGCCTGCTTAGTTTTGCCCATCTTTTCCACTCCAACTTAAGGCCCCACCCGGGAGAGCTCCCCTGATCCCCCCATTAGCTCAGCTAGCCTTCCATTATATTCTCCTCCTAAAGCCTGTACTTCCCATACCAAGCACACTTATTCTGTGTTTATCTTCCCTGGTAGATTATACACCCCTCTAGGGCAGGGCCTATATTTGTTGAGCTTTCTATCCTGGGTATTCAGCACAGTCTTTGGCATTATTAAATGAATTGGTTTATGGTAAGGTTGACATCTGAACAGTTTATGACGGACTCTTGCATCTAATCGCTATTTTACGTACATGGACTTTAGCAAAAGGACAAGAGTTGTCCAAGAATAAACCCAGATCATTCTCTAATGGATCCTTTGGACTTCTTTTATTAAACAGATTGTTCATTAATTATTTTCAACACAGTTGAAGTAAATTTTATTGAGCTTTATGCCAGGTATCATACAAGACACTGAAGATACAGTGATTAACAAAACATAGCCCTTGTTCTCTCTGAGCAAATCAGATAATGGAAACATATGCCCTAGGTCTGTGTGCTAAGATAATGTCAGCAACTTTTAACTTTAGAAGGATTAAACTGTGGGAACACAAATGGTGGAAAAATAGAAACCTATACTGGAATGCTTTAGCAGGAACAGGCAAATTTGCTTTTTATTTAAGTTGTCTTAAAAAATTCAGCTATTTATTTGTCAGTATTGCTGTTTATGGAATGGAAAAAGCATACCTATGGGAGGCCAATACCAAGTTCATCCACAATATATCTCTTACCTTCAATACGAGTGGAACATAAATTGTCTCTTAGCCAAATGACAGAACTCAGAAATCTCTCAAAATATGTTCTTCCAAAATGCACAGCTTGCTACTAATCAAAGGTTTGAGAAATACCTTGATGAGTGGACTAGCCTCCTAAAAACTACACATTCTGAATTTAAGAAAAACCCCAAAACTTGAGTGCACTCAAATTTCTTGATATTATTAAAAGGCCTATTTTAAACAAAGTGATTGCTTTGGCAAAAAATAAGTCTTGTCGAAGTTATGTCTTACATATTGTGCTTCCATTTCCTTTTAAATTCAGAAAGAAAGGAGGGAAAGAAAAAAGTAAGCCAAGGGACAAACAAAAATGATGAACGTTGCTATTTTGCAGAGAGGCTAACGGTTTGGGAAGAGCTCATCTCGTGTACATACCATACTTACAGAAATCTCATGAGTCTTCAAAACACCGAGGGCTTGACAAGCTGCTCACCTATGCAGGAAAGCATTCCTGGCGGGAGCAGTGCATGGAACACTGGCCAATCTCACAGGACCCTAAATTCCTGTCAACTGTTGGTCATTTTGACCAACTTTGGCAGCAAATATTTATGTTTAAACTTATTCACCTTAAATTTATGTGTGATTATTTGACAATCCCATACTCAAAGAGAAGCAGCAGTGGCAGGAATTCAAATGAGGAGATATTTTATAAAATTCATCCATTTTCATCTTTGGTTATAGGCAGTGGAGATTCTGGGAAATCATAGCATTTGGGAACAAAATAATGAAGCTGAATGGTGAGTCATCTATAAAGACAACTACAAAACTGCCTGCAAAGTTTGCAAGGGAGGCAAGGTGTTTGATTCTTGTCCCAAAGGATAAGAAAGGCTAAGGATAAACCGCCTTCTGGAAAATGTGTTTTTCTAGGAAGCAGTTTAGAATCGTGCAGGGAAACAGCATAGCTTAAGATCACGGGGTCTGGAGTTTGGGAATGCCTAGATTTTGGTCTTGAGTTCACTCCTTACTAGTGGTGTGACCATGGGTAAGTTACTTAACTTCTGTACTCATTAGTTTCTTCACTGGTAAAATGGGCTCCAATAGCAATTCCTTTTCATGAGGTTGTTATACACATATAGTGAGATAAGACACATAACACGCTTACAACAGTGCCTGGCATGTAAGTGCGTAACCCACGTTAGATAAGGTTTTCATTACTCAGTACATTTTCACATGCTGGAAATGAGCTGCTTTATTGCTCAGACTGAGGCAGCGCACCAGCCCAGATCCTCAGCAGGTGCTGTTTCTCACTAGGCTTTTTGCCTTTCCAGACCACTTCTTTCTAGGGTAGTGCTCATTTATTTCAGTTGCAAGACCTGGTGCAGGTACATGAATAAACTAAGACAGTTATTATGTCCCTCAAAGAGAGAAGCAGAATATGTGATGGCATGAAGGTGATAATTGCCAAGGCTGGGGTGCCCACTTACGATTCCATAAAATCACAGAACACAGGTTCTAAGAGTGATAAAATCCTTCCGTGCTTACATATGCCAACCTTCCACTCGAGGAACAGATTCCTCTATTATCTCCCAGTCTAACAGAGACTGGCCTCTGCTTGATGAGGTAACTTGGTGAGAGAGGCTGTGTGATAAGGGAGGCAAGAAGACATCGGCTCCAGTGCGGGGCAAGTCACTTCACTCCTCAGATGGAGAACATGGGGTTCGAATTAGATGACCTCCAATGTCCCTCCCTCCTAAGTCTTGTATTCTAAGGCTCAATGACTTCATAACCTTGAAGGACAGCCTCTCATCATTGAGCAGCTCTACAGCTAAAATGCTTTTCCATACATACTTTTGGCCCTAGCTCTATCCTCTGGAGGCACACAGATAACTTCATTATCTTTTCCACATGCATCTTTGAAGGATTTGAAGACGGCTATTCAGTCCTCTGAGTCCTCCCTCCTTCTGAACACAGTCAGACACACTTGTGCATCTGTATTGCTTCCAGCCCTCACCGGGAAGGAATTCCTTTTTGGACCACTCAGTAAACCTTCTCTTATGCTTCTTAGTCTGCCCTTCTCCTAACTTCTTGTACGTGTGTGTAGTCTGTCGCCACCCACACCCTCCGGTCAGTTGCTGTTGGCCCAGCAGTGAGTGTGGCTTCTGGTGAAGGTGGTTGCTGTTTAGCATCATGCAGCTTATAGCAAAGGAGCCACAGAGCCAAATCAACAATGACATCAAACCGAGGGTCCAACTGACTCTTTTATAGTTGACTGACAACACTCTACAGTTCAAGCAAGGCCTGGTGTATAGTTTCTGAGATTTAGGAAAGGCCTACATGCCCAGACAATCCTCATAGATATGTGGGGATATAATTCTGGGACTGAATCAATGGTTGCCATTCGTAGGGTACCAGAAGCTGTAAGGGGACTGAGCTGTTCCTCAGGAATGCACCATTAGACCTCTTCATCACCTGCTATCCTACCAGAACACTGTGCTCACCAGCTTCTCTTCAAAATGCGAGAGGTGTGTTTGCTGTGGAGAATAAGAACTGTGGTTTTTCTACACAGAGCTTTGTAAAATCTTTTGAAAGTTCCATCTTGTCTCAACTCTGCAAGGGAGAATGGAGGAAAGGGACTTCTGTTCACGCTTTGACCTCAGCATTAAGGGGAAGCAGCTCCCCTTGAAGACAGGGTGGTGCTAACAAGGGCGTTCAGACTGAAAGAATTCCATGGGGAAGCTGTGACTGATTCAGGGTTCAGTTTAATAAGTGAGTTCAATAAATTTCCTCAGCTTGTTGTTTCTCAGTTCTCCACTAGTAGATATTCAACTCTCACAGGTCAGATGTAAGTTAAGATGCAAATATTCTCATGGAAGGGTAACTCTTTGCTGTTACCATCTACCTAAAGAATTCAAAGGGCATTCAAGTATAGAGGAAGAGAAGCCATAAGAATAGCAGAAGCCCGGCTTCTCAGAAGACTGGGGCTTATTGAAGTCAAAATTTGCTTCCTTATGTTGTACTTGGGGCATGCCCCCAAAATGGTCATCCCAAATGAGGTTATTCCATGTGAACAGGACATCTGGTCCCACAGGCATGCCTGCAATGGCAGGCTAACGTGACACTAGCATCACCATGCTTCACAGCGTCCTTGAAGTGTGCCTGTTCTTCTTATGTAAGTGTGCTCTCCTTTGGCTCATCAGACAGAAGCTGTTAAGCTTCTCTGGAGAGTTTGAGAAAAGCTATTTACAACATATCAAAAAACTCCCTTTCTAGACGGATTCATGAGGAAGTGCCTGAGAGGCAACTCTTCCCCAAGACTGCCAGATAAAGGAAATAATCAGCGAAAAAGTGGGTGGTAAACTGGTGAACTCGGTGAATACATAACGTTTCCTATAACATCCCAGGACCCCAGAAGTTATCAAGGAATGAAGCTGGACACTTCTTGAGGAGGTCCTTTAATCTCTGACTTTTAGTATTCATTTCATAAAGTGAGACATAACATTTCATCTAATGGAGGCAGTAAATGTTCTGCAGAAAACATATGGAGTGACTTCCAGGACATTTCAACTGACATTCTTATAAAGACTGAAAAAAAACCTCAGATTTGTTTTCTTCAGGTCAGCAATCCTTTCTTTTGGGGAGAGGCTGAGGGAGGGGGAGAGGGTAACGGATACAAGCTATAATTCAGGAAGGTGATACAAGGAAGGTCAGGCAGGACAGGATGATGTGTGAGATCACGTTAGAAATATCACCAGATTCCTCTGGGAGTTGTAAAGGTGCCTTAATTCTTGTCCTTGCCAAACATCCTGTAATAGTATGACAAGATTTTATTTATTACCACAGTCAAATTGGACTCTTACGCTCTGGGTAGGCCACAGGTGTGGGATGTCAGTCTCGGCTCTTACACTCATCAGAATGGCTCTTGTTAGGTCATTAAGGAAAGGAAAGGAGTCAAGAGGAGACCCTCCAAAGGAGATGTCATTTTTTTCTGGCTGGAGAGGCACCTGTTTGCTTTTATTAGGCAACTAGTTGGTTTTGCACTGAAAGGGCCAAGTATTTGTGCCTAATATGAGGGAAGAAAGAAATATCTTATTTTAAAATCAAGCTTCCCGCAGAGGTCAGTTACTTTAATTACGAGGTCTAAACCTTTACTGACTAATTTTGATGTATTTTTATAGAGAACACTTTACACATACTGAGCCTCAATTATTACAAAGGATGTAAATAGACATTTCCATATTATTAATATATATCTGTACCTAACTATATTTGTCTTTACACGTTATTAAGTGTATTAAATTAAATACACATGCTATTAAATATTTATGGCTAACCTGTTTTTTGATGCAAAAATAGACCTGTTACACTAGAACCAGCAATGTCTCTGAAAATAGACACTTTGGGGAGAAAGATAGATAGACTTTACATATCTGAGGGCTTGGTCCTGCTCTCAGGAAATAATTCACCAGAACGCTTGTTTCAATCTGTTTGTTTTATTATAGCTTCCTATTATAGGCCGCATGTTTGACCATCAGTCACGCCTAGTCAGATTATACATAAGATATTAAGATTAGAGTGATTCTCCTTTCGACTCATCTTTAAAATAAATTTTTAGTAACGCATAGTTAGAAATCAAGGAGAAAAGAGAAATTTTTAGAAATAGCTTTATAATTCAACTAATAACTTGGAATAAAAATGCAGGAGAAATATGGAAAGTCTCAAACTTTAGATGCAATAAAAAAAAAGTGAGGTTGCATAATAGAGACTTATTGAACTACTTTAAAAGGCTGTTATATATTAAAAAAAAAAAAATGAACAGACTGCCCTGAAGAGATAATCCAGAAATCTGGCTTCCAATTCCATCATCAGAATGCTTTTAAAAAACTTAGATTTCAAACACAAAATGTATAATAATGTAGACCTGCAGGAACATGGAGAATGTTGGCGATATTTGTTGTAAGGAAGTAATATCTAGAACTTTTAAAACATTTTTTGTCCAATGGTTGGAGTTTCAAAATGGATAGTAGAGGGAAAAAAAAAATCTATCATTTTATGGTTTCCTGAAAGACACCAACATTCCTTGTAAGTTCTTGTCTCTTGGAGATGCCTAAACGAAAATATTGATCAAGTCAAAAGACACTCAAATCTAAATAGAAGAATAGGAGACGAAGAGGCCTCTACAGTCAAACCCTGATTAGAGGACACAGCTAACGTTCCTTCAACCTCAAACCCATGGCCCAACCTAGTTGTAACCTTCTCTTTATACTCATTTTAAAAGGCAAAGGGCTGTTTAGGAATAATGAACTTTTACGGTTTAAGGTTCCATTATTTCCACTTTATGGGGAGACTTGGATTCAGTTCTGAAAAGCAATCCAGTCTCCATGGTTCTTTGGCAACTCCAGGTGTTTTGCTAAATAGTCGCACTTAGAGCAAAACGGTTTAACAATTTGGCCCTAGGACATGTTCTAAGAACACTCATGCCTGGCAAGGGCATGTAATAGCTACCTTTTAACAATTCACCAGACAAAATTGAGTACTGGCGCACCACTAGCTACCATTCCTGGACCTCAAAAATTTTAATATGAAGAAAAATATGAATGCCACTTTTTTTGATTTTCAATCAAATTAACAGTTTATATATTAGGACCTATTACTCTCTAAAAGTTACACAGTTTGTTCAAAAGGTTGCCACAAAACTAATCATCAAAGGTGCTCCCAGTTCACCTGTGCTTACTTATAAAAGAGTTTAATAAAATATAGCACAGATATATATTATAGCCTAAAGGATTTAGTTTCTAACTAGTAACCTAGACCTACATTGGATTATGAGACTTGAAGAATGAATGAACCCAGAAACAATCATTTGTGGCTAAAATAACATTTCAAAGTCATTAATAACTCCTGTTTTGAATAAATAGTATGGTAACAACTAAGAGAGTTTTGGAGCAACTTTGTATAAATAATTGCATTTCATAGACTCACCAGAAAATTTTGATGTGAATTATTGAAATGTGCATTTAGACATATTTTGTTTAAATAGTCAAATGTTAAAAAAGGTCATACATGCATATATGGTTAGATTGCTTTCCTTATTTTTAAATTAAATATTTGATTGGGAGAACTTGTTAGCAGCAGGTCTTGGCTTTTGGACAAATCAGTGATCACTCAGTTGTCTGTGAGTTCTTGCCAAACTCTCCAGCCTGATTTGAGAGAAAGGGGAGGAAAGTCTATTTGGGGTTTGTCACTGCCCTGGATGGTACATCCTCAAGGGCACTGAGCTGTGTCAGCTGGTTTCGAGTTTGCCTTTTATCTGCTAATTCAAATGAACATTTGCTCAGAAACATGAAATTGTATCTCAATGTCTATCCTCGAATTAAAGGTCATCGCTATAGTTTCCACCTACAGTTGGCTAAAAGAATATTATGAATTTTAAAACCTTAATTATACCCTCCTGTCCATTGTTGAAGGGGCATTTACCAAGGAAATATCCGCAACAGAAAACGATGTGCTTCTTGTTGGCTCTTACCTCTGTCAACTCTTTGTGTTCCCCTCTCCACAGCTATAGTCCTACTTTTCAGGTCTGCTCAGAACAAGCTGCTGTCAGCAAGAGGGAGAGAGCGAGGAAGAGGGGGGGCAGGTCGCTGACCTGCAGGATGCCAGCTCCGCTAGTCCCCTCTCCTGGCCCTTCTGGAGCCCCCTCCTGCTAGAGGGCTGTCTGTCAGATCGTGTAGACAGATGCTTTAGGGGCTGACTGCTCAGTTTCAGGACTTGCTTGCCTTCCTCTGCCCCTGGAAGTCTGTGTCATCTTTTCTTCCCTTTACGGCCAGGCTGCTTCTCCCCCGTGGCTGCTCCCTGGCCCCAAGTTTCCAGAGTGTTCACCTGCCACCTGGTGTGTCCAAACTATCTGGCTGAATTTCAGTTTTGTTTCTGAAAAGCGTTAAGTCTTCGCAAAATCATGTTAAGAGCCAATAGTCAGCTTCTATCATTTAATGTCTTTCCTTACTGCTAGGGCTCCTGTCTGCTTAAATATGTAAATATCCTTCACCTTTCTTGATTTTTAAGATTTGTTTTCAGGAAAATAGGAATCACAACTGGAGGGCAAAATGAACATTTCAGCAATACATACAAGAACAATTTATTCCCACATTGGCCACGGATCACACTCTGTTCCCCACTGTCTATAAACAGGGCCTGGTTCATAGTCCTAATTAATTAACTTTATTAACTTGGAGCTGAAAGGAGGTGGCAACTTAAACAAGGAAATAAAAAGCAGTGGACCTCGCCAGACTAGTTCCATAAAACTGCTCTTTAACTGGAGCTAAAGGAGAAGTCACTTACTTACTGCACATAATAAAGCAAAATAGATGCTTAGATAGACTGCAGAGCACAATCTGTGTGCTGCTTACCCACAGAATACGCCAACCGCAAAAAAAAAGAGAACAAAAGCGATTTCTTCATTTAGTGCAAGTGGCAAGTTTATTTTCTTTGATATAGAATTAAGAGTTAATTTGCCCCAAATGAGGTAAAATCGCAACATTTGCACAGGAAAAGTTTCCTCGAAACACTTCAGATCTTTGCTAAAGTTATTGATTGTCAGATCAAAGAAACAGCAATTTCAAGTTCGTTCAGAGAAATAAAAAAAATCCGTTACTTGGGAAGTTCCAAAATGGCAGTTTTATGCCGGAGTCATAATTACCAGGGGAAAAGAAGCTCTCTTGGCTAAGAGTTTCAGCAACACTGTAATACTGAATACATTCACTTTATACAAAAGCATGTACATTTTGCAAAGAGAATGCATACATTCCTATCACATCATTTTTTGAAATGTGCTCAATTGTCTTACAGTCTCATAGAGGGTCTAATTAACATGAATTCAACAATGATGATAACGAGCTTACCAATCATTTCCTCACAGCTCTGTTATATTCAGTTTTATGTTTCTGATGCTACATGGATAGCATGTAGATGCCAATTAAGGAGAAACCTGGGCCCAAATAAATAACATCCATGGAATAGACATGTATATGTAGCAAGACCTGAGGTTGATGATTCCACATTCATTAACGTTGAAAACAGTAAAGTAAAAATTACGGTAACTTAGAAAGATGGTATTTTCTTAAGGACACACGGCTGAACACACGGCCACCTACCTGCTCTCTAAAGCATTATGTATAATTTAACCACCAAATGTAGAACACATGAATACAAGGAGACAAAGAAAGCATTAAAGCTTATTACAACCTTGAATAGGCCAAAACCTCAAGTATGTAGAAAAAGCATTGCAATCATGCATTTAGCTTTATTTTTCTAATATATATCATAATTTAAAATGCTATAAAGTCACTTATATAAAAAGCAATTTTTTCAAGTGTTATAGCTTAGAGCATGGCTTTATATTTCGCTTAATCATTTTTTACCAGTTTAATTTATAAAGCTCGTAATCTTGCCAGCAGGGCTTCAACTTCAGGAATGGATTCGTTTTTAGAAACAGAGCCAAGAAGTTCCATTTCCTTTTTTCTGTTGCTTTCTACATTACAGGCTTCCTTCTTCTCGACTGCCTTGATCCTCCCTGTGGACGTAGGAGTGTCTAGATTATAATTAAGCTCCTTGGCGACTGGAGTCCTCGTTGAGTTGCAATTGATATTGTAGTGTGAACGTGACCCTTCTGTCAACTGCGCTTTCTGATTTTCTACAGTAAGGAAGAAAGAAACATAAAACTCATCACTGTGATTAGCCAGCACTATGCACATTATGAAACATAAATTTGAAATAATTATTCTCAATAAATAAGTCCTCTTTGATAGACTGAATGAAAAAATATTCAACGGAATAAGGTAGACTTAAACACACAGAAGTTAAGAATAAACTAAAATATAAATAGACAACCATCTCATTAGCATTAATGCTTATTTACTTCTTCTTTATGCCTGAAATGCCCATCACTCAGTTATTATCAAGGTTGGGTCTTATATTTCATTCAGGTTTCTCCTCAAATGAGCTCTAAATAGAGAGAGGCCTTCTCTGACTATCTATCTAAAACAGCACTCACTCTTTTCATCACTATCTCCTTATCCCTCATCTTTTCCTTCATAGAACTCATAACCCCTAGACATATCATATACTTGTTTTCTTGTCTGTTTACTCTTCATTAGGATGTAAACTCCAAGTCAGCAGGGACATTGTTTTAAAAACTCCTGTAACATTGATGCTTGGAATGGGCATGGAGCAAAGTAGGTGCTCAATAAATATGCATTGGGATCACAACTGACACCACAGAAATACAAAGGATCATAAGAGAGTATTATGAACTATTATATGCCAAACAAATTGGAAAACCTAGAAGAAATGGGTAAATTCCTAGATACACACAACCTGCCCAGACTGAATGATAAAGAAATAGAAAATCTGCGTCAACTGATTACAAGTAATGAAATTGAATCAGTAGTTAAATTCCCAAAAAACAAAAGTCTAGGACCAGATGGCTTCACAGGTGAATTCTACCAAACATCTAAAGAAAAGTTAAAACCTATTTTCTCAATTTATTCCAAAAAATTGAAGAGGAAGGAACACTTCCAAACTCACTTTGAGGCCAGCACTACTCTGATATCAAAACGAAAGACAGCACACACACACACACAATTACAGACCAACATCCCTGAGGAACATAGATGCAAAAATCCTCAACAAAATATTGAATTCAACAAAATTCAGCAAACTGAATTCAACAATACATGAAAAAGATCATACATCACAATTAAGGGGGATTTATTTCAGGGGTGCAAGTATAGTTCAACACTTGTAAATCAATTAATGTGATAAACCACATCAACAAAATGAAGGATAAAAATCATATGATCATCTCATTAGATGCAGAAAAAGCATTTGACAAAACTCAACATTCATTTATAATAACTCAACAAAGTAGGTATAGAAGGAATGTACCTCAACATAATAAAGACCATATATGACAAACCCACAGCTAACATCATACTCTATGGTCAGTCACTGAAAGCATCTCCTCTAAGATCAGGAACAAGACAAGGGTGCCCACTCTCGCTACTCTTATTCAACACAGTATTGGAAGTCCTAGCCACAACAATTAGATAATCAAAAGAAATAAAGGGCATCTAAATAGGAAAAGAAGTAAAACTGTCACTATTTGCAGATGACATGATATTATATATAGAAAATCTTAAAGACTCCACCAAAAACATAATAGAATAAATTAATTCAGTAAAGTTGCACAGTAAAAATTTAATATTTAGAAATTGGTTGCATTTCTATACACTGATAATGAGCTATTGAAAGAAAAATTAAGAAAACAAGCCCATTTAAAACTGCATTGAAAAGAATAAAATACCTAGAAATAAATTTAACCAAAGGGGTGATAGACCTGTATTCTGAAAACTGTAAGACACTGATGAAGGAAATTGCAGATGACACAAATAAATGAACGATATACTGTGCTTATGGTTTGGAAGAATTAACATTGTTAAAACGTCCCTATTACCCAAAGCAATCTATAAATTCAATGAAATCACCAAAGTACCAATGACATTTCTCACAGAACCAGAACAAAAAAATCCCCAAACTTGTATGGAACCACAAAAAACCCTGAATAGCCAATACAATTTTGAGAAAGAAAAAAGCTGGAGGTATCACACTCCCTGATTTCATACAAAGCCATAGTAATTGAAACAGAATGGTACTGGGATGAAAACAGACACATAGATCAATGGAATAGAATAAAGAGCCCAGAAGTAAACCCATGCATATATGGTCAGTTAATCTATGACAAAAAAGGCAAGAATATACAATAGGGAAAGGACAGTCTCTTCAATACACGGTGTTGGGAAAACTAGACAACTACATGCAAAAGAACGAAACTGGACCACTATCTTACACCATATACAAAAATAAATTCAAAATGGATTCAAGAGTTGAATGTAAGACCTAAAACCATAAAACTCCTAGAAGAAAACATATGCAGTCAGTTCTTTGACACTGATCTTAGCAATATTTTTTTGGACCAGTCTTAGGCAAGGGAAACAAAAGCAAAAATAAACAAATGGGATTACATCAAACTAAAAAGCTTTTGCGCAACAAAGGAAACCATCAACAAAACAAAAAAGAAACCTACTGAATGGGAGAATATATTTGCAAATCATACATTGATAAGGGGTTAACATCTAAAATATATAAAGAACTTATACAACTTAATATCAAAAAAAAACCAATTAAAAAATGGGCAGAGGACTTGAATAAATGTTTTTCCAAAGAAGATATACAGATGGCCAACAGGCATATGAAAAAAATGCTCAATGTCACTAATCATCAGGGAAATGCAAATCAAAACTACACTGAGCTACCACCTCATATCTGTCAGAATGGCTACTATCAAAAAGACAAGAAATAATAAGTGTTGGCGAGGATGTGAAGAAAAGGGAACCCTCATACACTGTTAGTGGGAATGTAAGTTGGTGTAGCCACTATGGAAACAGTAAGAAGTTTCCTCAAAAAATTAAAAATAGAACTGCCATACGGTCCAGTAATTCCATGTCTGGCTATTTAGCCAAAGAAAACAAAACACTAATTTGAAGAGAAGTATGCACCCTTATGTTCATTGTGGCATTGCTCACCATAGGCAAGATTTGGGAGCAACTTAAGTGTCCATCAATTGATGAATGGATAAAGAAGACATGGTGTGTGTGTGTGTGTGAATGTGTGTGTGTATACACACACACAACAGAATATTACTCAGCCATAAAAAAGAATGAAAATGTTGCCATTTGTGACAACATGGATGGACCTAGGGGGTATTATGCTAAGTGAAGTCAGATAGAGAAAGACAAATATCAAAAGATTTCACTTATACGTAGAATCTAAAAACAAAGCAAACAAACAAAACCAAAAAGACTCACAGATACAGGAAACAAACTAGTGGATACCAGAGTGGGGAGGGGTGGGAGTTTGGGCAAAATAGGTAAAGGGGATGAAGAGGTACAAACTTTCGGTTATAAAATAAATAAATCATGGAGATGTAATGTACAGCATAGAAAATGTAGTCAATAAATATTGCAGTAACTTTGTATGGTGACAGATGGTTAGTAGACATATTGTGATCATTTTATAATGTATAAATATTGAATCACTATCATGTACATCTGAAATAGAACATTGTATGTCAATTATACTTCAATAAAAAAATAAAAATAAATATGCATTGGGTAAATGAAGTATTTCCACACTCTATGACTCAAGATGAGCATTATTTTGAATAATATTGAGATTAACTCCCTTTTCAAACAAAGCCAAGGAGGAAAGTTTGTAATAGGAATTTTAAAAGTCAATGATTTCCCTTAAAAGAAATACTGAATTTGGTAGGGAAATTTTTAAATCTTCCTAGCAAGTCAAAAGTACATCATAATTTGTCAAATAGATACACACATATTCATACAGACATGTGTACATATACACACACACACATTCTTTTATTGGTGAGTGACAGTGATCTCAACTCATCAAGGCTGTAAGGAGAGAGTTGCACTAGCTAATGACTAAGTGGCTCTGGCTGATTGACTTTTGCAAAGAACACTAGATTTTCTTTTAATTAACTGACTCACACCGCTCAACCTTATGAGTGATCTCTCTCATAGATCTCAAACCTTTAAAAAAGAGATACCCTCAATATTCATGTAACCTTGAAGGGGCTTGAAAATGGTTTCAACAAACTTGACATGACATTTAAAGTTTTTTGGTTATTCGCTGAGAGATGTTCCATTATCCCAATAGTAATGACTTTGGAGCACAAGCAGTCACTCATGACAGTGTGTTTTATGTGAGTGCTGAAAATTCCAACCGAAAACAGCTTGTACATTAAAAGGTGGCTGCTGAAGATATTTACTGCACTGTCATTTCCTGACCAGGGGCTTCCAATGATGGATGAGTATTTTACACACTTTCTTGGACAATCTCAACAAATTTTAGAAGTATGATCACCTCTTAGCTGTTGGAAGAAAATAAATACACTTTTCCTATCACATTCTCTATCAGGTAGGTGATTGTTACTCAAAATTCAAAATCTAACAGAGCAGTGATTTTCTCTTACAGCTATTTATGCTCTATAGTTTATAAGGTACATATTACGTTTGCAAGTAAAGGGCACAGCAGACATGGTATTCCTGCAGTTCCCATGACTACACAAATGTTTTCTAGCACCCACCCTCCTGCCCCAAAGAGTGTTTGAAAACTGCACTTGTAGCTAAGTGCAAATTTTTAGTCAGCTTACTGCTCCTTCCCCCGGATGTCCCTATGTTTTCTCGTCATTTGATTTCCTGTAAATGACTCCATCATGATGATACTGCCAACAAACCAGTTTATTCTGCTACTGGGCAACTCTAGTTAAATTTTTGATGGCAGAGAAGAGATTAAATTGGCTAAAATATGAGTCTATAATAAACACAGAGTATTCTAAACCTTCTCTGGCTATAATGTATCAAGCTCAATTCCTTATACCGCCAAGAGAAAAGAGCATGGGATTTTAAGATAAATCTGGGTTGAAATCCAAGCTCTACCGCTTGGCTTTAACAGGTTATTTAACCTTCTTGAGTCTCAGGTTCTAATAATCAATCTCAAAGAGTAGTTGTGAGAATTAAATAAGGTGGGTGACACTTATTTCAATGTATTCGTCTTTCTCTTCCTCATTCAAAGCTTTCTAAGGGAGGCATCTGCCACCCAAGGCTTATTCAGATGCTTTGACCTTTCTGACTTTCTGGTGACCATACCAGTGAGGGATGAAATACTATTTTATTAATAGCTTGTATTTAAATAGCACCTTTATTTATAAAGCATTGATTGCACTTTAAACATTACCACCTTCATTTTATAGATTGAGAGGTAAAAGCAGAAGAAGTTAAGTCATCTGCTTAGACTTAGTTACTGAGGAAATCAGCGGCAGAAGCCAAATGCTGTCTCTAGAGATACTAAGGCCATCTTAAAGAAATTTGAAAAGCTTTTTGCCAAGGGGAAGTGCTAAGTAATTCAAAGCTAAGTTTCATAATAATGATATCCTGTACTTAGACTTTGAAATGCTTTCTGACACACTTAATTGTCCCAATAACTGTGTAAAGCAGATAGTAGACCTATGTAAATTACCTTAGCACAGTGAGTCCAAGGTCACATATGTACTCCTTTTCTTTCCAGGTCTCACTTAAATTCATGACCATGAGCTTCAAGTATGACCTTAATCCCTCTACAATTCCCTAGTCCATTCATCCTTCCATTCTCCTAGACAACTATTTCACACCTTCACCTCTCTTATCAAACATCCAATATGTTCTCCTTCACTCTCATTTAACTCATTCATAGAAGCAAGCAGAAGAGAACTCTCATAAGCTTCTCCCCATCCCCCTATCTACTCATCCTGAGAACATAAACTCCTTCCCGCCTTAGGATCTTCCGTGC